>NC_084910.1:2950418-3560944 GCF_949316345.1 Pungitius pungitius
GCCGCCTTAATCTATAATACGCAGTAGCTATCTGTCTTTTTTCCTGCATACAAGTAAAAGCAAGCATTACTTATCATCAAAACATGTTTTCATAACCCTCCAACAGTCGGTAATTTGGGATAATGTCAGAAAATGCTACAAATAACCTGATATATACGGTTTTTGATTGCAGCAGCATCCATTTGGGTAGCGCCTTTTAATCAAGCGTTGGAATAAAAAAAACGGCGAGGGCTGCAACCGTTGCTCATCCAGTCCGGTGGAGGCTCCTTTACACGTCTCTCTTGATGTAAACTTTTCTTTTCCATTTTCTATGATTTACTGTTTGCAGTGTGTTAAATGTTTCATGTGCCACGGAGGCCACTCTGCTGAAACCTATTCAGCTCTGAACACACAAGCCCATCTATTCCTGTTCCTGTTTGTTAAATATTAACCACACATTCCCGCTGTCTCAGGTGAACGTGTGTGTTTGGGAGATAGAGAGAGCCACAGTGTGCGACCTCTCTATTTGATGTCCCTTGTGCACGCACGTTGGTGTGCATCAAACACTTGTGTGGTGTGTGTGCGATTGAGTCGCCAATGCGCATCGGTCAGTGTAACGGTGTAAATGTCGAGGACCGACCTCATCTCGCAAACAGTTGGTCCTTCACTGTAGAGCGTGGCTCGTCTTTAACGCGGGTTAGAATGTCTCTGCTATGCCAGCCAGTGAAGGCGTACTGAATCTACCTTCGTGGTGCTTCGTGGTGCCCCCTCATACATGCCGGGTCTAGACAGGCATGTATGAGGGGGCAGCCACAAATCTTGAGGGGGCATTGTGCTCCAGCAACTTTTACCATGTCTAATTGACAAATTCACTCACTAGAATGCGGGTACACTGAACAAGTGCCTTGTAAAGTACTGTGGTCTCAAATGCTTGGCACTCTTATTTCATTGTAGTTATTGTTGTTAGACTAACCCTATATGAACTTGGGTTGTTAGTTGTATGTCCTACCCTCAACCTAAACTGACTGCACTTTGTCAGGCCTCTACCCTAAGACCTGCCCAACTTGGGTGTCCCTATGAAGACTAGCTTCTGTTGGTATAGCTCTTAGGGTCACTGAGGCACTCAAACCTCCTGACCACGATAAGGTGGCAATCCCTCAGGAGGATGTTTTTGTATTTTTTTTGTATTTTTGTATTTTTTTTAGTTTGAGGGGGCACAACATTTATTTGAGGGGGCCAGGCATATGGTATATCATAATAATAATAATAATAAAATACATTACATACATAACATATTACATAATACAAACTGTGAGTGTTCGTTGGTCATTCCCTACGATGCCCTACGAACCCAGTTGTTATAGGGGGCTATCTCTTAGAGGCAGAGTTAAAAGGGGGGCAGGAAGGGAAGGGGGGCTCCTGTAAAGGGGGAATTGGGTACCATGGCTGGGGGGGTGGGGGGGCATGGTAAGAAAGGGTTAGGAGAGGAGTGGATAGAAGGAAATCTGGGGGGGGGGGGAGGAGTTATTTTTCACCTGATTAAAAAGGAGGAGGTGAGACGTAATGGAAACCAAAGATTTGCTGTGGCAGCCAGTGGAGACCGTTTGCCTGGTCGTAATTAAAGTCTGAAATGTAGGCCATTGAAGTGGTAATTATTTGTTCTTGAAGCAGCATAAGTGCAATGCTAACGCCAACCTGAACTCCTAGTTTCAGCGCACCTTTAGCAAAGCCAGACCACCAACTTCCAGCCTTTACCGGGGCCTCCTCAGTCGCATTCTCAGGTGTCTCCTCTGTTGGAAACTCAAGTGTCCCCTCTTCTGGATCCTCAGGTGTCTCCTCTGTTGGAAACTCCAGGTATTCCTCAATTAACTCTTCAACGGTTTCCTGCAGATTATACATCTTTGCCTGGTTTAACCTTTTCTTTTGAGTGTAACAGGCTTCGGTTTGAGATTTCCTATTTTTGTTTTGGACAACAAACATCTCAGGTAACTGCGTTGACGGCAGCTCGCGTATCTGCGTCCGACCCTCGGGAGGCAACGTTAACCATGAAAGCCTTCACTTTCAATCTTCAGAAGAGTGAAAAGAGCCACATCTTACTGAGATCGGGACGATTTATCGATCATTTAGACTTCAAATTGACGATGCGATCCGCCGTGCTCTCGGTGAATGAATGACGTATAATTAATGAGAGACGTCCGTGCGTTAGGATATGCACTCACCTAAAGGATTATTAGGAACACCATACTAATGGTATAGTCAGTGTGACCCGGCTGAAATCCCCCCCCCCCACACCCCCTTAAATCACTCGGGACTCTGCAAACAAACCTGTCTCTTGCACTTTTTAACACTTGCTGCTGCCGTACGTGTATCTGTATGTGTTTTTACTTTACTTTTTTATATTTATTTTTTTATCTATTTGTATAAAAATGTCTTGTCTTATCTGTTGTTGTGCCTGTGCACTTCATATGTTTCACCGTGGGAGTGTGGGAAACGTTTTTTTCCGATCACTTGTATGTCTGACATGCAGCGATTGACAAATAAAGCTACTTTGACTTTGATACTGTGTTTGACCCCCTTTCGCCTTCAGAACTGCCTTAATTCTACGTGGCATGGATTCTACATGGTGCTGAAAGCATTCCAACATGCTTAAGAGCAGGTAGTCTGTTGCAAAAGTTCCCAACCCAATAAGTGACGTGGTAGAAATTAATTAATCTCTTTATTGTTCTTGTCTAGAGAGAAAAATGGAACATATTCTAGAGTCTGAATGCTACACAAGTCATTATTTCTTATCATCTGGGCCTTTTGACCTCATGGTCCTAACCGTTTAATTATGGATGGAAGTGTAATAAATAAACGAGAATTTGATGATTTTCTGTTCAAATAGATCAGGTGAAATAATCCTAACCATGTATTATACTTTCTGCAATTCCAAGTATTTTAATGTCTTAACACATGTCTGGAGTGGACTCAATCATCCAACAATTTAGTATTAAACCTCAGATGATTAAAAAAAAAAAAAAGAAAACTACAGATGGGAAAATCTGATCTTTAAAATATAACGGTCCAGAAACACTACATTTAGCCTTTCCTATGAATACAACTCAATGGCGTTTGTAATGTCCACCTCTTACAATCCCCACTATACTATATTTTAACACTTTTTAAATAAATATTTATTCTTAAATGCAACCCTGTGATGACATTATAAAATTGCCTAATAGCCCTGCTTGTATCATGTATAACTGGATTTCTTGTCTAAATAGCAGTGGGCTGTCCCTTTAGCATCAACATGTGCAGGTCCTGTAAAACCATGGCAGCTCACACCAGGACACGAGCAGGATGGCTGATAACACACAAACAACACCGGGGATGCCAGTGAGGCAGTGAAAACCAGGCAGAGTCAAGCAGCTTCCTCAAGCCCCACAAATGGTCACGCGATATTGCAATTGATATTGTCGAATGTCTTGTTTGTGTGATAACATGTCACAGTGAATATTTCACATCTGATGCCATCCACCCGGCGAAACCGCAGCGATGATCCGACGCCAAGCGCACAATCCCTCGCAGTGTATTAATGCCTGATTTAGGTTGAAGGAAACAGTGCGCATCCCCATTTCGATGATGCAATGTTCATTTTTTGTTCGAACCCTCACACTGGCCTCCAGTGTTTTGTTTTGTGGAGGCTCAGTTCTTTTTTTGTCTTTTTTTTATTATAAATCTTGACCTTGTTGGAGTTTCCGCCACCCTTCCAAATTAATATTCAAAAGCCCTTAATTTAAAAAAAAAAAAAAAATGCCACCCTGTCCTCTTCTGCAGCGGGATAGACAAATCTGGGGCTTTGTTTGTTCCCTTTTGGCCCATCTTATACTCTATTTTAATGATTTCACTTCAACCTCAGAACAAAACATGAAAAAAAAATAGCACGATGCAGCACAATTTGACATAAAAAGATGAAGACAAGACATAGCTGGGGGTGAGTGAGCAGAGAAGAGGCGGTGGCAACGGAGGGGGGGGGGTTCTACTGTATTTCAGAGTCGTGCTTAATTACAAAGAGCATTAATGTTTTATTAACCCCTTATCAGTAATTAATCATGGGTCTTTGATGTAAAGTTCAGCTTACAAAATCACCAGGAACCAATTCTCTCATCCATATTAGCCCATTAAGCCGGCTGGTACGGACCAGTCTCGCTAACTGCAGAGTGCAGGACAGCCTCCGCAGGCATTAAAGCATTTGTTTTGACAGCGCTGTTTGTTTTCTACTCCCAGAAGCCATTGCAGTGCACCTCCAACTCCCACTAGTCTCTCACCAAAGGAGCCAGTTTGCATTTCAAATATGATGGAGCTATTGCATATTGTGCACAGAATTCTGTCTTTTCCCCCCCAATGTTTCTCTGGATTCCCGTACTGCGTGGATCATGTAATGCTGGAATAGGCAGACGCAATTAGATTTTTTTTTTTTAACACAATGGTGAATTATGTACCCCCATTCTTAACACAATAACACAGTGTTATCTGAGGTACAAGACGGCTAATAGAATCCCATAGGGACATGGTCTGAACCAGTAAAGTGGTTGAATGGGGAAATAAACACGAACATATCAGCAAAGGCACATTTTCAAACAAAAAATGCGCCTGGACTGGGGGGCTAAAAGGGAACTGTAGGACTTAAAAGCGGCATCATTCGCTAACGTATAATAATGTGAGGAGCAAAATGTGTGAACATACATTAGCTTTAATATTTCATGGAGGGCTATTTTGAAGTCAAACTGAAAGTGATGAAATGTTTGTGTTTTAAGAGAAGTTCATCTGTTGAAGTAACTTATTTCTGCATCACAGTGCACTTTAAGAAAGTCTTCAAAATGAATTTCTATTGCCAATTAAATGAACTACACCATCAGTTAAAAATGAATCTATTTCGATGAATAATGTACTTTAGAAATGCAGTCACTTAGGAGTCAAATCATTTGTTATTAGACTTAAAAGCCAACATTCAATAAACACAATGTGGAGAATTTAAGGTGGCTACATTTTCTTCCCTGGGGAGTGGATGTAATTTCATAATTTCTATTCAGGTAAAACGGCATCTGTTCAAATTTTATTTTTTATCAATTAATGGCTTTTATCAATTTATCTGCGAAACAGTACTCCTTACTTAAAGACTTTTGTACTTTTGTTACGTTCAATACCTAATCTCCACTGGTCAATGATCTCTCCTGAGTTGGGAAGCGGATTGTTGACACCCGCTGGGAGGAAGATGACCGTAGCCTTTCACCCACGGTCTCTCTCAGGGTGCAGTCTGGGGTGATCCAGGGGTCGGGGGGTGAAAGAGAGGCCAGCAAGACTGTGAGAGGGTGATCATGAGGTCAGCAGAGCCTATAAACACCGGTGTGTGTGTGGGTGTGGGTGTCGGGGCGTTGGAGTGATAATCGGGGTGAGAGCCAGGTCAGGTTGCCTATGTACACTGAGACCGGGATGTGCTGTTTGGGGTCAAGCAGTGGTCACCGTGGCCTCACTTTGAGGAACGTCTTTGCTGGACGGTTTAAGAGTGGGCCTTTAGTGCGAGCATCTGCTCAGACAAACACACACAACACACACACACACACACACACACACACACCGTCCTCTCTGCCCGTGTCAACCAGGGCGCAGTTGATTGATTGACAGCCGCATTCACAGCACTTTGGGAGTAAACTTCATCCCTGCTTTGCTTTCCCCATCCACACACAGCGACCACAACCGGGAGCGCGCACACGCACATCCATGTTCTCTGCGCTGCAAAAAAACTGGAGACAAGACACTGGAGGCCATGTTTACCATTGTTGATGCTTTTGTTGTTATTGTTCCTGCCCGTGTTGATTAAATTAGGAAATCCTTTAAGTCGGCAGAAAAGAGGGGAGCGTTTTTTTATTATTAAAGAGGAAAGAGACACCCCGGCAAACATTGCGCTGGTTAATGAGAAGTAAAACGGAGTGCTTCAGGACTTGGAGATTTCAATAACATGGCAGAGCAACCCCCATGGATTGAATGAACTGCTGGTGAGCGAGCCGAAGGACAGACATATACACGTACAGACGGAAAAAGGTTCCTTTCTCTTCGGTTGGATTTGTTCCTGCTCCCAGAATTTGATTAGTTATCCGCGTTTGACTTTGTTTCAGAGGTTACGATTGTTCAACCCATCAAAGGTGATGGTGAAAAAACCTCTGTAGATGTCTGAGTTAGGAGCTCCTTAAAGACAGCCAGCGCAGTATCAAACCCTTCAAAAATACATTGTCAAGTACACTACATTGATTTTTTACATGACCTCAACATTTCAAAAATTACCACACCTTTTTCTCCTGAGCTAAACATCCAAATGTATTTCTGAATGTATGTAAATTAGGGCTCTTAATAGACTTTTCTTTCACCTGGAATGTGAACATTCAAGTGCGCATCTATTGAATGTTTAAAACCTTCTTTCGAGTACTTACTTCAGCATTTCAGCCTCAGCGTTGCTGTCTTACAAAAGGACATATTTCCCGTCAGTTTCATCTTCAATCAGCACAGCTGCCACTGCCGGGAAGGAATGCCACGTCAAGAAGAACGGGCACCTCGTCTATTTTTGCTTCCCACTGTCACGCAGATTGTTGCGTAGGTGGGAGCCATTGTTGGGGCAAGGTCACGCATAGTGCATTTGTGGATGTATGGGAGTAGTTTTACTCGAAACGAATATTTGTGCATATTTGCCGGAGTGTGCGCCACCGCGTCTGTTGTTTAGAGGGTCGTGTCAGACCAGACACGCTGCAACTGCATTCCCTCCTACACGACTGCTGTTTTCCCATACAGGCGTGTATGTGTGTGTGTGTGTGTGTGTGTGTGTGAAAGACAACACATTAATGTTTACATGAACACACACTGTGGGTCTTTGACCACGCAGGGCAGTGAACAGACAGCAATCATAAAAACATGCTGTTGATCCCTCATTGTGTTTAATCAGTAGAAGCCAGCAAAGTAAACTGAACAAATATCTTTATAACTGTCTGTCAAAGGTGGCTCTACAGCCTTTCCTTCATTCCCACTGCCCTTTTTTATATTGCAATTTGTACTTCTGCAGAAAGTTGACTGAATATCAAAAGCGTGATTTTATTATAGCATTCACTCAAAATAGATGTATACGCTCTGCGTGGACATATGGAGTACTTTTGGAGGTCTTATTCAGGGTCCATATTAGATTTTTAAATTGGAACTTTAAATTGTAATCCTATTTTCCCATATATTTGTGTTGCTGTGATAACAATCACAGTTGATTGTTGATTATACACTTAAAACCTAAGTCTTAGCACAAAGACTGGAAACAGGAAGAAAATGCTCGTCCCCTTGCATGTCAAACCTCCCCTTTTTTGCAGTATTATCAAGTTCTCTTTTGTTCCGTATTAAACTTCAGTTTCAAACTAGATAACAAATATTAACTCGGGACATTCAGCGGTAATGGAAGAGCGATCTTGTTAACTTTGACCGAGCCAGGCTAGCTGTTTTCCTCTTTTCAGTTTAACTTCTAACCTAAGCTGACCGGCTGCTGGTTCTTCTCAACTTCTCATCCGTTTTTCTAGGAAAAGAGGTGAATAAGGCTTTTTTTCTCAAATGTCTAACCATACCTTGAACCTGAACTTCATTGGCAAACTATAACTCTTAAAATCCAGCAGCTGTAGCTAAAGAAGATCAAACCAACAGAGCGAGTATCCCAGCGGAGAAAGTAGGGCTAAAGCATTGTGACTAATATATTCAAAACTGAAACGGGCTACTGTCTCCCTTTTACTTTCTCATAACACCCTGTTTCCTCATTCCACGGCAAGGTTATCAGTGAGACACAGTGCCAAAGGTCAGACAGGAGTCCCTTCTGTGACCCGTGACCCTGTCGTGACCCGGTGACCTCAGATTCATCAGGCCGGTGTGAATGGGACTCAAAGGGGTCACCTACTGTTCAAAGCACAAGCAGACACTCCATCAGTAAACCCTCAGATTATTACCCCTAGAAGGGCCGTCCTGCAACAACGGTAGGAACTAAGGCGTGGAGACAAAGCCGAACACACATGCCGCTGCAGTTGTCTCCTTTGCGGCGTTTACACCATTCGGTTAAGAAATGAAAAGTGAAATGTTGACGCCTCGTGATGAATCGTCCCTTTCTGCACCGCTGCTTTGGACTTTGTGTGTTTTTCGCTTATGTGTTCTTCGAGGATTATAAAAATGACATTTACATCAAATAGATAAATGTCAGGCGCACTGACTGGGATACAAAATATTTGGCGCTTCCCTGGTGTTTCAGGTTTATAAATCGACAGAGGCCAACCTCTGACCTTTTGACCGCGCCGGGCCTTATGGGTAATGATGGTACTGATGGCCTGACAGCCGACTTACCCAGTGGCCATCTGGAGCAGCTGTCATGGTGGCTGATTGAGGAAGGAGACCCGCCACCGGCCATGCATTGATTTTCTCGGGATCCAACCTCCCTTTTCTCAGGCCCCCCCCCCTAGTTGAATCGCGTCGTCCTCACTCTGAACTTTGGAGAGGCAGAGCCTGTAGCCGGAGGTCACTGTCAATGCCCCTCTCGGCCATCTCCTGCGAACAGACACCCCCTAACCTGCCATCTACACATGCAAACCCACTCACACTTGGTCCAAAAATACCTTACAAATATGCTATTATGTCTCGATTGACCCCAGAAGCATCAATAATGTGCTGTGTAAACCGCACTACATTTCACAGTAGATTACTGACAAATGTTTTTTCTTAGAAAGATTTTACATACACAGATCAGATTCAAACGCATTTGCATAGTTACTGATTAAACTAAAAAAGAGTGTTTGCAGTGGAAGGTCGAGCTCTTCCTCCTTCATGTACTGATGAGTATATCAGTAAAGACAGACGAAGGCTTGGATCGAAAAAAGGTCATCCCGGGACTTGTACTGCTTTAGATGTATATCTTCATCCTCTTTTTACCACGACGCAGAACTCGGGCCTCATGCACAACCACACAACAGCACCAGTTTGACATCCTGGTGCTTCTCCTCCTGCTGCTCAAAGACCCGTCTGTTGTGTAAGCTCAATGATTGACTGAATGTTGAATGCGTAGGGGAGCACAGCAGGTTTTAACCATGTCCAGTTTTCCCACCAATGCCCCCCCCCCCCCCCCCAACCCCCTACACACACACACTCAAACAGACACCTACACATAGCACCACTGCCGTATAGTGATCCCCATAATCCGACAGGCTCTGCGAGTGACTGATAGCTATTGTTGTGTTGGGAAGCTTTTGTCACCTGACAAAGGGCTCTGGATTTGGCCCTCATCCCTCTGCATCATCCTCTTCCTCATCCTCTCTCTCACGGGGATATGGAGGGGCCTCTGCGCCCCATCATGATGACTGATGGAGTCTCTGGGACGGGCGAGGAGGAAGAGGGTGGGGGTGATGGCACACTCAAAGGCTATCTTCATCACAGGGAGACGTGCGAGGCTGTTTATGGCATTAAGGCGGCGAGAACGCTTTGAATGCGGTTTGTTCGCCGTCACACAACAAGAACAAAACCGTGAAATCTCCATCGAGCATTACCAGCTGTCTTGATTAACACATTGAATAAGGTATCGGCACCAGAGAGGAGGCTCTAACCAGCCACCGGCGCGTTTCTGCTGCTCTGACACTTTTATTTTTGCTCATTTCGCTTGTTTATTGTCATGATAATGAAGTCACAGTGTTAGTGTCATCAGGAGAAATCTAGCATTTTGGCCTGTTTCCAGCGCTAATGTATGCAAGAGCTACTTTTCCTCTCTCGTCACTGTCAGCGAGCAACTCGCCACCAAAGTGGCTATTAATTGCTCAAACGGCAAAGGGTGAGCCAGGAGTTGAGCCGGCAATGTCTGAGACTCGGTATACATGCCGCATCTCAGATATCAGATGTGAAAATCTGCTCCTCAATATGTTTCTGTGATCACCAAATCATTTCATGGGATGAAACGTTTTCGTTAGCCACGGCGAGGATTTCAAGCGCACCGCAACGAGTGGGAGTGACTGAACACTGCTGACAAGCTTAAAGCATCATAGATGTCGGGACAATACAATACTGGCACACTGAATGCTTCAAGATTTCTCTTTCTTTTTTTTTTTGTTCATTTAAGGCAAGAGACACATTTTCCCCCTCCTTTCCTTTTTGCTCCTTTTCTTGTGTTCATGCCATTTATCTCAATGGCCTCTTTGCTGCACTGTGGGAATAGCAGCAGCACTTGCGCCATGTGCGAGACAAAGAGAAAGGTCTGTTTCAACACCATCAATCCCACAATCCCACACAGTGACGAGCGAGAGAGAGAGTCACCATCTGTGGACGTGTCTCTCAACACTTAACGCCTAAAAGTAAAAACTGCACCCAGTAAAAGTTAAAAGTGTGAACGCCTCAGTGTGGCGTTTGTCTTGGAGATGCCTCCCACTATATGTATATATATATATATATATTTTTCTTCTTTTGTTTTAAATAGCGTGGCATTTGCAGTCCACATTGTGTGTGGTCATTTTGCATGTTTTGAAATACAGAAGCGCTTTTTCTTCCCCCCCCCCGTCTGCCCCCCCCCCGTCTGCCATGGCCTGCTTTCTGTTTCGCCCTCTCTTCCCTCATCCGCCTGTGCCTGGCTGCGAAGCAGCAGCCATTAGCTTTACAAATCCCGCCTTTGATCTCTGATTTGGGCGGGTGCCTGGCAGAGGAGGGGCACTGGCTGCGTGCGTGCGTGCACGTGCACGTGCACGTGCGTCTGCGTGCTCTATGTAGGCCATTTGGGGGGCTCGCTGACACTTGCAGAGGAGGAGGGTTCACGGCAGGTCCGCCTCGCGCCGAGGTGTTACAGAGGGAGTCGGGTTTCCAGGGAAGGGGGCCGTGATGATAATGCCGGTTCATTTGCATTTGCGCTGAGCGAATAAGCTGCCTAATGGTTTAAATATAACTCACTTACCGCTCACTCCAAACTCCAGCTCTCTTCCCCCGTGCCGCTGTTCCTCCAACACTCCACCGCCCTTCCTGCCTTTTTCCTTCCCGTTACTTATCTCACCCCTCAGAGCGTCCCCCCCCAGGTCTTATCCTCGCTTCATCTCTTCGGAGAATATCTCCTTTCCTCGGCCCTTTGCCCAGATATTACATTATTGAACAGAAATCACTTTTAGCACTTTGGCGACGGTCAGGGAGTCCAAATAGGCCACTAGACTACTGTTATCATACACACTAAGTGTTTCAGTCAGGGTCCATCATTTACATTTATGGAATGCTGATAGCGAGCGGTTTCAGCGTGCGTCGTGAGATTGTGAGTGATGTGTTTTTGTTTTTTTTACTTTGAAACGTTTAAAATGTAAACTTTCAATTTTAAATGCTTTTTTTTTTTACAGTGATGTATGGACGACCAGAATTCAGCTGCATTCTCTTGACTGCCCACCTTGTCCGTTCACATGTACATCAGAAGTACCCAGTCTTTTCTTCTCCTACTCTCCCCCACGGTTGAGAGGTAACGAATGGCGTCCCTCACTGCGCCAAAATCACCTGTTTCTGCCTCAGCCTTCCTCCACAGCATTGAGTGGGAATTTATGGAGGCAGCTTCCCATTGGACCAAACCATTTATCTTACAGTTTGGCTTAACAGCACTCTTTATTCCCTGCAGATTTAGGGATAGGAGACCGGCGGTTTTGGGGAAGGTGAGGGAGAGGGGGAGTGGGTGGTGGGGTACTACACCATTAAGGTCTATGCCCCCCCCCGCCCCCCCACAATTTCTCTCACACACTTTCATTGGGAAGGCAAACAGCCTTGAGCAGTCTGCTGCTAAAGAGACCTCTGTGAATAGATGGATGCCTGATGGATCAAGTGGGCATGCTCACACACGCAGGAGGACCGTCCCGTTTCTGTTTTTTTACACGGCAGGAGCCGCTGGATTTTGAAATGGGACTTAATGTCGGGGCAGCTTCTCTCCCGGACTAAGGGTGGAAATGTAGAAATGAACGCAGAGGCAGGTCTGGTACACACAGGGGACGGAGCCAGTGTAACAGCAGGCCACAGAGACATTTGTCTCTGATAGCGAATCTATTACTGAACCCTTTATTGAAATTGAGCCGACATGCTGGAGACCCTCTAATATCATAACCTATAAAACGGAGATATTTCATAATTATTCAGTGGCAGCGTATTTGGGTGAATCTTTTTAACTGCCAATGACTGTGTCATATATAGCTGCATTAGCGTCTCATTACTTTGGCGATAGGGAGAAGATTCCTTAATGCCTCTCGACAGGCCATGATGTAATTACACAGTGTTTGTTGCAAGTCAACATGATAATTTGTGTTTCCAAGGGATCTGTCATACGCCCGGGATGCCGGGCGCATAAATGATTCAACCCCTCATAAATGTCCTGATTGAAAACAAGCTGTTGCCCAAACCAACTTAACTATCATCTCTTCGCCGGCACCTCGTGGCCTCAAAGCACACAGCCTAAAACAAATAATGTTAAAAAAAAAAAAGCAACACAAAAAAAATAAATCCCTGTGGAAATTCATCACAATGTTTGGCACTGCGAGGCAGAATTATGCATGAAAGCATGAGAACAGCTTACCTTTCACTTGTGCCTCTGCGTGCGAGTCTGTGTGTGTGTGTGTGTGTGTGTGTGTGTGAGAGAGAGAGATCAAGATAGGGAGAGCATGATGTGAAGAGAGAGAGAGAGAGAGAGAGAGTGTTTAGCTTCTATGTGAGACTATTCTGCAAAATCCCCCAGAGGCTGCCATTGTCAAAATGTACCCATTCCCACCCTCCGAGCCCGGCCCAACAAGACTACGCAACATCTGCATGGGGGCTGCTGAAGAGTCCGTGTGCGCGGCGGGCGGGGTGGGGTGTGTGTGTGTGCACGTGTGTGTTTGGGGGCGTTGGTTTGTTGTTTTTTTCGACTATCTGTGGGGTGGGCAGCAGTGTATTAAAGGCAGAGCGAGGTGTTCCTGCGTCGCCGCCGGCTCCGCTGCGCCTCCCCAGCGTTGCGAGTGTGACCCCCCCCCAGCCTTCGGGTGTGTGTGTGTGTGTGTGTGTGTGAGTTTTCATTGTCTTTGTACATACATCTCTAAGATGTTCTGGCTCCGCACCTCTTTTCTCCTCTTTTCCTCTCCTCTTGCAGAACAGAGCCTCAGATAGTGAAGATATTGCCCCTGGTTTATTTGGCCCGTCTCTGTTTATTTTTGCCATATACTGTATATCTCTCTCCTGATCCTTCTCTCTCTATCATCTCCTTTTTTTTTTTTTCTCCGTTTTTTATTTATCTCCTGCAAGTCCTCACACTCTGCGATCAATACGGCTTCCGCTTGAAGCCTCGCGGCCAGAAGGAGAGGAGCTGCGGGATTTTTTGAAGTTGGAATGCTAAACATGTTAAACAGCAAAGATGTTTTGAAAATGTGGGATCATCGGAGAGATGTTAAACGTCTGAATTTGTTTTTCCCAGTTCCCAGCTGCATACTGTACGTGCATCAGACGTTATGGCTTTTTATCAGCTATCTTTGATCTCGCTCTAGCTTTTTGTATAATGTTTCTGATTCCTGCATTTGAATCTATTAACGGATCACTAAATCAGGGATGTAGCAGTTATCGTTACAAAATGAACATGTGATATGCATATTTATATATTTATAAATCCTACTTTGAAAATGATTTGCTTCATTTGAAACCAACACTGCATTAACCCAATGTTCCTACTTGATATTTTGACTGGTTCCTGCGTGGACTCGGTCGTTAAAATCTTGAAAAGAAGAAGTTCAGTTGCTCAATAAACTTTTTTATTCTGAAGCAATACACGGCTTTTAGGTCTTGGATGTTCAATTCTTCACTAGCTAACTTTTTTTTATCCTTGAGCAAGATAACAAACCCTGAAAGTTGAAATATACACAGAGTATAGATACTATTGCAGTTGTCTTTACACTATACAGACAATGGATATATGTAGTATTATATATATATACTGTATATATGTAGTCAGTTAGATATACAAATATTAAGCATTTCCTTTTGAGGGCATTGTCTGTCCATCGCTTTGGTTCAGGCGAAAACTGGACGAAATGTTACGAAACTGGGGATTTATTGTCCACTAGCAATTTACTGCGTTCTCACTTGAGTTTGGAGTTATTAAATTGGCTTCATGAATAAAAACACAACCACTGGCCTCTCAATGACGAAAGCTGTTTGTCAAGTCACTTTTTGGTTGAGCATTAAGGCCTTTGCGTCCGGATACTTGCCAAAAGTATGAATATTACAATTAAACACCATTTAAGTAGGTTACTACATAAAAAAAAAAAAACCTTAATGGAACTGGAATTAAATCCATCTCTGGTCGTTGTTGATATGCAGCTCTCCTACAGCGATTACTAAACGCTGAGTTTCAACACGTGGCAGCGTCGTGAGCGATGTAGTGAGGAACAAAGAGAGATAAGAGTGAAGGAATGAGGATGGGTGGGTGGAGGGAAAGGGTGGGGTGGGGGGGGGGGGGAGGGGGGGGGGGGAGGGGGGGGGGGGGGCTTTGAGGCAGATGAGACTCCAGAGTGACGGCAGAGAGGAAGAGAGAGAGGGAGAAAGAGAGAGAGATATTCAGGCCTCACTGCTTTTCCTCCAGGTGTCTTTGGCCTGCATGATTTCATCTGCGAGGCCATAATAAACTTCCTTAATGAAATAAGTAATTAACATATTATAATTGTGCAGCGGATGATTTTGACAGAGATCATTTTCCATATCTAATGCTATGCTAATTTAATCTGTTCCCCTCCTCTGCCCGACACGACCCTTTCTGTGATTAAGTTTCATGGCACCTCACTTTCGCTTTTCCTCACCTCTCCCTCTTCATACAACCTCACCCCTCGTCCCCTCTCTCTCTCTCTCTCTCTCCCTTTTACTTCCTTTCTCTCGTCCTGCGGTGATGGATTGACTCCTCGGCGGAGGTTCAGGGCCTCGTTGTTGTGGTGGTGGAGTTGCAGGCGGAGGGACGTGCACAGATGGCGGGGGAACGGGAGGCTGTGGGGGGGGGGGGGGGGGGGTGCAGGGTGGAGGCCTGGATCTGCATGTGTGGTCTGATCTCGCTCCTTCCTCCACCTCCCCTGGAAGAAAAAAAAAAAGCAGAGCAGAGCAGGAAGCATAGGAGGTAGACGGAACAGCTCTAGTTGAAACACAGCCACGAGCTGGTGGTCGAATGCCTCTGTAGTTTGGTCACCTATAGGAGAAAGAGCTCATCCTTGTCTTGTAGTCTTCCTCATAAAGAGTTGATTAAAAGGTGCCGTGCTCTGTGAGGTAAAAGCGAAGCCAGTAGGTGATGTAATAATCATCCCAAAAGCGTCGACGTTAAGGTCACAAACAGACGAACCAGGACGCCTTTGCTTTACAACGGAGCAACTTTGATTCAACAAGCTTTTTTTGTGATATTTACATTCAGGAAATCCTCCGTTCCCGTCGGCTCGCTGAGAGGGGACAGAGAAATGGAGCGAGAAGGTTCAAGGGGACACAGGGGGTGGCTGGGAAGAGTGGGAGGCGAGGGACGAATGAAATCAGCCAGCTGTGGTTTGATCCATCCCATGTGACGGCGCGACCCCCCCCTCCTCCCTCGCTCCGTTTCTCTCACTCTCTCCCTCTCTTTTACGCACTCAGTCCCTAAAGTCCCTCTCCCCCGGCTCCTCGCAGCAGAAGGAGGCCCCCAACTGAGGGCTCGCCATCTCCTGTCACCCATGAAATGAGGCGTACAACACAGTCGCTGGCCCACCGGACCTTCTATCCCCCATAATCCACAGCGTGTACGACCCGCCTGCTGGGAATATAGAGTTCATGAAGGAAGACAAACTCCCAGTATCTGACCTACTATGAACACCCGGGACGCTGTCACTGTATTCTACTTTTACTGCTGCAACTGTTGAGATCATCAACAGTTCCTTCGAACTACTGCTTTATCATTAATATTCCTTTAATGGTTTTATGTGAATTATGGAGATGACTTGGCAGGATGACACCTGGAGTATTGCTTCCTGAGCAGCCACCACGACCACATGCACAATAGGCCCTTCTTGTGGATCCTTAGAAGGCAAGTTGTGTGTAGATGAACATAGGCTAGCTTTTCCTATTAGATTAGACTTCAACTATCTTCACTTCACAGTACGGACGGTCAGACTCCGTCCTGTGGCTCAGTGGTGTACTGCAGATATAAAAAACCAATGGAAGAAATTCCCAAATCTCCTCTGACCCACCTTCCCACCGTCGTGTCCCATGCTGCTAGGATTGACTGGTTACCAAAGATGATCTTTTTAATTCCAGTGTGTAGTGCAAGTCATTCAAACTGTTAGTTGTGTTCCAGGACACATTCCTTTTCCGTGTTCATAAAGTGGTGCTGCAAAGGAACGAGGACTGGAGCAAACAAAGGGAAAGACGGGTAAATAATGAATAAGCAGTATTTTGTGAAACAATTTCCCCCGTTCTAAGTTAAGCACACAAGAACAACTGAGATGTATAAATATTGTAGAGTGCGAGGGGTTTGTCTGCCTGAATACTCAGCGTTCTGCGTCTGTGTGTGTGTGTGTGTGTGTGTTAGTGAGAAAGAGGTCAGGTGGGGCAAACAGAGGATGAGTAATGTGAAAGAGCTCAGATGTGAACGTGGCCAGTAACAATGAATGAGTGACAGGACACATGCCACTGGGTAATGAGCAGTTCACACCTGCGCGCTCCCCTTTCCTTCCTCACAGCGAGACACCCCTCGTGCAGTAAGGCCTACACGCACATGTAGATGCCGCTTAGTCTCGCAGTCTTTCTATTCATGACTGGTGTTCTAATGGACTTTTATTTTTGTAGCTTCAAATGATGAAAGGATTGCATTCATACGTACAGTGCTTTTCAACTCTGCCCGCCACTCAAAAGCATTGGAAGAGGTGGCGTTCAAACCAGGAAGTTATTCATTGCTAGATGGTCACTTCAGCTCCTGAGCCTTTGAACAACAACAAGGACAACATTTAAAAAAAAAAGTTATTCTCGCAACATGATTTCAAGTGACTGTAGCTTTTCACAATAAAAGACCCACGCCTAGAACTGGTTCCTCTTGATTATTCGCTTTATGAATCAGTCAAGCAGGGCACATCGTGTCAAATCACTTCTTTGGAACATATTTCCAATCTTTATAAACAACAGGTGCTTAGAGAAACACACAGCACTGAATAACTGAAATCGATCGTGTCTGTTTCTACATTTTCTTCTCTCGCTTTTTCTCTGTTTGTGTGACTGTGGCATCACACGGACAAAATGGTAATCAAGGGCTTTCACCTCCAGCTAAAAAGAAAGCATTCAGTGTCACTTTGTACCTCTCCGGGATAAGAGAAAGATAAGTGTGAGTGAGAAAGATGAACCATGAACGCCTGCCAGCGGAATTCACATCCTTTCATTTGCTCATTCGGCATTAAGTGGTACCAACAGTGTGCCACATACATGTCCTAGATAGACAAGGCCTCTGTATTGTATTATCATCAGACAAACATTTTATCACATGGCTAAACACAAGGTATAATAAAAACTAGTCGTTGTATAAATCTCCCGGAAGGAATTAATACGTTTTGATTTGTTTAAAGACAGCAAATGAACATTTTACACCTATTCGGACATTCCATTACAGTCTATTGGAGACGCAGATTACCTTTTCTTACAGTGTAATCGTCAAGCAGAAAAATATGACATTCCAGGTAATGTTACATCATTAACTTTACAGTCGCCCATTAGTGAGTGTTGAACATTACATTTAACAGCATGCAAATTAAAGCGCTACAAACAAATAACAGAGGGGCAAATATTTCAATTCTGGCTGCAGATAATAACCTAAATATCATTTCATCCCTTCTTTTCATTTTCTCAGCAGCCTCCTCCCTCACCCCCCCACACGCAAAACCATCTCCCAGTGTGTCTTTCCTCTTTATCTTTGTCTTACTGTTCCTCTTTGGCTTGTCTCTGAGGTTCACGGGGAGATCTCAACATCCCTAAATCATCATCAGAATGAGAAAGGAGTCCCAGGGCTAATGCAATGCAGATATGTTGTCTTTTGTGTCGGAATATGAGAAAAGGAATTTATGTGAGGCGCTCGGTGAGTCAGAATTCATTTCTTGCTCCAGCTTTTGCCCTGCAGTCAAACGTAAACTGACTGCAGACTCAGCTGGCTGACTGAGTGAGGACACACACACACACACACACACACACACACACACACACACACACGGGCATGCAGACTCGACCCACTCTATATACACGGATGGACTCCCTCAGCACTCAGCACATCCATGCACTCGTGTTCACCTCAATAGAGTGGATCTGCGCGCTAAGAGGGGCCCTTTCCATCCTTGAGTGACGGGTCGACATGGGTGGCACAATGGCCCGCCAATATCGTCGGGCGACCATGGTAACAATGGCCCGTCTCCGGGGGGGGGGGGGGGGGGGGAAATGGGGAGCCTCAGACATGAAAAGAGAACATTTCAGGTGGCAGTGGGGGGAAAAAAGGAGGAGGAAAAAAAGAAGAAGAAAACATTTTGCGGGTTTGTGCTAATCAACAACGCCGGCGGCAAGCGCTTTGAAAGGCAAAATGGATTGTGGTCCTTGATTATAATATAGGGCACAATCTGAAACCGCTCAAACACACACAGCGCCTGAATAAGCGAGCTGAAAATCAAGAGCGGGGCCTCTCCTTGACCGTTAGATACACCATTGTATTCATTTCCCACATCTGAGGAATAGACCAGATCAGTGGAAGCGCTACATCCTAAATGCAAAGCTGATAAGCATCACGTTTTTCTTGAGAACGCCGGGTGTGAATATTAACAAAGAACAGGTCGGGTCTACAAACAATGCAGAAACATAGCCCTGGATGATCTTCACCTCTGAGGGGAAGCGCCAAAAAGGGACGACAAACAAGCCGGGGGTGTGTGTGTGTGTGTGTGTATGTGTGTGTGTCTATAATGTGCGTGTGAGGGAGAGAGAGAGAGACAGACGGAGGGACAGGAAGAGAGAGGGAGAGAGAGACAGAGAGTGATGTGCTCTTATCAGTCGTCCCAGTCCTCAGCAGCAGCAGATAAACAGAAGTGTGAAGGGCAGTTGCGCTGCAGGGGGCTGATTGACATGGCTGGCGCCCAAAAGAATTACACGCGCGCGCGCTCACACACACACACACACACACACATTTGCCTTTTGCTGTTCTCACTTCAGCAAATATCCGCAAATGTGAGCAGGACCTCTAGTGCTGCAGGTGTCCAACAGATGAATTATATGACTGAATGTATGATTTACTAGAATTAGTTTATTTGAATGAATATTGCAATAACATATAATTAGCCATGTGCCTGTGCTGTCTGGGTTTGAATACTATGAACAAAGGAGACTGGAAATTAGACTATCGCTCGACAACCATTCTGCATCACAAACACATTAAAAGACAGAATGTGACCCCCAAACACGGGCTATGAACTCAGTGTGGACATGATGAGTGATTGTTGTGTTCTCAGATCTTTCCTCTGAATGATTTCCAGGGGTTTTAAAGACCTGAAAAGATCCTGTATTTCACAGGAGACGAGCCAAGGTTACAAGAGAGGAAAGAAAATAATAGCTTCCCATACGGTTTCAACTCCTTTTGCTTTGAGCAGAACCGTCTTTCTTTTTCGGGTCACAAAGCAACCTTCCCTTGTGTTACATACTGGGGCAGTAGGTTTCCAAATAAAATCCAAATTTTTGGAAAACATGAAATAAATAGGCCAGTCTTGTTCCTTCATGGTTATAAATATCTCAATCGATGCTTTTTCAACATTATTAGTTTATGTTAAAGAAGTGTAACAAACAAAGGACCCATTTATTTCTGACGTATTGCATATTAAATCAATCACACACACACACACAAGGTCATTTAAGCTACGCTAGCTATGTGTATGAGTGCAGATAAACACTACCTCAGTACCAGTAGCTCAAAGCAAGTACAGGGCATTAAAGCAGAGGGGAACAAGCCCACGTGTGAGGGAGAACATGGGAGAATGGAGGCGACTGGGAAGAGTCTTGATGGACACCCACAATGCACCTTGGGCGGCGTCTCCTTGAATGCGCGCGTTGACGAGACGATACGCGTGCGTATTTCTGGAGAATGCGCACGTCCACCTTCACACGTGCAACCTGCCTGGGTTTAACGTGCTCATGCATATTTGTTTGTATCTATCAACCTGTGTGTGTGTGTGTGTGTGTGTGTGGTTGTTGTTCAGCGTGTTAGCAGATCATTGAGCATGCCCCGTGGCACCATGCTGCTCCACACCAAGCAGTTAAACCAATACCTTTTTGTCGCTGATAAAACTGGATGGCCAGAGATAGGCATGCATATCGTGAGCTCGTGTGTGTGTGTGTGTGCACACTGGGTTTACAGGAGCTTAGCTTTGTGTGTGTTATCTGTGCATGTGAGTAATACACTCCCACAAAGACTCCACACAATCTCCCTTCTACTCTTTCCACATCCCCAGAGACAAAGTCCCAATTTCTCCTTTGCCTGCAGTCAGACTGAAAGACGGAGGGGGGGAGGGAGGGGGGGGGGGGGGGTAAGGAGAGGTAGCCAAAAGGAAACCCAGATGCTATCAGCCCTCGGAGAGTCACCAGGGTCATTGTCATGTGTCAGTCAGTGTAACACAACTCTCCCCGATAAGCCGGCCCGATGGCGGCCGCGATGGGTGACACAGTGCGATACCGTTCTGTGCCGGCGCTCCTGACGAGACACGAAATTAACCCCCAGCGCTTTGCCGATAAACATCTAAAATGGTTTCGGGACCCCGGGGGCTAATGGGAAGAGACGGGAAGCTATCAAAATATCAAATGTGCGTGACAAGCGGCACAAGGACCAGGTCTGTCAAACACTCGCCTCTCTGAGTGTGATTTAAACTCTTCCTCCCGACAAAGCCCCGGCGCCGAGGATGTATGTACACGGGGAAAGACACATTTTAACAGACATATTCATGCGGGCCAAACTGATGCAGGGACTCCGGGGTTTTAATTAGGTAAACAGCTCGTTGGGAGGAATCAATGGCGATGCGTTAATGAAGGTCAGCTCGGGCTAATAGCCGAGGCCTTCCTGTCTCACAGCCTTGAAAATCTCATGAAAGGAGGGAACGCCGTCATCTTTTTCTGTCCCGTTGCTGCTCGGTTTACAGATAGCTCTATTTCGAGGAGAATGTGTACAGTGTGTACCTGGCTCTGTGTGTCTTTTGGGTTCACGTCCTTGGCGGAATGGTTAAAGGACGGGGAAAGCGAATGGCAGCAGACAGAGAGAGCCCAGTGTGTGTGTGTGTGTGTGTGTGTGTGTCTCAGCTGGGTGTAATGTGAAGGTGATGGGTGTCACCGGTGTCCCTGTCGTCCGAGGGCATGTCTCTGCCTGCTGGCTCTGACACCAGCCCGACTGACTTATGATCAGGATTTATCATCTTGATTTATGATGAGCCTGGTTCGCCCCTCTCCCAGAGATGGGGAGGCCCGCCTCCGAGAGAGAGAGACAGAGAGAGTGAGAGAGAGAGAGAGAGAGACAGTTTCATCCACTGTAAAAAACAACATTATAACAAGTCATTAATATCAAATTCATTCATTCATTCATTCATCAATTGTTCTTGATTCACAAGAACAATTGTGACTCTGTGACACTCCACTAGGCTGCTGCATCCAGGGCGCATGTCTGTCAGGGCGCATGTGAAGCGGGGTGTTGCGGCCATTTAAAATGACGCAATGGTGTTTCCCCAGATGAAGAAAGTTTGTAGAACATATTTTGCGACTGCAAATTGAAATTCTTTATTCACGTGTTTAAAAAAAAAAAAAGCTGAGGACGAGAGATACTTCAAGTAGAGCCACAACATAAAGGTGCTCATTTGTGTGTGTGTTTGTGTGTGTTTGTGTTAGCGTGTCAATAATCTGTTCACACCCTCATGTTTCAGGACTGGCTTCCTGTCTGGGGACGAAATCGCTGCACCCTGCATGGGGTGGACCGTTTATTTTAGGGTTCGGACTTAAGGGTTTATGGTTTGTATCATCACTAGATCATGGTTAAGGGCAGGTTGGGGCTTAGGTTGAAGCCTTCATAGAAGGAATGTCAGTAAAATGTCCTCAAAAGTAAACTCTCAGACTTTTGGTGCCACTCATAAATAGAGTGAGTTTAAAAACACATCCACATATGCTTTGGGATGAAATGGATTCACTTCACGTTCTTCTCGTGGTGAGATGTCTATACTTATGAGTATTTTGTCTTGGCCCGCCAAATAATGTATTTGACTGGTGATATTTTATTTACGTGTTATGAATCCTGTATTGTAAGCTTAGGCTGAATTAATTTAATTTCGCAGTGTGTGCTAAAGGGTTTGAAGACCATCACTCAGTCGCCACAGTGTACCAGTAATCTTTAGCAGCATTGGAATGAGAAACATCTTTAAGACAAGTCATTATATTGATCATAAAGAAAATTATGATGTGACCGCTACAGAGCTGGAATATTAACCACAGCCAATAAATGTATTAGCCTGCATCCATGAAAAGTAAGACCAGAGTTTATGCGCATTTATACATCTTGAGTCAAACATCTGCAGTCTTTGTTGTTGATGCTTTGTTGTTGACACATATAGAAAGGCTCATTGCCTCAGCAAACATGACAATGTGTGCATCATAAACATTGTATAGCACTCAATGTTGTTAATTTGGCATTCCAGAACCTAGAATATTACAATCTGTAAAAGATATTTAAAATAGATAGTTAAAAATCCTCCTGTTATACCAGTGAAAGATAACATAATCATTCTCTTATTTCTAAGTTTCCACGATTATGCTAACATGTTAAAACTTCACAGGGTAAAATATATTTTGTGTTGAATTAGCATTTGCTACGTTGTTCAAAATAGCAAAGGTTCATTCATCAGTATAGCAAAAGTCTCCACACATAGTGAATGTTTACTCGCCTTTGATATGATGCTAATGCTAGTATTGAACATCACATGTTCCCCCGCTGGGGTGAAAGCTGCCATGTGTGTGAGTGTGTGTGTGTGTGTACGCTGCTTGTATCTGTAGTTGTGGAACCAGCGCGAGCTGCACAGAGCCAGATACACAGTCAGATACACGGGGGAATAGCTGTGAGTGAGTACTGTTGGTTTGTTTGACAGGGACCTCTTACCCTTGTCTCTCACACCTCAGATACAGAGAGACAAATACGCCGGCACGGCAGATAGAGGCAGATAGCAGACGAGCGAAAGGAGGAGCGGAGAGAGAGAGAGAGAGAGAGAGAGAGAGAGAGAGAGAGAAAAAAGAGAGAAAAAACATAAAGATAGACCACGAGGTGTTGAAGATGGGCCTGGGGAATAGGAGGCGTAGCATAAAGGAGCCAGAGCAAGGCGCATGAGGGGGGGCGACGGTAAAAAGGGTTGCGGAGAGAGGGAGAGAATTAAGGGAGGAGAGGGGGTTAGAGAGAAAGGGAGAGATAAGGAGGGAGAGAAGGCTTGGCACTGCACCGGGTAGTGGAGGGTTTATTATTCTCTGTAGCACTCAATCAAACGCCGGCCCTCTGAACAGAGAGCAATGCTGGCGAATCATCCTGGGGGCTTTCTCTCTCTCTCTCTCTCTCTCTCTCTCTCCCTCCATTCCTCCCCCACTCTCTCTCCCCCTCTCTGTGTCTTTTTTTTTTTTCCTCCTGCGGTGTATGAGTGCTATCCATCTGTCAGCTGTCGGTGCCAGTGAGAGATATACAGAGCTGTCACTTCGCGTCAGCCCGGGTTTGGGAGGCCCTCTTTTGCAGCTGCCGCTCTACATACACTTTCCCCGCGGCAGCGCCGCAGCGCACAAACACGAGCGCGCACACAAAACACTCAGCTCAGGCCGATATGCTAGTCAATTAAAAATGTGATATTAAGCAGTGTGATCACTGTGATTATCGCTGCCGTTGCCTTAATGTCCTTTAGTATTCTGCTTTATGGCTGCCCTCTGAACAGAATGAAAATAATTGCATGTCTTTTTCTTTTGCAGTGAAAATAATATCGTTATTGAGTCATCTCAATAACTCTCCGACATCACTCTCCGAGCTACGGTACGGAGCGCCGAAGTGGAGCGTCCGACACACTAAAACAACTGAAAGCAGGAGCCTGTGAACAAAGCCGTGTGCTTGACTCCACATGCGTAAGGATTGTCATTAGAAAACAATCAAATGTGGTTTGATATTTTATGTTTTATATTCTCCCTAACCATTGCGGGTCAATGTCATGTCCAACCGTTCCTTCGGAAGGTCAAGGGTCACAGGAACTTAGGATTGTCTGCACCGAACCAGCCGCGTAGACGTTTTTTGCTAGAGGGATGAACGCTTTAGACACATTTTCATAAGCACTGCGATGTTGAATCTTTTGTATGTAAGTTTCCGAACTAAAATATGTCACCAGCGAAAACCATTGTCTTCTCACGACACTGCGCCTTTCGGCTTGCTTCTCTCACCACAGCATTTTTGAAAACATAAACGTTTACTACTGTCAGCGTGAGGCTTCGAGTTTGATGTGATCATCAATTTCCCACCGAAAGCACCCCATCAAATCAAGTAGGAGGCCGGCTTCCTTGATTATTATTCCCTACTGCTTCCTTTCTTTCTAACACAGAGCTGCAGGCCGAGCCCCTCTCTGGCTGAGAGGCAGGTGAGTCAAATGCACCAGGTGGAGACGATCTGGAGATGCGGGTGGGTCGGAGGCACCCACTCACAGGACGGTGAAGAGAGAGCAGCGTGAGAAGGCGACGTCGAAGGAGGAGACTGCAGGACCAAAGCTTGCAAAGACCGGAGAAGGAGCTTTCGAGTGGTCGATTATTATTATAATTATGTCGTCAAATGCAAGATAAAATGTTATATATTTAATCAAATGTGTGTTTTAAAAACTATTCAAGCTAAAAGTAATTGGATGAAAATGATTTGTGTGTATTCACCGGAGTTAAAAGCTGCTAAAGTTTACAATCATCATTAAATAGTGTTTTAAAAATGTATTTAATTTGGTATGGGTCTTTTACTACTTATTTTGAGGTTAATTTCCAGTAGATAATAAATGAAGTATGTGATTTTGGGTTATGTGAATTGATTATGGTTTCTTGGGTTATATTTCTTTGACCTTCTATTTGTGTTTGTATTTCAAGGTTTTTTACACCTTGCTCGAACCTGGACAATTTAAAAAATAAAAGCAAGAAAGCAAAGAAGTCCAAATCTTGGTCATTGAGTGGAATCCGGTCTATGCTTCTTAGCAAGTTGCCCTTTCCAGTGCTGCAGTTGCACCTCACAAAAGTGTCTTCAGAAAGACTGCTAAAAGAAATGCTGAATAAGAAGTATCAGTGAATAAGACTTAAAGCACAAATCATGAAGACATCCAACATCCGATGAGACGGATGAGTCAAACTCGCCAAACGACATAAATCTGTTGAAACCTGACAAAGGTTTCAACCTTTCTATTATCAATATGCCATTTTGATACTTCAAACTAGATGAAGCTGTCAGCTTTTCCATCATTTCCAAATCTATTGGCTAACATTAAAAACCCACTGATCACCGGGCTGCAGTGCCGTCGTGTCTTTGTGTTTAATGGTGTGTTTCGGTCACTTAGTGACATCATCAAAGTCCTGAAAGAAAGCTGCTGGGTGTTTGCGTCTCTGACTGGTGGTGGTGGGGGGGTTAAAGCGGGCTGACTGCAGTGCCAAACCCAACCAGGGTGGGAAGGAGGAGTAGGTGGTGTCGGGGATGGATGTGTGTGTGTGTGTGGGGAAGGCGGGGGGGGGGGGGGGGGGGGGGGGAGGAGGGGCAATTGCACAAATTAATTGCAGGCCTCGGCTGACACCACTCAGGAAGAAGACGTGAAGGGTACACATGTGTTTCCTATGACAACAAGAGAAAAGCTTCCTCCCCGTGCCTTCCATTTGTGTATGTTGACAAGATTGCTGGTTTTTTTGTGCCTATTGTGCCACTCCTGCCATTCCGGGCGCCAATTGTGTTGGTTTTTTTTGGGGGGGCTCGTTATTAGAGGGTGACAGTTTCTGGGCGGGAAACAAACACGACTCCGACGATTAACACCGTGTCACCGTGTCAGCTCATACAGTAATCCTGATATTCCGTCTATCGCACACGTGTGCAGAGAATGGGGAGGAGGGAGGGGGGGGAGGGACAGTGGGACTCTCATGGAAACTGGAGCGGAGGAAGACGCCGCAGCCAAGAATCCCAGGAGAGACGGATGAGGCCGTGTCGTTCATCGAGGACGTTGCGTAACGTGGCGCCGCGCGGTAATGCAACGTTAACATTCCTCCCAATCCTGGGGCTCTCTCCGCAGGGAAGAGCAAGGCCTGCTGGGGGGGGGGGGGGATCTGTTTAGTTGATCAGACGCGCCAGTGCTCTCGCAGGCAAGGGAATAGACGGGTGAGGAGTACAATGGGAGAGCAGGGCGTGACAGACTAGGGCGAGATAAAAGATATTTCTGAGTGGAATAGCATTGTAAGGCTAAGCAGGTATAACACAGCCTGCAGAGGACGGGACAGAGTAGGGTATCAGGGGTTAACATGATAACATATCCATCAGGTGGTAGTGGAGGAGCTAATGGATGTTTTTCCATTTGCATTTCAACGTTTCTGTTTAAGCTAAATTATGTATACAGTAATGGTGATTCATGCTATGAAAAAAGATATTTGAAATGACGCTCATATGTTTCATTTGCAAATCGTCAATCAGTACAATTGATGGACATAGAATAAAACTGGAATAAAAAATAAACTATTTACACATTCATGTAATACATGAAGAGCAGGGGAAAAAAAGGAAGGGAAATTCTTCTTTGGCACTACATGAGTATTTGTAACTGAAATCATTTTGTTGAGTGCAAACCTCACTTAACAGCAATGATATGGTGTGGAATTTAGCATTGAAGAGCAGAATGGCAGATGCTATGCAGCAGTATGCCAGGACAGACCGACTTTGACTGGTGTGACAAAGACACACAAACAGCAGAGTGCGATAGGACGAGGGTGGCTTACGAGGTAAAAGCTCATTATTGCATTGGACACAGTAGCTTTGCAAAGGAAGGTGAAGCCAGGCCAGCACATCCACGGGCGTGTTTCTATCAGATTGCAACTCGGCGGCACTTCAACTGCAAAACTCCGACGCCTCTGTGGGCAGATTGGCTTCACCTTCACACTCTCAATCAGCTTTTCTATCATAGAGGTGTCACATTAACATACATGCACGCACACATGACATGCAAAATAAATGGCAACTTGCAGATGGGCATGTTGGTGTGCGAGCGCACACACACACCCACACACACACACACACACACACATGCTCTCTACCCCCTCCTCCAGCATCTCTCAAACCCATTATTGGCAGCAGTTCAGTGACGGCTGTGTGACTGCCAGTACTGCGGATCTGCTCCTGGAGCGAGCTCTCCCCATCAGCGCTGGCTTGATTACCCTGATGTATGCACACCCAGACACTTGACAATCTCTCAGCATTTACATATGCAGCCTCAGCACTCCACACTACTTCTGATCTGAGGGGTGTGTGTGTGTGTGTGTGAGGGTGTGTTTGCGAGATTTACTGTGTGAGTGTTCATAAGGCGAGTGGGAGAAGATGAGGAGCACGGAGGAGAGAAATGGCAGCTCTCGCTCGCTAAACGTAAAACAAACCAACTTTAATCCGACGCCGAGGCCCTGCTCTTCAAAGCCGAGACGGAAGTAAGAGAGAGAGAGAGAGAGAGAGAGAGAGAGACGCCTCACCTTAGGGCGTGCAACGCCGTAAACACACAAACAGAGCATTTACCAGCCGGCCCGTTATTCACTCTCGTGTCAAACACACAGCACTCAGAACTAACTACCACACACACCACCGGGGATAGAGCTGTGTTAAAACACTCACAAAAGCCTGCACTTGACTGATGTTTCTCTTTCTTTTCACGTGAAAAATCATCATACAAACAACCTCCTCCTCCCCCCCCCTCCCGCACCCCCGCTCCCACCACCCCCAAACCTGATTCAAAAGGGCCTGCCTCTTGTTCTTTCTTTCTTTCTTTCTTTCCATCTCTGTCAACGTGAGGGAAGTGTCGATGTGAGGCAGGATCAGAGAGAGAGAGAGAGAGAGAGAGGGAGGGAGGGAGAGAGAGGGAGAGAGAGGAGGTCTGGGGAGTTGCTCCGTGTCGATCCTTTTTGGCTGGCGCTTCACAGAGAAACCGGGCTCGGGCTGATCATCATTAAAACGCACACAACTTGACATGTTTATTTAATGGCTGCTCCCGGCGAAGACGGCAAGCTGCTGCTATCTCTCACCGTCACATGTTGATCTACCACTGTGCCATGTGTGTCTGCCGAGTGTGTGCGAGTGAGAGTGAAAGAGCAAAGGAGAGGAAAGTGTGTGTGCGTGTGTGTGTGTGTGTGCTGGCATTAATCGTCTCATACCTTTTAATTTCCTGTTTGCTGTGTGTTGAGACGTCTGCACAGTGCGAGGGAGCTCTGTTGCTACGTGCTCGGTGCACGTCAGGCCACTTTGTGTTTGGATTGAGTGGATTGATGTGGTCACACCACAAGATTTCAATGTGACTGCATATACAATACCGATTTCCAAACCTCACACTCACACACCTGTAATCTGTAATCTAAACAGTCCTTTTAGTTAACATGCCACACAACGCATCGCCACCATCGCTTCTCTCCCTCTCCTGGTTTCTCTGGTTAGTGGCAGCTTCCATAAATACCTCTGATGCCTCACGTCGTATTGGCCAACAATCCAAGAGGGCGGCACAGTGTGAAGCCCACACTGTGCAGAGAGGAAGGCATTATTTATGTTGTGTATTTTATTTTGCATGCGTTTAAACACAAACTGACAAATATTGTTTTCACACACGGCAGCATTTTGCAGGGTTGTTTTAAAAATGTGACATCAATAATTAAAGGTAATGATATTGTTAAATAAAAGAGTTTTTTAGTAATTTCTTCCATTCGGTTGGATAAAACTGCATTATTGGATGTTTTTGGCCAGTGCAACAAGCTGCAAAGATAAAAATCATCTAAAAGTTGTTCTTGGCTTTGCTCCTTTCAGCAAACACTCGGAGAAGTGTTAAAGCTTATGTTTTGGTCTCTGCCGACCCCTGAAGAAAATACCGGGCTCCGTGGCTGCTGCTACTACGTTCACCTGCGTTAGTCACTCACATTGTCATCACTCACATTGTCTGCCATTGTTGCATGGCTGAAATGCCTTCCTGTTAAATCTGGAAACAAGGTGGTTCAGAATAGTTACAAAGTCCTGAAGTCTTAAGCTGCTCTAAAAGATGCTAAAATGCTTTTTTGAGCAGAGGGGAAATGGTAGTTCATCACTTCAAGTGGCACCTTTCAGATTAACGCATATGCACTCTCCATATAAATATATATATATATATATATATATATATGTTGGTATTACAGTAAAAGAGTGAAATAACGGGGCAGAATTCCTTCTTGAAACACTAAAACAAATGCAAGTGCAAAATGTACTACAAACATTGATCTCCTGCTACAGAATATACCATTGTCGACTTAGACTACATGAAATAACTTACAAAAAGCATTCATTAGGGATGTGGTCTATTTATTATCTCAGTGAGTAAAACAAAGCACGAGAACAAAACGCAGTGCCGGGCTACGGCTTGTGGGTGAAAGAGCAAAGAGAAAAGAAGAGTGAGTGAGTGAAGAGGGATCAAAAGTATAGAACAGAGCAGATGTGTCTGTGTGTGTCTGTGTCTGTGTGTGTGTGTGTGAGAGTGAGAGACTGCAGGGCGGATTAAGCCGACACTCTTTCTTTTTTTGTTTGTTTGCGTGTGTAAACGCAGTTTTGATGAAATATTAATGGCGCCTTCCAAAACGCCTTGTAAAGGATCCTCTGTCTTTGACTTCTCCATCTGCGGCACCTCAGGTAGGCATTTAGTATGCCGCTCTGTCTGTCGGGGGAGGGCTGTCAGCGCACATCCGCCGCCGCCCCGCCCCTCCCCCCCCCCCCCCCTCCCGTGACACACCCCTCGTCCCTCAGTGTGGGGGGGCCTGCCGCCCCACCCGTCCACCGGCCCAACCGCGGCGCTCCCGCAATTAAACCTTTTTCCAACGCTCGGCTTGTTGCACCTTCGCGGTGACAGCAAGCACATGTTGAAGCAAAAGAAAGGAGAGGCGTGTGAGTGATTGACACGTTTCGACAGTTGCTTCACATTTCCTTTCTTCCTCTCTCTCTCTCTCTCCGAGACAAACTGCGACACGCTTTTTCCTCTGAAATCAGGGTTTGGAACGATGATATTGATCGCACTTCAGAGAGGTGCATGATTGGCAGCTGCCAAGGATCTGAGGCTCTTGTTCCACCCAGGCACCATCCCAGAGCCCCCTCGCTGGAGGAATCAGATGCACCCACGGGTCCCTCCTCGCCCTCCTCTCTGAACGAATGGAAGCGCCTGCTGCAAACACGAGTCTTGCAGGCGTCTGTGAAGACTCATCGGTCACTGTGGTGTAATTACAAAGGTGAAGCGGACCCCCACAAGGCCCCCTGTTAGGGAAACAGCCAATTGCGCGCCTCGCGCGCTTTGAGGTTGATCTGCGATGCCGTGCTTTGTATTAGAACTCATTCAAAACGTGGAGATGCACATTTGAGTCTTGTAACTTGAGGCTGCGACGCAGGAGGCCGAGAGACCCAGTATACCAGGACTTTTAGTCAGCCATTGTTGTATCTACATATGTGCATTGGTTCGAGTTCCTGTTTGTACATGCTTTCATGAAAGACGATAGAAGTACTCCCCTGCCCCCATGCCTCATACCAAGACAGCATTAAAAAAAAACTGCGACTGTTGCTTGAGGAGGTATGGTTGTCATAAAAAAAAGCTGGGTTGGGATTTGTTGGTGTCACTCAATAAATCAGTGGGAGTTTAATTACCAGCCCGGTGTGGAAGAGCCGTGACAAGCAAAAGGTGTGTGTGTGTGTGCGTGTGCTCATACACCTCGGTCGAGAGTGGAGGAGCCGTGACAGGCACTAGCTCTGTGAGTTAGCATTCCTCCTGGGCCGGACCCCCACCAAAACACCTGACAGGGCAGAGCTGAGAACTGACACACACACACACACACACACACACACACACACACACACACAGACACATAGTGGGCCGTACCATTGTTTGCTGGAGAGGGGTTGGATAGGTGTCGGAGGCGGAGGGGGTCTGCTTAGAGAGGCCGGCTCAGTCTCCCCCCGACTAATCCCCCCCCCCCCCTCCCCACCCCCCGGTCCCCTACCTCTGCCCCGCACGCCACCTCCTTCTTTCATGAACTGCGCTGGGCAGGAACTTCAGGGGCTAATCTCTGCCTCATAGTCCAGCGCACACCGACTCTGACCCACAGCCCTGTAATCCTGTAACCAGAGGGGGAAGAAAAGAGCCAGGGACACTGGTAGAGAGAGGGAAAAGCCAACAGAGAGAGAGAGGGAGAGAGAGAGAGAGACAGTATGAGCGAGGAGACGTGAAGCAGACAGAGAGGTAGGGAACAATAATACAGCATGTAGAAACAGACACCACCTTCACTGGCATTTCCATGCTGCTGTTCTGTGTTGTTATAGATAATGCTTGACTTCAAATTCAATTATGAATCATTTCATTGTATTTTTAAGTGTACAAACATGCTGCTCCGGTCATATTGTACACATACCAATAAAGCGTTAAAATAAGAGAGAAAGAAAATTCCCCAGCATAAAGCAGCAGGAGGAGAACAACAGAGCAGGTTTGAGGTGGGAGAGGTGACAATAGGTCATTTTTTTTCTTTTGCGATTCCCTTTGAGGTAAAGATTTGAAGGTTCAATGGGCAAGATTACAGCTCTGGTAGACATGAGTCAAAAATACAGGGTGAGTCGCAACGCCAATCATGTGTGTGTGTGTGTGTGTGTGAATGGCGCACACACACTTCAGCGCGCTGCAGTGCTCCGCTCCGAGCTCGCTGTTATTGGCTGTTTTCAACTTTAGCACGGATGAAAAGAGTCAGCATTACAGCTGTCAATTCAGATGGAGATCAGGTGGGACGGAGAGACAGCAGATAGTGGCTCTGGTTTTGACAACACACACAAACACACACACACACACACACACACACACACACACACACACACAGGCACAGAAGCCATTAAAGTGTGCATGAATGCATGCATGGAGAGGCCTTTGCCAAGACTAACTTTTTAAAATATATCCCAAATCCTAATTCCAAACTTCCTTTCCTTGATTTAACCCATTAAGACTAAAGAAACAAACAACAATGGCAGCTTCAGGAGAGTCTCATCATTCAAGACATGCAACACTGCAGAATTTGTTCCGTTTTCTAAGGGCTATAAGATCTGGCAATATTTCACAAGCGCTTTTCATGTTCCGCAATTGATACAACTCAAAGTATTCAACGTGCGACGGAGAAAGAAAGAGAAATTTCCCAAAGAGAGTAATTAATATTTCCTGCCGCCTCAGTTCTGGAGCTTGTAAGGCAAGTGGAACAATGAGTGGATGAAACAAAAACTCCACTTGATTTCAATGTTAACAGACAGATGCCAATCTAGTCGCCCCCCCCCCCCCCCCCCCCCCAAACCCCGCTGCTAGATATGTGTGCTAGTTGGCTGAGAGACATTAGCATTTGTTTTACCCCCCCCCCCCCCCCATCCCATGTGCTAGAGCCTCAGGCACGACAGTCAAAGAGACACCACCACCTCCTCATCTCTCGGCATGTGCCAGTGACACAAACGGCACACAGACGCAGAGGATGGATTATTTGAAAGTATTTATTCGACTTCCTTGTTGATCTGCATAGGAAACGATCCATAAAGACTCATTTTGCATTGTGCTTTGCTTCGCTTTGGCAATTCTGTCCCAACGGCCTCGCCATGCCAATGGGGGAACGGATCGTGAGCGTCTTAAAGCCAGTGCGTGTCCACATTTTAGTGTGCACGTCCTAGTGCGCCCCCTAGCTCTCAGCCGAGGCCCATCCCCTTTTTTTTCTCCCCCCTCCTCCTCCTCCTCCTCCTCCTCCTCCTGCTCCTGCTGTTCCTCTCTTGCCCTACATATCAGTCCCGGAGAGAATAGACCCGTCTAACACCCGGCTTCACAGAGACGCTGTTTTGTCATGTTTTATATCATTCTACTAATGGCAAGAAAAGCAGGTCCTCTGACTAAAGACTGCAGTATCCCTAAAGATCTCTGGTTACAAATGCTTTCAAAAAAAGAAAAAAGAAGAAGAAGAAGAAGAGAAATCGTGACGCCTCGTCTTAACCGAGCTCTCTTTTCTCACCAGCAAAAAGCTCTTGTTTTGTAAATAGTCTGACAATGGCTGTGTTTTTTGATCCATATTTGTAATAAATGAGAGAAAAAAAGAGAGACAGAAGAGATGGAAGGAAGAGAGAGAGATCCAACAGATGGTAGATTTGGCGAGGCCTCTGCCATGCAGTTTATGTAAAAGCCTGTTTGGAAAGAGCACAGACCCCGAAGCATCCCTCACATATTGAGGAGTCACAGTCATGGCCTGGCTGCAAAGTAAGCGGCCCTTAATGTCGGCCATTACTCAAATACTACTGATTTCCTTTTTTCATGAAATGGTGCTTTCTTGACAGACATTATAAATTCCTCACGTCCCACAAAAAAATCGGCCCGAATAGTCTTCATTAACCGTGCTGTTTATTTATTTTCCTATTAAAAGAAAAAAAAAAAAATACAGATGCACAACTTCTTGCTGTCTTGCTTTGTTCCTCCGACCGTGGGAAACAAAAACATCAAGCTTACCTTCTCAATCAAGCTTTTTATTCCTCACTGTCCGGCCTTCGAAAATGATTAAATGTTTCTTTTTCCTTTTGATCAACTCATCTATTAATGAACGAATGTATTCCGATGTCATGGTTCCTATTGTTTTGATGCTGAAAATGTCGAGACACGGACCAACTAAAGGCCAAGAATGTCCCCACACTGTTGTCGTCAGTGTGATTCAATCATTTATTTTAAGTACTTGTGTTGGTCGAGGGTACTTTGTGTGACTGGCCGGTGTCAGAATGTTTGGTGTAGAGTGGGCGAACACACACACACACACACACACACACAGACACACACAGACACACACACAGACACACACACACCCCCCCCCACGCGCAGTCTCTCAGAGCTCCAAAATGACCTATTTGTGAGCATGTGTGACCTGCGACTGTCGATCAGTGCAAATTTGTGAGGCAATGAAGCATGCAGGAGAGTCCCGTCAGAGCAGAGGCTAGACATCACTCCCATCCCCTCCACCCAGAGGAAGTGTGTCCCTGTGTGTGTGGGTGTGTGTGTGTGTGTGTGGATGGGGTGGGGGGGGGGGGACACAGGGTGGAAAAGGCAGTATGAATGTAAAGAGGCGAGGCAAAGGGAGGATGGGAGAAGGGCTTGTGAGGAAAACTCAAAGCGGGTGAAGCTTGTCTAACGGTGGGGTTTAATGTCACTCCCCCCGCCCCCCCCCCCCCCCCCCTCATTCCTGAAAAAAAGGACTTCTATTCAAGCCGGCATATTTATATTTCTCCTCTTCTTTCTCATTTCACATGGGCTACCGATGCCTTAATTGTGCTCGCTCTTCAAGGCAGCCCTTTCGCTTGCTCTTGATAAGTCTTTGATATTCTGTGCTTCGCTAATTGTAGTCGCTGCAGTACATCTATCTTTTTTCAATTTCCTGATAATTAGCCTCTAACTCTTTCATCTGTCTTTTCAAGTGCACTAAATCTCCTTCTCTAATGAAAGTTACAGTGGATCCAACAAGGTTGACGTCTGGTAAAAGGGAGAAAACCCACTGACGTCTCTCTTCCTCCTTTCCTCTCTTTCGCCGTGGGCAGGCCCCGTCCTCGCGTCCCTAACGTGAAAATATTCAACCAAAAGAACACAGGAGCCGTTTAATAAGAACACGCTTCAAAATGACTCGGGTTTAATGGATGGGAGATGCGAGGCGAGCGAGAGAACTCACCTGCAGCGATCCGCTGGAAAGATCAAAAAAAAAAAAAAAAACTCAAAGAAATCACTCAAAGCCACCGCTGCGGTCCCCAAAAGACCACGGTGCCTACCAAGAGGCGGCGAGTAATGAGCGGGACGGAAACATCGCTGAGAGAGGGGGGGGGGGGGGCATGATGTGTGCGCGATAACATATTAGCACAACATCATTTGAGTGTGACAACCTAGTTTGTAACTCCAAAGCCCATCCTCAACCTCTGCCCTAGAATGGAACGTATTCTCCCTGCATATTGAAACACCAGAATCAGATCAGACTGAGACGCAGCCTGAGATGAATGCTTTTTGGAGCACGGCGAGTGTTGCTCTAATGGTTTTTTTTGTGTCTTTTGATTCGGTGTTTCAAATGGTGGAAATGCGTCATTGAGAGCATTGCTGAAAGAAATGCAAACACGGGTCGGCGTGAGAGAAGAGCAGAGAGGACTGGAGGAGAAAGAAGAAGAAGAAGAAGAAAAAAAAGGCATCAAAATTGATTTTTCAATCATGCTTGCTGTTTCAAGAGGGCGTCACATGTTCTAATGACCTCATCCCTCTTGTAGTGATGTGAGTTATTTCACACCGGGCCATTTTAAACTAAGAGGACTAAGGTGGGTGGGAGTGTGATGGTGGTGGTGGTGGAGGGAGTGTTTGGGGGGGGGGGGGGGGGGTAGTGCTGCCACTAAGTAGGGCTCAAAGCTGTGAGGGGTAGTAAAGAGGGAGAGGTGGGGTGGGCTAAGGGAATGGTTAACAGGGTCATTTAGATTGGATGGGAGATCGATACTGAGAGGTAGAGAGGAGGTGCATCTCTGTCACCGTGATGTGTGGCTGCAGTGTGATTGTTCTGCAGATTACGTACAAGGGAGGGGAAAAAGAAAAGGGAAGTGCTGCCGCTCTCAGTGTGTGTGTGTGTGTGTGTGTTTCCCTGTCCTCCAGTGATCTAAAACACATTTCTTTTTTCTTTTTCTTTTTGATATTCTATCCCTGCAGAGGAGGAAATGAAAAGCAATGTGCACTGAATCTTAAGCACATCGGTTTCTTTAAAGATTATTGCAGATTATATATTTTTTTTTGGTCAAAAGGGACACAAGTGACCAATCTATTCATCTCTGTCACTCTATCTAAAGGAGATGTAATGATAATTAAATTAAATCATGATTTTTTTTTCTTGATCTCGGGTTCAAAGCCAGAATAAGAACAATTATCAATGTACTTCGTCTTCGCTGCTACCTCTGCAAAAGGTGCCCTTGAGCCCCTCTCTGAACCACTGACGCTTTAAAAGAACTGCTTGACCAAATAATCTCAACCCAAAGAACAAAAGCAACACAAAGGTTTACAGAACTGGCAGGTAAACTAACTTTTAAGATGTGAATGTGCGAGGCCCGGTTTTCAGTAAAGTCCCTCACTAAGGGATCAAAGGTCCTTTGGTGTGTGTGCCATGCCTACATTTCTCATGTTTTGCTCACATGTTTGCTGTCATATGTTCTTTAATGTCGTTGTGTGCGGTTGTGGCTGCGTGTGGCACGCAGTGGTTTGTGCTGCACTGCTGCCTGCAGCGGCTCCTGCAGCGCTTTGCAGCCTTCTAGCAAACATGCAAAGCCTGGAGGCAAGAGCAGTCACACGGCACCCCCAGAAAGGATCATAGCAAAGTACATCCATCCTTCATGTGAAATCTTACATATAGTAAAATTTAAAAAAATGTATTATATCATTTCTCACTGAAATGTAAAGTTTCTTTAATGCCTACTTATGTATATAAGTATATATTTATCTATTTTTTTGGGTTTAGATTGGCTGCATTCTAAAACTAGTACACCTTATGTTGTAAGCACCCTACAGCCTCCGTTCTAATGATTAAAAACTGAAGGTCGCAACACCTCGACGATCCCCACAGACTCGCTGTGTGTTCCTTTGGTTACACAGAGGTCGGAGGTCGAGCAGCTTGTAGGGCGTCAGTGTGTTGATCAAAGACCCCTCTGCAGGCAGAACGCTTGCTGACACAGCTGCTTGGATCCAGTCTGAGGGACATTCTCTGTAAACACAGGAGAAGAAGAACAACGCCACTCACTCACTCACTGACGCTCATATCACTGCATTTGTTCCGACTTAACGGCCGCGGCCTCTGCCGTATTTGAACACAGTTCCTGAGACTTCCCTTTGTTCGCGCCCCCCCCCCCCCCAGATAATGCATAATTGTTATACTCCATATCCAAACAGCAAGATGGAGACGTAGATACGTGCGATGTCGCGCAGCACTCTCTAAGCGCACTGCCTTCAAAACAAGCTGCATTCATTCCATTGATCCTCGGGTCGCAGAACAAAGACGGGCTTTGTGCCGACAGTGGGCACACGGCTACAGCATCGTGCAGACTTACGAAACTGGTGTCGCTGGATGTGATCACCGAGTATCGTCTCCAAAAACCAGCCGTGTGGATAAAGGCTTCGTGGCAGTGGGAGCAGTGGGGGTAACAGGAAACACGGCTCTCCTCTCTTTCACTTGTTTTTCTGTGTTTTTTTTCGTGCCGCCTTCGTTGTCCGTCTGCCCGCTCTGGGATGTGGGAGGCGGATCACGTTTCACTGCCTTGGGTGTTCGCCAGCGCCTCTCGTTTATCACGCCGCCTTTCCTCCCCCTCCGGGGCGGCTGGTGGAACGATGGACCCGAGGGACGCACGGCCAGGGACGACAGGTGTTCATCTTCCAAGTAAAGCACCAATCAGATGCTCGTATCTCCAGAAACTTCAGAAACCTCAAACTTTGTGGGTTCCTGGGGACTCACAAAGACACAGTGCTAGTTTTCATCTGGTCATTTCAAATTATTACCATAACCATCACAGAGAGCGTCATCTAGGTCAAGGGTGCATGGAGGAGTCAAATTCCGCATTGTTAAATATCTTACTGTACGGCGTGCGTGGCTGGTTCAGGAGGAAGGCACTGGACACCAGGGTCACGCGTTGCCAATATATCTTTATTTAATACAGCTCGCCGGCATCCTGCTCGCTTGTTCGCACTCTCCCCCGGTCGCTCGCCTCACTGTTCTTAAATAGGGAGGAGAGGACACACACACACACACAGACACACACACACACACACATCAATTCACGCCAGCTGATTACAAAACGTTCTCACCTGGCACTGTTCCCCCGAGCCACTCCCCCTCTCTCCCACACCTGCAGCCGAGCTGAAGCCAGGCCCGCCGCCACACTTACTTTAATGTGTTAATCTTCAAATCACTTTAAAGGACTGGCTTGAAACTCATGGCAACACACAACTTTTTTTTTTTTTTTTTGCTCAACATGACAAGACGACAAATGATTTCATGCTCCCAAGACGTCAAGTCAGCCGTCCTTTACCCTAATAAGAGGAATAAATTATACAAGAAAAACAAACATGCTGTCACGAATCAGTCACTTTTCTCTCGCGACAGCTGTGACTGACGGAGATCCTCCCGCATGTTAGGAGAGCGTTTGATGCTCGTTCCCAACGAGTCCTTTGGTACATCTTCTGAGCGACACGTTGCAAAACGGATGAACCCGTCTCATGTTGTGACGCGAGGTCAAACTGTGATTAACACGGAGAAATGAAAACACCTGCTGCCTGTTGGACGAAGTGACACGATGCAGCCAGTGCCCACGTGAGTGTCAACGCGCCGACGCCGAGTGACACTCGTTCGCCAGCCAAAGACGGCGAATAAGTGAGTCGCTCTTTTTCGATGATGAAAACTTTCACAACTCTCTTGCTCTTTCTTTTCGTTTTTATTTCTACAGCTTATTCTTAAACACCGGAGATCAGAAGTGGTTTCTTAAAAAGTGTTTTGGCAAAAGCACATCCTGAAGTGCTGTGATGTTGCGACGGCACACGCTAAAAGAAAAGAAAAAAAGTCAAACTGAGTTGTGCATGACGAATCATTTTGTGATGAATTTCAGTTACGACGTCTTTTTGGGGCAAAATGCACTCATTGAGACTACCGTGAACCAACGTAGGTGTCAAACTGAAATTTTAAGGACAAATAGCTGCATTTACTGCATGCTGCCCCACACCACCACGCCCCCGCCCCACCCCCCCACGGTTTTATTTGGAGCTAATTTAATTTCTATCTCTAGGGTGGGAGAGCTGGCGGCCTCTTCAAACTTTGAGAGTATGTAATTTGGTGTAAAACAGTAGCACTTTAGGCGTTCTCCACCAGTGAAATGAAATGGGACCCCGCGGGGTTGTGTTGTAGGGTATTAAGTAATGTTTATTGATGTTTATTCTCCGAGGGAGCTGCGTGGGGAAAAAAAAAATCACTCTTCAGCTTTGATTAATTTCCCCCCTTGCTCCACGTAAACGATGAAGCTGAAGCAAAATCGCTCTTTAGCCGTGACTCAGAGAGACTACAAGTGGAGCATCTCTCTTTAAATTCTTTAAAAAAATGGACTGTGACCGTGAGGATTCATTTTTTTTTTTGGGGGGTTGAAAAATGATGACTGGAAGCCTGCAGCACGATTCATCACCTATGAATTTGAACAGCTGCTATGTCTTCTTTTTACCGCTCGTGGACAGAGATCACATTTAACAAAACCGTGGCCTCAGTCAAAGTAAATTCAATCTTGTTTTTGTCCTTAAAATAGAGGCCAGAGATCAAACAGAATAACCTAAATTCTTCTTAAAAACTTCCGATTCAGGAACTGCCAAGCATCCCGGATTATTAGAGCCACATGGAGGCCAAATCCTTTCTATGCTTTAACAAAAACTTTTCTTCTTTTTTTTTTTTTTTATTCACAATCCTCAGCTCTCAGAAATATCAAAAGTGGAGCCTCTGTTTGTTTCCTCCTTGAATCGCCGTTCTCCAAAGTGCTCCTGTGTGTTTCTGCTTGGCTGGCTGCAGGACTGACACCTCTCCCCAGATCCGAGCATGTTCAGTCGCCATCCTGCTTGCCCCCTGTGCCAGCCTGTCATCCAGCCCAACCCATCACTCTCCCGCAGCACAACAAAGTCTCCCCCCCCCCCCCCCCCCGACACACGCACGCACTGACACACACACACACACACACGCACACAAAGTAACTTCTCTCCTTCGCTCGATGATAAAATGAAAATTAAAGGCATAGAGAAAACAACGGCGGTGTCAGAGCCGCGTTGAAACCACACGTTTTCGCCCTCTTTCCTGCTCTTCATGACGAATATTTGTTCTGTTAAACCTTTTGAACTCACTCGTAATAGAAAGGGAACGCACGGATACGGGTTGAGGGCCACTTGTGAGATGGATATAATGTAATCTCCTTGCCTTTTGTATACCTTCCACTCCATATTGCTCCTGGTTTGCTATTTGTGGTAAAAGGTTGTATTTGATGTAAGCTATGTGAGAGATGAGTGGCAGTGCTTTACAGTGAATCTGGAGCGCTCTGAGAGGCGCCGTTAGGCATGGAGCGAAGCCTCGGAGCTGTTCTGAAACCACCGTGAAGCACTGCATCGAGTGGCTTATTGCTTTTATGAAATGACATTACTCTAATGTGGCTCCTCAGTGGACCAGGAGAGGGTTGGCCTGATTCATTAGTGTGACTTTATTGGACCCTTCAGATATGTATACCTTCAGCAATATGCACCTCAATTATGACTGCAGATTAAATCATGCATAGTTATTGTAGCTCAATTCTACAATGTTTCTTTTTTTAAAAAGTCATTTTACACAAGCAGAGAGAGGAAACCTCCATGGCTCGTATGTTGCGGCTGCAGCAGACGCTCCCTTCTAGGTCTGAGACCCACCCACACCACACCAGCGCACCCAAACCGGAGGGCCTTACAATACAAAGCACATGTGCTTGTGAGAAGCCAAACCCGCTTAATGACCCCGTGTCATATTCATCAGGGAGCCCCGTCACTGTCTGCGTGGCTGCAGCGATTGTCGAGCAGTATACCGGCCTGTCGCTATCACATACCTCAAAGCCACGTGCACCTGTGCTGCTGCTCACAGGTGTTTAGATGCTGGCGTGGACCATTGTCCTGCATCCTGCCCTTTTCACTACTCTTCAGTTTTTGAGCGGAAGGTGGACCCTTTCTTTTTATCAACTCCACTGCATTGTAATATTTATTTCAGCAAAATACTAATATTGATTTCCAAACCAACATTATCACTAAACAGAAACTTAAAAAACTTGAAAAGATAACCTCCCAGTACCGTCCTAGCAAGTTGGTTCTCAACAGCTGCAAAGATTGCGGTCCTGACAAAGCAGTTGACTCACCAGAAAATGACCTCTAAAGGGCCCTAAAAAGAAAAAAAGATAAGTAACGTCTATTCTTAGAAGAGCATTAAACTGTACCCATCTCACTTACAGGCCGTGTCAATACAAAACCATGCATTACGGCGTCTCACAATGAAAGCAGCGGGTGAGAATCAGACGGCAAACAAACGCATCTCACTTCCAAACTTTACTCCTTTTTCACAGGAAGAGAAAAGTGCCAGTTGATGCATTATTTGTAGAAGCAGAAAGTTGCATCAGTCTCCTCGGTTCTGACTGAAGTCAATAAGAGACGCGTTGCCTCATAATGCCCCCCCCCCCCTCCCCCCCAACCCTCAGCACAGTGCATTGTGGGAGCTCCTGTTGGCTCCTCATCCTCTGCCGCTCCGCCTGCAGCTTGTCTGAGCGTCAGGCCTCGTCCGTGTTGTGCTCTCCCCTTTCTCCCCGTGCCCTCAAAGAATGACGGGGGGGGGGCTTTGAAAGGCTCGGCTGTCACGATCCTTCCAACAGCAGCCGGCTAATTGCTGACCCTAACAGGCCCCGGCGCAGGGGGGCCCATGGGAGCCGTCTGCGCCGACGCCGGGGACGAGACGCGGTGCCGCCGCTCCGGAGCACAAAGAGCAGCCACGCGGCAGCAGCGCTCCTCTTTTGCTTTGTTACCCTTTTGCTGCCTCCCTCTCCATCTCCTCCTTCCATCTTTCACCCATCCTTTAGTCTCCCGTCTGGCCGGGCCCCCTTTTTTTTTTGTTGCTGAGGGCCCTCCTCGGAGAGATCTCTTGAAGTGCGTGGAATCAGAGGCAGAGGAGCGCTCGGGGAGAAGCGGGCGGCAGCGAAAGGAGAGGACGGCGCCCGGAGCCGAGCGCTTTGCTATCGACGGCGGCGGAAAAACAAGCGCGTAATCGGGCCCCTCTTTTAAAGCGGCTCCTCAAAGAGCGCGAGGGCGCTAATGTGCACAACTTAGACTGATATTTGCGATAAAGCTCCAGCGTTTACGCAACTGGCAAATGCATCGGGCTGGCTGTTCCCCTTTTTGAGTGTGAAATGTGATAAAGACGTACATCTCTCCGCTGATAAGGGGAAAAGGCGGGGAGGAGCCGCAGTGGCTGGCACACAAAAGAGGTCTGTCAAGACATTGGGAGTTTGGTGATTTTCACGAGCCATAATTCTTCCGCTGAAAAAGAAGCAAATAAAGGAAGATGATTAACGTGTGCCGGACTGCTCGTCCCTCATCTATTCTGTTATCTTCATTATTTGGAAGGCATTAAAAGAGGCCAGGGATGGCAGCTCGGGGGGAGAGGGGCTCAGGAGGTGGGGGGGGGGAGCTCCATGTGCCTGGATACTAATTACAGTGTCCACTAATAGCGCCTCAAGTAAACCAGGCCAATGCATCTTGCTTGATGAGAACATGCATCAACCAGCTTAATTGAGAGTAAAATGAGGCAGGCGTGCCACAGGACCTATTAATCAACATTGATGAATGAAAGTGTAATTAGATGTGGAAATACAAAAAAATAGGGGGAAGAGTAAAAGCAATCGGTTAACTTAAAGTTAAGGCTACAGTTGTTAACTAACACGTTGCAATATTGGGCACATTAGGCCTTTTTTTTTTTTTTTTCAGGGCACAGCACCCGGACAGAGTTTTTATTTGCCTCCCATTGTGTGGAAAAAAAGGTCTGGGTGAGCGTGTGATCGCTGAGGCATCATTTTGATCACTCGGATAATGCACTTCCTGCGCCTTGACGGTGAGGATTGCTGCACCTGCAGTACAGTCCGCACCTGCTTCACAAGGCAAACACACACACCCCAGACTAATGAGCCTGTTCAGAACCGAATCGACAAGAGTACCTGATGCTGCTGCACGGTCCAGTCCGCTGTTCCTCCCAGGACCGCACTAAGCAGGTGTGACACCTGGATTTGCCCGAGACTACCCATAGAAATTGTGTTCTTTTTTTGTTTTTTTACGTCCTTAGCAATGCACTCGATGCTAACAACCATCACCTTTTTTTTTTTTTTTTTTTTTACGTGATCATGTCGACCCTTTTTACGGGTTACTGGATGTCACGAGACTTGGGATGCGTGCGCGTGTGATGTGGCGTGACACGTTCAGCCTTAATCTCTGTTTATTGTTCGTCATATTTATCTTGTGTTGCAGCGCTTTCGCTCCCTGACATTGACATTCATTGCTGGTCCTGCGCAGCCCCATGAGCTATGTGAATAAACACGGCAAACACAACACCCTTGAAACGCCATAATCCCTTTTGTTTTGGTGGAGGCTCTTTTTCGCTGTGTATGCAAGTGGGAAAGCCTCTCTGTCTTTACACACACACACACACACACACAGACAGAGATACACGTGCATGCACATAGAGACGTACAAAAAAGGCACTAATCAACACACGCATACACACATGCACACACCCCCCCCCCCCCCCCCCTCCACATGCACACACGCTTTCCTCTCTGCTCACTTTCCCTTTCAAAAGCTCTTATCTATTTATAGACTTTGATATGTAAACCTATGAAATCTTACCTCGGGCGAGACAATCGGGCCCGTTCTTCTTCAATCCGCTGGAATCAAAAGACAGAAAGAGGAACAAAAACCAGATGAGAAAAGCAAAACACAAAAGCGACACAATGTAATAAGTGAGAGGCAGGAGCCTGCTTATGCTTACAGGGTCGATAATTACAGCCACAGACAAGGCCGATTAGCACGGCGCTTTCGCCAAACGCTTCCTGAAGAGGAGACCGACGGGGGAAGCAATGTGTTTTATTTTCGAACCAAAACGCTCAAGGTCGCCTCCCATCGCTTTTTGCATTTAAAGAGCAGGACGACACTGCTCTGCTGGTGGAAGAGGGAAGAGGAAACGGAGGCCGGCGATCCGTCACGGGGCGACGCGCCGTTTACCACCAAGTGGACGTCGGAGGGAAACAAATCGGCGGCAGATTTTTACCAAATTTGGCGAGCGGCAAGTCTAACGCGGCGTAGCAGCGGGGGGGGGGGAGGGGGGGGCCACGAGAGGTCAGCTCCATTTTTCTCCTGCGCCCGCCGACGCCATCTAAAATGGCCTGGCTGAAATTAGCCTTAACCCCCCCCCCCCCTCTCCCCCCGGAACGGCATATCTCTCCGCATAAGCCCGCGTGGACGCGACGCGCGGCTGAACGTGAAATCCAAATCAACACATTGTTTTCGCCGTGTCAGAAGCAGCCAGGGAACGAGCATCACTCTCTGGCTCGGGGATATTTGTTGTCAGAACGGCGGCCCTGCAAACCGTTTTGAAATGATCTAATCCCGCGAATCTTGACTCGTTAGGGTCATTATGCAGGCTTGACCTCGTTCTGTAGGGACGGATCTCAGCACAGCGAAAGGGGAAGGCGCGGGCGGGCGGGCGGACGGTGGGGGGGGGGGTGTCGTCCGCTTCCTCCGTCAATAAGCGCGACGCGCGTTGGCCTCGGAGACGGGTGGCTGCCTGGTGGAAGTAGCGCGACACCCCCCCCGTTGACTCCGGAGCCCTTTTGAGCCGGCGGCAGCGCACGAGACAACTCGAATAAATACAGTCAAAGAGGGAAAAGCACACATTGTAAGGCTTAAGAGCACTGAACTGTTGTTCTGTGGAGAGAGGCCCTGCCTGCATTATAACACGGAAAATGTCTTGTTGACCAATTATAGATAACACGGGACATTAACATAGATAGTGCATGTGGCTTTCTGTGTGTATCGATGCACGCCCACATGCTCCCAAGGCACTGATATTCCACTATTACATGTTGCAATAGTACTGCTAATATTTACAAGGCATTCATTTTATACTTTTTCTCAACTACATTAATTTGATTTATATTTTTCATACGAAACACATGGTCAGATTTCATGAATTAAAGACCTTGCTATAGAAAGCTGTTCATATTTCACACACTTCAAAACTAAACCCACAAAAATAACTATTGGCAAAAGAATAAGGTCAATTTGACACAGGCTTTTTGGCATTATTAGCACATGTTTAAAACTACATTTTGAATTCTGCTATACTTTTAATCAAGTACAAATGCATGACTTGCACTTCTTCTGTATTAAATGCCAACCAGGCAATTTAATTTCTCCTTAAGTGAACACATGACTTATGTCAGATTTCGGAGGTTCTCCCGACCGCTACATCTGAGGCCCAGACTGCTGACGGACTGTTGATTTTAACCATCATCTCCGACGGCGGAGGCAATCCTCTTTGCTGTCTCCTTGTGTCTCAGAAATAATAAATACACTTTTTTTTTTTTTTTTAATGGCTGACTTTATGTTGCTTTCGCAGCAGAGCTGTTGCTTGGGTAGTAACACTAAAGATGCAATCACGGCGGTCGGCGGGTGGAAGATGGACGAGTGAGCGGGACAGGTGGACAGGTGAGATAAGGAGGTTTTGTGAGAGGCAGTCGGGCCTGGATTTGTGTGGCTGTCCGCTGCCGGACGCTTAATAGCTGATAGCAAGCTGCGATTGTGATGAACATTCTAAATCATTGGTCCGGTTGACCTTTTCCCTTCTACTTCTTCCGTTGTGCCGCCGTTCTGGTACCTCATCGGTTGTGGACTATTAGGGTCTTTGTTTCGCTGTGAACGTCACTTGGTTCTTAACGGTTGGATTTATGTAATAGCAGGGCCCGTTTTTACCGAAATAAAAGTATGAGATATCTGTCTGGCCTGTTTCTATCCCATGAATCCTTGCCATACTGGGGAGTTTTAGCTGCAACTTTGGCCCATCCACATTCCAAAAGAAACATTTCTCTCGCCACCCTCTGTTGGTACGTACCCATTCAGATCCTCGTGGTTTCATTTCTGAGGTGTTTGTCATATATATATAATAGAGATCATATGAAAAGCATTGTTGTCAGAAACTGTACGTGTAACAGCTGGATATCTGTCTATTACTCACAACCTCTCTGGGTAAAGGTTTCCAACGTAGTTCTCTTGTAACCTTAGACTGTGTACAACACTTATTAAAAGCTACTTTTCAATCGACCAAGTCGTGGAGATTTACCTGCACTTTGACCGTTGCCATCTTGGATTTGGGCCGATCCTGTCTGCACTGAACGGGAGTTAACAAACATGGACTGTGGTAGCGATCCATCGATCACGCCCTTAAGCATAGCCTGCTGCATTCTCTATATTTTTTACTCAAGGGCGAGAGACTTCAAAGTTGAAATTGAAGCCATAAACTCATGGTCATGATGATTACTGAGGCGATACATCTTGGAAGACTTTTTCCTCATAGAATTCTATACAGAGTCAAATGTTTGTTTTTTTTACTTTGAAGGAGTTAACACCCTACGGCCAGTAAAGAGAATGCAAGTTAAACATGCACTTCTGCAATAGCTTCACCTTCCTGAATCCGGCCCCTAACACAAAGCTTTGTTTCCTTGCCACCTTTCCTCATCATATTTGTCTGTGGTGGCCTTTCAAAAACTGACGACAAAAAGACTATTTACATTCTCAAACAGTTGGAATTTCGTCTTATCTTTTGCAACCTGTCTGTTCGGCACCGACCCCTCCAGTTTGGAAACGTCATAGTGTCACGGACCTGCCGGCTCCTCCTCCTCGTTTTGTCTGTTTGCGTCTCCCCTACAGGTGAGCTGAGCACAGGTGCGACGGGTTGCCTATGATTCCTTCCAGGAACACCTGGGATGGCTTGATGTATCCTGGGGGGTTTAAAAGCTCTGGAGACCTGGTGGAAGGGGGGGGCTGCCGCTTCTCCTTCTCTCCCGCACCATTTGCTGATTTTGTTTCCTTTTACATGACTTTTCATATACCCTGATTTCACACGCTTTCAGTTCTCCTGACTAACACTTATACTGACTTTATTTACTTTAAGTTGCTCATTCGTTGTCATTAATAAACTGTATTTTCTTTCAATCAACTCATCCGCGTGGTCTTCCCTCTCTGTTGCATGGCCAGGCACAGGCAGTATGTAGCTTTACCACTTCGCCACTAAGGTCACATGACAGCGTTCATGTTTCCCATCAGAAATGCTTGCTGTCAAAAGTCCTCGCACATTTACAGCGGTGTTAACCGCAGTTTGTACAAAAGGAAGATGGAACACAAACAGAAAAGGAGCCGTGCTGTAAAGCGGCTGCAGCAGCTGTGGCCTATCAAATGATGAGAAGGGCTCCACCCACAAGAACTTTATCCTAGAACCAAGACGTCAGCGTGTGGACACGCGGGCCCCCACTGTTCCTTTTGTATCGCACTGTAACATATCTCAGAGGACTAAATGAGACAAACCCAAAAAACGACACACGTCTTACACGCGGGTCAAGTGTTCAGCGTGATGTGCAGCTGTGGTAGAAAGTCAATCTAAAATGCATAACAGGTCCATCCGATTGCACTCCGCGGCGCCCAGTGATTCGCTGTTTAGCCTCTCGGAGAGTTGAGGATGCTCCGTGGCCCCCTCGGTGAAGAAAGAGTCATCCTTTTTGTTTTCTATTGCTGGAGGATTTGAGCAAAGTTTGACGGATGTGGGTGGACTCGTCACACGTGGGTGTTATCTCTTTGTTGTGTGAAATGGAGACAAAAGAAGAGGAGTGGATGAGGAGACTGTGATTTTTATCTCTGAAGTGCAAAAATGTTTCTCGCCGCAACACGGGAGGGAGTGGGAGAGAGATTAGAGCTGTTGAGGAACAAAAATAGATTGATCAGATAACACGATAAGAATAACTAAGGGCTTTGTTTGTTAATTCTCATTTTTTTCATCTTTTTTTTTTTCGTGTCTTCTCTGTTGTGTTTAACGTTTCCGTGTTTTACCTCAGCGTCCTGTTATTTCCTGAGCGGTAAATATGGAAACGTCTGTATTTACACCGTGTAGTAATTAGTCTCCCTGCCTCCATAGATTAAAAAATAACCTAATTAGGAATCTTATTGTTTTGCTCGGCCCCACACCTGTGCTGCATGCTGTGTGTGTGTGTGTGTGTGTGTGTGTGTGTGTGTGTGTGTGTGTGTGTGTGTGTGTGTGTGTGTGTGTGTGTGTGTGTGTGTGTGTGTGTGTGTGTGTGTGTGTGCGCGCGCGCATGAGTGGTTACTGCGCGTGAGCTCGCGGCTCCAGGGCCCCCCCCCCCCCCCCCCCCCCGTGTCTCACTAAGGGGAGTCACATGTGGCCCGGCCTGGGAACTCACCCCGGATTTGCCTGCTCTTAATCCCAGAAGAGGGGTCAGGTCTCTGCTCTCGCCGAACCTCGTCCCTCCGGTGGGAGAAAAACACCTGCGATTCATCTAGCAACGTTCTTACAGGCGTCCCGCCGGAACCCCCCCCCCCCCCCGAAAACCAGTGAAAAACGAAAACTGTTTGTTTTTGTTTGTGCATATTTATAATAAAAAGGCCTGGGCCATGTGTGCGGGCGCATCCATGTGGTGTGAAGACGTTTCAAAGGGGAGGAAAGAAAGAACTGATACGTCTCAGCAGGCAAATTACTTCTCTGACTTTACTCTATCATCGCAAATTTGCCAGCTAAGGTCTCGTAGCCTTTTTACTCAAATGTGACAGATGTGGAAGTAATGACGCCTCGTGCAAGCGCGGCCTCGTGGTCCACGCAGCCGGCGCCGACTGCCACCTGAGGGCTTTGACAGAGACGATTTCAATTCTTCTCGGGCGTTTGATGACGGATGAACCTGCAGCTGCAGGAACATTTGACAAGCCGCCGTCAGCCGTGACAACCGGGGCTGAGCGAGCGAACGAAGGAAGGAGCGGAGGCGTGCAGGCGGACCACAGGCGATGGCATTTGGAGCGAAAAGGGGGGTAGTGGGGGTGGGTGGTATTGTGACGAAAAGACAAAAACAGAATCGCCGATCCATCTGCGGCATTGACAATATGGTGTCAGCCCCACGCTGGGGAGGCGAGGCGGGCTGCCGGGGGGGCGGGGGGGGGGGGGGGGGGGGGCTGCTGCTGCTCTCTGCGTCACCGAGTGGGAGATCAGGGCCCGCTACGCAGAGACATCCCCCCCCCCCACCCGGGCTCCAGGTTGCGACGCTTGTGACTGCAGCCGAGGCCGCAGCGAAGGCGCGAGCTGGCTCAAAGTGGCGCACACACACACACACACACACACACACATTGCGGGAGCAAAGACACGTCGCCTATTGCTAATTACTGCTACAGAGTCAGCGTTCGGAGCCGGCGCTCCAAATTACACGGCTCAACCACAACAAGGGCGATGTGCCCAGCAGTCATTTGTCAGACTAATTATTTGTCTTGGGCTCGTAATTGCAGTGAGAACAGGTACTCAGGTAATTGTGTGGTAAGCTGCAATGTTAAGTGATGCTTTCCCTCCGTTTTCAGGCAAGATGAAAGGGAGGAGAGACACCGCAGTGGTGAAATACGGGGCTCAATCCGGCCTCCCAGTCAGACATTGAGTCTAAAAATACGCATGCCTGCGAAGGGAAAGAGAAGAGCACCTTGATGTTGGGTTCATCAGCATGGGTAATGGCTCTTTCCATTAGGCGGGCTACTTCCTGAATATATGTAAATAATCAAATCCCCGGGTGGATGCTGCATAATAAGTTCATTAATCACAATCCACAGTCGGAGAAGGTAAAACAGTATGGCTGTACAAAGGAGAATAGTTAAAAATCAGTGGCAAGTCTCAAATCCGTGAGCAATAGTTGTGGTGATTCAAAGGAGCACTTTCCCACTTTGTGCAGGATTATGCGGCTGCATGGAAACAGAAGCGCACAGGCCACTGTCATTTGCGATGATGCTTGGCTCGCCGGCACTGTCACCTATCATCACAATTACAAACGCGTTCTCTGTTATTCTTATTTTTAAAAATGTGTATCCCCATGATTCCTCAAAGGGGTTTTGCACAGGGCCGACTGGACGTGATGTCAGTTTGAATATTATAATGAGCGAAAAATAAATAACTCCATCGAGAAGTAAAAACAGAGGAGGCTTATTTTTGTGTGTGTGTGTGTGTATTTGCCCTGAATCCAATAGCGAGCCTTCCTGCTGTCTGGGAGGCCTTGTCTGATCTGGACACTGGTCACGGGGGGGGGGGGGGGGGGGGGGGACTCCTCCCTGTCTCTTCCTGATGCACAAATCAGTCTCACCACGGCCATCTTGTATTGCCGCTCCCGTGCACGCCACAGGGCCCGGGGGGGGTGGGGGGGGGGCCTTCTCCTTCTTTTGTGTGTGTCGAGGGAACAAGCGAGCTCTTGGGGAAAAAAAAAAAGGATCCATAACTATCAGCGACAGCCGGGGGCCGAGCGGGGGCCGGGCCTCATGCGGAAAAGGCCACTTGTACATGAAGAGGCAGAGACGTAACGGAGACCTCTACCTTTCCCTTGCCCGGGCTTCCATGCGCAGCGTGGCCCCTGGTCGTGTCTTTTTCCGTGCGTGCCGGGGCACGAAACGTCGGCTCCATCGTTAAACATGAACTGGCGCGCTGACGGTCTCCCCCCCCCGATAAACAAAATGTTCCCTCTCATGAACAGAATGTTGTTTGGGTGCCGTCAGAATTCCCGAAACCACCTTTAGCTTCCACTCCAGGATTAAGTGTTTTGCAGCTCAACACAGTCACCGTCTGTGTAATGTGCATGATCAGTGTGTCTGTGGAGGATGAGAATAAGGAGTAGGCGTGTGGTTATTTTTTATTTTTTTTCTCTCTTCTTTTCTCTCTCTCTCTCTCCTTCTCCCTTTCTTTCTCTCCTCACGGAGGAGACACCACGGTGCCATCTGCTTTCCATTTGTTTAACAAAGATTTATTGTGCAGCAAGACACTAATCCAAAACACACACACACACACATCTCGCCTTCTTCTCGTCACAGGCCGCGAAGAGAAAAAAAAAAAAAAAAAGTGCGGGATGTGGGATTGGAAACGCTTGGCGCTCTCTTTGTCAACTCTCACTCTGACGAGAGGAGAGAGAGAGCCGGCTGGCACACAGAGGTAGGAATGCCAATTATGGCCTCCTCTGCCTCCGTGTGGCACACACCAACACGCCGGTTTCGAGCCGCAATTATAATCTTGTCAAACACATGTTTATGGTGAGGTGGAGGCATAAAAAAAAAAAAAGTGCAGGACTTTGAGCGAAATACATACATACATACATGTAAGGAAGTTGGAATCAAAGCGGGGAGAAAATGCTCATCTGTAGCTCTCCGAGATGACATGATTTCATTTTGCACCGTGGCGCTAAAAGCGTTCCTCAGTTCAGCATCAGACGTGTTGGAGTGTACGAGGATTATCTTCTCCGCGTAAAGGGAAAGCAGGTCAAAGAGGCCCCCGAGAACAGCTCGTACGTTGTCAGCTCGGGGGGGGGGGGGGCAGGGCGATGTAGCTTGGCCTGTTACTCCCCTCCGTCCTGTCCAGGTGAACCTTCTCATCCACTGACTTCTCGTGCCCCCTTTGTCACCCCGCATGCCAGCTAGAGAGGCAGGGTCCTGGAGGGGGCAGGCTCCGAACGCCCCTTCGACTGGAAAAGGCCACCGCGCAGGGCCGCAAGGGCCCCTCGGAGACGACAGAGAGGTCAGGGGGCCCCTGGGACGCGGCGTTGTAGAGCCTGTCGAGCCGCTTCCGAAGAACACTCGTTTGCATGTTGCCCCACTCCAAGAAGGGGGGGGGGGGTCCCCATCTGTCAACTGGTACTACCAGGGTGTTCGTCATTTAGGGGCTAAACACCGAGAAGCACGGGCAAACACACACTTTGCACACGCTAGGCGGAGCACGTGTTCTTATGTCGATGCACACGTACTAACAAACATCCCCCCCCCCCCCCCCCCAATACAAAAGCAAGGGCGCTCACACAGACACACACGCTTGGTGAGGATGTAACCCTGAACCTCTATCCAGTGCCAGTGTTCAGTGCTGAGCCCTCCAACCTCGGGGTGAAGCCCCTGCCAGTTCACCTGCCAGTGCTGGACAAGGAGAGCACTTAGCGCCCCGGAAAGGCCGGCCCTCGCTTCCCTCCCCCCCCCCTCCACTGCCCAGCGCCGCCCCGTGTCACCTGCTCGCAGGGCTCGACAGGCGGCGTCCTTTAAGCCGCTCGGGCTCTAACTGCTGCACGGTGGGAGATGACGCCTTGCGGCTTCTGTGGTCTCGTCCGCACTGGCGTGTAATGAAGGTACTTTTTTCAAAGTAAAGTAAATAGCACAATAGATGCATTAATCTATACTATAACGCCGCCGGTCAATTTAAAGACAGCAAGACACAGTATTGGGTGTGTGTTTTACAGCGAAAAGCAGTCCAGTATTTAAAAGATTCCTTTGAGAATGAGTTTTTTCAACGGTGGTGTTTTTTGCCTTGAGAAGGAATGCCGCCCCCCCCCCCTACCCCCCTGTGCTAAATACGCCTGTTGTTGCTGTGTGCTGCATGCTGTGCAACATTGTGTTGCTGAGAGGAAAGCGACGTAAATGAGGAAGTACGCCGAGATGAGAAGAAAGATGTATTCACCCTGGGAATGCAAGCAGCACAACAAGAGGATGTGGCCAGTTTTTCTCATGACCCCTTACTAAAGAAAAACTGAAAGTAAAAAAAAATATATATTCTTTTTTCTTTAACGCTGGTCTTTGTAATAGCCAGAGCTTTGTACATTTCATCCCACGTCAAAATTGCAATTAATCACTTTGAGGGAGCAGCATGGTTTCCAAAGAGAATCTGACCGGGTTAATTGGTGCTCTGTAGTACAAGACAGTGACACAAAACTAAGACTGACAAGCAAATGTAGTGGTGTACATGCTGTCCCCAGATAAACAATGAAGAGCCCATTTCCAAGAACCTTTTACATGTGTCTGGAGGCAGTGGAGATTTTAAAGAGAATGTGTTAACACTTATTGTTGTTCCTAAAATGTTGATGCTGATGCAGTATGTACTTATGGGAGTTGATGGATTATCATGCAGGATTTCTGCACACTGTGAAATGGAATGAGCTGAGCTTTGACATTTGTTTTATTTTACAAACTGTAAATGTGTGTATTGGTTTCCAGAGGAAGGTTTGGTCAAAGCCTGGGCATATTATCAATTATGCACAGCAGAACTGGATTGATGAGCAGCAGAATATCAGTAAATGCACAACAGATGTGACTGTTAAAAAAAAAACAAAAAAAAAAACATGTGAAGCTTTCATCTCCTACTTGTGTAAGTCAGCTGGGTCACGCTGATGCTGCTGCAGGTGGTGGTGGTGCACTGACGCACCGGAACTGTCTTCTAGAGGGTGAGATGTCAAATAAGATGCTTGTCTGGCTGGAAAGGGCCAGCAGCCATCAATGCTCTGCCCTTTCCTGCGCTCTGCCGTGCTGCGGGGGGGCTTTGATGGAGGACGGGCTGCGGCACGCCAACGTCTCAAACTCCTCACCCTGCGTCGTTTGAGAAAAGGCAGAGGCCTTTATGGTCGATGCAGTTAGACCCCGCTCGGCAGTGACGTGTAGGACGGACATCCTGCGCTTGGTCTCGTTAATCGCATTGGAGATGTTTGCATTCCCGTTTTAATGCTGTTGCCGTCGGGCCGTCCCCCCCGGGAAGCTGAATGACTCCAGCGCGTTCACGGCCCGGCCATTTGGTTCTGCGGGTTGATGCGGACGTCAATCCGCACCTCCACCATCTGGACCGTATTAAGCTAAACGTCGCTGATTGCACAACAAGGCGGCATTCTGGCTTCCTCTGTGTGTTCAGGCCTGCTAATCAAGAGTCATTATCAAAGGTTATTTGTTAGTGGTAATGGGTGATACAAATATGAAATACGTTTTACGCAGGCAACACATAAAAGATCGACTTTTTGTACAGTGATGTGATTTATGTGCACTAAAAACATAGCTTGGTAAGAAGGTCTTAAATGCACCAAAGCCCTCAAGTGGCCGGAATTTAAGTCGGATCATCTGATCTCTACTACAGAACTTTTTTCCACCATTGACTCTTTCTGTACCCATTGTGCTTTGAGTCAGATGGAGATGTTGAAGGTTTACTAGCCCTTTTTATATCAAAGTCGGGACTCATTTGGGTTCATTGTTGGAAACCTAACCCCATGGCCACAAAGTGACATTTGATGTCCTTCTTTATCCTTTCACAATTATCTTCTACTGTCTTACTTTTGTTGGTTTTACTGTTGAGTAGATATTGCACCAATGTGAAATGAGGATCAAAGTGCTCTTATTGGAACGCACTGTACAGATGACCAGTTATACAACCAATGCCTGGCTTATATTTCAGATAATCTTTACAGGACAGCAGCAATGTAAAACAATACTATAAGCTACGGTAAAAGGCTCTTATGTCTTTTGATGAACCTCTGAGCTCAGAGTGGTAAACTGAATCTAAAGTGTGAAAATATGAATGGAGCCCGAATCTGACGTACCGGTGTTCGTATTAAGGGATGGAGAGATTGTGCAATACTGAGGCTTGAAATGAAAAAAGTCATCGATTACAAGATATCTGGATGCAGAATCAGACACTATTTTTGAGGTGGTGAAGGTCGTTCTTTTTTTCAGAATGAGTTGTGTTTTGCTGTTGTTTTTTGATTTAACGTGATTGAATGAATGAAAGGTTGGATCTCATTGGCCCTGTTTGTTAAATATGATGCTTCCTGTTGCCATTGATTTAGCCTCCAGTTCTCAGTAAAAAAGTTGTATCCTGCAGAACTAAATAAAACACCAATTAAAAATCCACACTGAAAAAACCTACAGTGAAGGATGTGACAAAGGTAGATAGAAGTTGCTATTCTCTTCAGTCCGCTGTCATAATAGACTTGCTGCTAAACGGCTTTGAATTTGCCTGCAAAAACATTATCTCTGTCTTTCTTTTACATAGAGTTTTTCTAGCACAATCCAGGCCCCAGGGATAAATGAAATTGCACCAACCTCATTTACATTACATGTATTGGTAAATCCTCGACAACTGGAAAAAAAAAAAAAAGGTCTGTTTTATTCTTTCAGAAAGCAATTCCTCTCCTCTCTTTGTGGTGTCTCTTTTTAATTCTTTGAAGACATTATATTGCATTTTGAGGTGAATCAAAACACTTAGTCTCCTCAGGTATAAGGGCTGGCTGCTCGCTGACATTAGCTCTGTTTAAGAGACACACCGGGGACCTTCTCATTACATCTCTCTCCTCGTCCATCTCGCCTGGAAAAAAAAAAAACCTTCAGAAAAGTCCTGTGCAGTACGTGCCACCAACAAACACTTGCACAATGAATTAAACCAACAGCATGTACAGAGGAGAGAACGCTTCCAAAGGGAGAGCGCCTGGGAAACGGTTTCATCCACGTTGTTGCTGATCATATTTACATCCATTTTCCCACGATGCTCCTTGTACCCTCAAGTTCTCCATCTTCTGTTTGAGATTAACTTTGCAGTCCTCTCCGTCTCTCCCTTTGGCCCTCCCCTCCACTAATTTACCCTCCAACCCGCTGCTTTTGCCATGTACAATTACTAAGGGGAGTGCTAGTTAATGCGCACTAATAATGTTCAAGCTGAGAAGGTTTGTCGGTAATAATTACATCCTGCAGAATGAGTTATTGTAGTCACTAGATGGGAATAAATACCTACTGTTGTTCTGTCTAATTTTCAATTTACAATGCGATGTGATTGTCTCCTGGAGCGAAGTAAATTATTTTGCTTTGTGTGGGAAATTTGTCACAGTTGACAACGAGGAGAGAGGAGAAACCGAGCCGTCGACACGGAGATGTTGTCGTAGATTCATGCGAGAGTTTAAAATGGAATTAGTTCAGAGCTGGTTTCGATGGCTTCGTTTACACGTGAAGGCAATCACTGAATCTTTTGAATCTCATCCCAGGTACACAACAACAACAACAACAAAAAATATCCCTTAAAACCAGGGAAGAGGAGGTGTGGGAGGGGGGGGCTGTGCGGACGGCACGTCCCTCCAAAGTGGATCAAATTCCAATCTTAGATTGCCTCCTTGGATAACGTGGAAATTTTAGAGAAGCCTTGATCTAAAATGGAGCATGGAAATGAAGTGGCGGAGGGAGCCCTGAGGACAGGCAGCAGACACAGCGCCGGGCCGGCCTCACATACCTCTGGGAGACAGCGAGCGCGGCCTGCCTCTCCTATGTAAATGTCCCATTCCGCACATTAGTCATACTGCCGTCACCGTGCGCTAAAGTGGGCCTCGCCCATCAATTCCAATGGCTGCCTCCATGAAGATCCCTCGAATGTTCCACAGATAAGCCCCAGAGGCCCTTCCTACCCCTCCACCACCACCACCCCCCACCTTCAGGACCACTGATTGGTTAGATACCCCAGGTAAATGGTGGGAATTCGAATGCAACGCTTGAATGCTGATGTCAGGGTTTTTGGGGGTATGGGCCGTTTAATGAAATTCGTGGGCACAATCTCCTTTCATAAGACTTTCTTTTGTTTTTCATCTACATTTACTTAAATAGCATTTAATTATTCATTTCAACCCGTCCCCCCCCCCCCCCCAAAAAAAGAGAAAATCACTGACCTAAACAAGGGTTTAAAAAGTGGCAAATAGTATATGTATGTATAAATATATATAACAATTCCCCTGATCACCATAAATATTGACTTTTCACATGTCACGAACCAACACACCAGTCCCGTCACCCTCCTGAAGGCTCTGGGCGCTGCCCGGTCCCACCCCATCAGTCCCCTCTCCCGACCCGCTCTGATTCTAGCGTTGAGCGTTGAGGACTTGGCCAAACTGGCTTATTTATTCCACAATGAATTGGTCTTGGGCTGTCGCGGAGGTTGGGGTGCCGCTGCTAACCAAATGACTCTATTATCAGACGTCTCACTGTCCGGCAGATTTACAATCTCAGAGACAAAGATTTAAATCTTTATTGGGTCATCTGTTGATAAATACTGAGTTCTGTAAAGTTCTTGGCTCATTACACTATTACACAAGATCTGAAAATATGAAGCTGTTTTATGACAATAGACTGAGAACCAGGTTCGGACTTTGTCACACTTCACACATGCAGCACAAGTGTGTTCTCACTGGTTTAAGCGAGGGGCGGAGTCTTGTCATTCTTTGAATTCTTGACGTTTTCGGCCCTCACCAACAGGCGTACTCGACCATTGTTCTCTCTCCACTTTGACATCTTCGCTGGTCCCATTGAGAAAATTACCTCACTTTTTGAATTTCAGAGGGTTGTATATTTCCTGTTTTGCACCAGTGGCTTGAAAACATCATGTGTGGTTCCACTGATGCAGCTTTACGTTTTTTAAATTGACATGATTCACTTCAATGCATTCCTATTCCTGTGATCTCTGGAAGTGAAAGTTGTTGAACGATTACTAAGGCTCATACCATTAGAATTTCGATGAGATAACCGCTGCTGTAATTGACACTCAGAGCATCGGTGACTCGGAGCGAGCTCGCCCTCTGACCCCGGCCTGATCTGTCTCTCCGTGTAAGAAAGAAGCAAAAATCAGGAGTCAGATACCACAGAGATGATGGGCTCGGTTTACCGATGGACACATCAGCGGGTCGTCAGCATTTCCTTGGTGACCAGGTTGCTTGTTGTGTCGGTGTGTAAAGAGGTAAAGAGGTTCGGGCCTTTTTGCTATTCTAATCAGGCTCTATATATGCTGGACCCTCGGCTCCAAACCTCCTGACCAGGTTAATGTCATTAAATAAATAATGAAAGATATGTATTATCTATCACTCCATCCAACGTTGGATCATCTATGTATTATGCATTACCTGCTTTGATTTATTCATTAAGACAAAACGAAAGTCTTGTTAGCCTCATTTCTTAGACATGAGCCATGCTACAATCCACTCTTATTTATACACAAAGGACGGAGAGGCTTTTTGCAGCCTGAGCAAAAAGCCTCCTGGCGATGACTGAAATATGGGATTAAAAAAAAAGATACATTTTTGGGGTGATGCTTTTGAGGAGAATGAGAAATAACCTTTAAATTCATTACAGATCGGCGAATATCATTTGTCTAGATCTTTTATTGTGAAAGGTAATAACGGAAAGAGCGGCTCTGGTTACATGCACTGCTTTTTGTCGTTGAGGGGAGTGAAAAAAGTTGAATGTCTTGGTCGGGCCAAGCAGCCTTCGTGTGGCTGTAGACTGCTGTGTGTGTCCTTTAAGGACTCGAATTCATTAGAGAAAAAAAATATTTGTTGTTTGTTTTCCACATGTCACATTTGGTATATGATAAAGTCAACACCAAAACTTTAAATTTCATGAAAGGTAGACCCTCCTTGTGTAGAGGCAATAACACATTTGCCTCTACACAGATCTATGTTACTATTATTGGTCTTAAAATGTGCCCTTTTTCTGTATTCAAACACTTTTACTTGACTTGAGTATTTCTATTTAGCCACTTCTTCAAAGGAAATCTTCTTACTATCTGACAGTTGTCTTTTTCCATTTATTTCATAATTTAATTCATTACATAACGAAGAGACGGGGGCTATGATTAATTTTAGAGAATTTTCTGCACTATGTGTACCATTTTTGTTGATTCCACTTAAATGTGTGCTCATGATTTGGCACCTGTTTGCTATGTTGTTGACACCCAAAAACCTGCCGCATACTGTGAAATGAAAAGAAAAGATCAAACACATGGAGAAGGCCCGAAGCTCAGCAGATACGGACCTGACGGGACATAAGTCACGATCGAGCAGGACCCTTTTTCGGTCTAAATGTCGCTTTTTTGTTAATTCCTATTCATTGAGCCTTTGAGTAGATGATACTGCTGGCGGGTGGTGATATTTAGTGAGGGTTGCTGTATTTGTGTGAGAACCCAAACGCTCCTTCACACACTCCTGTTCTCACACTATTGCTCCACAGTGTGCAAATGTCAATAAAATCCATCGCAGGTTAATCCCCCCACCAATGGAAACATGAACACTTTATCCAAAGCTGCATATGTTTCACACGCGGGGTCGTTTTACTGTATGTCAGGGGCGATATTAGCATCCATATTAGACGCGCTGCCCATGTATGATATTCGTCATTGCCAGCCCTTCAGCAGACCAACACAGTTCAGGGATGCTTATCTCATGAGCTATAAATTAGGGGGTGAATTCCCTGCGAAACGTCGGAGGCGAAGGATGGAGGATGGAGGATGGAGGATGGAGTCATTGTGCTTGTGTGGTGTTTTGACACTGTAATGACACATGTTTTACAATCGCCCCCTTCCCCTTTTCATTCGGAGGAGTGGACCTGTCCGCTCCTGCTGGAGAGAAATGGGCCTCTCGGACATTACCACCTCCTCCCAGGGGACACATAAATGAGCGAGTGGCAATAGGGGGAGACTATGGGAAGAGGAAGAAGAAGAGGAAGGTAGAACTGGAATGTTTCCAAAATACTGGAGAAGGGAGAGAGTTATATATGTGTGTGTGTGTGTGTGTGTGCGGATGATGCAGAAAGGGAAAAGAGAGAAAGAGAAAGAGTGTTTGTTTTTAATTGCAGCCGCGGCTGCCGCACAAGCACAAAGGTGCATCATTACTTACCTGACAGAGCGCCACAATCACAGGCCCTCCCTAATAAATACTCGTTACTAAAAGCCAGAATATAAATAAAGTGAAGGTCACATCTGAGGGAGGTGTGATCTAGTCCAGGGGTAGGTGTCTTTACCCATCAACCCAACCTCTCCCTCCCTCCCTCTCTCTCTTTACTCATACCCTGTCTCTCTTTCTTGCTCGTTCTCCGGCGCGCTCATTACAGGAGAAGCCATGCAGTGCTGGTTAGGAGAACGTGTGATGAGCCTTGGGAGATATATCCACTGGGAGGGAGAGAGGTAGAGAGAGGGACTGAAGGGGAATAGATAAAAAAATGCTGACTTGTCTTCAAAGGAGGCAAAAATAATTGAAATGGTGTGTGTGTGTGTGGGGGGGGGGGCGAGATTGAGTGGCTCCGTGTTGGAGTTGGTCATTAATTGAGGAGGAATGTGAAACACTGTGTGGTCCTCCGCCGACACCCTCGCAGGGGGAGATTGATAGAGGAAACGGCGCGATAAAGATATGAGAGGGGGGGGGGGAAAGAGGGAGAAGACTGGCGAAAACATAATAAAGTGGAGGGAACGTTGTTGGGCCGGCTGAGGGAGACGGAGAGAGAGAGAGAGGGTTCAAAGTGTGCCGAGACTGAGTCCTGTCCTCGCCGTGTCCTTCCTCCAGCCCCCCCGAGTCACGCATCGCTCATCTTGTCACATTGAACTCCAGATGCTCCTACCCCGGAGAGCGCTCCGGCCGCGGCCATTTTTCTTCATTCTCGCTAACAATTTGGTAATGAAATATTGATTTTTAGTTAGATTCATATTGATGCCATTAGCTTTGCATTGATAAATCACGTTTGGCTGCTTGTCTAGCGTGGCAGGGCGGGAGCCGGGGCGGAGGGATTACAATCAAAGCCACTGATGTGTTAATTTGATAGATATTTCCCCTCCGTCACTCCACACACACACACACACACCGCTCCGTCCCTTCTTCCTTTATGTTTCACTGCGTTTCATAACATTGTGTTTTTTATATTTATTTTTTTATTACAAAGCACCCCGTGAGGATATTTATGTCCGTGTCCATTTCTCCCGAAATAGCCGCTCAGCCCGGGCCTGCCTGTGGCAACACCACGCGGCCTTAAAGTCGTTTCGTCTCTTATAGACAAGACAAGGATATGAGGGACTGTTTCACACCCGTCGAGTCAAATGAGGCAAACGGGAGAGGGCACGGCTATTTCCACACCCGGGGAAGAAGAAAAAACAGCAGCGGCAGAGACTCACAGTTTATGAGAGGCCTTTTTTGCATGTGATAACCATTATTCTCCCAGGGGTAAGAGATATGGATTTGATTCAGTTTTTCAATATTTATTGTCAGAAATATTGGAAATATATGCGAAAGCAGGGAAAAGCATCTCTCTCTCTCTCTGGGTGCATTTTTTGAGCAGAGACTCAAAGCGTTCTCAGCGCTCTTAAGCGTTTCACATGCCAGGCTGAGAGGATATAACATTTGAGAAACATTAGAATCATTTTCCAGATTAGGGCGGTTTTTAAATGAGTCTCCTGCCGCAGCTTCGCCTTCCAACTGCAATATGTGTCTGCACACAGTCATCTTAATGAAAGGAAATGATGGTGTTCACTTTAATGACGTGGAGTTCAAGGACTGCTTATTGTTCCAGAGAAAAGCCATCTTTTTTCACGGTAATATGAGTCTTTTTTTTTTTTTTTTTTTCTCCACAGTGCAATTTCATTTTGAGAAACAGACACCGAAGGTTAAACGTGCTATATAGGTTGTCAAAATATGAGCGAGAATTCCGGATGTGAAACAGATGTATTGATAACGTTCCCGCGTGCAGTTATCATTTTTTTTGATAATGCCTTATCTCAACTTTTTTTTTTTTTTTTCTCTTTATCTTTCGGGGTGATTATGCAAAACAGAGTAAAGTCCTAATTATCACCGACACGTGAGCCACTCTGTTTCCACTCTAGTTATAAAGCAATCGTACCACCGATGAGCAACGCCACGTCCTGCACGCATTCCTCTGCAGCTTTTTAAAGAAACAAACCAACGACAGTCCAATTTACAACATGTTTACTCTGCGTGTCATAAAGCAGCTTCACGTTTACATTTATTCCCTAATTTACTGCTCTGTGTGGAGTGAATCTCCCACACGCTTCCAAATATTTTGGTCCCAATGTAATTTTGTTTGATCGGATGACAATAACTGGTATTAAAGGGAGGCCGATGATTCCCAGACGTCTGGGGTGCTCTGACATTTACTCGAAACACAATTAAACCCCGTGAGTTATGGCTTCTTTAGGGTCCCGCGCCTTCCCTTTGATCCCATCCTGCCCCCGTCTCCTGTCATGGATTATCGGGCCAAACGGGCTATTTGGGGAAAGGACAGTCGGGTCCAAATGGGGGCTGGCTGAAGAACACCGGCTCCACGGGCCCTGGGGGGGGGGGGGGAACAGTTGAATGGCTGCGGTCCAGTTTGGCTCCAGCCCGGCAGAAACTTAGTTTCAATGCAAATAACACAATGAACATGCCTTACTTGATCCAAGGATGAGCCATAAGGAAACGGAACTCCACCTGTAGTTGGAGGTGTGTTTTTGCATCAGGCCGCTGCGTTATGATAGTTTATTCTATTTTGGCACAGATGTGACTCCCACCCTTCCCAACTCTGGGATGCTACTCTGCGCTCCTCATGGATTTGGATCAGGCCCTACCTCTCTGGAGAAATACCCCCGGCTCGGGAGGATTTACTATTGATCCCCACTTCCTGCGGGGTGATATACCTTCGCGCATTTAGTCTTGAGCTCCCCGACAAGGTGTGCGGCGCCGATAGACAGAGGATACTATGACGGAACAGAATGAACAATGTGAGGGAAAAGTTTTTTCCCCTCACCGGGAGGGAGGGGGCTGACCCCTCGTTCAACCAAGAGTGAAACACCTCAATTGAGACTCTTCATGTGCTGGTCGATGAGTCTTTATGTTGCACTGGCCTTTGCGGTATTGTACTACCAAGCTCTTTATTACTTTAATGCCTTTCTAGTGATGTCATCCTGAGGTCATGCCCAGAAACGGGGGGGGGGGGGGCTGCCGGTGGCGTTGTGATTGGCAGAGGCACCGTCGAGACTCAGCCAATGGCGGCCCGGTGTGGCAGCTGGTTGTCATGAGACCGGGTCGGCAGGGGAGGGGCTTCGTTTTACCGCCACAGCCGAGCACTGGAATGGATGCTCACCTCTCACGAGGCATCGCTGCGCTCCCCCCGGCCCGGCCCGGCGGCGCCCGCACCACGGCTCTCAGCCGCTAAATGAGTGGGAGAGGGGAAGGAGAGGTGGGGGAGGATACCGGGGGGGGTGGGGGTCTGAGGAGAGAAGACAGAGCAGTCAAACATTTCAGGGCTCGCCATTCCAGAGTAATGAAGCATAGCAAGAGAATATACCTCTGCTACATTTGATAAAGATGGGCTGACACACCAGTCCAAATAGGTTCCTCTGTGCGCCGGCACATGTCTATCCATCACCGCTGCGCATTACAGGCAGGAAGAAAGGCAGGCTAGGGGGAGGGCAGTGAAGAGGAGGGGTGCAGATAGCAAAAACAGCAGAAATAGAGTAAAAATTGACTGACGTAGGGGGGGTAGAGAACAGGTGGGGAGGCAAGGGTGGGTCGAGAGAGGTAGGGCGAGAGGGGAAGGAGAGAGAGAGAGAGAGAGAGAGGGAGTCTGTGCATCCTTGGCAGCTGGTGGATCCTATCAAGGCCGATTGGCTGGTGAATGAGGCTCGGGAGGCCCGTGTCCTTGTACCCACCGGTTTGTTTTTTCTCGCGCTCACTCCCCTCACTGCGCTCCTGCAGCGAAAGACAATAAAGAAGCAAATGAGTAAACGTTGCACATTTTACGTCCTCATCATCCCTGCACTCTGTCTCTCCATCTGTTACTCCCTCAACGGCGCCCGCTGAAAAAAACAAAAAAAAGGGGAGAGGACTGGAACAGAAACGGAGAGAGAAAGACAGCGGTTACGTTGTGTGCCCGGACACTTTTTGTCAACTTTTCACCTTTTGTATCTGGTGGAAAAAAGTAAGACTTTTGAATCAAGGATATAACGTGTAATTATTGTGGACTTCTTTTAAATGGTAGAAAACAAGCCGAGCAGAGGCCCAGCTCTAGAAGTACCAGTTTGTTTGAGTGGAATAAGGTTCCGTAGTTATTACAAGCAATTGTTGTTTACTCTGAACGATGTAAGCGTCCTTTTAGAGTTGGTTGCTTACAAGTGGCTTGATGACACGAAATGCCTTCCCGCAGACTAGTTTGTGAAGTTGCGTGACGTGACGTCAACCTTCTGCTTCTTAACCGATTGCATCCGCGCTTCAAAAGTCGTAAAAGTTGTGTTCATTCATAAAGATTTGAACAAAAGCAAGTAAAGCATCATAAAGAGTTGTTGCCTCTGAGCTTTTTCAGACATTTATTTAGGCCTTTTGTCTTTTTGAATCATAGCGATGCTAACTTCAGGGGTTAGCATTTAATATCGCCGCGATGACATGGGTCACCAAAATAAGGAGGGCGGCAATAATGTGCGCGCGCCAATTTTAGGTCCATCCATTCAATAGTTATTGAGATATTAGTTAACAAATTGCTGAAACCTTTCAGTCAGCATTAGTACTATTCCACTCCAACGACAACCACACATTTTCAGGGTGGATTGAACCACTTAAACGGTTAAAAGTATAAATCCAACCAGCCTGAAGAGGAGCTAATATTCTGAGTTTTGAAATGATAGTACTGTGTGTTTTTTTTTTGTGTTTTATTATTTTCCATAATTGTGCTTAACATGTCGAGACCTACATTTTTGACACCTGACTGAATATTCGTTGACTCCGTCGATGACGATCAACAACCAACAACCATAACAAGACCCCCTGCTGACGTCTCACCGTTTGTTTTGTGTGGCGCCGTACAGTGAAAACTTTTCTTTTTGCTCCTTTCGGCAAAATCGTCTCATTTTCACTTCCTGCAAAAACGGTGTTACTTGGAAGCACAAGCAGTGTGACCGAAAGGGAGAAGAGAGACAAACACAAAACAAATAAGCCTCGCCACAACACAACGCAACGCAACGCGGCGGCGCGGCGCGTCCCCAGGAGGTTGGGGGCGGAGGCCCGCTGCCTGCTCGCCGGCCAGGTACGGCGCTCTGCCTTCGCCTCTCAAGTCTCGTGGGTGATTAATGAAATCTTAACGGCAGGCCAGACACAAATATTCATCACCCGGCTGGCCCCCATTGTAATGCATGTGGAGAAGCCGGAGCGTGACAGAGGAGCCGCGAGACGAGAAGCCGGCCCAGAGACGGAACACAACATGGGGGCGCGGGGATTATTGCCGGGCCCACGGAAACGGCGCTTTTTTTTTGTTTCTCCTCAACAAAATGGAGGCATGTGATTTATGGACAGCCAGCATCTGTTTGGAGCAAAGGGAGACACAGATTCATGTCTGCTATTATGGGCTGTCCATGTTACCGGGGTGAGAATTTGAAAAGGAGGGGCTGGGGGGGAGGGCGCCAGGGCTGTCGGTTTGCGTGGGTGTGGGAGGAGGGGGGGGGGGGGGGGCGCGAGGAGCAAGACCTTCTGGGAAAGCACAACGTGTCAATGCGTTGTTGTACTGTGAATCTGTGACATTGTAGCGAGTGGGTGAGGTGTTGTATTACATTGTATATCACAAACAGATGTAAGCCTGCGAGCCATCCGGGGGCGGGCTTTTTTTGGGGGGGGTTGGGGGGGAGAGTCAAGTGTTTGGTGGGTGGGACTGAGAGGAACACACACACACACACACACACACACAGGCACAGAAAGTTTGAAACACCATCTGATACTGCGTCTCCACGCGGAGGAAGAAATCTATTGTATCATCATTCCTCGCAATAAATACGTCTTTGTGCGCAAGACTGATATGATCATTTTGATTTATGACATGCAGACAAGACTTCCTGGGAGTGTGTGTGTGTGGGGGGGGGTCCTGTGTCTTTGAGAGGAGCAGCGGCGGCAGAGGGACAAAGAGACGTACATAAATACAGATGGAGGGAATGAAATAGCCAAGCGGCGGAAGTGAGACAGAGTGCAGTAGACAGTGAGGGAGATTGTGTGTCGGTGTGTGCAGTGTAGCATTGACTGCTGCGTGCTCTCAGTGATAGATAGTGTCAGGTTAGGCTGCTCAGTGGCAGGTCTCCCACTCTCAATGCTATGGCTGTGGGGAGAGCACAGGAGGCCTGAGATGTTTTAACACCCATCGCTGATCCCTGTCAACACACACACTAACACACGCGACACCAGGCGGTATACCTGCACCCACCTGAGTGTGTGCTTCCCTGTGTGCGCGCGTGTGTGTGTTTACCGGTTGCACACTTCACATTCTTCCGTGCAGAGCATCGTCTCGTCTCCTCTGAGAAACACCCCCCAAAAAAACGTTACATCTACGAATCGCAGCCTTAGAAAACAATTATACAAGCCCATTTCTTTTTATTTATTTTTTTGTTGTGTGAGGATCTTTTTTTTTTTTTTTTTTTCTTCCTCTAGGCAGTGTGGCAGCCCGAAGGAAACATGGCGTCACACAACAGGTGTAGGCAATTCCCCCCACCTCCGGCAGGGAGCCTCAGCTGCAGACGGTTGGGCAATCAAGAGCGGCATAAAAGAGAGAAGGAGAGAGGGAGCAGGGGCCCCGCTCGGGAGGACGTGAGTAAGCTACGGACAGCTTTACTAACCACATGTCTCTTCCGCCCCTGCAGACACACGCATGAGGAAGCCGGGAAGGACCGAAGAAGGCGAACCTAAGTTGTAGTTTCTCCCACTCCCCTCCCCCCCCCCCTTGTATGACAAATAAAAGTTATGTTTTGTCGCCACCCTACTCTGCCTTGTGACCGATGTTGACTGAAGCTCCCCCAGCCTTGCGACCAGGGGGTTACATATGGTGGAGGATGCGGGCATGAGTCGAGCCCCGCGTTGGATCCAGACGGAGCAGACGTGAAACGATAAGATGGAGGAGGCCCTGACCGCCATTCTGCAAGCTCAAACGACACTGAACGCAGCAGTCACCGAGCTCTGCCGAAGGACTGAGGCACACGGTAGGAGACCCCAAGATTATTTGACCAAAATGACTAGAGAAGACGATGTTGAAACCTACCTCGACCTCTTTGAAAAAACAGCCCAAAGAGAGAGATGGCCCACGGCAGACTGGGCTAACCTGATACTCCCTCTGCTAACGGGAGAAGCGCAGAAAGCCTGCCGTGACCTCACAGTTCAGGAGGCAACCAATTATGAAGCGGTCAAGAGAGCAATCCTCGCCCAGTATGGACTCAGCATGCCTGCCAAGGCCCAACGCGTCCATAGCTGGGAATACCAGATGTCGCTCCCAGCCCGAGCCCAGGTAACCACACTAAGCCGCGCTGTGAGGAGCTGGCTAGAGGAAGGGGAGGGGCCACCTGCCGTGGAAAGAATAGTGATTGATCGTTGCATACGCAGCCTGCCGGCCGATGCCAAAAAGTATGTCGCCCAGCAGGGACCACAAAGTGTAGAGACATTAATCGCTCTCCTAGAAAACCACCAGGTGACCGTGGACTTGTTGAAGACTGAAGCAACCAAAACACTCTCTTGGAAACCGAGGCCAGAGACCTCGAAGACGTACCCTGACGCGGTTCGAACCAGACCCCTAAAAGCCCAAGGAAACTGGAAGGATGAGAGGCCTCCGCGAGATCCTGGTCCGTTTCGGTGTTTCGCGTGTGGAAGGGAGGGGCACCTGGCCCGTGATTGCCCAGGCAGAGAGGAACTCATGCCCACGGCCAGTGCTACCGAATCATCAAGGCCCCACTGCCATCTCCTTACCACCTGCTGGGCTCATGAAGGGACAGCCGCCCCTAGGATCCCTGTTAAGATCGGAGGCAGGGACACAGAGGCCCTTATAGACTCAGGGAGTATGGTGACGCTGATCCGACCTGAGTTCGCAGGGCCTATTGGGGGAAGAGAGATCTCTGTCTCCTGCATTCATGGGGACTCCAGAAACTATCCCACGACAGAAGTAAGCATGGTTACACCACGAGGGCAGTTCAAATTGCAAGCAGGAGTTGTGGACCACTTGCCAGTCCCTGTCCTAGTTGGCCGAGACTGTCAGGCGTTCTTGGCCTACTGGACAGACCGAGCTACAGAGGGGAAGAGACCCACTCGACGTAGACGAAGAGACCGCCTGCCCCATCCCCACCCGTCGCTAACCACCGCAGAGACCACCGACGCAGAGGCCGCCAGCCCGGAAGAGCCCCCCCCGGATGATAAGAGTAGGGAGGATTGTTCGAACCCCACTGTCACGGCCTCTGAGGAGCCGGGAGGGGTGCAGATACTTGATGACATAGAAACCCATGAAGTATTCTCTGAATTTCCGTCAGCAGAAATCGTACAGGAGGGAAGGCTCGGACGGTTCGGCACTGCTCAACTGCAAGACCCGGCGCTGAGGCAGGCCTGGGGGAATGTCCAGGTGGTAGAGGCCCAGCTACAAGACGGGGTGAGTAGACTCACGTATCCACATTTCATGGTCAAGAATAAATTGTTGTATAGAGTGGACCAGCGAAGAAATGAAATTGTAGAGCAGTTGTTGGTCCCCAAACCATATGCCTCGAAAGTGTTGTACTTAGCCCACACTCACCTGCTGGGGGGCCATTTGGGGGCAGAAAAGACCTACGAACGGATCCTTACCCGCTTCTATTGGCCCGGGGTCAAGAAGGCGGTCGAAGACTATTGTCGCCACTGTGCTGAATGTCAGCTCCACAGCCCCAAGGTAACGTACCGAAATCCACTCATTCCTTTGCCAATCATTGAGACCCCGTTCAGCAGGATTGCGCTGGACATTGTGGGACCCCTACCAAAATCTAACCGGGGACACCGATATATCCTAGTTATTCTTGACTATGCTACCCGATTCCCAGAGGCGATACCTCTCCGATCAGCCACCTCGAAGGCTGTGGCCAAAGAACTGGTCCAACTCTTCAGCTGGGTGGGAATAGCAGACGAAATCCTTACGGACCAAGGCTCGTGCTTCATGTCCACCGTGATGAAAGAGACCTGCCGACAATTGAAGGTGAAGCAACTCAGAACCTCCATATTCCACCCCCAAACGGATGGGCTGGTAGAAAGGTTTAACAAAACTCTTAAACAAATGTTAAAGAAAGTGATCGATGCCGATGGGAAAAATTGGGATCAGCTCTTACCATATGTCTTGTTCTCTGTTAGAGAAGTCCCACAGAGTTCCACTGGTTTCTCACCCTTTGAGCTCCTCTACGGACGACGACCGCGAGGGATGCTGGATATTGCCAAAGAGAGTTGGGAACAGCAGCCGTCACCCTATCGCACCGTCATTGAGCAGGTAGAACAGATGCACGAACGAATGACTACGGTCTGGCCCATCGTAAGGGAGCACATGCAGCAGGCACAACAACAGCAGGCCAGGGTATACAACCGAGGGGCACAGGTCAGAGAATTTCACCCCGGCGAAAAGGTACTGGTTCTAATCCCATCCAACGAGTGTAAATTCTTGGCCAGGTGGTTGGGGCCCTATGAGGTCATAGAGAAGACAGGCCCAGTCAACTACAGAGTACGCCAACTCGGCCGAAGAAAGGGCCAGCAAATCTATCACGTGAACCTCTTAAAACCATGGCGTGAACCTCCTACACCGCCAAGCGATGTCCTTACCGCCAGTGTCCACCCCCCGGTAACTCCGGACGTGAAGATGGGTAGCCAGCTCTCCCCTAGACAAAAGCGGGACTTACAAGAGCTTTTGTGGCGGAACCGGGAGGTCTTCTCTGACCTCCCGGGACAGACCTCTCTGATATCCCATGAGATAGTAACAGAACCCGGGAAAGTTGTTAGGCTTCGACCATACAGGATTCCAGAAGCCAGAAGGGAAGCCATCCAGAAGGAGGTAAAGAAAATGCTTGAGTTAGGAGTCATAGAAGAGTCTCAAAGTGCTTGGTCAAGTCCCATTGTTCTAGTTCCAAAACCAGACGGAAGCACTCGATTCTGCAATGATTACAGGAAACTGAACGAGATTTCACAGTTTGACACTTACCCGATGCCAAGAATAGACGAGTTGATTGAGCGGTTAGGCCCCGCACGGTTCATCACAACCCTCGACTTGACCAAAGGGTACTGGCAAGTACCTCTAACCCCCCAAGCAAAACCAAAAACCGCCTTCTCCACGCCTGAAGGGGCCTTTCAATACCGGGTTCTTCCGTTCGGGGTCCATGGGGCACCAGCCACGTTTCAGAGACTCATGGATAGAGTCCTCCGTCCCCACCAGCAGTATGCTGCCGCCTACCTGGACGACATCGTCGTCCACGACAAGACGTGGGAGGAACACCTTCACCATCTGGAGGCTGTCCTACAAGCGTTAAGGTCAGCGGCCCTTACAGCAAACCCCGACAAATGTTCACTTGCCCAGGAGGAGGCCAACTATCTGGGGTACACCGTTGGGAAGGGAAATGTAAAGCCCCAACCTAAGAAAATTGACTCCATACTCACCTGGCCCCGGCCGCAAACCAAGAAACAGCTAAGAACTTTCCTCGGGCTAGTTGGTTACTACAGGACATTCATACCTAGCTTTGCTACAAAAGCAAACCCCCTAACCGAGTTAACGCGGAAATACCTCCCAAACCAGGTAAAGTGGACGGAAGAAGCGGAACAGGCCTTTGTTGAGCTGAAGCAATCCCTCTGTTGCGAACCCATCCTGCAGGCCCCAAATTTTAACAAACCCTTTGTTTTGCAAACAGATGCCTCGGAAGTAGGGATTGGAGCCGTGCTGTCCCAGCTGCAGGATGGTATGGAACACCCAGTGATGTTTATTAGCCGTAAGCTACTGCCCGCTGAGAAGAATTACGCCACAATAGAAAAAGAATGTCTGGCTGTCAAATGGGCTATTGAAAAATTGAGATATTACCTGTTGGGCCGAAAATTTATCCTAGTAACTGATCATGCCCCACTTAAATGGATGTCTCAAAACAAAGGGAAGAATGCACGAATCACTCGCTGGTTTCTTCAGTTGCAGGACTTCCAGTTTACAGTGGAACATCGGGCTGGGAACTCTCATGCGAATGCGGATGCCATGTCCAGAAGGCCTTACTACCCTGGGACGTGCGCTCCAAGCGGGGACTTGAAGCTGGGAAAGGGGGTATGTGGCAGCCCGAAGGAAACATGGCGTCACACAACAGGTGTAGGCAATTCCCCCCACCTCCGGCAGGGAGCCTCAGCTGCAGACGGTTGGGCAATCAAGAGCGGCATAAAAGAGAGAAGGAGAGAGGGAGCAGGGGCCCCGCTCGGGAGGACGTGAGTAAGCTACGGACAGCTTTACTAACCACATGTCTCTTCCGCCCCTGCAGACACACGCATGAGGAAGCCGGGAAGGACCGAAGAAGGCGAACCTAAGTTGTAGTTTCTCCCACTCCCCTCCCCCCCCCCTTGTATGACAAATAAAAGTTATGTTTTGTCGCCACCCTACTCTGCCTTGTGACCGATGTTGACTGAAGCTCCCCCAGCCTTGCGACCAGGGGGTTACAGCAGCAACAGAGAGAAAAAAGCCCTTCATTGTTCCATTGTTCACATTGTGTCCTTCTTTGCCTTGGAACGGCGATTGTTTGCTGCACAGTTAGGAACACAATGGTGTTCACATAAAAATGAGCCACTTAGCTCTCGCACTAAAGTGCAAATTGCACGGTGCTGCAGAGGAGAGTCAGGCTTTCCAAATTCGCTTATTCACATTTTCAGCTCCTTACCAGCCCCTATAAAACCAGCCGCTTCTGCTGAGGTGGACGGAAACGGTGACAGGCGCCGGCGTACACCGTCTCAGCATCCTGTGTTTTGGTTGTGTATGGGGAGAGATATTCAATTACGTGGGGAGGATTGTATTATCATTTCGCCGTAATCGCTCGGAATCAAAATCAATATCCGGTTGCAAATAATGTCTAACAACAACAAAATATTAAGTGCAGACCATGTGGAGTTCCACGAGGGGGGGGGGGGGGGAGTGAGTTCAGTGTGACATTTACGCCTCCGGTGGGAAATCCCTTTCTGTTTCTGTTGGAGTGATTAGCTCACTTTTACTGTAGATCTCAACACAGCGCGCGAATATCAGCTTCCACCGGCGCAGCTTTAAGACGTGAAAAGTGGCCGCGTCGAGTGACTGGAAAGTATCGTGTCATACGTGAAGAAGAAATAAATTTAAAAAAATTGGTGCACGGGAGTGGGTGATTCTTCCAGGCCGCTGATATAGAATAGTTTTGCATGGGTGCCTTTGCTCTCCTGTTAGTAAAACTGGTCTGGGAGGCCCCCCCCCCCCCCCCCCCGCTGCCGTGACCGAGAACAAAGTACTCTCTTGGGCCAGACAAAATCAATTCTTCACTCGGGCAAATTTCCTCCTTCCCTGTTTTTCTTCTTGTTTTTTTTTTGGAGTCCGGCTATTTGTTTTTAACGCTGTCATGGACTTATGGCTCGGGGAAAGGCAGTTTTAGCAAACAGTATAAACTACACCTCCTGACAAACATTCGGAACGCCATTGAAGTTTCATTCATTTTTTGGTGGTGTCAGCCCCAACTTCCCAAGGCTTTGTTATGAAGAAGTAGAGTTGTGAATTCCAGTTTCTCAGTTTTTTTTTTGGCGAAAAGAAAAAAGAAAGCACATCTGTCAAGGTCTTTCCACAGCCCGCATTTATCATTGAGATCCGTTTATTTGAATGATCCCCTGAATGAATTACCTGAGCCGGGTACATGCACAGCATTTACAAGAGATGGAGGGTTCTTTTTTTCTCCCTGTGGGAAATCAGAGTCCCTGAGACACAGTAGCCAACATTGCCATTAAATCAAATGCAATCCCACATTTAGCGCTGAACACTTGTCATTAATTGATGTTGCTCATTCAATCATGATTTTTCACCTGAGCTGATCCCTCCATGTGACTTTTAAACACACAAAAAGAAATCCATGTACTTCTGCTTCTCTCCCTCCTCTCAGTAATGCCATGAACAGACTCAATGAACGGCAGACGGTCACAAAATGATTTCTACCTCCTAGTGCAAATATTTAAAGTAAACTTTTGACATGTGGACTAACACGTTTGCACGAGAGGAAGGCCTTTTTGAAAATCCTCCCATTCCTCCCACTGTGAGCAGTCATCTTAGTGTGTCCGGCCAGAGTGGGTTTTCACACGGTGTTCAGCTCCTCCTCCGTTCTGCATCGACCCGGGGTGATTTCCATGAGAATCAACGCGGCGATTAATCTCGGTGTTCCTCCACTCCCAGATGTCATTCGGGGCCTTTTAAAGACATCAGCGCTGTGCGATGTTTATGGGAGGAGAGCGATGTGCGCTTGGCAGCCCGGCCCAAAGACCCTTGCGCAACGTCCCTGTGGGACACTCATGCAGTCAGTCAGCTGCTACCGTCCTGGATCTTCCCAAACGCAGACAAACTTCAGATCAGAAGCAGGCCTGACCGACCATCTCGTCCATGGTGCTCCAGAGAGCCCCACACACTCTCTGTTGCGTAGTTTTTATTTTTCTTATTTTTTTTTTCTTTAACCGAAATGTGGTTACTATGCTGCAAAACATCCAAACTTCTGTTTTACTCTGACTGACCGGACTGGTTTCACAGTGTAAAGGGTTTTGTACACAGTTTCAGAACTATATTTTCATGCTTTTTAATAAATTACTTTTTAATTACAGTATTTTTGGGGAGAATACATGTGCATTGTACTAAATTGTTTTGCTTCAGTCTACCATTGCCCCTTATCATACCTTTGATTTAAATGATGCATTAGTCTTTTAAAATATTTTTTTTTTTATAAAACTTATATACTACTAAATCGGTAATATATAATTTTGATGAATGAATTTGAAAGAAATGCAGCACAATGATGGAAAAAACATCTTCTATTTTCAATGTAGATTTTGGAACCATTTTAAGGCTTTACATTTACATTATTTTCGATGAATAAGGACGAAGGGAACAAGTGGAGGGAAGCCCCCCCCCTGCATGAACCCGGCTAAAAGGTCGCAAATTCCGGCGCGGTACCAGGTCCCTGATAATGAAGGGGAAAGCGCAGGCTTCCAGTGACGTCTGAGTGAAGGCGGTGGGTGGAGGGGGGAGCTCGGTTTAAAGAGTCTGGTGAAGTCAAAGACGTGTTAATAAACAGTTATGGAGAGCCAGGGGGGGGGGGCGCTTGGTAGCCGTGAGGATGGAAGGAAGCAAGGAGGGTGAAAGGGGTTGGGGAGGGCAAGGGGTGCTGGATGGGGGGGGGGGGGGGGGGGGGGTCAGGATCATGGTCGTCAAACCGCTGTTTCCTCCTGGGGAGAAGAAAGGAGTTAATGACACCCTAGAGCTTACCACCCCCGGCCCGCCGCTCCTCCTCCTCCTTTATGGAGGCTGAGCGACACACACAGCCCTCTCGGAGGTGAGGAGGCCACGGAGACAGCCACGGCCGTCCCACTGCCCCGATCGCGGGAGCCTCGAACAAAAAGGAGGGAGGACGAGGAGGAGGCCCGATAACTGTGATTATTATTACTAAATATAATATAAAACAGTCAGTGCGGGGGCGCGGGGGAAAGGGATCCACCCATCCGCCCCCACACACACACACACTCACACACACACACACGAGCGATGGAGAACCCTGTTGAAGATGCGGGGAGACAGGTTTAAAGACAGCGCCTTTTCAATGCCAGGGGGAAAGGGAGGGGTTAATGAGGGGCTTGGTGAAGGAGCTTATGGCAGGGTGAGGGGTGAGGAAGTGGGGGGGGGTGGGAGGGGTGCCCGGGGAGCGATGCCAGGCTGCCGTGGCGTCGGCGGTGGAAACGGAACCCGGGGGGGGGGGACGAGGCTGTCGACGAGGCGACAGTGAGCCTGTCTCCTCGTCGACAAACGAGGGACAATCAGGGAACAAACGTGTCAGCTTGTTTTGAGCTAGTAATTGTGGCCGGGGAGTGTCATTTTTGAGAAGGTGAAATGCGTCACTTCTCCCAGTTGTGTCAGGATGGGAAGCTGAGGTTGTTCTGAGGAATCACGTGTGATGGAGAGAGTAACAAGCCTCCACCTGCCGTGCCATTTTGAAAATACCAGATGTCGTCGCAAGATATTTTTACTGCTTCCTCGCCTGTGATTTGTCACGAACCGATACATCATTTCCCCAAGTTTCTTGAAAAGTGGAACGGCGGTGACAAACCGGCAAACAAACAAACAAACAAACAAACTGACACAAAGCCTTTTTTCTTTGATGTGCTGATAAAAGAAGGATTTTCACCTGAGTTTCTCGTCCCTTCGTTGACGAAATGTCTGCAACGGGTAGCGTCCTGACAGCCACCGGGGGGGGGGGGCTGCTGACCGATGGAAAGTCAAGTAGAGACAACACCAGGACAAGTCAAGGTCACAGGACAGTGGGGGGGGGGGGGAGACAGCAGTTAAGTGCCCATGTGCTGTGGCAGCAGCCCCTGAGCAAAGGGGCCACTAAGTACGGGACGGTCCAGGCTGGAGTCCCAGGACTATAAATCCCTCCTCTCCCTGTCCAAAAATGCATTAATGGCCACACAAAGTGGCCGGTGAAACCAGACGGAGGGAGAAACCGGGGTGGTGGTGGGGGGTGCCTCGGGGGGCTCGCGTCGGGACGCAGTGGGTCCTGGGTTTCGCGGATAACTGGTTCTACTCCAGTGTAGTGTGAAATTATAAAGCGTTACCTGCTTTAATTTTCCAAATACAAATTAAATCCTCAGTAAGCTGACTCTAAATCAATACTTTCATTTAAGGGGCCGCGTGATTTAACAAAAATGAAAACTAGCCGGTCCGCTCAATGGAGCCGGGTCATAAATCACAGAGCTTTGGGAGGCAAAAAGCCGATTTGACTTGTATATGGAGCGGTTGGTGGCCAGGGGGGAGCGCAGCGGGGAAATGAACTCAGGCTTTATTAGGACTCATATTGACCTGCCTCTCCTCTACCGGCACCACCTCTACTCTCATAGCGTCATGCCGCATGCACCCCCAATGGAAGAAAAAAAAAAAACATCATTTAAGTCACGCGGAAAACTGGGTGGATTTTCTTGGGTCTTGAATGCTTCTGGTTCAAGGGGAGAGAAAATAAAGAGATAAAACATTCCAAACTTTTAAAAAAAGGGGGGGGGGAAAGGTAAACTTGAATCAGTTGTAAAAAAAAAAAACAACAGAAACAACACATGTATTGTCAAAATGCAAGAAGAGGATAAAAAAATAAAACACCCGGCATGTCTCACCGGTGAGGTTTTTATTTGTATCAGTTGTGCACGCCCAACATCAAACACTTAATGTCAGCGTTCTTCAGAGGAAAGACGGAAAGCGAGCGAGATGCGAGGCCCACATTGTCATCAAACAATCAAGCAGTCATCCGCTTCTCCAAACAGCTTGCAGCTCAGCTCAGCTGGCACCAGACACTCACATTACAATAAACATCTCTCCTAATGTTGTGCTTACACCACCCCATGCTTACACAGACACAATGCGCACACACACACACACACACACACACACACACACACACACACACACACACAGGAATAAAAGAAAGACTACTCTGTTTAATAGGTTGGCCTGACAGCTGGGGGAAATGGAAGTCGGAGCCCCAAGTTGCAAAGATCGGCGCTGGTTGAAGACGGCGCTTTTTAGATGGTGGAGGAAGGAGGCGTGGACGTCATGCTTCGATTTTTGAATGAGAGGTTCCCGAGCGCCACAATAAATCCATTATCAAGTTGTTATGTCATACTTAAATTCCCCCACAAAGTGTCCCCATGCATCTTGTCAGTGGTTCATTAGCCAGTCGGACAGGTAAAGCTTTCCGAGTTCGCCCCCCCCCCAGTTGACCCCATATTCTGCCTCTGTGTTCCACTTAAAAATAATGGACATCCCGTGTCCCGCATCCATCAATCAAGCCCGGGAAAATAGTTTTGGGGGTTCAGAATTACAGTTACAGCAGCTTTCTGACTGGGGATAGATTAGCCAGGCATTAGCAGTGTTTCATTAACCTTGCGTTAAGTGACATCCTCACATGATTAATGGACATTATTAACAAAAGGGAGATTGTATTCCTGAAAATGAACCTTTTGGTGAAATGTCTGCAGCATTGTTAATAGCTTTGTTTATTAATCATTCATAGGGGAGGGCCTCCATTTCTGAGGTAGTGATACATAGGATGGCTATGAGGGAGACTGACAGGGAGGTCCGTGCAGAATGCGAGCGTCTGCCTGCCGGTGCACGCCGTCTGCATCTGAAGTATTCAGCAGTTTCATGTACGCATATGCAGTATCTGCTCTAAAGGACAATGGCATATTTTGCACCCATATACTGAAAAAGTGTCATTACTGCCCAATCTTACACCTCTGGTGTCAGCTGTAAATTTCTGGTTATTTTCTAAATATCTTTTTGAGGCCCAACAAATAAAAATCACACAATATTTAAAAAAATAAGATTCAAGAAATATCCCAATTAAAGGATGTGACTTTGTATTTTTTCCTTTTTTCCATCCCATACCTTGTGACCCTTTGGAGGGGCCCGACCTCTAAAGCTGGACCAAATAGTTACCTATAACAAGTGAACCCACTATAAGAGGGGTGACCGTGGCTAATGGAGTAGAGAGGGTGTGCTGGGAACCACAGGTTGGAGGTTCAAACCCTGGCTTCTCCATGTCCAATGTCCAAGTGTCCCTGAGCAAGACACCCAACCCCTAATTGCTCCCCGTACAAATGTAAACTATGGGTTAAACATGCATTGTAAGTCTCTTTGGATAAAAGCATCTGCTAAATGACATGTAATGTAATAGGAGTAATTTATTAAATGCTTATTGCACAATTAGATCCAATCTAATGCATGTATTTATCTATAACACAACTATACTTTTACTAAAGCATGCCTTTGAATAAAGAACTTTTTCTTGTAATGGAGTATTTTCAAACTGTTGTATGTACTGCAGCAAATGGTTAAGAGAAATTCTTGCACACCTTGACGTGTTTGTTTCACAACTGTCAATCACTAATGAAACACAGTAGTGAATCAAATCGCAGCTATTATGAAGGCTTTGACATTTGCTGTTGTAAAAAACCAAGCGTGGCGCACACAGGAGGTGATGCATTTGACATTTTGGATTAAGTACGAGCACCAATAACCACTGTGGCTGAGCAGACAAAGAAAAGATCACCACCTATAGAGACTTAGAGGGGAAAGAGACCCCACATTGACACACGAAAACCTCCAAGCAAAGACATCACAGCGGCGCGCGGAGGCCAAAAACACAAGCGTTCTGAGGGTCACCGCCTTCACTCTGTCGCCTCGGGTGACAGCGAGCCGCCATCGCCTCTCATCCTGCCCGGGGCTCTTCGGAGGGTTGCTGTCCTGCACCTGCGCTGATAGGCGGTGGGTGAGGCGGGGGGAGGGGGGGGGTGAGGCAGCGGGGGGGGGGCACGAGGCGCTGCTGTCCGGGCCTCCTGTCCTGCTGTCCGGAAACTCTCCCGGCCGCATGGGAGCTCGCGGGGCTGTCGATGCGCCGTCGGGCCATCTGACAAAACCTGGGCCGCCGTCGCTGTCCTCCGCACGTGTGCCTGCGGGGGGGGGCAGGTTTGTTGGTGTTGGCGTGCCCTTGCGGCGAGCTTTTATCCTTCTTGGGGCGACATGCCTCACGCAGCTTAGGCCGACCAAAAATGTATATAAAGCAGTATGAGATGACGGGATAAGCAGCTCAATCATCAACTTGCCGGATGTCAAATCCCCAAAGCAGGGCACAAATACACACACACACACACACACACTTACACTAGCATAATAAGAGGTTAGAGAGCCACTGGAACGTTGTATCAAATTCTAGGACCAGCTTAAAATGTAGACATCCCCCTCCACCCAAGCTCGTCCGTATTTGAAGCACTGCATCACCGTTAAATCTGAGCTCCGTCACCGTCTCCGTCTCCCGAGTCTGAGTGTTTAAAAACATCAAAACAAATCCAGGGACGATTTCATTTGTTTCCTGTAAACGCTGGACTCTCCCCTCCTCTACACCTCCCAGTCAGCCAGTGACGGAGGTCCCCCCCCCACCCCCCCACCCCCTCACCCTCACCCTCCTCCTCCTCCTCCTCCGTGTCCCACGGCCCGCTGCTGGGCGGGAGGATGAGTGACGCTGTCACGCCGCCTGGCAGTCAAACAGACCCGCTCTCCTGACGGGTGGCGGCAAACGCAATGTGACACAGCCGGCAGTATCTGGTTTCTCCTGCACCGACTACATTTCATGTGGCTCAGAGGGGCTTAGAGCGGCCACGGGGAGGGCGCCTCTCCGCCTGTGTGTGTGTGTGTGTGTGTGTGTGTGTGTGTGTGTGTGCGTGTGTGTGTGTGTGGCTGTAGGAGGTAATCGAGCAGATGTCAGGAGAGAGTCTGAGAGGGGATGTGTACACTGAGGGACGACTGAAACCTGTCACATTGATTTTCATTGGTCTAGTAGCATGGGCGTGTGTCTGTGTGTGTGTGTGTGTGTGTGTTTATAGAGTGTGTAGAGTGTGTCCATGTTCAAAGCAGTGGTAACAGAGAAAATGTAATCACACTGTTAGAACACAGTGTTACATTCACTTACAAGTAGAATGCACATTGAAGGAGTGGTATTGATGCAAAAATGAAAAGGGTGAATGTATTTTAATTTTTGAAAAACAAGCCTTTTTTTTGGAAAATCATTCACGTTCACATTTCACCCAATTTTTCGGATAACCTTTTATGGTAACGTTTCCCAGTTCACCCCAAAACGGGAACATTCCAATCATTCACGCTTGGGAAAGAGAAATTGTTTAGCGCGGATTTAAAACGGCCTCCGCAGCACCGGCGTGAGGAAAGAATGATTAAAAGAAATCAGCGACACCCATAAAAATACAATTTTTGTAGGATTAATGAGCGCGCTTCATGACAAATGTGTTTAAAGAATGATGTATGAAAGGATCTTTTTCATTCCCCTCTCATTTTTTTCCAAAACCAAACATATTAACCTGCACAATGTGTCCCACCCGGTTAGTTGGGGCATTCATTTTCTGAGACTGAGACATTAAAAAACAGAAACACCATTATTTCCTCTGTGCTCTGTAACTCCACATGTTCCACAGACAAAATGAACCGGGGGGGGGGGGGGGGGGGCTGCTCTCACATGAAATGTCCCAGACATGCACCCTCAGGCTGGTTTTAGTGTTAAAGCAGCCACAGTACGGCTCGTTGGGCAGCACGGGCATGACAACCGCTCACCTACCCTTCCTCCTTCTTCACCCTCCTCCCTCTGTGAATCTCAGAGGCAGAGGAAGAAGAAGAAGAGGCAGAGGAAGAAGCACAGCCGCTCTCCAGGTTCTGGGTTGGGACACGGACACCACGAGGCCCGCCACGGCCCCCCTTCGTCACGCCATACATACATAGTGTGCCATCTTTTGGCCGCTCGCGGAACTGCTTCCTCCTTCTTTTTCTTCTTCTTCTTTCCTTTTTTTTTCTCTTTTGAGAAAAAGATCATAAAATCAGTGAAATAAAGTGGAATGGTTGTCTGGGGATGGATATGTCCCTTGGATCGTGAAGTGGAACTTGAGGAAATCGACGGATCTCCTGTAGCTTTGCGGAGGACTATCGCTGCCAGGCTCTTTTTTATTTTTTTCAAACCCTTACAATTTATGCAGGCTTCTCCAGCCGTAAAAACACTCATTTCTGCCTTCTGATGTCTCACACACTCGCTTCTGATGAGAGGATTGGATGAATGAATGAGCCGAGAGCTGAAAGTAATTATGGCACGTTAAAAACAATTAGACATAAATATTACAACTTTGTATGAAATCGACTTGTGCTTTTATACATGTGAATGCGTGTCTGTGTGTGTGTGTGTGTGTGTGTGTGTGTGTGTGAATGGCATGCATGCATACACTTCCACACAGCAAAATACAGAGAGAGAGATAGAGATATTCACCTTCGAAGGGTCACTCTCCTCTTCCTGGCTCATTAAAAACAGCCCCATTAGCAGTGTTCCTTCAGAGCCTGACTGCCGACAGATATGTGAGCGTGTGAGTGTGTGTGTGTGTGTGTGTGTGTGTGTGTGTGCGTACACTGGATTGTAAAGACATGCAGCGTTTTGGAGGCCTCTGGGCTGCCGAAGAATACATTAAACAGCAAAGAGCCCCTCTCCTCTTCCTGACTGACTCCTGCTGGGACTACTTAGCATTTCTGGGGTGAAAACTTCTCCAGCAAGGTTGTCAAACACTGTATACAAATTACGACGGAGCTAAATTGCTCCCGTATTTAACTCTTGTGGTGGCTCGTGTGTGTTTTTGAGCGTGTGTTTGTCTTGGACCGATGAAGGCTGTATTCCCTCGATGCATTGCGGGCATTGTCGCTGGAAGGTACAGAGCAGATTTGTAAAAATTGCGAATGAGATGTTCAAAAGCTGCAAATCCCACAAGAGTCCGAGACGTCTTCACAATCGTTTGCTCATGAAAATTCTGGAGGTTTTAAAGTGTTTTTGGGTCACAGATGGCAAGAGGGAGTAAAAATAACTCTCTGCTTTGCACTCACTGCATTATATGCGATGGAGAATTAAAGTGAAAGATTAGAATCAAGATTAAATGCTAATCACATGTGAGTTTTTCCTTGACGAGTGAGGCTTGATTGGCAAAGGCTGGTCTCAGATCAGCCCTGGAAGTCAGTCTCCAAAGTACTATATACGGTGTCTATCCTGCACTGGTGCTATATTGCTATATTTGTAAGAACTACTGCAATAGACCTGCAATTCTGGACATTTCAGTGGTGGCTTACTCTAATGTATCTAATTTTTCAATTCACGTAGCAAACACATCACTGTAAAGATATCTTAATGTAGACCAACCTCATTCAAAGGGATTATCAGCAAAATCACAAAAACTACCAAACGTAAAATAAGATAAAAAGAAACACTACAAAAACCAGCATAAGACAATTAGTGGTTATGCATCAATGTGTAAGTATCATCTTAAAGCTTAAAACTTTGTGGTTTAGTCCAGTGTTTTAAGGGTCACTAGATAAATGCGATGGGTTGTGAGATGATTAATGGCAAGGGAAGACCAAAAACAAAAAGCTTGGGTAGTTTTACGTCTTTGGGCCTTCTCAGTTAATATAACGATCTTTTGTGTTGTATAGGTTTAAAAGAAAAATCTCTTTTTGGTGTTATCTCTAGAAGGACAGAAACACGAGTGTGTGTGTGTGTGTGTGTGTGTGTGTGTGTGTGTGTGTGTGTGTGTGTGGACTTGTCTCGTAAGAGTGATAAGAAATTGCTCGGCCGCTCACCACCACCACCGGGTCGTCCGTTAAAACTGAACCAGGATTCAAATACACGACCCATCAGACGTGCCAATAACAAGCAGCCCCTTGGAAAATTACTGTGGAATTTCAGCACGCCGGCTAATGGCATTGGCACCGACACTTTGCCAATACACGTTTAGCGGGCTGGTGGTGTGGCCGGGCCTGGGGGTGCCGGCGGAGACTGACACATTTCTCTTGAGTCTGTCCAGGCGGGAGATTGGCCTGTCCGTCAGCGGCCAGGTCCCTGCCATTACCCGTGATCACCCCCCCAGCCCTTCTTACCCTTTTAACCTCCCAAAGCCTGCGTCTCTCTTCCCTTTGTCCGCAACATCCCTCCGTGTGTTTTCCTCCCCTGCAGGCCGCCTCCGTCCTCCATCCTTGTATGAGCAGCGGTGTAGTGGTAAACAAAAAAAAAGGTGTTTAAACTCTGCCCTCCAGTCAATGATCTTAATGAGAGAAAAACAACCGGTGTAATAAAAATCAGATAAACCAGCAAAAAAGCTCCAATTAATGGGCCTTTTGCCCTCGTATTGCTCTAACACAATTTGGTTGATAATATGATGCATTGAAATTACTCTGGAGCACTGTCAGTTATGTTGCAGTTCCATTTTGATTAGAAATGTGTCAATGTCAGCCATTCATTTTAATTTAATTGCACAATATATATATATATATATTATTGAAAAATGATTAAAATATTAATTCAACTAATATTATTAGTTTTTGTTTAAAATCCTATTTATTTAAATTACGTCAGATATGTTTTTAATGCAAACTTGTTTTTGCATTGGCTACATGATGTAAAAAGAAATACAGTTAAATCAATTCAAAATCAAGTTTACGTTTAAAAAATGTCTGGAAAATGTGTCATCAAACGAATAGTCTCCGTAATACGAAAATTCTATTCAATGAATTACATTTGATGTAAGTTTATAAAATAAAATGTGACATGGGTGTGTGATGGTTTACAGCCCCCCCCATCAGAGAGAGAGGATGATGCTGCACCACCTCGGTCACACACCCTGCCATGGGATCGTATGACCTCCCTGCAGAAACACACGGGAAAAGCCCTCTGCCCTTGAACAAGGTCGGAGACCATCACTAATTAACAGAGGAGAGGGCGCAGGGCTGTAGGAGACTGTCGTTTGATAGCAACACAACGCTCGTTTCTCACGCAATAATCTCCTCCGTGTGCAGATCTAAGTGAAGGAACGATAATAAAACGCCAGCCTCTCCTAAGGCCCTGTTATCCTCTGTGATTCGGCTTTGCCGGGGGGGGGGGGGGGGGGGGGGGAAACTACAGCGGAGTGAGTTTGACCCGCTGAAGGGGGAAGAAGAGATGAAGGGTATCGGAGAGCATTTGTTTCATATAAGAAGGGCTGAGGGTGATAGAACAGGCGTTGAGCCGGAAAAGAAACGACCCCCCCCCATACCCCCCCCTCCTATTTCTTAATCTGCTGTGATTCTCGTGTCAATTGGTAGAGGGGGTGTGACCGATAGAACAGATTCCCAACTCAAAGGCTTTATCCGGCTCCCTCCCTCCCTCCCCTTCTTTAATTCTCCCTCCCTGTTGTCTTCCTGCGTAGGAGCGGGGAGAAAAAAGTAAAGTGTAAAAGAGGACGCCTGAAAGATCTCTGCCAAAAGTGTAACGTGAAATTTCGGGCTGCGAGGAGGAGCCAGCGGCATTAGCTGCTTTAAGTATCAGCGGCGCAGGAGGGGTAATGAATGTAGAAGGGGAGACATATGAAATGTCATTAATGTTAATTCTAATCACTTTTTGGCTATTAAGCACAAATTAGCGAAGGCAATGTTAAATGTCATGGTCTGTCCTGGGATTCACATCAGAGAGGGCGGGGGCCACCCGAATAGGTTCTCATTTACACGCTTTAAGATCCAACTTAATTCTCACACGGGGTGATGGAAAAGGAAGCGGCGTCGTTAAAAACCCCGCGACGATGAAAACGCACGCCGGGGAAAGAACACAAACGTTTTCTGGCGGGGCGGATTCTTCATTGTTCGTCCTCCCAAGGTTATTTTCACGAGCTTGTCGTCGGACGTCATTCCCTTGAATAATTCCGCTCAGGCTTTTCCTCCCTCTGGCCTTAAGGTTTGCGCTATTTAAGACCGATCATGTCAATGTAGAAAAGAATTAATCCTACTTAAAAATATCTTACATGACTAGAATATATGTTAACAGCCCCCCCCCCCCCCCGATTCTGTCTCTGGATATAGACTTTAGTTTGGTGGAGTGGGAGATAGTTGGAGTAAATAATCATGTGGGCTAGATATCAAGAGGAGTTCATTGTCAGGTTCACTTATGCACTCACTGGGGCTTGTTTTCGTGTAGGTACTCCGTATCTGTCGAGCGCTCTAATCCTGGAAAGAAATCAAGGCAGTGAACAATGCAGCATTTTTAAAAGCCAGAGCCCCACAAAAACCATGTCATGTAATTCATTGCGATGGATAGATTAACCTCAGCGCTCCGCAGGGGCCTCCACATCCTTGTCCTCATTGTTCTAATGGCAGCCCCACAGTCTTTGGGAGTATCCATTTTTTTTTTTTTTGTGTTTTTTGTTGTTGTTTTTTTTCATCCTCTCTGCTCTCTCGTTCTTTCCTCTGTGGCTACGGTTGACTGTGGCAGAGTAAATAACATTTGATATGCATAAACAGCCCCTTCCTATTCATTACTGTCAGAGCGTCGGAGTGCAGGAGGCGGAGGTCAGCATGTGAAGGTCCTCCTCAGGCAGGAGAAACGCCTGTGGTAGCTGTCACTCCTCAACTCCCCACCCCCTCCCCTCACCACCACCACCACGACTCAACCCCCCCAGCCCTCCCTCCATCCCTCCCTCACTCCCCTATTAGCACAGGCTCCGGGTCATAACCTTTCCGTGGCATTTTGCGATTCCACAACCCTTTGATTAGTGCAATATTTACATATTTCACAGTGGTTGAGGGCGTTCTTGTGTCGCAGACACTTGAAGTGTTGTAAATGCGTTTGGCCTTTTGCCTGGGAAATGCGGAGGAGTCGGACTCCGGTAGTGTCTGCAGTCAAGGCTGCGGCGCCGCTGATGTACGCCGTAGTGTGTTTTAAGTGTATTTACCCCCCTCCGCCGCCCACGCCGCCGCAGCCACTGCCTTCCATGTACAAGTGCCATTTGGTCTGCAATGTGGCCCCTTGTCCTCCCGAGGAAGGCTGTTTAGCAGCCATTAGAGAGGGATAGTGCTCCCTGGTGGCAGATGTAGATCATGCCCTCTGCCTTGGTCGGTACACAGCGGAGCTCTAGAGGGGGGGGGTCACGTGCAAAGAGGAGGAGAGGGAGCTGCTCCGGACGCACTGCGCTTCGTTCCTAAATGTTGGAGCAGCGCTAGAGAGACCAGTGGGCCGTTGCAATGAAGAAATGAAGAAATTCTGGTAAGACCAGCGTTGTGCAGCTGAATACATTTCTTGATATGATCACTGATGATTGGAAGGACTTTTAATCGTACTAGTGGTGTACCTGTTGGATCAAGGGTAGGAATTTGTATCCCAGACGACCCAGCATGCTGGCATTGGATTGGCTGAGAGAGCCCACCTGAGCGTACTTACGGCCCGACGCGGAGTAGAGTGAGCTGACGTGGGACTAGTTTGGACTGCAGGGTGGCGTCGTTCTTGTGACCTTGACCTCTGTCTATCTATCGTTGGGTCCCCTTCACTTAGATACAGCTTGGCCGTGTTTGGGGTTTTCTGTGTAGCGAGCTGGGTCCAAAGCGGGGGTTTCTGTATCCGTCGGATGGTTTAATGTAATGCACATCTAAAGGCAGAATGTTTGTTAGAGTCACCAACGGCCAAATTGGAATGCAGTGTGAAAAGCTGTTATATTATATTGTTTAAATGCGAGTATTTCTTTGGAGAAAGTAAGAGGAGAGACTCAGAGTGAGAATCCTGCCCACCTTCTTATGTTAGCTGTGTGTGAAATGGGCAGTGGAAGGTGGGGAAGGAACACGTTTCCTCTGCTGTTCAACAACCTAAAAAGCATTTATTTTGAAGCACACTGGTGTCTAATCTTGATCAGAATATGATTCTGAATGAAACACAAAATCTTTTACAAAATCTTTGTCAGAATGGGATCCAAAAGGCCCGTTTCAAAGACGTGTTTGAACCCAAATTGAACCCAGACATAGTTACAACAGACATTTAAACAGAACCTTTTCTGCTCAAACATAAAAGCCATCAGCTGGTGAAGCAAAGTCGTCCAAAGACAACAGCGGCTTTCTGCTGCGACATAAAGAGACGAGCTCGCGATACTCCACACTCCTCCTCCATCGAACCTGAGCCAGCCCGGCGTTCGGCGTGCCTTGCGTCTCAGTCAGTCATCCGGCCCGTCGCTCAGCTTCTCGGCGCCGTGTGACAGGGAGAAGAGGTGTCAGCCAACAGGTTTTCCAGGGAGCTCAGGGCCGCAGCGTCTGCCTCCGCAGTGACTGATGAGGTTGTGAAGAGTGACGGGCGGCCGCAGTCTTTTCCTCGGGCTCCGCGGGCCTGCACGGCATTAGCGTCATGCGCCGTGTTCTCAGAGGGAACCTGTCATTCACCCGTCGCTCAGACCGACAGACAGATGGTGCACGTAGACGCCGACAAACATGAAAGAGACTGGCAAAATCCCCAGGTGGTCCCTGGTAGTTGAAGGGTGAGGGTTTTCTCATCACCGTTGCTTGGCGGCTCGACTCCAGACGCTCGGGACCACCACGTGGACGTCGAGGTGCCGACGGGCGGCCCCGGGCCGAGGATCAAAGTCGCCATCCATCAAACGTGTCACATGCTATGAAAGGGAACAGCTTGCAGTGAGGTTCTGTTCCCCCCCCCCCCCCCACCCCCCCGTCTCCGTGGATCATGACCACATTCATCTAGTTGATGGGATGAAGTGGCAGATTTCGCACCATTTGCAGCGTAAGGGCGCTATTATTATTATTTTTTTTTAATGGATGGCAAGTTTGTTGTGAGTGTGGAAATACTTCTATAGGTAAGGTTTCCCCATAATGAGACAATAAAAAGCTGACAGAGTGGTCAGCCACCGTGAGGTTGTGTCCTTTTCATTTTCATAAATTGATAGAGGAGATCAGAAACGTGTCACTTATAGTGGCAATAGAGTGGCAATTTAGGTAATAAAATCATATTGTACTAAACAGCAGAGAGACGCAGTGTTTAGCAGCTTAAGAGTCTGTCTCTGAGTAGGCGGTAGAGGGAAAACGAAGGTATTATTTTTTGTCGATTTTATCAATATTATTATTGTCCAGGGGAGCAAAGGTATGACTTCAGGTTAATGCTAACATCCCGCTATGTGTTTAAGTTAAAAACGAGAATCCATGGATCTCATTAGAGCAGGTAAGTAAACCAATGCAGTGCTAGTAAGTCGTATAACTCGATTAGATTAGCAGATGGGTGGATGTGGTTTGTTCTACTTCTCGAGCACACAGGAATGTAGCTGGTTTAAACACAGGAAAAGTACCCAATGTAGGAAAAACAACTGAAAGATAGGGCTGTTTGTTACATCAGAGTAAAAGACATCAGGTAACAGGACAATAAAAAGTGAGTAAATTTAACCTGCATGTATATGGTCCGTCTGAGCGCACAGATACGCCGCCATGTTTCTACAGGAGCCCACAGCGGACAAACCACTGACACCACCGAGGGCCTTTTACTGTAGTTATCCAACTAAAATGAGATCCTTTTGTACACAGCAAATGTGTTCGAAGCCAACAGGTGCCATTTTGTGTGTCTTTATTGTGGACATGACATTACACCTTTTTGAAATGATGTACAGAAGTGTAACAGAAACTGAGAATGGCTCAGACGAGGTAGAGCTTTCACATCGGTTGCTGGCATGAAAACTACACAGTATAAAAACAAAAAAAACAACCCAGGAAAATCAAATTAAACAAAAGCACCCGTCTGCCTCTGTCCTCTAATCCTTTTTTGAAGTGATAATAAATACAGATACCAACCAAATACATTTGGAATAATAATGTTGTTTAAGGTAAATTAATCATGAAGTTCACAACCATTAAAAAAAGCAAAACAGACACAAATAATACAACTTAAAAGGCATGAAGAAAACCCAACCAAAAGAAAAGAACAACAGCTGCAAGCCCCTCTGGGAGGGCAGCAATGACTAGCTACAGAACAATCCTACAGTTTAGCAAGGAGAGAGACTAAAAACACACACTCTTGCAGTGCTGCACCTAGCATTATCAAACCTTCAATGAGCAAACAAAGCCTAAAAAGCTGTGCCGCGCTGCCGTCGAATCAGCTGTCATTCATTTCTATGGAATCATCCAAAGAAAAAGCCTCAAAAAACAGAAATGACGTGAAGCGCGTTAGCTGGCACCATTAAAAAGACACTCAAAGAAACCTTAGCTAGCATTGAACAAAATTGAGAACGGTTAAAGCAGTCACCTAATCTAAGTGCACTAGTAATGCCATTTGGTTTCTACTGCTGTATATAAGAGTTTGGTAAGAGTGAATTACAGATATACCGTTTATATATATACACTTGCTCCTGCTTCATAGTTTTTCTAAGTCACACTTCGGAGTACAAATTCATAACTGAGGAGTTAATCTTAAAGGGAATTCTGTACAACATTGGTATTAGTACTACACTACCTCGAAGGCTAGAGTATCCGTTTCAAGTAATTTCACTATCCACACCTTCAATATACACATTTGTGTACCATTAGGGATATTCAAGCATACAGCGTTGTATGCATAACTCAACAAACTACTGGTATAGCAACAATTTCATCATCCTCATCATCATCCTCATCATCGGGCAAAAACTGCTGAGGTCTCAAAATAATCTTAAACTCTTTGAAATTTGGATTTCATGCGTATAAATCTTTTTTTTTGTAGGTCTGAGCTGCTTTCCACTGCCTCGCAGCTTTTCCTTTTTTCCCCCAACGTGCCGAGACCTCTGAGGAGAGGCGAGGACATTAAAACAGCATCCCCTCCTAGCAAAGAACACCAGCCCGTGGACTTAAAAAACCAGCTTTCATTGCAAAGGAGGTTAGAGGGAGGCTTCAAAACGTCTCCACCTGGTCTCATCATACCTGAACTCTCTCTGGAAACCTGACCTCCTGACCTCCTGACCTCCCGACTGCTCTCTGTCTCGCTGACCTCCTCACTCTTTCCTCCCAGAATGCAAATCTTCACACGGTGTGGGAGTCTGGCTCATTAGTGTGCTTCAATGCTTTGGTACCAAAATCAGCTCTGTTCAACAAAAAAAAAAACTTCCAGATGTAAAGGAAGAGTTTTGAACGTAAGACGACTGTTTTTCTTACTGAGATTTAAACGAGACGATTGATACCCATCTCTTACGTGGCTTCACTAAATACACAGCGAGCCGCCTGTTAGTTCAGGTTAGCTTAGCACAAAGAACAGTGGTTAGGAGGCGGGTTGTGAAATTCCACTCTAAAATGTTTGATTAGGGGTCATTTTGAGAGGCCTAAGCAAATTTGAGCTTTTAACTATATTACAAGACTTGAAAGGATACAGATAATCAACCTAGATTTGTGTCAAAGAAGGTAAAATTTGCTGCTGACAAACCTTCTACCCCGGAGATTGGGTCGGCTGTGGTGTCTAAGCGTTCATCACACAAGAACACATAGAACATGTTGCCCTTTAGCGAGAAAAAACCAAGATGCATCTTTGCTGGTTAACGTTTGCAGTGCCATATTCTCTTCTGCGATGGCACGAACTGGGAGTTAAATCTGTGCAATCCACAGCTGAGCTAGCGACTCCCGTCGGAAACCGCCCTTAATGCGATGGAGTTATAGAGGAAAACTGCCTCCACTCAGTCCCTTCCTCTTAAATTGACAATAATTGAATGACCATAAAAATGGTGCGCTCATTTATATAGGCTATTAAAAACGCACGCTCTTTTTAATGAGCACTAAAGCAGACACCCCCATTAGCGTTCCCCCCCCCTCTCTCTCTCTCTTTAATCCAACCTCCATCTAACTCTGTCTCTGTCCCTCTAATCATCAACCACACAGCCTCAGAGTGGTGTTTGCACTCCTAACATTTCAGTCTGTGGTGGAGGGATGTGAGTTTAACACGCACGCGTGCACGCAGACACACACGCGCGCAGACCAATGCAGGTTTTCAGCTTCATCGACCCCGGAAAAAGGAAAAATAAAACAATGCAACGCATCAATTGTCTGGAGAAGAATTGCAGAGCATCTTGTCTCTCTCGTCTCTGACGATTTGGGTGTCCTGAGCAATACACGCGACTCTAATGCGATAAAGCTTAAGAAAAGAAGATGAAGGGAGAGAGGGAGGCAACAAAACACTCCTTGATCAAAACGCTAGCAGTTGCATTCGGCTTCTCTTTGCTTTTCTCGTGAAGCTGCACGAGGCAACGTCACGCGTTGGTACCTCCGAAATGGCAGCAAGAGGTAACTTTGAATCTTGCGGGCTTCTGTATTCAGAAATCCTTTAAGGGGATGTAAACTACACACAAACTTATTTTGTCCAACCTTCAAACTAAACAAGCAAAATTTAAATCAGCTGTCGTGCTGAGACACTTCATATTTCACTCTTCACCCGACACCTACATTTCCACATTCAGAATTTCACCAGAAACTCATCCTGTTAGTTAAAAAGACGCTCTTCTCTGATGCAGCCGAGGAATTGTGATTTTAAAAATGGCCTAGCACTGCTTTATCTAGAAAATCATAAAACTACAAGAGCCTTCATTGTAGAAAATTCTTCTAAGGGCATTAAAGGATGACGCGTAAAGAGGAGTGGCTCAAAAAGTCTATCATGAGTCTGGTGTCCTTTCGGAATGGCCGATGATGTTTTCAGGATGTGCAATTCCCTGACCAGTCTGCTCCCAAGGCCGGATCAGAGGTCTATCAAATGGTCTCTACGGGTGTTGTGGCATTGGCGGGTTCTGGCTCCTCCCGGCTCAGTAACACAAGCTCCTCGTGTCTGGCTACTGGCTGTTGTCAAAAGGCATATGGTGGACACTCTGCACGTGCGTCTTTAGGTTCCCTTTCTGAGATGCTCGGTATGGGCAGAGCTGGCAGCAGAATGGCCTCTCCCCTGAGGAACAAACACACGACACAGAGTAAGTCCAAAAAGGTCAGGAGGAAGCCACAGAGGACGCCATGCGTTGGCGTTTGGAATATACAGGGGATTAGGCGAGACACAATGACGATGAGACTCTCTGCAGTGGAAACAGAAAGAAATTGATGGAGAAACAAGCCAACACACAAAAACAAACACAAACCAAGACACATGGAGGCATTCAACGAGAAAAAAAAGGAGGAATATGATGCAGGTCAAGAGCAGCGCTCACACACTAATTCTCACAGAAAAAGTTAACTTTGCTTCTCTGTGCTGACCCAGATGGACAAACTTTTCCTTTCTGGTTCCCGCCATCTGGAGAAGTGCATCCCCGCACATCCCCTGTCTGAACAGTCCCAGTTTCATCTCCATGTATTTTTTTCTCAATCACCCGTGCCACCCTATGTCGCAACGTGCTATGTTCCAAGCCCACTCTGCACACATGCGCTAGTCTCTCTTCTAATTAGACTGACCTACAACGGCACCGACACCTCTACAAAAGAAATAATAAAAAAAAAAAAACTCAGCCACAGTCACCAGAACAAAACAAATGAGATTGCCATTTAATTGCACCTAATTATCATTTTGATAAATGGAAGAGTATCAAAGCGGGAAAACAAATGACTCCCTGTACCCTTCTCCCTGAAGAAGAAACAGGGAAATATAGCTGTTATCATACATCATCAGAAACACAACGGAGAGAAAGAAGACAAAGGGGGTTGGCGGCGTAGGAGGGTAGAGGATGAGAGTGATAAAAACCAAAAAAAAAAGTACAATTAATCACGCAAAATGTTTTTAAAAAAGAAAAGAAAGAAGCAAACAGCTGGAGGGCCGGCGAGGGCACGACGTGAGAAGAAAGCGTGGAACCGCCACGACGTGGTCCTGGGAGGAAACATCGCACTGCATTATGATAAAGGTTATCGTAAAGCAGCGTCAACACTACATCTAATTGGACCCCTCCGCCGCGCCTGCTCCCATCATTCACTGCACACGGTAAATCCTAGTGTAGGTAAGTCCTGTGTGCGTGTGTGTGTGTGTGTGAAATGTGTGTGATTAATTAAGATGGAGGTGCAGGGTGTAGAAACCAGCTCTCTCCGAATGTCAAAGCAGAACAGATTTACTCTTCTGCTCCTCCTCCTCCTCGGTGACTGACTCTAACAACTCTTTAAAGACATTAAAGGAACCATGTTTATGCCCATTTACACGTTTCCTGCCCCTTACAGGGTCCAACTAGCTTTAAGTGACTTTTAGAAGCACCTTTAAAAGCACCCACTAAAATAACGGATAACCCTTCAAGTGTAATTAAGAACACAAAAAGAAGTTTTGTTGGAGAAGCCGTGGTGTGTATACGGGATACACACAATGATGTCAGCTGTGATCCAACAGCATGTGACAAGGCCAGGTGTTAATGCCAGGTGCAGAGTGCGCCTCATGTGACCGTTACACGTGAAGAAGAAAACACATCGAAGAAAGCTCACTAAGGGATGGGGGGAGAAGGGGGGGGGGGGGGTGTTGGATTGACACATACACACATGCAGAGGTGAGACATTAAGAAAACGAAACATGCAGAAGTGATGCGCGGGGGGGGGGGGGGGGGGGGGGGTGCCGCCCAGTGGTTAGCCATCGTGCCACATACTTGTTTGGGAGCCTCAGAAGCGGTGGTGTGAGCGTCAGTACCTCTGTGGAGTCCGTTAAAATCAAACCCAACTGTTGGGGGGAGAAGGAGGATGGGGGGGGGGGGGGGGGGGTGGGAGGGGAGGAGGGCATTTGGTTAAAAGCTCTACCAGATCCACACAAGCATATATTTTCTTTTTTCCCCTCCTCGCCACGCCACCCCTCCGCCACACACGCGCACACACACCATCATTTGCCACCAGCACCCTTGCTAATAGAGGGGAGCTGGCAGTGATGATGGTGGTGGAGGAGGTGATGATGATGATGGCGGCGATGATGGTGATGGGACCTGGTGGAGGCAAGTCAGTGATTTAATGTGACGCATGTTAATCGAGGCCTTCGGGGTGGCTGGCCTTTTCTGCGTGTGGACGGCCATGCTGAAGACGACCGCCGGTGACAACATTAATTACAGCTTCTGCAAGTGTTTACAGACCCTATGCATGCATGCATGCGTGTGTGTGTGTGTGTGTGTTTAGAGCAGGGCTCGGGGGGAAGCTGAGTGCTGCATCACTTACCATTTGGCCTCTGTCACTTAGAATCACTGGCTGTGCCACATATCATTCACACTCTCTATAAAGAAGCTACTTATCTCACTGTCTACTCTGATCACTGCCGGGCCCGGGTGATGGACATGACAGCGCGAGTGAGAAAGGAGGAGGAGGAGGAGGAGGAGGAGGAGGGCAGAATTGTAGAGGGGAGGAAGATGGACAAAAGCGAGAAGGGACAGGCGAGAGGCATGGGTTAGGAGAAAAGGTGAGATGAGAGGCAAGATTTGAGAGAAACCGCGGGAGAAGTGGGCCGTATGGAGCAGGTGAGAAGCAACAGGTGATCAGCATGCATGATGGGTAAACAGGAGAGGAAGGGAGAGAAGAAAACCAGAGGACAGGAGACACCGTGAGGTGAGAGGAAACGAGAGATGGAAGGAGAAAGAGCGAGGGGGAATAACTAGGAAGTAACAAGGAGGGGGGGAGAAAGTTCAGGTTCAAGGAATGGAGAAAGTGGGAGTCAAAAACGGGGGGGACGTCTGAACCGGGCCGTCGGCCGAATGGCGTCGGGACGCGTGCAAATAGATCTCAACGCCGACTGTTCTGCTTCGTTAGAATGCACCATTCCGTCTCTCTAATTGACACGTGATTAATAACGTTTACGATTGGTCACAGGTCCGTATCCGGAGCAAGTCACGTTTCAGTTTTAAAAAACAGACACAGCTGCCCAGCCCAAGGCGGGGAGGGACTCACAGACTGGCTGTCGCACGCAACGGGACAGAAAGATCTGTTTGGATTTATTCTGGTGAATGCAGGGACGCGGCGGACGTATGAGGAGTCAGATGATAAAATATTGAGGGTGTGAATCCCTGTGCATGTATTCTCTATCTCTCCTGTGAGTGTTTCTGGGTGAATAACAAGCGGGCCCAGGGGGGGGGGGGGGGGGGGGAGGATGTGTGTGCACAGGTGACACGGGAAGGACTGAAGGGTTCAAGTGGCCAAAATAGTGGGAACGTCTAGTAGTTCTTGGATAAAAGTGGAGGTCAGTCCTCACGTACGGTGCAATAAATGTTCATGATCTTTATTCAAGTCCGTCATACTTTGTACTTGGTACTGATGGTCTTTCTTAGTGTGAGTGGATGGTTCCGTTTGCATTTTATTGATAGCACGTGACGAACATAGGCATCCTTGACATGATTCGTGCTCATATTTGTTTTTGCTTTGCAACATTAATCATATGGGCACGCTGTGTTTGCGTGTTACCACTGGTCTCAAAGCACCCGGGTGCTGTGTGCAAATAAAAAAATCTGCTTTCCTTCGTGTTTGTGTGTCTGTGTTTACCTGTATGGGATCTCATATGCGTACGCAGATGGCTGGGCTGACTGAAACTCTTCCCGCACTCATGGCAGAAATACTGTCCCTGTCGCATCAGAGACCTCAGCATTCCTGATCACACACACACACACACAAAGAGAAACATATGATTAAACATAGTACCACAGAGCAAATCTCAGTGCAGTGCAATCACAGGTTAAATATGACAGTGGTACAAACAGGTGTGCCATAGATGTATCGGCATTAGGAGAGTTCTGGAAATGATTCCATTTAGGTCCACTTTCACTAACTGTTTCATTAGAGTTTTGTAATTCTGAAAAGAGGATCCCTTTTTTTTCATGTCGTTCCCACAATGGAACTAAATAAATGTGTTACTTCTTGCTGTCATGCCCACGATTCACACTGTAGAGTGAAGCACTGCGTGTCTATTCTTAGATCACCGTTGAGTAAACCAATTCTTTTATTATTATTCCACATCAGTGTTTTGTTTCCACTATACTTATTTTTATTTTAACAGATCATATTTTGCCAATTTTGGTCTTGGGCTTCATATTGCTTGATTTATGGCATTGCTTTTCATCAAAATCCACATTTTTCGAGGAGTGGCGTTAAAGTTGGACATCAGCAACAGTTCATTCCGAGGCAGCGGACATTTTCAGATGGAATGACGCCGTAAAGGTCAGTAAATGGGCAGAAAGGCAATGTCTGTGTGTGTGTCTGTGTGTGTGTGTGTGTGTGTGTGTGTGTGTGTGTGTGTGTGTGAGCTCAGAGCCTGGCTGCAGCGGTGGAGGTGGGTAGCGTCAGTAGTGGACTCGTGCACGCAGGCATCATTAGTATGTCTAATGTGTCATTATGAGCGGCTGGCTCCAGGGGCTGGACTGCAGCTGTCACACAGCATCATCTCAGAGGCTGACAGCCAGACACACACACACACACACACACCACACACACACACCGCATAAATTACAGGCAATTAAAACGCCCCGGCTGTGATGTGCCCGCTCCGCTGCCCGTGTGTCACATGTCAGGTGTGTGTCTGCATGTGTGTGTGTGTGTGTTTTAAGTTGTATATGTGTGTGTGTGTTTGGTCCGAGGGGAGGATTGTGTGGCCTGGGCTGGCTACACACACATACCCACACACTCACAATGACACAATGACACTCCCATTACATGCCCGAGTCAGATTTACATGTTAATGGCTTTAAATGGCAAAAGAAACTTGTTGAATTTGAATGACTTCACATGTCGTGAATCCTGACACGTGTAAATGAGAAATCAGGAATGGTTTGGCTCAGCCGGTCTGCCAGTGGAGACGGGCAAAAGGATTACGTCGTTGTTGACAAGTTGCTTTGCTTTTGAGCCCTGCCAATATTCATGCGGACCTTTAAATAAAAAAAACAATAAAAAAAGGCTCAACACGGTCCGTTCAAGTTCTGAAACTTTGATGAGGCACCAGGAGAAAAATCCCACTATGAAGGGGGATGTTTAGAAGGACATGAAGCCCCGACTGTGCCACACGTGCGGAGGCACACCTGTGACCAGGGGGTTTGCTGGTGCTTTCCTACTGCACAAACGCCCTCAGCATTAAAACTGTTCCTGTGTGTGTGTGGAAAGTGTTGGGGACTGGAGGGACACAGCAGGACAGGGAGGACAGGGAGGACAGGGAGGACAGGGAGGCGGAGGAGGTGACGGAGAGTGTCTCTGGCAGCCCGACTGCCGGCCTCTGGATACTCTACTTCTACCGTGGGCCGCCAGCCCTTCTCACTGATGCACTAATGAAAGACAAGACAGAGCTGGACGCGAAACGCACACGCACACACACACACACACACACACACACACACACACACACAGACTCGCATATTACAGGGAGAAACGGGAGAAAGACTCAGTTGCTCAAAAAAAGGTCACTTTATAGCATGTGACTCAAAAGGCTAAGGCGGCTGGTGACGATATGCGCCTGGACGGGTGACAGCGATGTCATGCGTCTGCTCTGGGGCTGTTGTCTTTGACCTCTGGCTCCACACAGCCCCACTTGACCTTAGAGACACAACTGAAAATGGGCAAATAATACGCGTGTTCGGTAATGACCATTTCCAAAGCAGCTGGTGGGGTAATTATTCCGTCTCATCTCTCTCTCTCTCTTTTGGCCTCTTCTTCTTCCCCCCCTTCTCTCCCTCTCTCTCTCTCTCTCGCTCCGCTTCGCCTCCATCCGCTCGCATCTGTGCGAGTCTCTCGTCAGGCAGAGCCGTGACCCAAACCGTTTGTGACAGCGTTCTGGGAGAGTGGAGGTGGAGACTAGGCATGCCTCGCAGGCCTCAGAGCGGCAAAGGTTCTCTCACGTCTCTCACATGAAATAAAAAATAAAAAAAAAACACACACACACACACACACACACACACACAAACACTCATTTTGCATCTCAAAAGCCGAGCACAAACGCTGCCCCACAGTCATGCACACGGGTGTGCGCCCATTTAATGGATCTCCTCTTCATTATTCAAAAGCTTGTCAGAATTGAGCGGCGCGTGTGTCAGTCAATCACTTTCGTGCCAGATGGCGAGTTGTTGTGAGAGAGTCAGCATGTGGTCGGGAGGATAAAAGGACACACCTAATTGAATCTACGTTGCACATCACACGTTTGGTTTTGTATCTACATTCTACTGTTTCTTCATCCTGGTTTATCCTTTCTACTCATGACAGCTCAAAGCAAAAGCTAAGTCACTTGGAAACGTTTCTCCTCCACGGCTGACATTTGGCATTTTCTCCAAAGCAAAGATCACGGGGGGGGGGGGGGGGCATTTTGTACGTGAGCTGATGACGAGCGATTCCACTTTCACAAAGAGGGCCTATTTCGAGCGACGCCATTGGAAAAAACACACACACACAATTTCTCTTGTATACACATTTCTAGGAGGACAAATAAAGAAACATCTGATTGGCCTCCTACCAGTGGGGTCCATCAGTGCATTGGCTGCACCCCAGCGGTGGTACAGGGCAGCCAGCTCATGGGGGTTGTAGTTTTTGAAGAAGCCGATGATGTCAGTTGGCATCTCTGGTGTCTCCGCCATCGGCTCCTGCTTCACATCTGTAGGCAAAGACGTAGAGGAGGACGAGGAGGAGGACGAGGAGGAGGTTGAAGAGGAGGAGGAGGAGGAGGAAGAAGTCAGCAGGCTGCCTCCGTGTGCCTGGGGGTTGTGTCCGGCTGTGGAGCTATGGGTGATGGCGCTGGGCCTCGCCGCGTTGGCCCTGCTCTGGCCGTGGGAGTTGATGAGCGGCTGATGAGGGGAGCCCCTCGCTCTGCTGTACTCTGCCAGGCCGTGTTTGCTGGACAGCATGAAGCCGAGGCCCTCTTGAGGCATCAGGTAGTGGTCAGCGATCCGCGGCGCCGCGGCGGAGCTGGCGCCCGGGGCCGAGGGACGCGAGGGGCCGCCGGCGCTCTTCTCCCGGGAGCCGGAGGAGGACGATGAGCCTCCCCGAGGGTACATATCCGTTTTGGGTTTGAAGCGGGACGGATGACTCTGGTCCCCCTTGTGTCGGACTTTGCTGCTGCTGCTGCTGCTGGCTGGCCGGACTGGGACTCTCCCAGCTTGGGTGCCCGAGGTGGATGGGGATCCCCTGGACAACGAGGAGGGTGGGGTGGAGGAGGAGGACGATGATGGCATGGCAGCCTGACTGGCTGGCCTGCTCTTCTTCGGGACTTCGCTGGAGTTGGTTGGGGGCTGGGTGCGTTGGGCACGCACCAGTGGAGCCAGCGGTGGGCATTCCTTCCCCTCCAGGACCGGCGGGGGACCGGTGCGTCTCTTTGAGGCCGGCAAGTTGTCCCTGGAGCCTTTAGAGCTGTTTTTCAGGGCCCATTTTGGAGCGAGGTTGGAGCTGCTGCTGTTGATGCGGTGAGCCACCGTCTGGTGCATCCAGAGCACCTCTGGGTAGCGGGTGGAGTGGGAGCAGAAGGAGCACTTGTGGCTTGGGAGGCTCTTACTGTCCTGGGTCAGGGAGGCTATACCCCTGCAGCCCTCGGCCCTCACACACAGATCCACAGGCGTCAGGCTGGGGTTGGGCGGAGAGGATCGGGATGAGAGGTAAGTAGGTGGGGGCGCAGAGTTGCTCAGCCCGTGCAGAAGAGCTCTCTTCAGCCTAGGATAGCCACTCGGCGTGCCTCTGTCCGAGCCGGGGCTGGGAATGGGGCTGGGTCTGTCTCTGGGGGCAGCCGGGTGAACAACACGAACGTGGGTCAAATAGGCCTGCAGCTCCGAGGTGACAAAGTCACAAGGGCTGCAGATGTAAGGCTTCTCATCTGTGAGGAAAGGGGGACAGAAAAGAAAGGTCAACGACTTCAAAGGGACTGATCTACATTATACTCTTCTGTACTGCCAGACAGATTCATATTGTTCCATCCAGGTGTAGGTTTGCTTAGCAGCCACCAGGCCGCAGCATTGTTCATCATTTCCACGTCTCCTCCTTTTATTTTACATGTCGACGAATGCCGAAATGAAACTCAGACTATTGCAAGCACAGTAGACATACCTTCAGAACCATAAACAATGAATAATTATATACAATCATCATTTGATGTCGTTGGTTTATAATGACGTTGGAATAGTTGTGCAGCTGTGCAGGTTATTATGTTCAGGTGTTAAATCTGTCTCAGAGTTGTTGATTGATCACTATGGTAATTGTTGGTAATGTATTATGGTCCATATGGTGTGAGACAATTACACCCTCAAATTAAACAGCACAGTTGAGTAAAACGAACACATGTTGAAAAAGTCAACAGATGAGATGTTATAGAGCAATTTGTTATTTTGTTGATCTAATCATTGTGCAGAAGTCATTGTTTCATTGTTTGCTCATATTGGTTCCTGATTCCAGAAGTGAAGCTCTGTGAATTCCCCACAAGATGGCGTTTGCGACCACTCTTTCTTTAGGGGAACTGTGGTGACTGGGAAACTTCAAATCTCCCAAAGTGTATGGTTTCAGGAATTAAAAGACTAAATAGAAATAGACGTTGGGCTAATTTGAAGTCGTGGTATTCAAAGTGATTGTGACAGGTAAGATAAAAAAATGAACCCTAACCCTATGCCAACAGTTTTTTTTTTTTGACATAAACCCTCAAATTAGCCTTGATCTGGGTCATAATTTCATCTAACACACACATACATGTCAAACCGATCCTATCTGAAGTATCACATTATGATACTCGCCACTACCCCTCCTCCTGTTCACAATAACACCCGTAACATGCCATCTGTTTTACATTCGGCTTCCTGTTGGCAGCACTGGCCAACACACACAGCTCAAACGCTGCCAAGGTGAAGCCCCGGTGCCGTGCAGTTGTAGTGCGGAGGCTAGTTAAGGTTAGCCCTGTTGATCAGGCCGATGTCAGATTCTTATTATTTTAATGTCCACGAGTTCAAGTCAAAGAATGGAACGACCTGCTCATTAGTAGCTCGACACATTAGAGGATTCGCAACTACAGAGCGTCCTCTGAGTGTCTCTTTTCCCAATTGCCTGCCTCCCTTTACCATCGGGAGGTGACGCTATAAATAACCAGTCCCTCAGACATCGGGCAGCCCGGCCGGCTCACTGGTAAGAAGAGTGGTTGAGTGGCAGTGGAAGTGTCACAGGAGGTAGCCTTAGAGATTACAAAAAACTCAGGAGGGGGACAGGGAGGGAAAAAGGGTGAGCCGTCTTGCTGAATTCTTTAAAGCTCTCACACCGGCTCTGTCACAAATTATAAATACATTTCACTAAAATAACTAATAATCAACGGGTCATATCACATTTTACAATGCCTTTCTGTACATTTGTACATAGTGTATGAGGTGAGCTAAAAAGACCCTGTGTCCCAAATGTAATTTCTGAAACCAGACACCAGGGTGCATGTGGGTTGGGAGAGAGTGAATAATGTACAGTATATGTGTTATTAGGAGTTAATCACACCGTGGACCTCTGCAGTACAGCACGATCATAATGCTGCATGACAAATAATAAATGAATAAAACACTACTAGCTGTTATATGGTAAACAAAGCAAAGAGAACCGAAAAGAGCACAAAGGAAACATGCAGACAAGACTTTCATGGCCATGACATAAAGAGGAGAGCAAAAGACATATTCACGCACAGATAAGGGGGTGAGGGGAGTTTCCTGAGACAGGAAGACCTGAAATAGCGCACAGCTCGATCAGGCCTGAAGAAATCTGGCTGCTATTTTTGAATGCCTGTACTAGGAGGGAGGAATTGAGGCAATCACCACAATTCTTAGCCATCCCCTATCCAAACCGTGTCCAAAATGTGTTTTCAGTGAAATGTGAAAGTTAAAAGACAAAAGCCAGAGCGCTTTAAGGTATTTCAGCTGTGAATTGTGGGTGTTTTGCCCTTGCATGGGTAGGCTTTCTTTTTCTGCTCTGCAGTGTTTATTGGTTGTGAAGGTGAAAAAAATGATAGGCATTCCAAAAATGCCCTCTTCTCTGCTGACATGCCACTGAAAGGCACACACTTTCACTTGACTGTGAGCTTTATTGCTCTGTGGCACAAACCTATTGCGCTGTAGTTGACTTGAATTTTTCAGCGGCCGTTAAAGTTTATTGACCATATTTGATGGTGTTTGTGCATAGCGCTCTATAAAAAAAGCTCAAGTCAGATGTTGTTCTGACATTTTTCCACACGGTGGCTCCAGCTCCAACTTGGAGCGTGACGAGCCAAGGACCTGCACCTACACAGAGCACATTTCATCGACAGATGTTTACGACACGCGACACGAGTGGGAGGCTTGAGAAGGACTGCAGCCATTACTGCTGGGACAAAGGCTGCCCAACGTGCTTCTGTTAGTGAACTTGTGTGCACGCCGTTTATCTGCATGCTTGGCTGGAACATTTTCCTGTAACCGTGGGTAATGCATACCCACATGAAAATCTTCAGTGTCTGTTTTATCATAAATAATTATCTAAATGTCCCAAAGAAAGTGAAGTATTTGACCGACCTGCAATCTCTCCCGAGTTCGCGGTGCCCATCTCTGAGGCCTGGTTTCCGAGGGTGGAGGCAGGTGGAGAGTCCCCGTACCCCGGGGTGCTGGGCCGGCTTGGGGAGCCCGACTCCGGATCACTGGTGGAGCCCCATCGGTCGTCTCTTGTAGTTCTGTCCTTGTCCCCCCCCACAGATGCCCGACCTCCGTCCTTCCTGTGGACCCGCTGGTGGACGACCATCTGGTGGCGACTGCGGAACACCTTCCCGCACTCGAAGCACTCGTTGGACTTGGACGACGACGGTCGCCGGCGGTCCTGGCGCGACGAGGGCCGGTACTCGGAGTCGCTGAGGCTCTCTGGTGTCCGGTCCCCGGAAGAGGCGTGGCTTCCCAAACCGGAGCTGCTGCGGCGGCCCGAGCTGCGTTTACCTTGACTTTGCAGGACGTAGCGGCTGCTCTCCTTTTCAAAGACCACAGCAGCACCGGCGAGGGCCTCCTCCCCCATACCTCCTCCCCCGTAGGAGGCTTTGTAACTGGGCTCCACTGGCTCAACAACCCTTCCTTTAGTAGCTAATTGCCAGGCCTGGTAGCTGCAAACGGGATCCAGCTCTGGGATTCTTTGACCCAGCATCATCTTCTCATTCTCCGCGTCTTCACCCAGGGCCTTTTCCTCAACAGGCTTGAGGTTTAAGTAGTCAAGGAAACTTCTCTTAGCTGCAGGTGCCTCCTCATCGTCACTGAGGCTGCACTGGCTCTGGGATTTCTTTCCGCAGCCGAGACTGTGGATTTTCTCGTGGGCCCTCAGACTCTCTCGGTTGTGGAACAGGTTCCCACATTTGGAACACATTTGGTAGATGGATGTAATGGAGCCTGTGGCCATTTCAGGATCCTGGGCTACGTCGTTGATGGTGGCGGGCGGCTCAGCGGGCTCTGCTTTTGACCGTGACCTGGACTTGGTGTTGTGGGTTTTCATGTGCGATTTGAGGAACCAAGCTTCGCGGAACCGCCTGCCGCAGATGCGACAACAGTGGTCCAGGATCCCGGCATGTTTCTTCATGTGTGACTTGAGGAACCAGGCCTGGGTAAAGACCTGGCCACAGGTCTCACATGGGAAGGTCCCGTCGCTCTGGGGCGGGGCGACGTCGGGTTCGGGCGGAGCCTCTTCCTTGACGGTGGCCTCCTCCTCCGTGTCTGCTGTTATGTGGACCTTTTCAATGTGGCTGAGGAGCTGGTCCTCTCGATGGGCCTCGTAGCCGCACAGGCGGCAACAGAAAGGCCTCTGGTCGGTCACCGGCTTCTCCCTTTTCAGGCTCCTCCCGGGCACTTTCCTCCGACCCTCCTCGCCGCCGTCCCCGTGGATCATCCGGTTACAGGCCGAGCTGCTCTTGGTTGGACTCGTCCCTCCGTCCAGGCCCTCGGAGACGCTCATCTCCTCCTCCTCGGCAGCACCCTCTTCGTCGTCGTTGGAGTGGTGGCTGGAGAGCGTGCCCAGTTTGTGGCTGCGGATGTGAACTTTGAGGTTGCCCTTCTGCGAGGCCCTGTGGTCACAGTAGGGGCACTTGTAAGGCCGCGCGCCAGTGTGGCGTCTCATGTGCTGCGACAGGGAGCTGAGGAATGGGAAGCTGCGTCCGCAGACGTTGCAGTCGTAGGCCCCGGGGATCTTGTCGTCGTCGCCGTCGACCTCGTTCCTGAGCTGTTCTCCAGCCAGCTTCTCCTTCCCCACGGCCTGGGTCGCCATCACCTCCACAACGTCTCTGCGATTCATCGCACAGACCTCACTACCCCTTCTACCTGGCCTTTCACAACCTCAATAAAAGCCCAAACTGCTGCTATCTGCGGCTGCACATCTAGGGATTTCTGGCTTGTCTTTTGTTGGTCAGTTAAATTATTATTATTATTTCTACCTTCAATCACCCAGCGATCAAGCTGCTTACACAGCAGCTCATTAAGCACTCTCCAGTTACTGGGTATCCATCTTCATCTGGCACTGTCAATAAATCATTGGCACCAAGGAAGGGAATATATGGCGCTGTGTAACGTATTTAGTCATAAGAGGTCAAATAAGTCAAATCTGTTTTTTGCTAAATGAGTCAAGTTTTTGTCCAAAATGAGGGTTTTCACTCAATTCCCGTTTGTCATCAGTTAGTTAGTTGAGTTTCACAGGGTGTTTTTCATCAGGGTTACTTTTTCCACCAAACTTCTGTTCTTCATATTATTTCTGTCTCTCTTCAGTTTGAAGCACACTAGCACCGTCCAGGTGATGTGACGGTGGGCTTTTTATAACGCTGACTGCACATACTCCATGTCCTTCACCTGAGAAAGAGACAAGAAAGAAAGAGTGGGGAGGGGGGAGGGGGGGGAAGAAAGGAGACGATGAACATGTGAGTAAAGCAACAATTCAAAAGTATGTTCTCTTTTCATTTGGATTAACAAAAGCAGCTAAATATTTACAAATGTTTTCAGATACACCTCATACACAAAGTTGTATTTGATAATCAACTCATCTATTGTAACGGGGTTTCAATTAAAACCTTTTAAAATTAAATGAACATGTACATGTGTACACTGGGGGTATGTATGTATGGCTGACACTGTGCACCACCACCACGCACGTGCATATGTGTGTGTCCTGGGTTGTGCACGTGTCGTGCAGGGCTCGGGGGGGCTCCGACGCCACACTGGCTGAGTCGACACTTTACACATTCAGCGTGCGTGGGTGGGGGTGGAGGAGTGGGTGGGGGGGGGCGGGTGTTGTGCTGTGTTCACGTCAGCAAGATCAGCAGTGGCACCATATTCCCTCCGCATGCTGGTCTCGCACACACGCCTCAACTGACATTATCACATGACAGGGATCTTAAGTACACAACAGGAAGTGGCTCTTCAGACAGTTTGCTTTGCTCTATTTCTCAACCGAGAGTTGAACAGGGTCAGGTAGAGAGCCAAACAGAAAGACAGAAGTCCGTGAGAGAAGAAAGTCAACGCCGTTGACAACTTTAAACTAATTTCCTTCGGTGGGTGGAATAATTTGCATCGATAGTAATATTTCTTGCTGCAGATTCCCAAGAAGCACCCATGGGTAATCAGATGTATTTCTCTTCTACAGCTCATAACACCACATTTTCTGTTTAAGTATTATTGACTACAATGTTGTATTCATTTCTTCCTGGAGTATTCATTTCAGCAGACACCAGAGCCTGAATGGTGGACCATATGAAACGTGACTGAAGCCATTATTACATGCTTTTATATAAAGTGCCAGGACCCATAAGCTGAGTTACTGCCAGGCTCTAATTAGAAGTGGATAATTGATCATAATCATAAGAGGATAAGGTGGTGGAATAGAGAAGTTACCACGGGAACAATCATATGTCTTTAAACTCTCACAATGAGCCACCGGTGTATCTAGACGGGTTTAAGCTATTGAAATCACTGCACCCCCCCCCCCCCCCCCCCGATGGTTCAGCGTGCTTTCTCCTGCAGCGCTGGCGAGTACAGTAGTGTTTCCGCCAGAAGCACAGCTCCGGCTGCCGTAACCTTGCATCTAGGAAAGCCGTCAGCGTGGCAGTGCGTCGGACCCCTTTGGACAGGACTAAACCACTTGATGGATTTGCCATAAACTCTTCTACATACATTCATGCATTCATGCCCTCATGGGGATGAATCCAGATGACTTTGGGGATCCCCTGACTTTTCCTATCGTGTCACCACCGGTCCAAAGTTTGTACTCTACATCTACTTGATGGATCGCCATAACATTTTGGCAGGACATTTATAGGTCTCAGGATGAATAATGGACTCCTCCTCCAGCAGCACTACCTTGTTTACATCTGTGTGAAATGTCTCAATAATTTCCCGTTTGTTATGAGTATTTGACTATAATCACCTTGGTGATCTTCTGACTACTCATTAAGATGCATTGAAAGTCTCAATTTGTCCAATCCTGTTTTTTCGATGGGAATAATACATTAACCTCAGCTGCATTGTGTAGAAAAAGGTTAGCATGGTAAACAAAAATGGTGAGAGTGGTGAGCAATGCTAGAAATTTTAATCGTGAGCATGTTGACATGCTGGCTTTAATATTGAGCTCAAAGCACTGCTCCAGCCTCACAGAGCAGCTGGCATGTAGCAGAATTATTTTATTCTTCTTTTACAAGTATTAAAATTTGTATTGCAACCAGGATATGTAACATGGCTGTCATTGTGATCTGCGTCCCTTGTGCAATCACGTGAAATAGCACAACAGTGTGCAGTCTTGATTGCTAGTGTACTATACAGTTCACATTCATTAGAAATGCACAAGTGTAGGGATTTGCTAGGGATGGTTCGGGTGCCTTTGTCGCAAGCTGTTAATGAAGCAGAAAAAAACGTCAAATCTGAACAAGCAAATGTCTGAGCTTAGCCGTCATTTGAGAGATTAAAGATAAAGGATGAACTTGACGTGGCGATTAAAAGAGGAACAACAGAGCTCAAGGGAATTACATCCAACACGCGGCATGATGGACAATCGGATGATGACGGCCATAAATCAGCAATATACGTAACACAGCTGTCCCACCCCATCAATCCACTGGTGTTTCCCTCCATCTGTTCCCTCCCTCTGTCTCCACATCCCAATGTTGCTCATTCATGCTTTCTTGCTGCCCTGCTCTGCTAAAGACAGAGGATAATAATCTTATTTCCTTTTAAATGGCCTAGCTGATTGGGGGTCAGCAGGGCCGCGGGAGGATTGAGAGTATTCAACAGTAAGCCTGTCATCCACCAGACAGTTGCATGTGCAAATTGAAACGTAATGGGATTAGCCCCCAGAAGGGAAACAATGCAGGCTCCTCGTGATACAGGACAAAAGGGAGAAAGAAATGACAAATTGGCTTATGGAGGGAGAAACTGTCCAGGAGAGAGACGGACATATTGGCAATCATCGGAGTCATCAGAAAACAGAAGAGAGGCATCGAAGCTTTCTTACAGGCCAATACGGTACAGTAAGTGATTAAAGTGTCTCCCTGAATCTCGCAAGGAGAGTCCACTTTGTGAATCGGGAGTGCCATTGACATCTTTTAGCTAATTAACCTCTCACACACACACACACACACACAAACAGATTAGTAAGACGAGAGAGGGGTGTGGCTGCAGTGTTTATTTCCTTAGGTTAAGTGCTGCATTCTGATGAAAACATGCAGGGAAATGATCACCGTCAAACACCTCAGAGCAGTCCAAGGCCTCAATGGGAACGTTTTTTGCTCCGGTATCAGATGGTGCCATTAATGGCGGCCCCACCAGGAGTCCCAGGGAGTGAGTGGAGGCCCACACTCAGCTGATAATGACTGCCCGGGGCGAACAAAAAACAAACTGTTCTTTTTTTTTTTCCCCTCCTCCCTTGCACGCTCAACCTCTGCTGTTCAACTTTCTGAACGCTGAACCGCCGAGGTCCATCAAGAGGACGAAATCCGCTGTTATTTTCCCACTCGCACACATCCTTTTCACAGCAGCCTGGCTATTTCGGTTCTTGAGGTTCACATCTGGAGTGGAGTCTTTAAACAAACTGTCAAACTGTGCATGCTGGCCAGGAAGAGAACTTGCTTACAGCTCTTTTCACACAATGAGCGTGTCAAAGCGGCAAGATTATCTCCTTCAAAACTACTGTCAATACTTCTATCTCACACACACACACACACACACACACACACACGCAGAAGATTAAGTTGGTCTTTTACGACGCTCTCCAGGAAACAACTTGATACCTTTCAACAAGTTTAGGAGTAAAATAGTCCTAAATAGTTCTAAAACAAGTGGTGTGTTGTCTTTTTCAGCGACATTCTTTATTGAAATCTGCTCCTCTGCTCCCTCTGGAGGCCACACATCTGGCTTGCAGAGGACATTTGGTGCACTAATAAGAAAAAAAGGTGTTGTTAACATTTGGTAACAAAACCACACTAGAGAAGTCTACTATTTGAAGCGAAATACATACACGGCCCTATCAGAGGGTGCCATGCCTTCATTGTTTTGCTCCTCAATTACAGAACCCACACTGTCATCCAGGCCAGGAAGCACCTTCACCATAGCAATCATCTCAGAGGCGGCCACGGCCCAAATCTCCTGCACCCAAGGGTGTGGAGATGGGCTCTGATGACACACTGACTCCCTGTCACCGCCTCGGTGACGATGAGCGTTGTCCTCGTGTGGTTGACATCCTTCTGCTGTGATGGGCTCCGCTTCCCTCCCACACAGCGGCACAGAGAAGAGCATTAGATTGAGTAAAAATACACGAGGGGGGGGGGGGGGGGGATAAAGAGTGGACCTCTTGTTTAAAGGCACAAACACACAAGCGCGCGCACACACACACACAAATAGATGCAGGGGAACTGAAGATTCAAGAAGCTCAACAGAGGGGGCTTTTAATGTTGTCCACACACATGGTTTGAAAGTCTATATGTGCACACTGTGGGCTTTTAACACTGCTTCATACAGGCACCTTTGAGAGCTGAACGGCTGCACACACACACACACACACACACACACACACACACTGCTCACCGAGCATAACATGTAGGGAGCACTTTACAAAAAAACCTTGCTATCCTCAGTTGGGTGTGCTCATAAAGTTGAGACATTCAGTGCTCAGAGTGGGACAGAGGGGATGGTATGGAGTCTTTAACACACACACACACACACAGTGCAGAGCCAGTGTATTCTCAGACCAATCTATAATCCATTATGAACAGAGTCCTCTCCACCTCACACCCTTCTCTAAATCGGCAGACAAAGAGCTCTACCATGAAGTGAGAGAGGGGTAAAGCATTGCCCACACACACACACACACACACACACACACACACCTACAGGCTGTGTGTAAAACACGCGCAGTGGCTTTAGGATATTATTAGGATGACCAGGCGTCAGCTGTGGAGCACAAAAGTTGCTTTTTTGGAAACTCAGTGGTTGACAACGTTCTGATTCTGCTGTGGATTGTGGATTCAGTTACGTCCCGTTTATCTAAAACTTTCTATTCTATCTCTCTAATACATTTTAGTACTCGATGCTGCCAGACTTGGGTCTATTTGGACTGGACTGGCAGTTTATCAACTAACACGAATCCGTCCCTTTTCTCTCTCTTCTCTGACTGCAGCTTTCACTCTCGTTTTGACTGATTTCGGGCTAGCCGGGCTCCTTGGTCCTCTTTCGAGTCATCTCTGTCCGCCTAAATTGACTCATTATTGAGCCGGATTACGGATTGCGGTCTAATATGATTGTCGGTTTTGCTCTGCAACCTTTTTGCGCGCCGTCTGGACCGACTTATGTTCTAGTTTTGGTCTAGTTTTCCCTCTAGTCTGCGTCCGTCCCTGGTCTGTCAGAGCGGGTCACGATCATAAGCAGGAAGAGCAGTGGGGGGTTTGGGTTGCATTGTTGGGCTCTCCAGTTCCCATCCTATCCCTGGTTCCACCCCCCCCCCCCCCCCCCCCCACACACACACACATCCATTCCCTTAAACCCAGTCAGAACAATAGACGGGGTCCACGCTGTCTGTCCTTTCTCAACCCCCCCCCCACCCCACCCCGTCTGATAAATAGGCTGACAAGGGATCCTGCCTGTCTACTCTATTTGCGTGAGAAGGGCCTTTTGGACAGAAAGGAGTCCACTGGGTCCCAGTGTATGCATGTGTAAGTGTGTGTGTGTGTGTGTGTGTGTGTGTGTGTGGGTGTGTGTAGGAAGTGGCAGGTGTTTGGGTCCATACTGTCATGTTACATTTTGGTGACCGGTCCATGCCAGAGAGATGAATGAAGGGGCCGGTTCCCAGCCGTGCAGAGTACACCACCGAGTATATTACACTCTAGTAAAACACTCTGCCGTGAAGGATGGACATTTGGCAGAAATAGCAGCCTGTTTACACTGGTTTGTGTCCAATAGGATTGGTTTGCACCTGTCTCGGTATGCAGGGAGCAAAGTGTCTCTGTCTCCTACTTTTGCGCCGTGGGATTAATACTATTGTGTATTTTCTTGCCTAAAATGTTAAAGTAGCACCGAAACTGAGTGATACTTGCTGGCTCTCATTCAGCTCTGTTTAAGGCTGACAAGAGCTGCCTGCTCTCGAGGGCCACGACCATCTTCAGCCTCCTCTGGGACTATGTGTGTGTGTGTGTGTGTGTGTGCGCGCGCGTGTGTGTGTGTGCGTATGTATGCTTCCCTCCCCCTCTTCTTCTCAAACTCTGCCTGTTTTTCTCACACCGCTCGTTAACCCCTGAGTGCTCCTGTCTATAGAGCCCCCCCCCCCCAACCCATTTCTCCTACTGCACCACAGCAGCATTCCTCACACACACACACACACACACACACACATTGAGATCGGCTGTCACTGTGCAATTGCAGACTCAACTATCATTATATGACGCATAATGGTAATCTGAAAGTACGTGAGTGGATGTTTTCTGTCAGCGCTCGTCATTTAGCACACAAACATTCATTTTGAAAGAAATCATTTAAAAAGGTTAAAAAAGTGTGCTTGTTTAAGGATAAGACGTTTCACAGGTTTCTGTTTTGAGACCGCAGATAGTAGAAGAAGAAGAGGATGTAGTCACCACGATGTTGCCCAATGGCTTATGGGAGCATTTTGGCCCCGTTTTTTGCAACCAGAAGTTACACAATCGGAAGGAGCTAATTATATCTCAACACGGAATAAGTGTTAAATGTTAAAAATATACTTCAATCAACTGAAAATACTCATAAATAAGACTGACCCCAGGCCAAACAAAGCGGGTGGTAGTCCCGCCCTAAAGCCTACTCGTTGTTTTTTTTGGACTAAATAAATCCCATCATGCTGAGTAGAATCCAGCGATCAACACCAAGAATTCACGTTCACGACCTCTACTCACATAATGAATAAAGTAGGAAGTAGGATTCATCTATCCTACACTAATCTGATTCATTTTGGCCAACCCAAGCGTCGCCCCCTGCTCAGCCGTCGCACCTCCGCTTTTGGGCTTCACTTCTCATACATTGACATCAAATACAGGGAAATGGCGTCGAATGAATAGTACAGGTCCAGAGAAAGATGGCACACAGAGGCGATACAAGCGCTGCTGCAACTTGTTGGTGTGATGGCTGCCAAAGAGGCACTTGTGGTAATAGTATTCGATTGAAATCCAAATTGAAAGCCCTCCGCTTCTTTTCACTCCACGCCCCGACTGTCCACTCTTCTCCAACCTCTCCCTGCCGTACACCTCCTCTTCCTCTGCAACCCGAACCTGAATGGCTCTCTGAAGTGTAATTAGCTGACCTAAAAGATGGCCAGGGGTGTAGCCTTCCTGACGGTCACACTCTCCGATATGAACACTTTCTTTCACAGTTTGCCTCTACAGCATAGTATTTAACATGTTAGCTGTCAGGTCAAAATAAAAGGATTCTGGTGTCTGTAATCAGGTTCCTTGATGCTTATATCGAGCATTCATGCACGATTCTAAAGGAAAAGGTCCGCGCTGAGGTGTTCTTCCACGATGGCTGTGTTATTCCTGCATGAACTCCTTCTCTTTCACTTCTCATTTACATGGTTACTTGTTTTTGTGGTTTTGCTTTCAAAAAAGTCTGTCTTTACCGTGAGGCAAAATCTGAAGATCGCATCCCTTAAGAGTTGAGATGGGAGAACATAACAGGGCAACAGATCTGGCACACACAAACATACACACCTACGCACGTACACACACACACACACACACACACACACACAGACCCACTGGCAGGCAGGATGGGAGGGTTTCCACAGAAATCTCCTGATGGCTCTACAACAGAGAGAATGTGTGGGCTCCAACAAGCAGTTGTTGTTGCAAGGTGGTTCGCACACTGCTCTTGAGTACAGATACACACACACTAACACACACACACACACACAGCAACAACAGAAAAGACATACATACTATGGAGAAGCTCAACCCAACTCCAAACAAACATGTGGGTAAAATCCAATTGAATCCCCTGGAAAACGTGTTATTGTGCAGAGTACATTGTATTGAAGCCTCTGCGCGTGTAGATATGTGTGAATGTGGGTGATAGCACGGAAAATAAAAGAGCATTTATAGCTTTTTTAGAAACACAGGGAAACGGTTGTTATTTGTAAAGCAATAGATAATGCCATTATTTATTTGTGATAATATCGCTTTGCCATGTTATGCAACTTTGTGAATTCCTCATTCAATGAGAAGGTTGAAAGGCTTTCCAAAACGTGCATCTATAACAAGAACTTCAATTACCAGCACATTGCTGCAACTCTTTGTAGCTGAAAATAATTCCCTCACCTACAGAGAGACCAGAGGAAGGTCACGGGTAGAACTGGAGCTCGCAGACCAGTCAGACGGAGCCAAACACAACTAGTTAATCAAGTGGATCTTGTTACCTTCGGATGGAGCTAAGCTTGCTGCCCCCTCGCCCCCCCCCCCCCCAACATTTAGGTTTTTATGGTAAACTAAGCTAACAGGTTGCTGGGTAGCTTGGATGCCTTGACATTTAATCTTTAGACATGAAAGTGGTATCTTTCTCGTCCACTAAAATAGAGAGATAAACGATGACCTATAGTTATGCACTGTCATAGTGGTGCCTTTAAATCCACTATTGTGCCCTATGGACATGCTTTGAGTGCCCATGGGAATTTTAGGCAAACCAAAGCCAGAGAATTGGAAATAAATCAAATTTCAATAGGTGACCTCATTGAAAAAAGTTCAAAAAGGTCACCCAAACTCATTATTGGCCATTCATAAGTCTGCGAGGGAATATTTAGCTCGTAGTGGACTGTCTTTTGTGTGTGTGTGTGTGTGTGTGTGTGTATGCCTTTGTGTGTGTGCTGAAAAATCTGCCCGGGATTTTCAGTGCCAAAAATAATAATAATGAAAAAAGAACGAAAGCGCCACACAGGAACTGGGGCTTCTAAGATGAGACTAACAAACGTCGTTAGTCTTTTACACGGGACACCGAGTTTTTCCAGGGAGCGCGCCGGAGCTACATGACACATTTCTTTCATACGCAGGCTGACAGCCATTACGGTGATAGAGAGCCCATGCGGCTACGTCGCCGTGATGGATGGCTGTACAAAAAAGAGCCACGGATCCCATCTGGGTCACGTCTTATCGGGCCTGATTCACATTGATGAAATTGTGCCGTCTTGTTAACCCGCCCGGTGGACAACAAAGCTCTAAAGTAATACTGAGGGAAAACAAGGGAGCGTCTGACGAGAGAGAGCATGTCAATGGAGAGGAGGAGAGACAGAGGAAATAATGAGAGGGAGGGCAGCACGGGGGGGGGGGGGGGGGAGATAAGTGGTAAACAGGGATGTAAAGTCCCGGCGGGAGATAGATTGGGATAACACGGGCTGACTGAGAGACGGCGGGAGACGGACAGGAGGAGAGAGAGAGAGAGAGAGAGAGGGGCCGCACACTGTAGTAGACGCCCATCATACAGAACTTCATTTGAAGGAAGGGGGGGGGGGGGGGGGGCGATTAATCACCACCGTCTGATGAGAACAGAAAACAAATGTGTATTTCTGGTCACTTGCTTCATCTGGTGTTTTCTCACTTTTTCCAAGGAAGCGTGATTGAATCACTCAGCAGCAGACTACACGCCCTGTTATGACAGATATTCTTTGCAGCGCAGACCACAGCACAGGAAATTGGCCGGGATCCACTCTCTTAACATTCATCCAATCCAGTTCTGCAGAGACTATCTGCTGGTTTAGTTACACTAAAACCCCCTCAACCCCCAAATCAACTCACACTGGGCTGTGCAGCAGTGTGTCTGCCTGTTTGTGTTGAGGTGGGATGTGTGTGGGAAACGATGAGTTCTTAAGAATATTTTACTGACTGTTTTTACAGATGTTTCAGTAAGAAATATATTGCTGTAAAACTAAAGTAGTAGTAAAAAAAAAGAAATCCCCCCCATATATCTTTTGAGGCTTTACCAAAAATGGCATCTTCATGAAAGCAGCTGCCAAAACTGACCTCGGCAGCCGTGCTGACAAACAGCAAACACACCAACATGAATGACATACTTCAAGAACAACAACAATACAGATATATCACATGATTACATAATCATGTGATATATCTGTATTGTTGTAGCAGAATAAGGAGGAAATCACTTGTGACTGCAGGTGGGCCTAAGGAAAGCAGATCACAGCGTCGCGTCGGTACTCAGGCAGCATTCCTCAAGCCGCCTGTTTGCAATAAACACGCCAGCAAAACCCAGTCTGCACCAGTTACCGTGTTCAGAAGGTAGTGGATTTACCAGGTCGACATCTGGAAGCATGCAGCTGCTACATCGACATGAATGTCAGGCTGACAACCTGTCTGCTAATGGGCTACATTACGCCAATGGGGTATTTTAGTTCCCAAAGACACTACAGTATAGTCGATGCATTGTTGCTCTGTTGTAGTTTACTATCAGATCACAGTAATCCGTTTCTAATGGTCTCCCAGGGATAACTGACGTGTGCAGGTTGGCAGCTGTGAGCCTCGTCACACTCGTCAGCGCGGAGGCACCAGCTGACTGCATTTGAATACAGATTGTACACTCCAATGAGTGGACTATTTGTGTCTATGCATTAATAAATCGGGCTCACTTTGGAAATATAGGCTACTAGAAGTAGTAGCAGCGATGGTGTCGTATTGGCAGTGATGCTATAACCAAAAGGCCTGATATCTGTGGCGGGAACATCTTTCCATTTTGAAAATTGTGCAAAGCACCACAGAATATCAGGATTTCCAGTTAATGAGGAGCTATTAATTCAGCGGAGCAACGGAGGGTAATACAGAAGAAAGCAAATGTTGCATCAACAGCTTCCCCCCCCACCCCCCTCCGGAGAGATCAGGCGCTTCCAGCGGGAGTTACCTGCATCAGCCAGGCAGCGCAAAAACAGCCATTGAGTCAACCAGCTCCAAAAAAACGACTGACCGACCCACCGACCCACCGAACAACCAGCCTGCAGGTGTGTGTGTGTGTTTTTTTTTTTAAACGTCCTGTTTCACAACAAGTAAGCGACGGAGCATTACGCACAGCGTCACTCTCTCCACATCGCACCAGTGGAGCGGCTTTACACAACACGACGTGCCCGGGCCCCGCAGCGACGGTTACTAAAAATGGAGACAACTCACTCCTAAGCGCACACGCACACACACACACACACACACACAAAGACACAAAGAGAGAGTGAGAGAGTCATCTGATTAACCTGCAGGTATTTGAATGAATCCAAGATGAGCAAATGAAATAGTAGCGTCTAGCTGACAGAGAAAGAACAGAGAAACCCAGACTGTAATCAATTACATCCAACATGTTTTTTTAAGTAGAGATTATCACATGAAAGCATCAGAATGAGTCTCACTGTAAATACAGCAATCGTGAGCTCAGCTTGTGTCATAGAGTATACGCAAGATGTCACTGTAATGGTTAACACAAGATGAGAATTGATCACATGGACAGTTGTGTGTCTGACATGTTCGGCATAATGAAGATTGATTGATTACACAATTATTGGAGATGTAATCCACACCAGCATTGTTAAAGGGATCTAATGACGTAATTGGTATTAATCACTATTATATAAGTTTAAATTTGATTGTGTGTTAAAAAACAAAAACGCTGTTTCAGGGGATTTGCGTAATGATTATTTGCTATTCCTCAAAAGGTTTTTAGAAATTTGGAACATTCTCTGCAGCCGGAACCAGCCGTTCAAAAATTCTAATACATACAAGTATATCACACAAACCTGTGCCTCAGATCTATCTGGGACAATGGTGCCTGTGGAGCCTGCTGTCCAGGTTTTTAACCCTAAGCATAGCAGCTGCTTGTGGGACTCCAGGCTCAAACCTAGTCCTGAAAATCAATAAGAATTCAAAATGAAGTGGTGTGAGAATATATCCTGCAGCCAGCTACGACCTGAAATGACCACAAAGCATTTAAAGTTGGGTGGTAACATGCATTTCAGATTGAGACGGTCTCAGTATGAGTTAGTGCAAATGTTTCCTGGCATAGAAATGCAGATTTGTTGTTCCTGTTGTCAGCTCTTTCACTTCATGAGGAGTCACCGCCATGTTTGGGCTGCAAGCCCCAGCCGCCTCCTTGTTTGAGAGCCACTATTAAATGAAGACTCCATAAATGGGTTGGGGTTTGTCTTTCAGAGAAGGCAGGCTTTTGTGACCATTTGTGACCATTGTTAATTGGGGCGATTTTGTGGAGTTGGTCAACTATAATCTGATGGGATTAGCGGCTGTGCTCTTTAAATAGAGTTATACGGCCAGGGATTAGATGATCGCAGCCCGTTGTCCTCAACGGCACCAGTTTTTTTTTGTTCACCCCTAAAATATAGAATTAGGGCGACGCGGTGGGCCACAGTGCTGCAAACCACGTGGATTTAAAAAAAAAAAAAACATCAACAAAATCAATTTTGCTCAGTGTTTAGCTTGGATGGTTTCTGGAGGTGGAGGTGTGTAAGGGAGGTGTGTGGGGGGGGTGAGGGAGGGGGGGGGGGGGGGTGCACCATGGGCCCCTACCTTCCTCCCCTCAACTACCCTCCTCACATCTGGATACAATGTGGGAGCAGGGCACTGAAGCCAGGGGGGGGGGGGGGGGGGGCTGAAGGGTGGGTGCGAGTGCGCTGTGGGATTCTTTACAAAACATCAAGAGCCAATGGAAAAAGGTGCTGCTGGTGCTGGTGGACATGAGGCATGGGGGCTATGTGTGTTGTGGTGGTGGGGAGGAGGGGGAGGGGGGGTTACTAAAAAGCTCCCTGTCTTTGGTCTCTTCTTCCCTGTGTAGTTGACTGCAAGGCCCCAAGCAATAGGATGGATAGAGAGGCAGCTGGGAGCTGAGGAAGGGTAACGAACAGAAACACACAATGCGGGAGCATGAATCTCGACGAGGTACAAGGAACGACAAGGCCTGTAATCATCTGGCATAAAATCACCTTTTTTTACAACACTAAACGAAAAAATCCCAAATCAAATAAATGGAGCCAGGCCCAGATAAACAGCCCAAAACATATGGTTGGCCTAAATAATGCAAAAACGAATGAAATGTACGATGTACGATGAGACAACGGGCTTCCTAAAGCTCTGCTATCTGCCAGTAGCGACAGAGATTTACCGGTCTGATGTCACTGACTGAAACTACAATGCCATCGGACACAAAACCCCTTTGTTATGACTAAGAAGTAGACTCAGGGCAGAAAAAAAAGCTTCTTTTTTTTTCAGTCGTTGTTTAAAAGAAATATCCAGGCACTAGTACTCTCAACTTCAATGTTTTTGATACATCCCTCCATCTGGTAAAAAGCCCAAATGAACTGTACAATCTGTTTTTCCAACATTAACAAATCTCGGGCTACAACCACCGCCTTGAGTGTAATGTAATGTATATTAGTAGTCATAACTACACTTAAGTAAGCGATTGAGAGGGCGGTGCCTGTGCCATTTAAGTCTGTAAACAGGCGTTTTTTTGTGAAGAAAAAAAAAAAAAGAAGCTAAATGCATAAATACGAAAGAGGAATAAAAAGGAGCGTAGCCTTGTACTTCATCTCCTCTCTGAATAGAAACCCTCCGAATAGATGATAGATGCAAACCTCATCTCGCCTGCGTGCGTGGAGTGGAACCGAGTGTCTGATCCATACGTGGATTTGGGGTGAGCTCATTAGCCCCTGGGCGACCTGCCTCCTCCTCCTTACCTCTCTCCTTGGTGACCCTTAAGCCTCCTTGACCCCTACTGGCGCTCAACTGTCCCTCCCTATACCCTGTTTCCTAACGCTTGTTTTCATCACTCTGGTATTAGCAAATTAAGTATAAAAAGTATTTACTATCGCATATTTACGCCGATCATCTCTTTTGCATTGCACAGACAAAGTCACTTGTTGCCATTATTGACTCTCACGGCTTATTTTTGAGACGACCAACCGTTGCTGGCAGTAGTCAAAGTATATTTCCATACAAGCGGGTCCGCCCTCCCTCTCTTCCCCCCCCACATAACAATGGTGGCATGCAGGCACGTCAGTGACAGCTTTGTACGGCTCTCCTGCTCCTTTATAAAAGTCCTCGCCTCTATTCATTGTTCTTTGGGCATACAAATTTGTAGAAATACTTTCTCTCTTTCTCTGTAATGATGAGGAAAGTAAAAGGCCAAACTTTAATGCGCACTTGCCCTGTGCTCCTATACATAGCCCACACACACGCACACACACACACACACGCTCACTAAAGCGCACCGCGGCAAGGTTAGGCTGACATCAGCGCCTAACGATCACTTCCTCTTTGGGCCCAATGATTAGCTGCAGTAGCCCGGAGACTTTTCCAGCTTGTTTCCCTAAGTTGGTCAGACATGCAACATCACCGGCCTTCAATATGCACGGACTACATCCACTCTCCACCGCTTGGTCTGACTCCACGAGCTGCTGCAGACTAATGATGCCGACGATGGATGGGGATGTGGGACCAATTGAGAGAGACAAAGTAATGCAATGCGTGTTGTTTTTAAAAGTAGTTTCATGAAGTAACAACGGCGCTTTCATGAGGGCGGTTGGACATCTCATTGCATGTGTGTGTGTGTGTGTGTGTGTGTGTGCCTGTTTTTTCTTTGTTTAGTTTCCAACTGAAGTTGCTAATGCTCAATGCTGCTCTATTCCTGCTTCCTACTCGCCAGAAATCGTGTTTCAATGAAACGCGGCATTATCCTGTTCCTGAAGTGACACGCCTTACTGTGTCTACAGACTCCCTGAGCATCCAACCGCTTGAACGTAGCATGACTCCATCTGCATCCTTTTCTTTTCAGGGGAAAAAAAAAGAACGTTCGAAATCATTTGGGACCCCTTCAATTTGGTGTAGACTTTTTCATTCCCATTTAGAGTGTGTTTAATAACTGGAACTGCAAGGTTTCAATGCTAGAAAAGGAGCCTTTCTATTTGGGAAACAGTTCACCCAACCCCCACCAACCCTTAATGCCCTCTGGGCTGCTGTGAGTTTGGATTAAGTTTGGGTGCCATGCCCCCCCCCCCTCCCTCCCTCCCTCCCTCCGCCACACCAACAAAACACACATACATAGCTTTTTTTTGTGTCATTGAGTGGCCCATCCCATGTGAAGAGGGCCATTAAGAAGGCCGCGGCCTCACAGAAGGATAAATAGATTACACACATGAGGTAGAAAGAATGCGAGGAAAGAAAAAAAGGTGAAGGCGCGTCAGCCTCAAAACCCGGCCCGATAAGCGCCGCTAATGAATCCGCCCGCGTTCAGCTCAGCGCCGTGTGCTTGTGATTGTTATTTCATTGGATCATCAATAATGTGTGAGATGGAAAAATCAACACGAGTGCCAGTGCTGGAGCCAGTGCTCGCGTCCGAAGCTGCCGTGAGATTCTTGCTTTTTGTTCAAAAGAAGAAAAAAAAAACAAGGGAAAAACATCGATTGAACTGATGGGATCCATTTGCAGTGACACGGGGCTCTGAAGCTGCTGCAGGCCTGCAGGGCCGCCTGTTGATGCAGAACGCAGTTCAACTGACGAACGTGGTCGATGCATCCGACTGCGATCATCCGCGCGGTTCACCTCTGATTCCATTGGTCGTTCCAGCGTTTGCGCGTGTGATGAAATTAGGATTCACTGAAACTTGCCGCCCATGCGGCTTCACCGCGCAAAGTACACCGAGTGCGCCATGATCAAACCGTTCGGAAACAACTTCAGACGGGGGGGCTACAACACAACAGTTAAATCAGAGGAGGAAGTGTTTGTTGCAGCTCTCAGGTCCATTCGCAGCCAACGTGATCATCGTCTTTCATTACTGAAACATTCAGGCGCGGCGCTTGCGACGGGCCGCGATTTCGGGGCACTGACCGACATCAAAGATTTCGAAACGAACTCTTTCATGCCAATCATCGCAATTAAAGAAAGAACAGGTGCACACTTTTTTTTCCTCTCTCTTAGTCTCTATTCAGGGCCCATTTAAACGACGCTGTGCCGCTCTGCTCTGAGCTGTCGGTGTTTAACAACGGTGACCACGAGTGCAAATGGGGCCGTGATATTTACATCAATGAGCCTTGTGCAACGCACGTTGAACAAAATGGCCGCACCTGATTGGCGTTCTAACTGGTGTCACGTTAATGAAAGAGCCTGTGTTAAAGAAGACATTGACATCATTTCATTAGTCACCCTATAACAGTTGACTTTGGAATTTTAGCAAATTTGCCTCAATTTGCACGATTGCCGTTATGTTTCTTATAATGAAACAGTCAGATGATGAATATCAACTCTCTGCAGCTTGGGGGGAAATCATCACTATTCGCAACAGTTGAAGCCCTGCGCTGGGTGAGGTCTAAAGGGGCCCTGGGCCTTAATCCCTGCCCCCCCTCCCCCCCCCTTTTCCAACCCGCACCAGCTGACCCCTCTCTCCTTGTCGTAAATCCTCTGATTACTACATCATTTTCGTTAGGTCTACTTTAGTCCACTACCTGGACAAGGCGACACGATTGATCCTTTCTGGGGGGGGGGGGAGGCGGCAGGTGGGGGCGTGACGAAGAAAAAAAAACAAGGGGATTACTTGCCCGTCTGTGAGCAGAATTTCAAAGAAATTGGCAACCAGGAACGTTTGAGTGGTTCCGATTGGACGCCTGCGCATACCGAAGGGACGGCAGCCACGAGGAGGAAATGTAAATCCCTTCTGATTATACAAAGCAGTAAGCAATATGTTTCCCATGGAGGGCTCATTTATAATTTAACTTAGGAGCTTGGTGTTTCTAGGCTAACACAGAGAGATTGCCCTTTCGGAGTGGAAACCCCCCCAGCATGCAGCGGGGGAATCAATGCCGTCACCGCAGAGCAGACACCAGACCTCGCGGTATTTTTTTTGTTTTTTTTGTCGTTGTCTTGTTTCACATCTACCTCGACAAAACAAACGGCCCGCTTCAAGACGCCGTTGTTTGCTGCCTCTCTCTCCGTATATATTCCAGCCTCAATGTGCCACAGAAAGTTATTTAAGGCAGCGAGGGAAGATGCAGCTTCGCTTTCATGTAGACGGGATCTAATAATGTGGAAGACTGGAAGAGAACAAACAGAGAGAACAGGACGCATGAGACCTCAGTTTTCTGTTTTTTTTCCCTTTTTCTTATTCATTCTAGGTCAAAGCTACGAGAAATGAACACAAGCGGTTTCAACAGAGCTGAAGTAGTCAAGCCAAAGCAGGGCGGCGATTAAGCCCTGAAAAGGACCGAATGGATTAAATCTATGACAAAAGTATTAAAGTATTCACAAACCCACCAGCTCGCTCTGGAACTTTCCACAAGGTGCAGGAAGCCACCCACAGAGACCTTGGTCCACGCTAAGCATACATAAAACACAGGATTTTGACGCAAATAAGGCGCTGACATTTCCCCCCGGGGACAGTTCTGAGACGCTAAGCAGGAGATGCACCTGATAGGAAGAACTAATGCAAACCAGGTTTCAAAAACATGCTGCATCAATTAAGGCCAGTTCAAAGACCATTTGGCCAGAGGATACATCAAGTGATCTTTTGGCCACTTAGGGGCAGCAGAAACATCAATTAGTGGAGTTGATTTGACAAATGTGCTCATCACAGTGCTCCTTTACAATATTTACTCTCCCTTATAGCTTTGTTGTGGTCCACAGCCCGTCATGAGGGAAATATCTGGTTATTTACTTAATTTATTGTGTTAAATATTTAACTTAATTCATGCAAACACAGTATTTTATTACGTTAAATAATACTCTTTACTTGATAGTTTCTTTCGGGTTTTTTTTTAGGTTTGGCTGAAAATAACAACACAATGAGAGTGAAAAACAGTGGGGAAAAAACCTGTAATTTTATGGATTTACTTAAACGTATCAATAAGCAAAAAAAGCTCACTGATACCCCCTAAAATGCATTTAGGGTTGACCCCCCCCCCCCCCCCTTCCTCTCCGTTGGTGAAGGTAAATGACTCTTTCCGTGGCGAAAAGGCAAAAGGCAGTAATGAGTAATGAAAACAGCCGAGCTAGTGCCGCCATTCAGCAAAGGGCCTGCTGCTGTGGAATGTGAGGCGCCATTCATTCGCATGGGTTAAAAATGCATTTGTGCCACCACAAAGCCCTGCCTTGTGCTCATTGTTTCTCACCACACCAATAAAACACTTTCTACATTCAAAAAAATTTAAAAAAAGAGGATAAAAAAAAATCTAAAAACAAATTGCTGATTTCACTCCAACAGATACAGCGAGGGGAGAGGGGGGAGGGGGGAGGGCAGGGGGTGGGTGAACTCTGCAACAAACACACAAAAAAAAAAAGAAGAAGAAGAAGAAAAAGCAAGGTCTCCAGAGGAGATAAACAGTCCTGGTAGAGTTGAAAGTTTGATCACGATAAGCCCTGCGATGGAGAAGTGAGCCCACGAGCTGCTTACAGAAGACAAACAGCCCTATTGACAAAAGCCACATGTATACAGCACTTATTCAACGTATGAAAAGAGACAGAAGGGTGGAGGGAGAGCAGAAAGACAGAAAAGCTTCACCAGAGTCATGCGTGATCTCTCGGGGGGGGGGGGGGGGGGGTGGGGGGGGGGATCCGTTTGGGAATATGGGACATCTGCGAAAATCAAATGTTACACTTTCTGTAAATCCCATTTTTGCAGCTGCGGGAATAAGATCAAACCCAACGTCGAAGGCGGATCGCATCGGAATGAGTCAACAGAGGCTTCCACAACGCGACACGTTTTAAACATAGGCCATGTTCCCCTTTTGCCCGCCCCCCCCACCCCGCCTGGCACCGCTCAACAAGTGATCTCAGACCCGACAGTGTGCCGGCTCTGCCTCCACCCACCCGAAAATGTAGCCCCCCGGGAAAAAAAACAAAACCCTCATTTCATTCAGCTTTTTTCTGTCAAAGCGCCACAGCTTGAATGTGTCCCCCCCCCCCCCCCCTTCCAACGGGAGACAGGTGGCACTCTCAAGGGTCGACTATAGCCGACAGTCGATTTGAGGAAGTGCGAGTGTCGTGCTGTACCGTTGGGCCTCATGCCGCAGCAGACACGTCTAATGTAACGTCCGAAACCTGACATGGAGGAGACAATGTTATCCTGGTCTGCCAAACAACGTCTCTTTCTCCCCCCTCTTTCTCCCCCCCCCCCCCTCTCTCTTTCTATCTCTCTTTCTGTATGGGACCTTACACAGAGGGGGAAGAAAAAAAAAAAAAACTTTGCACAACTGGAGAGAAAAACCAACAGCACACAACAGAAAGACAATCTCGATGGGGGGAGGGGAGTGTGAGGGGGGGGGCCTGTAGTGAACAGAAAGCTCCCAGTCTGATGATCCCGCACACACACACTGCGAGTTTGTCAAAGATGATATTCCTGTAAAACTTTAGAGGAAGTGCTAACAAAAATCTTGTCACAGCCCCCCACCCCCTTCTTGCTGCCATGCAAAGTTTGCTTTTATCTCCTCTAACACTCCAGGATGCCCCCCCCCCCCCCCCCCCCCCCCCTCACACACACGGAGCAGGAAGGGTCAGTATGACAATCATGTAGTGTTGCTATTATGACATTAATGGGTTTTGGGGCTCCTGATATTAAATGGGTGGCCGCTGTGCTAAGTTTATAGCGCTCTTGTGCTACTTTATAACAGTGTTATTCCACCTATATTATCCTCATACGATCCCTTTCCGCACGGCTGCATGTTAATGGTGCCCCACCCCCCCCACACACACACACACACACACACGCACACCTCTAAGTGGATCCTATGATTACTGTGACCCTTTATTTTTCAAGGTTCCAACTCTGTTATCAGTCAGACATTCCTCAAAAAGACCCTTATCTCCGCTTCAGCACATGTCTTCGGCTCGGTTCTTAATCAGTCCTCTGTCCACTCCGGGGGGGGTGAGCGGGGTTAGGGGGACCACGGAGACGCGCGCGACGAAAGCACCAGCAACATATCAAACAAGGATTATCATATGCAGCCACTTCCTTACCAGTTAAAACACCGCTGTGCTCAAACACTTACAACTCCAAAAACAGGGAGGGAGGGGGGGGGGGGGTGAAGCTCTCCAAAAAAAAAAGCAAATAAAAAGAGTCCAGATCCGGAAGAGATAAGAGGAGATCATCCAGAGCAGCAACTGACAACGGCGACCCGAGGTTCACCTCTGCAAAGATCGGGTGTAATTATTATTATCTCTGCACATTCCTAGCTCCTTGTGTTCAGAGAGCGACGCAGGTTCCTCTCTCTCTCTCCCTCTCTCTCTCTCTCTCCCCTCGCTGTTTTTCTATGTCTCTCTTGCTTGTCGTTTCACCGCGGTTGCCTTCAGGTGTTGTCGGAAACGTCGTGACTCAGAAATCTGCCTACTGGCAAACGTAGGAATTCAGAATGGGACTTTTGTGGTGAGTTAGCTCATCGGTTCGAGTCTCCGGTGCGTAAACACACCGTTTTTTTCAAATAGTCATATCTGATATGAATGTGTCATACGCGGTAGGCCTAACGATGCTGATAACAGAGTTGTAAACAATAGAACAGTATGTGGTTAATTAACTTGGTGATCAGACGAAAATGAATAATTAAATAATTATTTCGTCACGCTGTCGTTTCTGCCATTTGAGAGACTAATCGACGAATAAAACAATTCTAGAAAAAACACTTATTTGATGATCAACTTTATAGAGATACATATTTGATATACGGGACGAAATGTTTAAAGGGAAACCCGACTTAACATGCGCACTCCATTTCCCACAATGCACTCGTCTTTGAGGAAGCGCAATAGGTAGGATCACAGTTTGCTTCCCCTGCCCATCTCACAGGATGAGAGTCATTTCTGATCAAACCGTACGCTTCACTATTGGAAATGGTGAAGCTTCCGGGAGTACGTGAACGCCCCGCGGCTGGGGAAGGAGCCCCGTGTGTGAAAACACCAGGGACCAAAACCAGGGCGAGACAACAACAACAACAAAAAGAACAGGAGAAGCTGAAAAAAAAGTTTGTCCCCGCGTTGTAGCCCCTGTGTCACTGTCACCCCGCAGAGGTCACACAACTCAGCGTCTTTGTTTTTCACGTGTCCCTCCGGCGCTTCCTATCAGTGTGTGTGTGTGTGTGTGTGTGTTTAGTTTTAAAGTGTCCCGACAGGAGCATAGAGAGAATGGTGACGCTGAACAATAGCGGCTCCACCAACATGCATGCTCAGTCGGTTATTCGTGCGCAAACATAAATAGCGCCATCTGTTATCGGGTCGCGTGCTTTCTTATGCCCACAAAGACTCGCGATGGTTCCGTCACCTGCACGTACTGGTCCGCCCGCGGAGTTGGAGAGGAAACGTCATTAGTTGGGATTGTTTTGCACTGACACCACGTCCCCCCCCCCCCCCCTCCCCCCCCACGGAGCCACGGTTTAATCCCATTGTGTCCCTTTACCACAACGGCAGGCCCACATCCTTTAGGTGCATCATCACATGGTGGTTGTGGGGGGGGGGGGGGGGTACATGCAACAACCCCCAGCCCCCCCCCCCCCCCCCTCTACCACAAACACTAAAGACCTGACCCCCCCCATTCCCCCCCCTCCCTTCCTCCTCTTGTTTCAGCCCACCTCAAACACACACACAATCACGCGCGCCCCGCATGCAGATGAGTTGTGAGGTCTCGAACAAATAACTGAAACATGCGACACACCAAAGATCTTCCAGCGGTTTCGGATCCCGGCACCTGTGCCTTGCTCAGCGGCAGCTCTGGCTCAGAGCCACGCATATTAGCCTATGTAGGACACCACTTCCTAATAAGGATACAACCCCCCCGAGCCCCCCTCCCCTTACGTCCACCTCCACCCTGTGTGTCAGTCACACTGAGTGAATAAAACTCTCTTAAAAAAAAAGAAAAGAAAAGAAAAGACACCGTCCATCCATCTTCTGGATGTGCTCCGCTGAGCTGTGTTTTTTTTTTTCTTCTTTCTCTTCCGTAATTCTGCTCGCACTTTTTTTTTTTTTTTTTTTGTTGCCACAAATAATCTGTCCTCCCGATGCTGCGGTGATTGTGTGTGTTGTCCAAAAAAGAAAAATTGACTCAAGGAAGAGATGAGTGTGTGCGGGGAAGCTGGTGGAAAGTTTGCTGAAGCCCAGGGATGTTGACGGAGGACGGTGAGCCCGGCCCCAACAATCCTCATTCATCCAATAAACAATAACTGACTTTCGACAGCTTTTGAAATCCTGACATTGAGTATGACGACTCACGTATGTTGCAAGTGTTACTATAAACTGCTGCAAATGGTATCCAGCCGCGTAGCATACGGGAAAAGTAGAAGAAATATACATATATATTTTCAACACTTTTGGCTCTGGTGCTTTGCGATGATCACCGACAGGAGGTCAACGACGTTTTCTTTCTTTCGTTCTTTTTTTTTTTTTATCAACACCACTACACCCTTCGCCTGCTTGTAACCTATTTATAAATCAAGATCCGACAATCGCCTTGCACCTACTTCCCATTCAGAGCACACGACGTGCTCCGCCGCACTGAGCATGCGAGTAAAAAAGGACGAAACGATAGATGTGCGTACCTGCTTCATCCAAAAGAGTAATCCAGGGTGACTTCAAGAAGCACAGGCAATCCTAAAGGTGAACGCATGCTCTTTGCAGTGTGTGCTGAAGTGCATGATTGAGTAGGTCGAGTCCATTCTGTCCCGCGGGGGGGGGGCATTGGTTGTTTACCGAGACAACGCGCGCATCGCCGATCTGCTTCGTGCATAGATTGGTCACGATCTCTATTGTTGTTGATTTTTTTTATCATCGCAATCGGCGTTATACAAATCCAGTTTGGGTGCTTCAGTTCGTGTTTGGTTACCTTCCTGACGCCCCCTTTCCGCGAATGAATGGTTTCTCCCGCATTAAATGGAACTATCTGCTATTGTCTCATCAGCGAAAAGTTGTTGATGCTGTTAGGGACTTCCAAAAAAAAGTGTGTGTGAAGAGGTGGGAGAATGTCGACCGTGATGACTTTTTTTTCCACGCTAGTTTGACAACTTTGGATGACGTCAACGCAAACAAAAGGGATCGAATCATAGATGGCTTTGTGAATCTGGAGAGCCATCCTTCCTCATGGACCTCCTTGCAGCGCTCAGGCAGCCAGTGTTGGGTTTGACTATGGCATCCAGGAAAGTGTCACTGAAATAAAGCCTGTAATAGATTGCTTTGTGGGTTAAAGCAGAAAAACACACACTCCCTGTCTTTTCAACAAAGACGATACGCCCCAAAGACTATTTAAAAATGATATACCATTGGACCCAAGTCCCTGATTCTTGTTTTATTATTCATTCTTGGATAATTATTTATTGAAAGAAATGCAACGGCGTCAACACAATTACGATTCTAAATGTTCTAATGTATTCTAAAAACGGGCAGAGTTTGATACTGAGGGAATGTATGGCTATTGCCTATTTTTACTTTCAGTCAAGCAGGTTGTTAATCCTGTTCCATGCGCTCAATAGGCAATGACAAACAAAATAACACAGTGACAATAACACGTGCAAAGTCAATCACACATTAACTGTAACCACAAAGTCGTTGACACACGCATGATCTGCTGGTTTTAACTCTGATATCAATTCACTTTTGCTCACCTCATTTCAGTTTTCCTAGCCTTAATCTCTATAGATTAAGGCTAGGTTAGGCTAGGTTGATTCATTAGACAAACTGAGTGAATGCCTGGCGAATTAAAAAGGATCCCTTGCAGGACTGGACAATCTAGAAAAGCAGGAAAACAAAATGTAAGAACCTAATGATCTAGAAATATTTAGACAACTATAGGATTCCTAATTGGATTATGCAGCAGCTTTTTCTTTGCCATAGTGCTGTTAAAACGTACTCCTGCTTATTGTATGCTCAAGTCATGTGTAACATAACTGTCACTCTGCTGAGTTGTTGTTGGTGTTGTGCAGAGGTCAGGCTTGTTTGCTCAGCATGCTTCTGGTGAGAGGGAGCCATGTTGCTGACTGGTGACGAACCAGTGAGTAAAGACTCACTAACATCTTATCAGCGAAGAGCCCTTCTATAGAGCAGCTTGCTATATACATATATATATATATATATATAGATGAATGCATCGCTGATTCCGCAAACGTAAGGTCATGCACAGACAGAGGAAGGTCTGCTGAATAAGTCATAATACCTTTGATGACATATGATCGGCTCTATTAGCGTCACACATGAGAAACACATAGAATAAAATAGACTGACTGCCCCTTCGGCACACACACACACACACACACACACACACACACACACACCCATATCTGCTGAAATGCAAACTTGCATTCTTGAAATTTGATCTAATCGCTCACGCGAACACCCACGCCCGAGCACATGCGTGTGGACTTCCTTGCACGCGCGAGCGCAAAAATGTGTTCAACATGCGATGCAGATACAAAAAAAAAATCAAATGTCATTCCATGCATCAAATGGTCACACTCAGCTCCACGCACCCTCACTGCTGACGTTTGCTGTTACATGAATGGGGGAAAAAAAAAAATCTATCTTCACACCCATAAATGTAGTAACAAACACACAGCACAGGGTTTATAGTTACGACAAAATGAACAGAACCTCCCTGCTCTCTGCTTGTGTGTGAGTCACTGTTCAGATACTTCCTGTTGTACGAGAGCAGTCTTTAAAACAGCCCTCTCTCTCTCTCTCTCTCTCTGTCTCTGTCTCTCTCTCTGTCTCTCTCTCCGTTCCTGCTTTCCAAGTCAAAGGGAATGTCAAGGCCAAACGCACACTAGAGGTGTCCTCTCCCTCACTCTCTCTCTCTCTTTTCTCCCTTAACCAGTCGGGCAGAGAAGCCCTTCAATCTGCGGGTCACCCACTCGGTATTTTAAAACAAGCTGCAATGAATGCTCATCTTTAAAAAAAAAAGAAAAAAGAAAAAGGTGGGATGGGGTTTGAAATGATTCTTTGCCAGCGACAACAACAACAACAACGCACACACGCATGCATGCATTTTCAGACCATCGCATGCATAGCTGGCTGTGCGCGCGTGGCAGACACAGACGCACTCCTCGGGGGCCGCTATTGGAAAAAGCTTCCCTGGTTATCTAAAGAAAAGATGAGCATCGTTCTGAGCAGCATTGATTTACAAGACTGCGAATGGCATCTGGCTCTGTTTGCGTTACCCGACTACAGGCTGAACCCGGCCTAATCTAAGAACAATGGCAAATACATTGATGCTGTTATGTGCCTGAGGTATTAAATGGAAGTCTATCAGGCGATAGTCACAATCTCAATGTGTTCCTCATAATGTCTACTTACAAGGAGAATACATGAATATACTGTATATATATGTGGATTTTTAAAGGGGTTCACTTCATCGCGGTGTGCTTTCCTCTCAATGAAGATAATCTCTGGGTCCTAGGATACGCAACTATCACAAGCCCTCTCCAGTGACTGACACCTTCAGCCCCCTTGTGTTCAATTAGCTAGTAGTGCATTAGCGACCGCATGCTAGTTGTCAGATGGCAAAGGAGTGCAAGAAGAACCCTCAAGGAGATACCTCGGGGAAGGGGGGGGGGGGGTGTGCATTTTCTTGCCAAACCCGCCCGTGAGCAAATACTGTATCTGCGAGCAGCAGGAGGAAGCCCACATCTTGCCATACAACATGAAATATTTATGGGATATCACATTTCCTCTTTCTAATGAGACAAATTACACCGTTTTTTTGTCCTCCCGTGCCTCCTCCTCCTCCTCCCTTGATTCAGTTGAGCAGAACGAGAAATTCCTCTCAGGTCAGACGTGCTTTCAAGGTATGAAACAAATAGCGTGTTTATGTAAAGTATTCTTTGTCTGCTGATTGTGTGACGTGGGGGGGGGGGCTGAGGGTTTTTTAACCCGACATGTTGTGCTCAGTTCCACCTTCTTTCTCTTCAGGTGACGTTTCAACAGGGAATCGAGAAGCGCCGGGTTCTTTTACCTCTCGCAGGAGGAAGTGCGGCTCCCTCGCTCGCTCGTCCTCTATCTTGTTGACTCAATCTGAAACAGCTTTTGGATCTCATCTATTTCCTGGTTACACGTCTCCCCGCTTCTCCTCTTTAAATTGTTCACATCTCTCTCATTTCGCCCCCCCCCCACCCCCACCCCCCACCCCTCCCTCGACTCCTCTTCTTCTCTTTTGACCAGCCTTTCCTCTCCATCTCATCAAATTCCATAGGGTGGGGAGGGGAAGTGAGGGTGGATCCACCCACATGAGTAATCATTCATGCTATTTTAGCGCCGTATCCCTCAGCTGGGCCCGCAACGTCCACCTGCAGAGACCTCCCAATACAACACAAATATTTTTTCACGTCACCGAATCCACACCAAAAAAATGGCAACACATCCCAGTGCAAACGTTGTGAAATTCTAACAGCTTATAATACCTTCATCTCTCTCCTCCCCGCAGCAGCAGGGAGGAGACAGTCAGCCAGGCAAATGGCTGACTCCTTCTGTTGTTAGTTCAGGGTGTGTAGAGTGTGTGTATCTGTGTGTAAGGCAGGGAGGGGTTGTTGAAAAGTCCTCTCGGTATAAAGGGAAGGTGACTGATTGAGAAGTCCCAGGTTGTGTTCTGTTGCTAATATAGTTATGTGTTGTAATCGTGCAGTAATAACATCATAATCCCATCTGGAATGAGAAACTGTGGACTGTGTGCCACAGTGATTGAGGCCATTTCCTGTGTGTGTGTGTGTTTGAAGGAGAGACAATGTCTGTGTGTGTCTGTGGCAGTGCATGTTAAGCAGCGGTGACTGCAAGAGGCAGCCTGATGGATACAGGATCATACTGCAGCGCTCACATTGTCTTCAGTCCTCCTCCTCTTCCTCCTTCTTCACCCTCCCCTACTGTCTGCCTGCCTCTCAGCAGAATTGCCACTCTAAAACACACACACACACACCTGCAAACACACACACACACACACATGCACACACGCTAGCCCAGGAGCAGCCACGTGCAAGCATAATACACATCCTCTACATGACAATTATGACACACACTGAGACAGTGTGCACGCTTATTGAAGGAGAACTGGTGTCCAAAAGTACTAACACACACTCAAATATCACTTGAGTGTGTGTTAGTACTATATATATATATATGCTGCCCCCATTCCCCCTCCTCCCCAACGCTCATTCAAAAGCAGCCATGCCTGCTTAGGGAAAAGGTGCCACGCGAGACCATACAACAAGACAAAAACAGCCATCGGGGACACACCGAGAATATCACAGCATCACAGCATGAGATTTCATCATCGGATCTTGTGTCTGTGAGTGAGTTGCAGAGCTCACGTAAAGATCCCACGTCTGACATTACACAAGTCAAACAGGAAGTAAGACATGGAGCCGTAGTCGCGCCTTGCCTCACATGCTCTTGTGGCAAATTTGACTGGTGACATTCCGCTCGTTACAGGGGAAGGGAAGTAATACGCTCCTGTCAATCTGCCCTTTAAATTCAAATACAGAGCGGCCTCTGGCTGTCCTCGGGTTTTTAAAAGAGATAGAGAAAAGGCACCCAAAGTTTTGTGCATGTTGTGTGTGTGTGTGTGTGTGTGTGTGCTGTTCTGTATGCGGGGCCAGTGCATCAACCTCGCTGCACTGAGGCCGCCACTATTGTGCCTCACATTGTGTGAGCCACGGGCTTTGTAAGCGCTCGTCCAATGCCACCGCCGAACATTTACAAAACAAACCATAACGTAGTACAACATCCATTTTACGGAACTACTCTAGTATCGCTTCCACTTTTCTCAGCGCAAGTGCAGAAGATGCCGGGTGTCATTTCTGTGAAAGCGATGATGGTTTTTAATTCGGTCTTTGATCTAATTCGATTCAATTTCATTAAAAGAAAATGAAAGTGTGAAACTGCAGCCAACCATTTATGTAATCTGATGAATTTTGATGTGACCAAATCGCTCATATCTCGGTGGTGTTTATTTGTGTGCGGACGCTGTAATTAACGCGTTAGCCCGGGACGTGTTGCTCTGTTTTGACATTGTGTCTGACATTGAACCGGGCGCTAGACAACCGCTCAGGGGCATGTGATGAGTATGCCCGGCGAGAGGCTGGTCTAGACTCCAGGCGACACACCATATGATATTGATTATCTTTTGTTTGCCTATCTCGGCAGCTCCTTGCCCTAAAGGACTTAGCTCTCGCGTTATTGTCTGGCATGAGGCTCCATAACTCAGATCCAGCGAGCCCTCCAACCAGCACCGCTGTAGAAGTGTGAATACATCGCACTCACAGAATTAGTTACACCGACTCATTTACCAGAAAGGATCTTCTGGAGTCAAACGTCCCGGAGATCCTCACATCTCGAGATCACGGAAACAAAAGGAAATTTAAGATGTAAAAAAAGAATACACATAATCCTTTAGTTCTGTTTCAATTTTATTAAACGTCTACTACATTTTAGGCTTCCTGAACCTATTTTTAATATTCCGATGAACCATTTGTATTTGTTTCTTTTTAGGTATTACAGCAAACTGTTGTGTTTTAATAAAGAAAGACACCAGATCATGGCAACTTGGAACTTTTTGTTGGCCTTTTAAAAGAACCCGGTGACGAGGCTTAAAGTGAACACACCGACATGAGTTTACATTTAGGTGACTCACAGTTTCACCCTCTCTCTCCAGTTTTTACCGCCCAGAACTATTGACAGTCCTTCGAAGCGCTGTTTCCGCTGTAGGAGCTATAGAGGCTAGGACCCACATTACCTGCTTTGCAGACACTTAGAAAATCTGAAATAGTACTACATCTAAAACCTGCTTACACACCCACTCACCTAACCTTCGCCTCAAACTCTCTCACTCCCCATCATACCCACCTCCGCACTATAGCTCACTTCCCTGTCTGTGCGGAAAAGTGGAAATTGATACTGCGACTTCAACGACTAGTTCTACTGCTGCTGTTGTACTGCTGTTTAAACTGATCACAGTAGTTGTAGTATCAGTAATCCATGACTCAGTGTTGGAAGTCAACTTTGGGGATTTGCTTTAAAACGTCTTAAAGAAAGAGACCTACGTCACCCAGTTTGTAGCTTAACCTGGGAAAAAGTCTAATGTCTTAGCCCAAATTGACATAAACGTGATTGATTAGAGTGTCATCACCAGGGTTCTCCGGAGGAGCAGAGGACATTATGCCCTCTTCATTTTCCCATGGTAGTCAAACTATAAACTAAAAACAACCTGGCCAGTGAAGATGTCAGCTGTTATGACCAAAATAAATATTCGGCTCTCCCTCACACACACCTGTCATTAACGGTAATCGCGGTTAGACTTCTCTCACAACACACCTTCGGAGCGTTCAGCGGCGTACGATTTTCTCAGAAGATGACTTTTTGAACTTCAAAAAAAAAACCCCACACAAATTCCTTGTATCATTGCATCCAAGAGAGCGTTTGCTAGCTAAAAGAGGCAAAGACATTCTTCTGATGAGGTATCGTGAAAGCCGTTATGTTAGGTTATCAGAATTATCCATTTTAATTTGAACTTTTTCTTGTTGTAGTACTTTTAGAACACTTAGCCATGAAAATAGCTGGCTTTGTCGTTTTCCTCTTTTAATCGAACTCGTTTTTTTTGGGCTTCATCAGAGCTTCTTTAGACGCATCGGTCGGCTTTCATCCCAAAAAAACAGAATACCCAAGTCAGGCCGCCTCTTGCTCCGCTCGCCACTCGCTGCTAATGAAGCGGCGTGTGTGATGCGAGGCGGCGTGTGCGCAGCCCGTCGTTCCAAACAGGGTGAAACCGCAGCAGTCAATGCGGCCGGTCGTGGGTGAGAAACCTTGCTTGTGTGACAGGGCAGCCTGCATTCCACATCCATCCATCAGCGAGGTGTGCCCAATACAGCGAGAGGAGCATATGCACTGTACACAAACCCCGCTGCAGGGTGGCAGAACATTGTACGTATTGGTTTTCAACTCAGTTTTCGTTCACCAGCTTTGTGTGGTAAATAACGTTCTCAGTGCTTTCCCCCTCGAAGTTTGTCTGCAATTGTGAAACTTGACAAATAGCTGTTTTTGCAGCACACTAAAAACACACAGGCGTCTCAAGTTGCCCTGCACTTACCCTGATCTTGCTAATTATATCCGAGGCATGTGTGTTGGAGTGAGCCTGTGTACGCAACTGTGTGTTTGACTTTCCTACCTATGCCACAGACAGCTGTTGTTTGTATTGCCCCAAGCGCTTGAAGCGACTTTGTAATTAGGCCTATCTGTGTTTTACTTTACTCAGTGATGAGTGTGTGTGTGTGTGTGGGGAGGGGGAGAATGGGGAGGGGGGGCAGGGGTGTTCCTGCCCCCAACAGCACGCAGCACCACGCTCTACCCACCCCCAATCGTTTCTGCAAAGTCCAGCCTGAAACACCCACACGGACGCGCGGCTCCAGCTGGCAGACAATGGCGCCGACACAGAAGCCACGTTTCAAAGCGGCCGACATAGAGAAGTGTCCGTTCATGACCTCGTTCGGAAAGAAATGAGGACGTATGGCGCGTGTGTTTGTGCGGAATCAATCTGAAACCCGCGTCCATCGCGGTCCTCGGGCACGTCGATGCCGCTTGAACGCACAGAAACCTGTTGCCCCGAGCAGCAACCCTGCCCAAACCATTTATTCACGTCAAAGCCAGAGCCAACAAAGTTGCATGAAGCGGGGGTCAAATAGAGCATTTGGCGTTATCGAGAAGACTTAAGGAAGAAAGTTTGAGTAGAAGAAAACGTCTCAAATAGGAAGGTGTGAGAGGAAATCGTTGCAAGGCATGCAAATCTTTTTTTTTTTTTTTTTTTTTTAGCAAGATGGGGGATGGGTGGCTTTTTAGATCGTCCCTCCTCCCTCTTCCTCTGTCTTTTTTTTCCTCTTCCCTCTCATCTTTGTTCAATGGCTGCCTGGCTAAAACAAGCTGCCCTTGCACACTGAAGGAAAGTCATAATAAATGAGTCAGAATTGGACAGCAAGGCCTTGTCACTGACTGACAAGTTGGTGTGTTTACTTGAGATATTGTGTACTATTATTTTGTGTTGGTGTCTTTTTGTGTGAGAGAGAGAGAGAGAGAGTGTGTGTGTGTGTGTGTGTGTGTGTGTGTGTGCACATGGGAATGAACTGGTGTGGAGTCAAAGGAGTGAAGTGAACACAAATGAACGACTATCTGCTCATTTAAAAATCAAAAGCTGAACTTGTATTGCGTAGTTAGGACACAACATTGTTCTCACTCTTTTTAATTCCATTCTGCCATGAATTTAAAAAACGAGATAACCACAAACATTTACCATTTCCATCATCTCTCTCTTTTCCGTCTCCCCTTAATCGCCATACAAGTGGCTCCGGTGTATCTCCTGCTTTAATGACCACTGATGACGCACAAAAACAATTTTCCAACTCCATCTAAATGCTGTGAGTAGGCAGGGACACACAAAGCCTCTCACTGAAAACCCCCTCTCCCTCCCTCACAAAGCCTGCATGCCTCTCATTTGTAAATCACTTAAAAGCATGACAAATGTGCACTGGAAGTTTCAGAGCGTCCCTTTTTGAAAAGCATTTCGGGGTCTTTGATTCGCGCCTCTCCTCCAACACACCGTAAGGAACGTAGCTGGGCGTGAGATGCTCGGCTACGGGCACTTAATTGCCACCGGGATGGTGGCAGGTCAGTGTGATCCGGGGGCCGAGGTTGTAATTCAGAGGTTCCAGGAGCTGAGGGAGAAAGGAGTTCTGTAGTTGTGAAATGACTTGAGTGCCAGCGAATGTTAGACTGAAACAAAGGGGTCTTGTCCACAACACTAATCCCACAGGAACATTGCTGTTCCGAGACAGAATGACTGTGTATTTCAACCATGTGATGAGCCATCAAGCAGGGGGGGCTGACAGCATGTTCTCGTGCGTTTAGCTCTGAGCTGATTCACATCTCCATCGTGGTATTTCATATTTCAGGCTGCGGCTGAAACGTGGTGTATTCCACCGTGTAAAGGGATCACCTTGTTAGTGGAAGGAATGAGAGTAAACGTGAAAGGCTGTATGTGTTGCATTTGCAGCGCCCTTTTAATATAGATAGATTATATATATAGACCCAGCAGGAGGAAGATTTCAAATTCGACTCCAGAGTTACAGATTAAGTAGATATCTCTCTGTAGACAAACAAATATATTGGGTTAATATTAAAAATATATCTAGGAAGAGAGGTTTTAGGTCAACATTAACTTTTAGTCTGTGGTCTGTAAATTCATTATGTTTGAGAGCAACAATTTAAACCGTAAACAGAAGTGAAACCGTCAGGTTTACTTCTATAACTAGTGGAGCATAAGCACATTAATCAAGTGCTGCATTAAGGTACCACTATCTATCTATGATTGATAGATATGAATGTTTTTAACCGACTCCATTCTTCAGCTATAGATAGCTCACAAGATTTGACATAAAAAACGTGCAATAAAACCAAGTAGTGAATGTGAAAGTCTAATCCAGGGTCGAGTTACACATGTTTATGGGATGTAAGTAGTTCCATCAAAGGGAGTCTTCTAAACCTCTCAGATGATTTCATTTAAACAATTGCTTGTGTCCAAATAGGGAAAATAAGGTAATATTTTACAAGACAGTATTACTTTTGTGGTTGTTGTTGTTGTCCCATTAATCATCTCATGACGCTCCTGCCTTTTTATTTACTTATTGTTTGACTGACTGGTAGACAGGGCATGCAAATGTAATTACTTTCAGAACAATGCCAACTGTCAACAGTGACTGGATGTTTCATGTCATGTCGACTCAGATCACAATTTCTACAGTTCTGTGAAATAATACAACATGTTGAATTAAATTCATACCTTAATAGATGTTTATAGTCCCAAAACAGTATGCCTTATCTTATTTAATTAATCACTGTAGATTTGCTTCATAGTATTTCCTTGATATAGGTTACCTGGGTCAACCTCTATGTGTTGTCATTTGTTTTACAACCGTCTGACACAAGGACAAAAAGCCCTGCTTTAGCTAATGAATCGGCTGCCAGGCAATAGTTGCCGCCCTCACATAGAAACCCCCACAAAAGTGTAACACGTGTTGCACAGTGTCTCCTGTATGGAACTCCCCGAGGACGTGTAGTGCCCTGTTTGTTCTCAGAAGCCATAAAATACAGTAGGGAAGTCAAGCGGCGTTGCTTTCACTTCACCTTTTTGTCCGTATTAATCAGACAAACGAGCCTCGTGCTCCACGAGCTCATCTTGGTCCGATTGAGGAGGAGCTAGACGGATATTTCACTCGACACACCTGACTATTTCCACCGATGCAGCCGTCAGATCTTTGTCGTCCACCCGTGAATGTACTCCAATGAAAAATGAATGAGGTATACTTTGTCAAAAGATACATTATTTATCCCCGCACAGGGTTTCAACACCTCCATTAAGCGTCTGGTCACTCACTGCAGGGCTGCTTATCAAACACATCACCACAACACACACACACAAAGGATTCCACATCACATCAAAGTTTTCTGCCTTCATTTCTGCATTTTGGTGTCTTTGTCCCCCAAAGCAACTGCACACACGCACGCCTCCGCTCCCACACCAGCACCAGTGTCGTGTCTTTGTATCAGACCCCCGCCTCATCCCTATTGTTATGTTAATGACCTGTTTGCTCTGTTTTGCAGGAGCCCACCATCCATCAAAGCGCCTCTCAGCTTTTCATCTCACACAGTGCGTCTCTACCTGTAATTAGGTTTAGGGCGAGGGAGAAGATGGATTTTGTTAGCACCCTGCAGAGGGAAGAGAAGACATTAGGAAGTCTCCCTGGCTGTTCTGGGACCAGCCTTTAATGGTGTTTAATTGATCTGAGCTGCCATGGAGCCGTGGCTTCATGTGGTAGCCGGCTGATTATCCCTATGTGTCATCCTCAGTGCACGAGCATTAGCCCGCCGTGTACAGGTGTGTGCGATAGGAAAATATCACTGCAAATTTCCAATACTCAGGGAAAAGGCGGTGTGGTGGTGGTGGTGGGGGGGGGGGTGGGGAGCTTGTGTCTGCGTGTGTGCACTTCCTTCAGGCTATCACAGATTAGTATGCAATGTAATGCCTTGTGTACAAACGGTGACTACGTATGTGTGTATTTTTCACGAGTGTGTGTTTGGAGAGAGGCTGCGCTGCAGTCAGAATAATTTAACATCCAGATGTGCTGAAGCTTTGGGGAAATCGATACGGACGATGGCTCCCAAGCAGGTGATGAGCATACTGTCATAATGCAGTAAGGATGGAGAGGGATTAATATTTAACGGTAATCTGGACTGAACAGATGGAGCGCAAGGATGAATTCATATCAAGGCCAAGTAACCACAGTACACAGTAATATAACTAGAGATAATTACTGAGAGAAATTATTCAGTACATGATGTGAATCAAATATTTATTTTGAACCTATAAGTGAAAGGGGAAATGAACATATGAGGTGCCAACCTTGTGTTGATGGGGACTTAAAAATGAATCACACAATTAGCATATCGTAAATCCCTGAGTACCTTTACATATAGTATTTTTGTATTTTATGAAAAATAAATCAAAGTGCTCGGTGTAGTTTTATTCTCTTTGTCTATTTAGTTGTGAAAGGACATACTGTATATGCTGTGTCTGAAGGGAATGCCATTATTTGATATATTCTAGGTAAATAAAAACCTACTTACCTCCCTAAATGCTTACAGGGTTGTTTCCTGTACTTCACTTGCACTCCAATAAGTACTTTCAAGGTACTCCAGTACCTTGTGCCTGTGTACTGATCTGAAGCATGTTATTGAAAAGATTGGATTACACAAGGGATCAGATTACACGACTATCTGGGAACAACCCTGGTTGCATTACATAAAGGACTTAATCAGAATATTCTCCTCCAACAAAAGTACACAAACATGAATGTAAATATGTAAAAATATTTTTTTTTGTATATGTTTACTTCCACGCGGTGTACACTGTGGGGACAGCCATGCTGCTCCGCTGACCTTCAGCATGAAATGAAAAGGGTCTGATGCCTCCGGTGCGTTTGGAGGGGCTTTCTCTTTCCGAAGATGGACAGCCATGCATTATTGATCACAGAACACTCCTGCAATGCTATTTCATCTTTCCAGCACAGCTGACTGTGAACCGGGCTTTACTTCTTCCGCTTGAGTTTTTTTTTTTTATTAATGTGCGCACCTTTTTGATTGGCTTCTCTTCTTTTTGCGTAATGCCCCCCCCCTTCTCCTTTCCCTAAAACACACAGTGGGAGGCCTGACGGCAGATATGCAGAAACAACCCCCTTATCTCCACATCCCACCACACGCTACGCTGACAGAGAATCGCACAAAGACAAAAGACAAAGGTAGGCCCACCGGTGTGGAACAATGGGAGGTTTAAATACAACCGAATACAACCCAGTGGTTACCACACCACCTCTGTCACACCTAACAGCATTTTTTTTTCGGCTGTGCAGTACAGTAACGATTCAAAAACACACCCGAGGACCGAGGTGTACTTCCCCAATAATGCACGTGTTGTGTCACATACGGCATAGGCTGCACATATTCTGCATGTTCACACCTCAATGAACATTGTATACGCTTTCATAGACCTCTAATTCCTCTGTCTCACTGTGCTCTACTCGTGTCATTTGTATTGTTCATTTGATTGCTTGGTTAACATTTGTGGCTACAACATGAAAAAAAGGTTAAATAACATGGTTCTTTTTGCGCCTTCATTTCTCAATAAGATGTCCTCTTTGCAGCCCGAAAGCAGAGAGCCTCCAGACCAGTGAGTGTTGCTGAGCGTGGCCTTACCTCCCTGGTGCCCTGTTGAGGATGGTCACCGGGGGGAGGATGCCCATGGCAACCACGGCTGTCAAACGCTGTTTCCATGATGCCGAAGAATGATTGGTTTCATGGATCGGGACAGTGCTCTGCCACAGCGCAGCGGGACACCCTGCCTCACCTGGGAGAAGGAACACACTGGCAGGATGTGAAATGTTAGGGAACAAGGTCATTTCAAGGGGTCATTGCAAGACCTGTCATCCCGTCTCCCTCGCCATCGGGGGGGGGATATACAGCCCGCCCTCGCGCTACATTCGGAGAATATCGCGTCTGAATTTATCCTTTGTTTGAGATGGAAGTCTGACTTGGGCTCTGTCTGCCTCTGCGCGAGGTGCTGGTGAATCTGCAGACAACAATGGCAAAAATTTGCAAGGACACCCTCCGGGGGGCACTGATTGTTTCTGTTCTAGCGGTGAAATCTGGCGTCATTGAATTGCAGCTACAGGCTTCTGACTGCACGGGAGCCTTTTCTCCAGATACCTCATCTGCAAAGTGCTGCAAACAAGCACCCCGTTTTCAAGTCTGACTCACGTCTAGCCGAGGCAGTGGGAAGGCGCACGCAGCCAGTATCATTGATGTCAGTGCCGTTGGTGAGGCTTGTTTACCATGAATGACAAGGCCGGAGATGTTTAGCTCAACCAACTGCAGCCCCCCCACACTCTCACAGTTTAGCGTCCTGCAGAGGTGGGCTCCCCGGCAATCCAACTCCCAGGGCCCGTGACAATTTTAATGATTGATCACTCTCCTCTCGACTGTGGTGAGCGGGAGGAGGAGCAGACCGCAGAGCAAAAAGAAAAGGAGAGGGAGGAAAGAGGGGCGTGGACATGCCCACAAGGTCAGAGCAATGTCCAGTCTTTTGTTGTCAGTGGTGAGATCAGTGGCCCGTGCAGCCGCGAGGGGACAGGCAGAGTATGGGGCCAGGAACAGATGTTCTTACACAATGAACATCTATTTAGTTGGTTGCTTGTTCACTAAAAGCTGAGGGGCTGACTTCCCCTTTTTTTTTGTTGATACAAAGACAAATAGGGCAGAGAGTCAGGGCTTTCCACCTGTAGGCCCATGCGAGAGGTATTAAGGCTCCTATATGGTCGGAATGAGTCCTGTATCTATGGGAATCGATCTAAGGTTGTTGTTTTGTTATTGTTTTCAACATTTTAATAGGTAGGTATTAGTTTTTTTCTGGATGGTTCGCATTAGTGTCTCTGTTCAGACAAAGGGGCTATTTTCTATTAGAACTTATTCTTACAATTTCACTTTCCAGAGCGGATGTTTCCTTGATGATTACTTGAAGCATTAGACTGCACTCCACACACACAACACTACATATAACTGCATTATGACACGTGCTACTTTTAGTTACTTGTGGAATTGTCTAATCCTAACCCTAACGCTGATGCAGTATTTTGCGGTGTGTTATCTCGTCAAACAGCTGTTTGTGGCCCATCTGATGGGACATGCTGGTTTGAACCACTCATTTCTTGGTATTTAACAAGGGCTGTATCTGCAGATACTATATACATGCACACACGTTCTTCAACATTTTTGTCTACATCTAAACATGTATGGTATTCCACAAGATTGAACCCTGTGAGATTTACTAATGTTTGGTCACCAAGATTTAATACACAGTGTTCTCTCCCATTCTCCATTTGTTTTAACACACTTCCATATACTCTCCAATGGTCTGTATTCTATATCTGTGTCATACATACAGTCCCTTGACTTCCTTTCATTGTGTATAGAGATGTATAGAGATGTTATCAACAAGAAATTCGGACAACCAAGGATTTAAAATGGGGTGCGGCTCCAGTCATAAACATGACTTAAATCATCTTGCCTTTTGTGTGGGGGTGTGGGAGCTTCCTGTCTGTATTTCTCTTGGAAGCTAAGACCAGTTTCAAGTGTGAGGTAGGATGTTAAACGCATATCACTTTGCTGGAACTCATTCAGATCCACAGGATATGTGAGTGGGACACACAGGCGTTCAGGCTGCTTCGATCAAGACCAAAGTCATAAACAGGAACAGCTACACAGTCAGTTTATTGTCATCTTCAGGATTATTGGCCCATAAATGACCAAAGCCATACATAACTCATTGCCTCCCTCTGCTGGTGTTTGTGGATTGTAAATGTTGTTTTACAATGTGCCTCATAATGTCTTGAAAAAAATCAAATGTGCATGTCACTTAATTAGTGAGTTTATATTCACCCTATCATAGTGGATTTCATGGTATTTTTTATTTGCAATCGTATCAGTAATACTAAATTAGTATTACATGTATAGGTTGTCTACATTATGAGTCACTACAATCTATAGTTTTGTATTTTCTATCATATATGAAGAACCACTTTCCACTATTATCCCCCTTGCAACATTTGTTTCTGATACTCATGATAAGTTATTCTCTGCATAGTATCATTAACATATTAGTTAATATACAGTAAGGGTTATCAACAAATAAGGTTATTGTGTTTTTGTGTGATGGAAGTGGTAGCAGAGGACGTGAAAAGAAAAAGTGAGAAAAAGATGAATAGTAACAAAGGATCCTTTATAAATGCTGTATTTTTCCCTTATTGTATTCATGGATTTATTTTTGACAGTTTTTATACTATTGATAAGAGTGTTCCGGGGCAAAATGAGATATTTTCTCTCGTTAAAACATAAAGTTACTGAGAAATATGGGTAAGTTTTCCCGTGATGTAGACAAAGAAGGTACTGACACAATACTCTCCTGTTAGACCTCATCATTTCAGTTATTAATGTATTTTTAAGTGCAAAGAATATGCAAAAATATCTGCTCAGGCCTATTCTCTACCTCAAACTTACAGTAAGTCTACAGCTAAAACAGCTGTGGTAACGCTACATCATTCAATGCAAAAAAACATCTAAAACATAAATACTTAGTATTTTAGTAGGTTATTTCTTACAATTAATTCTATTATATATAATAATTAAATATTTTACATTGTGGTTAAACCACACCATTATAAAATAAATAATAATCCATATCAAACGTAATTGTTAGTTAAGTTAGTTATAACTACAGAGTGACTCACACCCTAATCAGTAGCTTGGACAGAGATGTCCATTAATATCAACTCAAAGATGCAGGTACAATGAACCAAACGGTAGATGTCTCCCTCCTCCGTGCAGCTGTGGGTCTTCGTGGGGACGATGCTGTCTACCGATGACCGTGTCGCCATTTTGAAAAGCAAACCGTTCACAGCACACCCGCCCTGAGTACTGGAACTATGCCGCGGGGCCGGCCTCGCAAACTGAGAGTTGAAAGCAACGACGAAACAGGTAACAAGTACCAAAATTCCACGAATAAAAAATACAGAATATGGGCTATCCAAATAATCTGCTATTATTAGGTCGACTATCTCTGTATCTTGTATAATACCACTTCAATGTAGTGTATATAGTCCCCGGATATAGTATTGCGGGTGGGCTTTGCTTTGTGCGGCGAAGGAGTGATTGAGGCGGAATGATATTAATAACGTTTCGGTGGCTCTTCTTATTGGCTTCCAGTCTAAATTGGTGTCCGCGAAAGCAACAACCACGCTCTCGTTTAGTGTTACTCAAAGTACGGCTTTTACTCTTCATATGCGTTTATTAGTTATTTGCCGTTAGCTCGACTTTGCTAACTAGCTTGCTTTGCTACCGCTAGCTTCGAGGCTAACACGCCAACATGTTTACTGTTGTTGTTTTTATTTCGCGGGGCATGTTACTGGCGAAGCGGTCCGGGGATCCCGCTGTGGGGAACATCTTCTCACAGTCACGTAGTGACATGACACCTGACACACGTTGACATGTCCTGTCGCCGTGCTGGCATTTTGTTGTCCTCATAATACAACGCTTAGTTAGCTTCGTTATTGTGACACATCGGTCGGGGCACGTAGTATGTCAACCACCAGGTTCTGCTGCTGGATGTAAGCTAAGCTAACGCTAGTCACACCGGACGGGTTAGCATCACATGGACGTTAGCGACAGAGCAGTTTATTTCCTTTTATGTAACAGACATAATGAATGGCTGTGAATGACAGCCGTGGTGGGCGCGACCAAACTATTGATTGATTCAATAGATTGAAGTAAGGCTCCCCCAACATGTTCACAGACAAACACTATACTTTATAAACTAAAGCCTGCAAATGCATCAGAGTGGTTGCGGTCCGAGGGTTAAACCAAATACGCACATGTGTTTTCATCGTAGACAGAAGCAGATGGAGGATGCATTAGAAGCAGGGTTATGTTTACGAGCAGACCTCCATTATGTACATACCTCGTTTCAAGGAGTGATCGAGTATTGTGAATGTATTTGTAGAATACAGTGGAATACTATCTCATATTAATATCCATATAATTATATGTATACGTGTTTGTATACGTGATCATGTTTTCATTTACTGATCATTTACTTAATTCTGCGATTCGTCTCACGAGAAAGCTTCTTGTTACAAATTGAGATATTGAAGTCATCTCTCTTGTACTCAATCAGATGCAGATCCCAGTGACACCAAGGGGGGAAGTTTCAGTGATGGGGAATTCAAGGAAAAAAAGTGCTCAATATGTGGCCAGATCTTTACCACTGAGAGTCAGCTGCAGAGGCATCTCCGTGAACACGAGATCAACGATAAGGTAAGTACAGCGCACACACACGCCGGCCAATTATCCAATGGATCAACGTGTGTATTTGTATTATTCTTAAGGTTCCACACATTCAGATCTTGAATCCGGCCAGTGTAAGCACATGCACTTTAGTAGAGCCACATCATTATTGTTGAGATTAAAATGCCTTTCAAAAGAAAGTCCTCAAGGGTTGCCCTTTTTAAAATTCTCAGCCAGCCCCCACCCACAGGATGAAACAGAGTGGTTGTCATTGTGCATCTTGGGTGGAGGTAAAAGCTGAGAGCATTAAAGCCCTAACAGGAGCTGTGAGAAGCATCTGTGAGATAGATCACCTTTTGGGAATACTTTCACCTAGTACAACAAACAACTTTTGTGCAAGATGACTGGCCCAGCTGTGGGTTGAATTCAGGCTTTTTCACAATGTAGAATTTCAAAGCTGCCACGAATGTCATTTTTTTATTTGACAGATTTAGCAAAGGTCTCAACAAAGTCTGCCACTCACAATATTTGCAGCCAACATCATCCAAAGCTTCTGCTACCAGTAGCTGAAGAGTTTTTCTTCACACAGACGCATCTGGGGTTATTTACTTATACTTAGGCAACGTCCTTCTCTATCACCACATGTTTTCCGATAACTGGGTGAGAAGTAAATAGCACGTCCTCACTCACGGTGATTAGATAAACTGCTGTTTATATGAGACTTCATGCTGGACTTTTTAAGTCTTGTATGCTGTGCTGTATCTTGGAAAAATCAATGGAGCACAACAGCACAACATGCACTGTCATCTGCACCTGAACTTGGAACAGTGGAAACTGTTGTCCAAATGCAATGGTACGGTCTTGGCTCCCAGATGAATGAAACATCAATGTGGGCAATATTTACTGGCAGCATCAGTCATAAGACATTATGGGAGTTTGATGTAATCCCTTCCAGGGAAAAGTGACTAGTTACATTGTTGCTGAGCACTTATAGCAGAACTCCAATATAATGATATTTCATTGTGAAGGAGGACCACAGTTACTTTGTGGTGCAGTCGTCTGCCTTTTAAAAGTACCCATTCATAATACATTGTTATGATGCAGATTTTTCTAGTCAATGATTTGTTATTGTAATCTTTGTCTAGTAGTCACCTTTTAGTGTCTGTGTGCTCCTTTCTGGCCTTGTACCCGTTTCTTACGATCCGTCTGCAGACGCTTTGTGGGCGACCCGCAGTCTCTGCCGGTCCTCCCTTTCTCAAGCTCACTGCTCACACAGCTCACTACTCACACAAGTTAAGGGGCCACGTCCTTTAATTCATGTGATTAACAACAATGTACAAGCAACAAAAGCTGCCGTCATTTTCTGTCGTCTCTCGACAGTCTCTTCTGGCACTCGAACACCATGATAAACACCATAATCGAACCCTACTTTACTTCCTTCGCAGCGGCCCATGCATTTGAGCACCGTTTAAATGGTTAGGGCCGCTGTGTTTACTCCCACGGACCCACTCTGCAGGCAGCCTCGGGGTCTGCCACTCTGAGTGAGACTCACCGACGTCAGGGCGGCTCTCGGCCTTCAACGCAGTCACAGAGTACTCTGAAATTAAGTCGGCTCCTCTAATTAAAACACAATTCAATATTGGGGCCCTTTCATGCTAAATATTTTTCAATGCCATCTGGGAATATTCCATACTTGTCTACCACAGTGTTCTTTTTCTCTCTTGCAGTTTCCTTTACTCTCTCAAAGCCGAATAACCAAAAACAGATCTGTCACTAATGAGACATCTGTTTATGATTATGTTTTAAAACACCTGTTGCGTTGCAGATGGCCGCCATTGATTCTATTAGATACTTAGTGTGGACAGGGTGAAAAAGCCTTCCGCAGCCAATACCGTTCCTTCAGTCAGTTAAGGTAGCATATTGATTTTCATGCTTCAGGGGCTCCTGTGTTCACCCAGCGGGAGAATACACAACGAGGACACGATTGCCAGTTTGACATCTTCTGCACTGACACCATGAACTCTCCTCGCAGCCTCATCGATGTGACCACTGCCCACAGACGTTTAACGTGGAGTTCAACCTCACACTCCACAAGTCCACACACACCACCGCTGACTTCACCTGCCCCGTTTGCAATAAGAGGTTCTCCCGCATCGCCAGCCTCAAATCCCACGTCATGCTGCACGAGAAGGAGGAGGTTAGTCGGGTGAACGGCCCGACGCGGGACCAACGTTGATTCACAGTTGCTAACGCTCAGGGAGAAACGGATGTCTTTGTGCTGTCTCCCTTCCTCCTTCCTCTGTCCCCAACCGTCCGCCCCTGCAGAATCTGATCTGCGTGGAGTGCGGGGATGAGTTCATTCTCCAGAGCCAGCTGTCGCTGCACTTGGAGGAGCACCGGAAGGAGTTGTCGGGCATCAAGGTCTACACGTGCAAGACCTGCGACAAGGAGTTCAAGACGTCTGCACACCTCAAGGAGCACATGAAGAGTCATGTCAAGATGAGGTCAGGCCGAGCTCCAAATGCTGATTCATTTCATTTCACTGCAGCAGGCGGAAAAATGCTCTGAAGTTAAATGGGCGACATGAGTCCAGGTATCAAATGTAACTAATGTAACCTTGTTCAGGGCGGTTTACAGTAAACTAATATGATATTAGGGATTCTAGCGACATCCAAAGAGTAAGAGAGAGTTATTTTTAAATTTGTATGACGCATTAATTACACAAAGGCTAGCTATCAGTCATGGAGACAGAGGAGTACCTACAATAGCAGTTACTGTCAAGAGACACTAGCTCTGCACCCAAAAGAAGTAGCAACTCCGTATGGCACAGGGACAGAAAGACACTGAAGCTTTTAGATAATATATGAACATAAAAAATGAATCAATCCATTCACTGTGGTTTGGAGGTAAATTAGATGGTCTGCATGGCGGCATGCACAGAATAGCATGGCCTTCAACGGAACGTTGTGTTCTGCTCACAAGGTGCAGTTCTACAGCTCCTACGAGGACAACGGTCCTCAGTGCTGTGTGCTAACCCTCTTCAGGCTATTTCTAATCGAAACAGTAGAACCAAGGCTCAAAAGAGCCAGCAGCAGTAAGAATAAATGGTTGAAAGGATGCTGCGAGTACATTAAGTGCTTTTATTGCTTTTTTTATTTTCTTGCAGAACTTATTTTCATATACGGATTTTATTAAAATATCAAGGTCATTCATTTGATCTCCTTTTGCTGTGTTTACGTGTTTCGCAGGCCGCTCAGCTCCAGTACCCGAAACTACAAAAAAAACATTGACCGCAGTGGCTTCCAAAACGGTTGCCACCACTGTGGAAAGGCTTTCAAAAAGCCCAGCCAGCTTGTGAGGCACATCCGAATACACACAGGTGAGTGGAAAGCACAGAAAAGGCCTTTCCGGACAATGGATCACGTGCAGGAGAAATGCTCTGCGTGGATTGTGTTGTCCTGAATGTTCCACAAATCCTCCACGTGGATGTTTTGTGAGGTGTGGGTGGCCACTGGCCCCCGTTGTGAATGGCGGGGGCTCAGTAGCCTGCTGCTCTAATGCCGTAGGTCGTGAGTGCAGCAGGAGGCTGTGTGGGCAGTGGTGCCCCCACCAGCAGGAGAGCTGCCAGTGTAGTGTCTTTTCCAAACGCTCCATGATTTAATTTGTCTCTCTCAACTTGTCCTCCGTTTTCGGACCCGTACCCCTCGGTGCAGCACCTCTCTGGGCTGTCAAATAAAAATGTGTGTGTGTGTGTGTGTGTGTGTGGGGGGGGGGGGGGGGGATGTTATGGATGTATTTGGTGTCGCTGTGTGCATCTTTGTGTGGGTTCAGGCAACGTAATCGGTAGCTTTCCCTCACATGTTGTTTCACGTCAGCCACATTCCTTTGTTTGGTTGCCTGGCTGGTTGAATGACTAATGGGGGGGGGTGGAGTATTTTCCTCCGAGCCTCAAATCTCAAACCGCCCTTAAGCTGATGAGGTTAAGAGTCGCACGGGAGACTGTCTGACACACAGAACAGTTGATAAAAAGATCATCATTGAGTTGTCTTTAATTAGGCTAATAGAATGAATTTTATTTTAATTGTATTCTTATGGCTAGTTGTGCTACCTCAAAAAACAACTTTTATTATGAATAATGAAGATGAACAAAACCCAGGGGTTTCTCTGCATTTCCGTTGGTTGAAATGTTTTTAATTGCTATGAATATATGAAATGAAAACACGATAATAATATACAGTTTTAGATTTACAGAAACTTGATCAAACTATTTGACGGCTCCCTCGTCAGCCATCAGCCCTGCGTCATCAACGATGGAAGATGTCCACGAGTGAACCGCCTCGTTTCTTTCTCAAATATATTGAGATTTTTGTTAGTGTGGTATTAATTGAGAATTTTCAATTTGTGGTCCAAATATCAAATGACGGAAGCAGCCCTAAAAGCTGCTTTTAAGGAATGAACGTATGTGACATCAACAACAGATTGAATAGGATTTCTTAGCGACGCTTCACATTCACTGTTTGCCTTTTTTCATTTTGCCATAAAAAGTCTCTGGCTTCCGGAGCTGTATTTTCACCTGGCCTGGCCCTTCCTTCCCTGCAGGCGAGAGGCCCTACAAGTGCTCACATTGCGGAAAGGCGTTCAACCAGAAGGTGGTGCTGCAGACTCACATGGTGAGGCACACTGGGGAGAAACCCTACCTCTGTATGTTCTGCCCGGCTTCCTTCTCGCAGAAAGGGAACCTGCACTCGCACGTTCAGAGAGTTCACGCTGAGGTAAGAGCACCGTACTACGGATCTGAAAGTGAAATACGCACAGCTCAAGCACTGAATAGCAATAATCTCTGTAGGATGTCATGTTGGAATAAATGGACCTAACATAATTGGTTTTTCAACACAGTCTGACATGGAAAGGCTACTAGAATCCCTCCCTAAATCCTCTATTTTAAGTCTTCCATTCATATGATGGGTATTGAACCGGGTAGAAAAATATAGATATCGCACGAACTACTCTTGTTACTGCTATATGGTTTTTTTCAAGCGACATTGAAATATTGTTAGATTTTGGGGAATCCTTATTATTATTTCTTTGATTCTGATTGCTGTCCAATACATTATTTTTGTAGACCTTCACTCACACACCAAGTTGCTCAGAGTGTTTCCTTTAATGCAACAGGACACACAGCCATGTTGTTTTCCTGTTGGGACGGGATTGAGGGGAAATTGCACCTTCTTGTTCCTCATTTGTTTTGTTTTTTCTTTTGCAAGCACTTGACAGCCACCAATCTTTAAGGGCCCTCCTGATTCATCCGTCCTAATTCATTTTGGACTTAGTTCTCCCACGATGCTCAGCCTCTAAGGTCCCATCCTCGTAGTGGAGGAGAGGTTGACAGAATTGTTATGTGTCCATTCTGAAGGATAATGCATAATCCTGAGTGTAGATGTGTTTTTGCCAGGGTTTCTTAACAAAGAACATCATCGGACGGTGGGAGTAGCTCATAGTTGAAGACTGTTTCCAATAATGTGGCTGCAGTCTGGATTGGGTGGGCTTTTTAGCAGCCAAATCGTAAAGCAACACAATGATCTCACAGGAGGTGCAGTGGGTCCCCCATCAGTGACACAATGCTCAGTGCTAGTGCATTTACTCAGCAGAGAGGAGAGAAAGGCGTAAAGTAGAAGAGATGCTGCGTGCTTCCAGTCATTTGGATGACTACTGCTAGAACCTGCTGAGAAATAAATGTCCTTGTTTTCTCCCAAAACTATTAATGAGTGAGAGGTTTGTTCACTTAAATAATAATAGTTGGTGACTAAATACCTGTAAAGCTAAGGTTATTCCCACCATTGTGTCCAGTATTCACTGAGGCTACATATAATGTTGTAATTATATTCTTCAGGCAAAAAAATAAATAAGAATACCACATCAATTTAGAGAGCGCTTTTTCCCCCCCCCCCCATCCTTCTGTCGGGGAAAGTGGTTCACGTGACCTCAGGGGGAATTGCTCCTGTAATTTGGTTCTTCTTCTTGGTTATTTTACCTAATACCTATATTTGTATCAAACAATATAATAGCAGCGAGCCTCTTCACTAAAATCTCCAATCTTGCGTGTTGTTAGTGCCACTTGATAGTCCCTTCGGTTTAGTTCAGGGCTCCTCAACCACTGAGCCGAGGACCGATAATGTTTCTTTTCATACATTTTTATAAAATGTTTCATTTTGAAAGAAATGGCCGTATTCTTTTCCAATTAGATGCACCTTTTTTTCCTCAATGCAAAACACAGCAAAGTCAAATTCAGACTCGGATCCTAAACTTAACCTGATAGAGAATCCATTTTAATCTGTCATTTTTAGATGAATAGTCTTTCAAGCTTAGCCTTTAATCATAGACCATAAAAGTGGGTGTTCTTCATTGGTTTTGATATCTTAATAGGCAATTACTTGATAATCATCTGAAACATATTTGATGGGGGGGAAAAAAGACAGGAACCTGGTGTCACCCTGCAAGCTTTTTAATGGTGTTTCACTTAGAGTTCAGTCTAAATAAAAGCTTCAAACTAAATTCCCTATGATGAGCCTTCAGGTTGAATTCATGCTTGTGAGAACGTATTGGATGGCTGTTTTTGCTCCGTTCATTGTTTTCCAGGCCAGCTCAAAAGTTTTGCATAATCATTTTGCCTCATGGGGTTCCAAATGGCCAAATGGCCTCTCTTGACCGTTCTCTTTGCTTTTTTGACAAAATGGATTACAACTGATTGAAGTCTGAATTTTCTTTTTTCCTTTCTCTTGTTTGCAAATATGATGTGTATTCCAGGCCAAAAGCCCACGGTGGTGCCTGTAGATTGAATTACCTCCGGAAAGCCAAACACGGGGACCATTTCAATAATGCATCTAATTTTCACAAGTGTCCTTCGGCTTTTTGGTTCCAGGTAGAGTTTGTCTTTAGGATTGACTGACTTCATGAATAAATCATGGTCAGGCATTTTTCATATTAGATTTCATGGTCAAATGCATAGTCGGGAACTAAAATCCACATAGTTTAAATCCAATGAAGTGTTTTGTTCTTTTAGGGTGGTGCAGGCATGTTCAGGCAACAACACCCTGCACATAAATGGTAAAACTCCACTCCAGAATATATACTCAATAGATTTCTTCAGCTCTCAAGTATATAACTGGTACTGCACCTACTTTGAAGATATTTCCTACTGTTTTTGCGGACAGTATTTGTTTAGGTATTTACGTTATCCACATCTTGCTCAGGTCTGTGATGGGTGGAGATTAAGATATTGTCTTGTATGTATATCATGCTTTCTGACAGACTAAAGGCGGACCACTGTTTCCATGCATGGACTGCAGCTGTGTATTCAAGAAGTTGGGCAGCCTTAATGCCCACATCAGCAAGATGCACATCTCTGTAATTGAGGTTCCCTCAAGCACTACGGTAAGCGACCAAAATGCTGTATGCACAAAAAAAGGTTGTTCCACTCAATCAGCCAACTATCCACTGAGAATTTTACGACAGTCAATCATTTTTGGACTCTTTAATTGAGGCCAATAAGTATATTACACAGGGACGTACAATGGTTACAGCAGGAATACTCAAAAGCACATCATCTGGTTTAAAAGTATTTAGTGAAAACACTTTCAAATCATTTGTATCCTTTATAAAGTATTGCCTCTTTGACATAAATGTCATTATCTTAATCAGTAGATGATGTTTCTGCTATACCGGGTATGTAGCCACATTTATTTCCTACTAAAACCCTAACCCCGATACCAACAAAAATTTGTTTTAATAATTGTATGCCTTAGAGAGAGCCTCTACAACAGATAAGTCAGCTTTCAAATTGTCGTGCGTCTTCATCTTGTGAGTGGCCCTTTGTCAAAATTGGTCTTTTATCTTGGTTCTCCGCTCCGTTCCCCCTCTTCCTCTCCCTTAGGAGGCCGAGGTGACGGGTCAGGCTGCCGGGGGACTAGAGGGCGGCGAGGGGGTGACAGACGTCATACAGCAACTTCTAGAGCTGTCTGAGCAGGTCAGCGGGGAGACCGACCAGCCCCAACCTACGGAGCCGGTGATCGCCATGGAAACTGCCATCAACCAGGACATCCTGCAGGTGAGCAGATGACATTCACTCACACTCACTAAATGACGTGACAAGAAAGAGACTTGGGGGCATTCAGAGCTCCACAGACTGACTGGTAACCACACGGCTCTCACCTAATCTACAACACTTAAACCAGTGCACCACTTCGGCTCCAATCCATCAATGTGACAGAAACTCACTTGGAGACATGAACATTGTCTCTTTCTTCTTCAGTGTCTGTGTGTAAGGTGCTTGCATTACGGCACAGTGAAACAAAATGCACAGGTCAGGTCAACAGCATAAACACAAACATCAGCCTCTGAACATCCGTCATTTTTACCTCTGAAAGTTAGTGCAACCATTTATGTAGAAATGATTCGGCAAAGGATCGGGGGACCCTCTGTTGGAATATATTTGCGATAAAAAATAACTCATTAAAAGCCTCTGGAATCCTTTTGGTTGAGACTAAATAACATTGTCCGTTTCTTTCCTTTGTCGACTGGAGGGAAGCTAGAGGAAACATTGGCCATCCAGGGGAAAGAAGACAGCAGAATCCTTTCTTTTGCCAGGAAGCAATGCACCGAATGATGTGAATATCACTGAGCTTTGCTTCTGGCCATTGTATTCTTTTGGCCAATGTTGGGTCAATATGTTTTACTTTTATTTCAAGCCATACCTCAAATTGTTCAATCCATAATACTAATAAGTAAGTAAGTAATTAAGTAGGTTTCCAATTCATTTGATTATGGATTTCTTGGTGACCTCATTGGCGCAGATGAAGGACAATGAACAATGTTTGTATCTATTGATTTTATCGAGCCTCAGAGAGCGAGAGAGAGAGAGAGAGAGAGAGAGAGCAGCAACATCCCTCGAGTGAATGAGAAAGACAAAGTCAACCAGAACAAGGCAGGAAATTTTAAGAAATAAAACACATCTTCTCATTATTTCATGGCAGTTATGTTCCAAAGTGCTAAAAAAGCTCCACATCTCCCCAGAGCCCCGTGGGGAGGGTCTGCTTTGCTGGATTTTGAATGAATGCAGCCAAAGTGCTTTCTTTATTCTGTCGGTTCTGCTTGTTTTTTTGTTGTTGTTCGCTTCAGTAAAAAGACACACAGCCACTCGGCAGCCAGCACAGGAGAGGTAGAGAGAGGAGAGCAAATGCAGCCGCTTTGTATCTGACTGGGCTTAAAAGCATGCGGGAGTTTCGGTATCAGGCGCAGAGTGGCGTTACAAAGCGGCGGCATCTGACCACCTGGATGGGCTGCACACCCCGCTGGTTTGCTGGAGCTTGCACCTCCAGGTGGGGCCCGGAAGTCTCTCGCTTGACGCCAAGAAACGTAGCAGACACATCTAGATAAGAAAGAAAAGAAGGAGAGAAAATGTAGGGGCTGAGTCTCCGTAGAGACGTATGCAACCACATGCTGAGGGGGATTATTTTCTGTAATATATTACATTAATTAATTTGTTCCTGCAAATTATACCCTCAACAGCTGTCTATGCATATTTATCCAACGAGCCAAAAATGCACTTGATATGCAAAAAAATACAAGGTGTCTCCGTCTACGAGTTACTGTGAATTCATACATTTAATAAAATGACAGCGTATCTGTTCCATGAGGCATGCCAATGACGACCCTCGGGAATGTCACACTGACTGAATGGATTATTATTTTGGTACATTTGGTCACTTACAGGACTGTTGTTTTACCAATTAGTCACGTCGATGCTTTAAACATAATGTAAAAGCTGATGAATAGGAGCAATTTATTTCAATTGTTCGATTCACAATCCGAATAGTTAATTCAATCAACGGTTGATTGAATGTCGGTGTATCGGGTTGGTTGCAGCTTGAGTGCATGAAGACGTTTTGAAGCCGTGGTTTAAGATCTTTTGTTCTGTACCTTTTTAGCAAGCTCTGGAGAATAGTGGGCTAAGTGTGGTCCAGCCGCAGAGCGACGCCCCACCCACTGAGGCTCCGAACCAGACCACCGGCGGCCCTGGAGGAGAGCCCAAGAAAGTACAAGTCCACCACAAACCGATCCGAGAGAGGAAAAGGAGCATTTTCAAGAAACCCATTCAAATGCCAGGTAGAAGGGAATATTACACACAAGCATTGCATTGTACGATAATCATCCAGATTAGAGTTGAAGCTCAGAAGGTCTGGTATTATTCAAGCAACACGTATAAAATATCCTATGTTATTACCTGCATTTACATGATACTGTGATTCCTGTAAATACGGGGTGTTGTTTAATGTAAATAAAAAAGGCCACTTCATTCATAAAGCTTAGTAAAGACGATGCCTGCATTGGTGAAGGAGAACAGCTTTGCGTGGGAGCACCAAGCTGCCGGCCGCCAGAAACCCTGCACAGCTGCTTCACCTCTGTCTTCCTTTCACCAGGCTCCATCAGGGAGGAGAATGGCGTCCGCTGGCACGGCTGCCCGTACTGCTCCAAGGAGTTCAAGAAGCCCAGCGACCTGGTTCGCCACATCCGCATCCACACTCACGAGAAGCCTTTCAAGTGCAAACAGTGCTTCAGAGCGTTTGCTGTCAAGAGTACCCTCACAGCACATATGAAAACGCACACGGGTATCAAGGCCTTTGAGTGTCAGTGCTGCCTCAAGTGCTTCTCCACTTCTGGCAGCATGAAGGTACACATGCGTCTGCATACAGGTGAGAAGCAGGTCCACTTCCTGAAAGGGTTACGGTTAAAGCATAACTGTATACAACATTTTCAGTGCACCTTTTTCCATTCCTTCTGTATGCCAATGTAAGCAGTGTTCAACCCAGGCAAAAGGGGTCAATTGTGAGCTTTTAACATAATGTTTGGAGTTTCCTGGCAGCCAGCGTCATTGAGTACTGCGCTAGATCCTTTGTGCCACTACAGCCAGAGCCCTCACTTGCACTTGTGTTTGCAATCATCCTGTATTTCCTTTTAGAGGGAAACAATCTTCCCCTTGACATGAAATGTCAGCATTAGTGTGAATAAAACTGAAACCGCTTACTTATTGGTTGCCTTGGTGCAGTAGTTTTTGTCTTATCAATCTGCTATGTCAGGGATTCCCAAAGTGTGGTGCGCGCACCCCTGGGGGTGCGCGAGCTGCGACCAGGGGGTGCGCGAGAGGAAAAATGTAATGGCGGTCCCTTACATTTTTTTAAAGCAAAATTGGAGGAGTTGCAGAAAAGCCGTTGCAGTTTAATTCATGCATTGGGTCTACGAAAGACGCATTACGGGCTTCATATCCGCTCAGTTACACAGCAGGGAGAAAGGGGCTGCCGCACACAATTGCCGAAGACGTGTGTTTGCCAGCGGCAAAAGAAATGGTGGAGTGTATGATTGGAGAGAAAGAGGCAAAAAAGTTGGACGGCGCATTGATGCCATGTCTAAAGACATCCTGGCTGTACGTACGTACCTCTCGCTCTCGCTCTCACTCGCTCTCTCTCGCGCTCTCTCTCTCTCACTCTCTCTCTCTCTCTCTCTCTGCAGGCTGAGCGACTTTTGCACTAACCGTGCTTTTTGTTACTGAGCCTGTGTTGATGTTTGTATTGTCATGTGTGTTCTGGTTATTTGCGCATGTTTAAACATGAGTCTTTATATGACGATAAAACAACGTTTTGTTGCGTTTTTTTTAAAGTGTGAATTGGGGGTGCGCCAACCCGGTCGGGACATGGAAGGGGGTGCGCAGGAAAAAAAGTTTGGGAACCGCTGTGCTATGTAATGGAACTGTTGATGGTTTAGTTTAGCTCTGGTCATGTGTTAGCGGTAAGCTAAGGGTTTTGGTAGATGTGCTCTCGGCTGTATTTCTAGAAAGCACTTTGATATCCTTGTCACTTTTCCTTGTCCTGTAATTTGGTTGCTGAGAAACACACATTGTCTGCTGCTAAATGAAAGGCATTGTAACCTTATTATAGACAAATTGAAAAAATAAAATGACATGACCCTGCTTACATTATTGGTTTATGTGTGGGTTTCATATTTGTTTAGATTGGGTTAGTGATAGTGAATTCGGACACATTTCGTTACTTGTATCTTATATTTGAAATCTTTTGCTTTTTGTAGCCAAGTACCTAAGTCCCAATCGGTCTAATTCTCTAAATAGTGCCGTTTTTCCCCACTTTCCCCAGGTCTGCGTCCTTTCCCGTGCCCCCACTGTGACAAGATCTTTCGTACATCAGGCCATAGGAAAACCCACATTGCATCGCACTTCAAAAGCTTGCAGCAGAAGAAGCACAAGTTTCCCCGCAGGAGCAACAAAGCCAAAGTGTCCAAAAGTCACCTACCTCTGCCCGATATCCCCCTGCAGGAACCCATCCTCATCACTGACTTTGGTAGGAGCACTTGTTGGCAGTCACGTGTGCCTTATTTTTTCTCTCGAGTTTCTTCACGTGTGCTGTGTGGCTCTGCACAAAATGAGATGTCTTTTTTGAAGGAACACATGTGCTGCTTAACAGGCCTCATCCCATCCCAAAACCATCGCCTGGCTTTCCAACAATACCTGGAGGTGGTGGGCAGCGACCGCCCGTACAAGTGCCAGTTCTGTAGTAAGGCTTACAAGAAGTCCAGCCATCTGAAACAGCATGTCAGGTAAAGCGTCCCCGTAACATTGCATGTCCAGTGGTGTTGCATGTTTTGTCAATGGGTGGCTTCATGGAAGCGATAATACAGGGGACAAGACGGCTCAAGGACAGAGTTTCTGGGAACGCCACAGATCAGTGGGGGCCCCCGAAAAACCAACAACTGCTGTTTCTGTTTGATGATTTTGTGGATTTACCTCTAGTTCCCAGAGGCGTAGCCCTACTTTTTATGATGATGGCTTTTCACGACCAGGCCAAAATGTCCACTTAAATAGTTGGACAAGGAAGGTTTACCACAACAGTGTCCCTTTCAGTTGGTGTCCAGTGGATTCACCTGTACCAGCGTGACATTAGATAATGGCAATATTACTTTGGGCGCTGAGTTTGGAATGTTATTTATTGTTAATAAAGTACCCAAAGGAGGTGGGATGAAATCAACACAGAAGTGAGTGAGGTGCCGTAGTGACCGGCTCTGACCTGCGTCCCTCAGCCGTGCGGCTCCGCAGACATAGACTCTCAATTGTTTCAGATTTTCTTTATTTATACACTAAAGCTAAACTTATAATGATCATGCTATTTATTGATTGTGGCTTAAAAAGGGGTGAGATCAAGGTCCTTTAGAGGCATCCACCTCTGGCCCTTGTAGTACTAGGTATCCATTAACAGTACAATAACTTCTAAACATTCTCTAAAATATCCCTCAGTCACGGATAAAGAAAAATGAATGAAAGAGCATCACCAAAAATGATGAATTGCTTTAAAACCTTCTACCTTATGTATGATTGACAAGCTTACAGCATTCACTTGTATATTGAAAGCTTAATCTAGACAATGGGGCTGTCATCGCTGAAGTGTTTTTAGTGACGCTCACCAAAGCACCATGGAATTTGTTTTAATCGGGCTAAGCACTAAACTATCATGATGATAGCTGTATACACTAAGTCCACCCTAAAACAAAATTCTAAAAAGCGACAGTTTTGCGCCTAACTATCTTTGTGTTTCTTTCTTTTGTCACCCCAGGTCTCATACAGGAGAAAGACCCTACACATGTGTGCAGTGCAGTCGAGGTTTCGCCTCCTCTGGAGTCCTAAAAGCTCACATCAGGACCCACTCAGGCCTCAAGGCGTACAAGTGCCTGATGTGCGACACCACGTTCACCACGAGCGGCAGCTTGCGGCGCCACATGACCACCCACAGTGATCAGCGGCCTTACATGTGCCCCTATTGCCAGAAGACCTTCAAGTCATCACCTAACTGCAGGAAGCACATGAAGACGCACAGGTTAGGGATTCGCTGTGTGTTTGATTGAGTTCTTTGAATGCTTTTCCAAGTCGTTAAGGAACATAGTAGGATGATGTACTCGATTGCTGAGTGCAATGACACCAGAGGATGCCCCAAATGCACCCCATCTAACGCTGCACTAGCTGATCGCAGGTGTCCAATGGCTGTGCGTCAGGGTTGCATGACAATTTACCACGGCTTAATGACGCCAGTCATCACTCACTATACCAAACGGACATTTTTTATAGAGTATAGTTTTTAATATGGAGTCCAACAACTTTTCGGTTCCCCGAAGCAGGTTTGGCTAAATCACCATAGCAACACGTCGAAAAACATGAACCTGTGACGTTGACTTTTGTAAAAAGTTTATTCAATGTGAAATGCTCCCACACCTTGGATGACTTAACTTGAACAGGTGTCTTTGCCTGCGTCATGTGACTCACAACAACTGCCGGCGCTGCTGGCTGCTCTTTCCTCTACATCGGCTCGGCTCTTTTTTTAAACTTTTGCTCCTCGAGCATCTCCGCAACGAGCAAAGTAATTATCATGCGACACAACGAACAGATGATTGAATTAGTTGCCAACCCTTTTAATAATGGATGTTTATCGATTTCATCGATTTGTTGCAGCCCTAGAATATGCAGTAGGAAGGCTGAAACAAACCAATAGTTTTTTTTTTCCCTTTCTTTTCCGGCCAAACCAGGTATGAACTGGCCCAACAGCTTCAGCCCCAGTCAGCAGATGACCCCTTAGGAGGGGGCACAGTCGGCCATGATATGCAGGTAGAAATAGAGGGAGATTCCCTCCAGCCAACATCTGCTACCTCAGCAGAGCAGCAAAGCATGCTGGGACTGGGCCAGGCAGAGGGTGTGAATGGAAGTCAACAAGTGACACTGGAGGCCCCACTAACTGACCAACCGCTTGTGCAAGGAGACGGTAAGCAACTGCGAAAGGGCCAGATGATTCTTAAACAGGCCGAATGGGCACAAGGCCCAGCTCCCTGGTTCAGAGTACAAGAATTCATCGCTGATATTTCTTGTTGAAAAGTCAACCAAATATCTAAAAATAGAGGGGGGTTGCAAAATGACTGTGACTACAAAGAGACAGGTGCAATATTAAAATAATGACATATAGTAGGCAGCATCGGAGTTATCCCTCAAAGAATAAGAAGTATCCTGTTATGACGGAAATAAGTCTGAAAAAGTTTCAAGCACCAGTCGAAAATCCATCAAACTAATTTTATATAGTTACCATGGTTGAAATGCTCTTATTGTAAGTTGCTTTGGATAAAAGCGCTAAATGACATGTAATGTAATATAGTAGCTTCATGTTTTTCTCAAAAGCTCCATCTGCTGTTATTAGACCAAACCCTATTCTTTCCCCAAAATAATACCATTATTATGATTTGCTATGATGGTTATGATTAACCTGAACCAGATTCACGATACACTGTGGAACAGTTCAGAATGTTCCACTCTGTCCAACTTTGAGTATCAGACTAACCTGTTTTCTTGCTGTGCGTCTCTTTCTTTGTGTTGGCAGACTCGTATGTGACGACCCAACACTCCTTGCCTCAGAATATCACTCAGTTCGAGTCCACTACACTTCCCCAGCCTTCCTTTGACCAGCAAGCTCTAACTCAAAGTACGCACACACACGCACACTTGCTGTCTAACCAATTTCACTCATGCAGGCTGCCCTGTTCTGTCCTCCCACCAAATTGCACATTGATTGATACAGCGTGCAAAGGCTGGCATCAAGAAGTCACCACGGTGATGGAATCTTTCACTCGAGAGTATCATTAAAAAGAAATCATACATTAATAATAGAATTCATCTTTTTTTCCGATAGCTCCACTCAAAACACAGCAGCTGTCGCTTGTCGGCCTGACTTAATGCAATTCAAACAGATAATTTGTTTATAGAGCGATTCACAGATGGAACATCTCAATAGTTCCTTCCCTCTTCATTGCATTACTGTTAATCCGGTGGAGTGCACTCAAACACATGGCTACTAACGTATCCAAGTTAGTCAGCAGGCTCTGACCACATTACCCCGCAATTTGGCAATAGTAACTGTTGACAGCCTGGGTCCAGTGGAACAGCGTGCACTAGCGGGATAGTACACTTAGATCAAACATCTGTCAGGCAGATTCCTGTTCTAGTCCCCTTAAGAGGCCCTGCAATCTTTTAACACTTGAAATTTCATCATTCTTATTCTTTGAGGACCTTGAGTGTACTTACATTTTCAAGGGCACAAAGCACACGGGTTGATTTGATGTCAAAACGTATAACTAAGATCCCGAGCGTTTCATGTGGTTTCTATGGTTACCTTTGTTCTGAAACCGGTTGTAGTGTTTGACATTTTGAAAATACCGATAACAACCTTAATTAAGCGTAAAATATCGAAGCGCATCATTTCTAAGGATATTTTTAGAACTCTCAACAAACTCTCAATAGATGTTGCTATGGTAACGCCTCTAGATTAAATGTTTCTTTGTCACTTGGAGAAAAAAATGTAATAAGTTATTGAAAATAGGTATTGCGCCACAAATAACAAGAGAAACACCTAGGGCTCACAACAGACAACATTATGACCACCTACTATGAAATCAACATATTCAAAGAGAACGAAGCTGATTGTTCTCTGCTTCCTTCAGGCTTCACCATCACCGATTCCAGCTACGGTCAGTCCCATTTCTCCAGCGTCCAGCAGCTGCAGGATTCCAGCACCCTGGAGTCTCAGGCCTTGTCTTCCAGCTACCACCCCCCGAATCTGCTCCACGTTCCCAGCGAGGAGGTGGTGAGTCCCGGGCCTCCACATGCACCAATACACCTCCTAGTGCACTCATTTGAAATTCAATTCTCAGATCTGATTAAATTTGTTTCTGAATAATTCACCATTTGTTTTATTGTTTCTAGTATGAATCAACGCCTCTAATAACAATCGTGAGAAAGAACATTTATGAGAAGGACAAAAAAATGTTACTGAGAATTTTTCAAAACAAACATACATGTACAGTATCTGACTAAAACACAAGACTCTTGATGTCAATCAGTATTAACGTTTTTGTTCTTCTTTTTCTTTTATAATCCAGGCGAACAGGCTTCTTCAGCAGAGCAGTCAGGATGAGCTTGAGCTGACCACTCAGGACTACCAGAACGACAGCGAGGACAACAGCAAGAGAGCCTACAGGTTGACTTCTAAATGATTTATTTGTTGGGCAGCACGCACATTAGTGGAATTTGATCCCACCGAATTAGTCCATTTTCCATTAAAGGACAACCTTCGTCCATATCTGCCGCTGAAGTCTTGGCTCAATGATTTTATTTTTTATTGAAAAGTTGATCTTGGCCAATTCAAGCGTCCTCATGACTGGATGCTGCCACCAGAGCCAGATTTCACACCAGACATGGTGTTAAGGACTTAATGGAAAATACATGGTTTGGCATTCAGGCAACATTCAGGCAGTTCAATTTTGTCATATGAACTAGGAAATGTTTTTCAACCTGGTATTTTGAGAGCTAACTCAGGGTTATCCAGGAGTGTTATTCATTCCACCATTGCATCGCAGCTCTCTGGTCTGATGAGCTGTGGTTCTGACGGGATTAGGGTTTCTATTCGACAGGTGCTCATGCTGGTCTCCTCTTTGGTCAAGTAGGTGACTGAGAGAAAGGACAAACAACCCTTTTTGCCAGATGATTGCCATGTACTGGTCACACTCTGAACATGACATAAATACTAAGAGTTGGGCAGGAGGGTGTAACAACCTGTTGCTGACATTTTCATATTATTGTGATTATTTAAAACCAGACACTCTGATTCCTGAAACCAGTGTTTGTAATGGGTTGTGTTCTACAATAGCCAAACATCTTTTTTGTGGGGCTTGAAGCAGATTAATGATATAATGACCACTGTGCCTGGGGAAATAAAATGCATTGCTCACAGCATTCACAAATGTCCGCACTTAATAACTTGCCCCACCTTTATTATGAGCATCTTTCATCCTAAGATTCCCCCCCATGAAGCCATTGTATGCTCCACAGATTTTTTTCATCTTTTGGCTACTGAAAGATTTTACAGTTTTATGTAAGGCAGACACCAAGTCCATCCATGTTTTTTCTTTCATTCAAATTCATGAATGAGATTTGACTAGAAGTAAATTAATAAACTTAAGTCCTCTCCATCATACGTAGTTTTGATATTTCACCCTGAATATTTACCAACCAGACAAGGACTATTTTACTTTTTGGACACCTCTAAAGACTTTTAAACTTACCAATGTTGATTCTAAAAGTTTGACTCAAACAAGCAGCCATGTTGGTCCGGTTTGAAATCCAGGACCAAACAGCCTGTGAGTAAAAACATTTGTCCAATCAAGCTCCTGGTGCATAGTGACACGCCCTTTAAGCGTGTGGACGTAACCCCAGTGTACACCTTATCTTTTTCCATTGGAAACAATGTCCCCCATCAGCCCAATGTCTGACTATATAGACGAGTTGATTATCATCAAATCCTTCTGTAAATAATAGCAACAATGACTTTTTTACCTTTTTCAGGTGCAGTTGGTGTAATAAGGGCTTCAAAAAGTCAAGCCATCTGAAGCAGCATGTGCGCTCCCATACCGGGGAGAAACCGTACCGATGTCATCTCTGTGGACGAGCCTTTGTGTCAGCCGGAGTGCTCAAGTCCCACCTCAACACGCACACAGGTGAGCGGGGAAATCCCCAAATGTCTCCCTTAATTAATTTGATTTTTACAAACACCCAAGTCTATAAAGGTTATAGGCACTGTTAAGTATATCTCAACCCAATGTAAATAAATGTCAAAATGAAAGGGGCACACTGACTAACAATGCTAATGCCAAATGGAATTCACTGTATGCACTTTAAACAACTTAATGTAGATACAGACAGAAGCTTCATTGACATTAAGTGTTGCTGACTCTTAGCTATGAACACAAGGCGAATTAGCAGTATTAGAAAAACAATGGGGTTTCATAATTTGAGTTTTTAAGTAGTTCACAGATAATTATTTCTAGTAAAACCTTTAAATAGAACTCCCCGAAACATGCAGACACTGTGTGAAGCCCGGCCTCTCTTATCTCCCGCCGACAGGAGTGAAGCCGTTTAAGTGTAATGTTTGCGACGCCTCATTCACCACCAATGGCAGCCTGAACCGCCACATGATTATCCACATCAAGTCCTTCAAATGCTCCATGTGCGACGAGAGCTTCAGGTCCAGCCTGCTGTGTAAAAAGCATATGAAAAAGGAGCATTCTGTGGAGGATCAAAGTAAGGCCGCCTGGACAATTTTTGCATGTTTTGCACCGGACACTTTTTCCACACAGGGTAATTCAAGTTCTTTTGCATCGGCATAGTTAGGAAGGCTGTTTGAAAGCTTATCCACCTTTTTAGGAAGATGAAGAAGAACAGATTTAGAAAATAGGAGGAAGGGGACAATGCTACAGTCCATCAGCATACAAAATACAGAGTTGTATTCTCCAACACAGTAGTAAAAAAAACCAACCGATGTTTCAAGTAACGCGTGTGGGTGGAAATGATGTCCTGCTGTTAAAGTACAACCCAAAGGCCTGTAATGATCTTTCAGCTTTTACAGTTATAGGTCTGGATAGTCAAGACATTGAGGAAGAGGATGAAGAAGAAGAAGAAGAAGAGGATGAGGACGAGGAAGAGGACGAGGACGGGGAGCAAAAGTCAAAGAGGAGGAGCTTGGAGATCATCACTTTCACTGAGGAGCAGACGGCAGAGCTGGCGAAAGATCCCGGGGAGGAGGCCTCGGTGTCAGAGCGGATCCTCGCCCAGTCGGCGGCTGAGAGGGATCGAATCAGCGAGATCAAAGACAAGGCCGTCGAGCTGGAAACGGAACCCAAGTTCGCCAACTGCTGCGACTTCTGCCCCAAGAGCTTCAAGAAGCCCAGTGACCTCGTCCGGTAAATACAAGCTTCTTTGACTTTAATGAATACACAAGATGTGCTTTTTGTTTTATTACACATGGAGTCAAACTCCCCATGTGATTTGCACTGGCAGATATTGTGTCATACTTCCTAATTCAAGATGAAAAGTGGTAAATGATTATCTGTATAAATAATGAGGTAATATCCCAAAATTCAGAAAATATATTTGAAGTTGTTAGACCATAGTCTTTTTAAATAAACAAATTATAATTTAAGCAATATGTATTTATCAGATACGCAAGCTCATTACCGAGAACTGGCAAATGAGCTGTGTGCTCTTAACTAGTAAAAACCTGCACGCCTGTACATTATAGATTTCAATTCCATTATTTCCCCCTTGCAAACTGACTGAGTTAGCATTCATTTGCTGTCTTTTTTTTTTTTCCTCTCCTTGAAATCTCTCATCTGTCCTTGAGCTCTTTAAAAGCGCCTTTGACAATCTGCTTCTACGTCCAGGCACGTTCGGATCCATACAGGAGAAAGACCCTACAAGTGTGATGAATGTGGAAAGAGTTTCACTGTGAAATCGACCCTGGACTGCCACGTGAAGACGCATACAGGTAAGAGTTTCATCACCAGAGCTTGAATTGTGGTTGAACTTATTTTAATTTCCTACAAGGTTCCTAAACCGAATTTCTGCAACGTGGTGGTACTTCGAGGAGGGGAATCTAAAGAGGGTAGTTTTGGTGACACTCTCGCTTATATTTGTGCTATCAATATTTCACCAAGAAAGCAAACGTCGAACTATTTGTTTAACTGGAATTTATGTTCAACAACAGTTAAAATGTGCAAGCATGTTGCCATGGTTTCCAGCACAACTGCAATGAAACCTCGTTTAATACTGCGCAGAGAGAAACAGTGACGTTTAATTAAAGCCCCCTGACCTGTCGTTTAAATTTCAATGGTGGTTGATATCATTAACTATTTATTATAATCTATCACTCCTGACTGTGTCTTGGCAGGTCAGAAACTCTTCAGCTGTCACATGTGCAACACGTCCTTCTCTACAAAAGGCAGCTTAAAGGTGCACATGCGTCTCCACACCGGCTCCAAGCCCTTCAAATGTCCCTTTTGTGAGCTCCGCTTCAGAACTTCAGGCCATCGCAAAACCCACCTCCAGTGCCACTTCCGGCCAAGCCTGGAAAGCCGCAAGTCCAAGCGCTGTGTCTCGTCCGGCGGTCAAGGTCAGGACCCCGAGAACGGGCAGGTTGTGGGGCTGGGCGAGGGTCAGCAGCCAGCATCTTCAGAGGTTCTCCAGTCCGTGGGTCTGCTGCAGACGTCCAACTCTGACCCCAACATTTACCTCCCAGCCAACCAAGTGCTGACAGGGCAGTTTGACCAGAGTCTACTGCAACCGGGGCTGGTGGGACAAGCCATCCTGCCCGCCTCCATGTCAGGTAGGCACCAGTGAGGCGTCACACTTTACAAATGGAAGCTTGCAATTGGAGGAGCATTTACATATCAACTGCAACTGACTCAAAAGCGTCAGCAGGCAATATGCGGAGAGGATACAATTGCCCATGTAAGTAAAAGAGGTCCCAGTGTGGTGTTATGGATGACCCAACCACAGCATGATTCTTTTGAATTCAGCACTTATTTCTATCATAGCGTTGGGCGAATGTTTAATTCACCGCTGTCGTCACCGTCGTGGGTGTCAGTGAGATGCAACTGGGCACTAATTTCCAGTGAGGAGCCCTCAGTTGGTCAGTACTCAGTCGGCAATTGCTCCGGACCACATCAGTTACAACACAAGGCCCGATGTGGCAAGTTCTTGGAGGAGGAAGGTGCTTCATCAGCAGAAGCCACTCCCTGTACATCCTATCCTCTCAATCACAGGATTCTCTTTGATCATTGTCAACATGATACCCACACTTCTCTAAAGAGATGTTTCTGAATTGCTGAAGCAGATAAAACACCCAAGGTGTCACAAAAGGAGTATGATTATTGGCCTTTCACAGTTTTACTGTATTAAATGTTGATAAAATGGTTAGTCAGAACACTAGAGTTGACTTCCTATTCACAAATAACCCGTTTAATGCAATGTTTTTGCAACATTCAATGAAAAAGACTCAAGATCTGCTTTACACAAAATTGAAATACCAGTGAGCTTTCCGATATATAACAAACATTAATTGAATTTTCTATTGGACTGGGTTAGTGGTGCGATGTAAATGCTTAATAAGGGTATTAGGGAACAACTGTGATTTCTGAATTCACCTACTTTCTCCAAAACATTCATTTTGATTTAAGTGCAATGTGTTTACTGAAGGTTTGCAGCCATGAAATGACTTTCTCCACAGCTCGTGGAGCATAACGTTTTGGGCCAAAAAGCTTTTCCAGTCATTGCCTTCTTCTTTAAGCTTACTGCTCCAGATTTCAGCTTTCTCTCTTCCTCTCTTCGGCATTTTCGAGAGACGTGCATGTGCATGGTACACTGCAGGCAAACCACCCAAAAACTTTTCATCTTCTGGGGAAACAACTGAAGTCATGTCTTTTGTTAGCTCTCACTCTTTTGGTGGTACTTTGGTGGAGACATTAAATATCTCACTTCTAGGATATTCTTGCACCAGCAGAAGGCAGCAGTTTTTTCCACAGCTCACAGGCACTAGCTGTGCATATAATGGAGTGTATGCAATACCTTTACATCTGGCCTTCACAGATTATTGATTAATGTGCCTCCATGGGCGTCATCGCCCAATACCATTAAATTGGCTCCCTTTTTGTCTGTCGAAACCAACGTTTTCCGGCATCGCTCTTTGTTCATAACTTCTTTTACCTGTCGTAACCCTCCGACTCACTGCCGTGCTTTCATTATTCGGCTAATGAAACTATTAGTTATTATAGTTATAACCATGCATTTCCCCAACATGAACATTTGATTGAGTTGTGTCATTTAAATTTTGAAGCTGGGGCAAAATAACTGTAGTTTCTGGATGGGTAAACATTAGCACTTGTAGAGAGTGCTCATAGCACAATGTGAAATCTCTAATAATATCTCTGTGTGTGTGTGCTACAGCTGCAGGGGACCTGACTGTGTCTCTCCCAGATGGCCTGACCACACTAGATGGCATCCACCTGCAGCTGACACCTGCCAACCTGGTTTGCCCCAACGTTCAGATCTCTGGCATCGATACCAGCAACATCAACAACATCACATTACAGGTTACACACACTCACAACAACTAATTGTGTTATCAGCCATTCTGCGTGTCTTCACTGTGGCCCTTAAAGAGATAGTTCAGGGAGTTCTGAAGTTGGGTTGTATGAAGTACTCATTCATAGTCAGTGTATTGGCAAAACTAGATTTAGGGGTCCAGGCACGGAAGCAAAGCAATGTACTGCTGTGGATAAGGGGCGGCAGCCAAATGAACCGTGGCTAGAATAAATAACACGAAGGAAAAAAACATCCATGTTACATTTCCCCTCTGTACCTCAGACAGCCCTTTCTAAGGAGAACTGAAGCCGTTAGATTCATTGACACTCTGCAAAAACGTTTTCCTTGCAGAATATACAATTTGCAAAGTAAAATGACAATGTCAAAGGAGCCGTGTGTCTTTGAAGAGTGCGTAGATAGTGGCTTCAGGCGCCCGGTAGAATCTGTTTTGATGCTGCCTACGCCCACAGCGGTGCTCTTATTGTCTGTTTGTCCAAACTGTGGCACAAGCACCACCTTCGACCGAAGCCAATGCACCGTATCAGAAGTACCTCACAAAACCCCTCTTCTAAAAGTTAGGATTATTCCTTTTAGTTATTACAAAGTAAGGTTAATTAATTTGTGCCTCTTGTTTTGATCATGCATTGAGTTGTGAACTGTTGTTGCCTTTTATTTGTTTTTTACAACAAAATTGAGCTTGTGCTCTGTAGCGTCTTTTTTATTTTTAATGTAGGTAATCAAATATATTTAAGCATCACTTGGAAGAGCAGTTGTCATGTATTAATTTCCTAAGTTTCAGGAAGTTTGAGACGAAGCACCATCTTTGACCAAAAGTAGGTTTTAAATAGGAATCATGGTAGTTTGCTGCATTGCATCCCATGGGTGAATGAGTCAATAATCCTCATTTACAGACACACAAATATGGACTCTTAATCAGTTTATAATCAATTCTGTGAATTCAATTGACTTAATGTTACAGTCTTTAATTAATCAAATGCTAATTATGTGCCTTTAAGTCAGTAAAAATGCTTTAATAACCTAAAGACCGTGGGCTATTTTACAAATAACATCACAGAGCTGTACATGTTGCCCCTTTCTTCTTTTTCATAATTTAATTGAGCAGAAGACAATTTAAATGGTAAATAAAATCCCTCCTGGGTTTAATGTCAATTTGTCTGAATCATTCCATTCAATTAGACAGATTAATTGGTGCAACATTTCTCTTGGATGGGTTTGATGTATCATCTTTATTTTAGGCACAGGAGTTCATAACCACACCCTTGTACAGTGGATTTATACAACCATTTTAAAACATTCCCTAATTAGGAATTCTTCTTTTTGAAGATTTTTGGGGATGAAAGTTAGTTTGTTTTGTATGTTTTTGCTGAATTCAAAGCACCACTGATGTGATAAGGAGGACAACTACTACAAATGAGTTGCTTTTTTTGCTGCAGCTGCATTGCCATAGTTGCAGTGTAATTATGCTCTTGAATTCTTCCGGGGCATTTGGCATTAGCTGTACATTGGAAGATTCAATGTTTTTACCATAATATCTCTAGTGAGCGTATATGCACTGAACCAAATGAGCAGTCTAGTAGAGAAGAAATCCCACACAAGCACCAGAACAAGATAAAAAAAACTGCTGTAGCCCATGACTACTTTTAATTCAGTCAGCTTATTCATTTTAATAAACATTTTTTTAAAGCAATTTCTACCAGCCTCTCTCTCTTTTTCCTCCCCATCATCACCTTTCCTCCTCGTCTGACCTAGTGCTTTTTTCCCCCCCAGATTGACCATGCCCTCCTCCAGCAGACCTTACAACAAGGAGGTCTCCTCTCGCAACCCCTGAGCATTGACACTGGCCTCGTCTCCCATTCGGGCAACCAGCTCATGTCCGCCACCGACCCCTCGATTTCTGCCAATGTTGTTATCCACCCACTCACCAGCCTGGCCCTGCAGCCCTCCTCCATCACACCCACTCAGGTCACAATGGCCAGCCTCTCTGAACAGGATGCTACGGGTACGTGTGGCGGCTCCGGCAGGGCGAAGGGAGCAAAACACTCACCGTCATGAGCCGCATTACTGATCTATGCTTTCCTGTCGATGCCCGCAGGTTCCCAGGACCTAAGCCACGTCATGGGCAGCTCTGGACTGGTGGCTGGAGGCCCGAGTGGACAGGAAATCACATTGACCATCAACAATTCCAGCCTGAGTCAGGCCCTGGCCCAGGTTCATGCTCAGGCCTCAGCTTCTGGTTCCAGCGCTGCAGCAGGAAACCCTCAGGAGATCACTCTCACCATATCAGGTAACAACAGAACAAATAAAAATAAAAGAAGTGCAGCAACTAACAATAACAAAACAGCAGATAAAATTAAATCCCCTGTAACACTGTATTGATTTCCTCTCTGAGGAGGGCATGTTTGCGAGCAGAGAAGAAAGATGCATTAATAAATCAAAGCACGTAGATTTATTTTGATGCCATTTCTCCAATCAACATTAAAAGACATTTTGAGTTGTATTACCTCTTCGGAAACCAATTTCTCTCCCACACATCATCACCAACTAAAAGGCAGCTGGTCCTAAATCAGCTGCGGATCAATCTTCTATCCGGTGTGGAAGTGTGAGCCTCGCTTGAAGAGGCATGATGACATTCATTGGAGATTACTTCCCACAGGTTATTGATCAGTTGCTCTTTAACAATAGGCAGTGGCAGAAAAGTGAACATGATCACAGTACATGGATTCCAAGATGTTTTTTCTGCCATTAACAGTCTCGCCCAATTTAGATTTTATGTCTCACCATCCATGGAGAAAAACAGAACAAAAGCGTACCAAAATATTCCACTTCCTATCCTTCCTTGGAATAAGAAAACGCACAAAAGGGATTCAAATTTGAAAGTGTGGAAAACCAATGCATGTGAATTGCTTGTGTACTATAAGAAGATTTTCTGTGCATACTTTGCAGGTCAGGATCTGCTCCCCCATCATAGCCACCCTAATGGGGCGGAGATGACTGGCAGCATCAGGCTGGCATCACCACTCAATAACCAGTCCACCAGTGCAACCCTGACCATCAGCAATGATCATCTCCTCCCTCAGGGCCCCGCCAACACTGGAATGGCAGGTTAGGGCTTTTATGGCAGTATTTGTTTTGTATCTAGATAACCGCAAGTTCATCATCGCTCTGAAACCTTACACAGAGTCCTCGAAATATGTTCAAGGCCTGAAGTAGCTGTTGTGTTTGCAGACTTTTTATCAAAGGTTTACGCAGTGACTTTTCAGTAAGCAATAAAAGCCCTTCACTCCCTTATTTATTGAAATATGTTTATTTTTCAGATAAAAAACGTCGCGTTTCCTCCTTGAGAACTAAAGACTGCATCTCCCTTTTGAAAAAAATTTGCTTTTGAGAGGCCACCCAGACATTCATGGTCACAAAGTGACCTCCCCATCAGTCAACTTTGTTCCACACCACTTCAGTTTTCTAAATTCACACAAAAGCTGGATCTTTGCCCTGCGCCGAGCCGTCGTTAGTGACCTGCGCCACTCACTCGCGACACCACTTGACTCAGGGACACCACTTTAAGCCAATAGCATGGCTACAAAATTGGAGATATCCAGCTGGCTCACTTTAGCACAACTTATTAAATTGTCATTCATTTAATGGAAGGACGATTCACACCAAGTGAGGTATTTCTATCTTAAAGGAATTAGAAATCGCCTGTTGGTTTACATCACAAACATGTTGGTCAAATCTTGCTTCTCGTTCTTCTGGTTTTGTATCCTCATGGTTGAAATGCACTTATTGGAAGTCACTTTGGATTAAAGCGTCAGCTAAATCACATGTAATGAATGAACACACTCTCTATAGATGTATCTCTATAGAAAGCCGTCAGATATGCCCGGTGAAGAGTAAAGATGAATAAAACCGCAGCAATGTGGAGCTACTTCAAATGCAAAGGGTTAACATTACAAGGGAAAGAGTGTTTGTAGTTCATATTGGGAACATGAAAGTCACCACGTGAGAGAAATTTAAGCTGGACTTCCTTTAGTGGAAGGAAGTGGAACGTTCACTTTGCCTCGATCTGCTTACCTCCTCCAATTATCACAACCTGCATTTCTAAATGATGATTTTTGTTGTGGGAGCGTGGAAATGCAGTGTTTCCCCTACCAAGTGGACAATTCACCTTAAGCGAATGCACATTTACGGTAGAAGGCATTAGTCAAGAGTAGGTATAACTGGGCCAGACATGTTTATGTGAAATACTATCACGTAATAATTGGACAGCGTGATGAGAAAGTAAAAGGCTTGTGCCCTGTGAAGCGGACGGGTACGACTTGTTTTGTCAGATGGCTCGCTGTTTACTGGTTCGCTTGTCACTTGGAGGCTTAATCAAATTTCCAGTCTCTCATCCCTCTCTTCATTAGCCTTCCTTCTCAACTCAAGTGGAAAACATTTCCACCGCTTCACAGAGACCCAGAGCATCTCTGCTTGTGTTGATTAGACTGAAGCATTCCACACACTTTGTATGTTAATACGGTTCAACCTGTACCTCGACTGATAAACTGTACGGGGTCATAGCGTCCTTTATATTATAATAAAATATCGTCTGGTGTTCCTCACTGGTAATATAATGGAGTTTCATCCCTGACTAAAGCTAATGAAAATGTTGTTATTTTTATTCATGGAGCAAAACACCAAAAGGGCTTTGGCAGCCAGATGGTATCAGTCACTTCCTTAAATATCGCTATTCAACATCGCTGTCTTAATTGTGGAAGAAAGAAAATTTGGTCTAACTGTTGTGGAATATTTAAAAAGAACCAGGCGCCGAGCCCTAACCACTAGATCACATGGGAGATGGCAGATTTGCGAACCCAGTGAGAAATGAACCCAGGTTGGTTGGGGTAACAGCGTTTGTGAGAGAGCACGTTGACTGCCCTCCTTTCTTCGTACACAGCTGCAAATGGAAATCATCCTGCTTTTCACACATTACTTCAATACAGACAATTATCACTCTAAGCATAAGACTATGTTATGACATATTTTACCATTACACAACAAACTGGACCACAGACGAACCACCCTTGCTTCTAATTGTTCAGAAAGCCTGAAATGCTTTGATGAAGCAATCAATCAATCAATATATGGTCAATAGTGACGTGATATCCGATGCATAACCTTCTACCTAACTGTGCCTGATCAATTCATTACTCTCTGCAATATTCCAAACCGATCGACTGTTAGAAACGCAGCTGCTTCACAGATGGAAACAACAGTGTGTGTTTTGCCAGTTGGATGCTTTTTAATGTGAAGCATTAAGCGACAGAAATGGTTCATTTCAATCCCTCCTGCGCAGGTAGACAATGACAATGCTATTACAGACACAAACTGTGCTAGTGATAGTTCCCTTTTGAGTCCATTCTGCTGCATTTACCAGGGAAGGGACTGTGGCTTATAGAACTCTTAATCTCCCCTGCCAGTGTCCAGCCTGCCTCCCAGCACCACCCTATCACTTCCCGCGGTGTCCCAGAGCCTCGTGATGTCACCAGGAGGGGTTGCCAGCGACGACACCGTTACACTCACACTGGCGGATGCCCAGGGGATTCTGGATGGCGTCACTCTGAACCTCAATGCGCAGGTATAAATTGACAACAACGCACACAAGGACTCATTTAGAGGCCATCTGTTGCCACGATTTGTAATCGTGACGGATTAAACAGCGGGATTTGAAATGTTTTTGTAAACTGAAAAATTGGTGACGTCAGTAAGCATGTGTGATGATCAAACGTGACATTGTGAAGCTGCTCAGCGGCCTTACCAGAGCATCTTTTGATCTTTAGGGTCAGACATTTCCTTCAGTGCTCAGTGACACAGGACAGTCTAACGGCTCAGGCCAGCAGGTCATACTGGTCAGCCACCACTCGCAATCCACTAATGCAGCATCTGACAATGGATACAATGTGAGTGTGTGTGTGTGTGGTTCTACAGTGATGAATGGGTGCTTAAAATGGCATCATGATAATCCACTGTGATGGATTACCTGTCAAGCAAATTAGTGTGTACCCGTTGATTTTCATCATAAGCATGAATTATAATCATGGGCTGGATGCAAGATGTGAAAACACATTTGTCAATCTCAGACTGGATTGTAATGGAAATATGCACCTTGGGCATAAAACTTTCGAGCAGTAGTGAGATTAAACTAGGTTTATGAAACATTTTGTTATTTTAGTTGGCAAACAATTCTTTTGTCAATGCTTGTGTTTTCGGGAGTAATGGTAGACACGTCTCTCCCTCATCTTTTGTGTGTTAGATTACCGACGATGGCCACAAGGGTGGGAAGGATGGCCAGACGGAGGCTGACCATCGGAACCAGTGTTACTACTGTAACCAGGTGTTCCAGAATGCCAACACTCTGCGGCGCCACTGTAGACAAGCCCACGGCAAGGACCGCTGTCACGTCTGCAGTCTCTGTAACAAGGCCTTTAAGCGAGCGACACACCTGAAGGTAAGAACCTACGTCCACTGGGGGGGAGAAACCACTCGAAGTGGGGCTTGGTGACATCCATAGGTGCGGTTTTGGGGAACTACAGGGACTTAACGCAGTCAAAACGCAAAAAGGCTCTCGCTGGAGCCAGTTTACCGTAGAAGAATGTCAGTGCGACATGGTGGACTCGATGAAGAGGATCCTCTCCCTATGCAGATGTAAACGGGTTATTCTAAGCAAAGATTGACAGTCAGCGGTGATTATACACTAATAAAAATTGTATTTTCACATGTCATGCACCAACCGCCAATTCCTGATTGTTAGCATCTTTGTCTAGCTAAAATAAGCTTAATCAAGTAGCATTTTTGAATAGACTACAAAACCGTGTGAATTATAAATTTATTAAATTATTTTAATATTATAAGTGACTACCCTGACATCAATGTGATGGCAGTGCATAAAGCGGAGACGGACTGGGAAATGGAGAACGTTTTCTTTTTGATTGTAAGTGGTTGAAAGGGTTTTTTTGGGAGTTTTTCCCAAATAACCCGAGGCCCTTCTATTAAACACTGCATCCGTAATGAGCCAAAAAGTCCCCTGAACCGGTGTACACAAACCCAAATTCTGCAAACCACTGCAGGCCCTAATGAGATGTGTAATGCTTCATCAATGCCTTCGAGACGTTGTGTCTGGCTCAATAGATATAAACAGCTTCAGGGTAAGATCGGACTCAACATGAAAAATGGTGCTTCAGGGAGAGAGGTTTTGGCAAATGGCATCAAAAACATGTTTTGTTTGAGAGTTGTCGATATTTGGGAGACGCAGCCCAGCAACGTTTTTTTTACAGAAAGAATGTATATATTTACAGCGCAGGCTGCGACCTGCTGCTCTTAGTATGAATGTTCCTATCAACCATCTTAGTTCACTATCATGCATGACATTAAAAAGCACAGCATTGGGCTGGTCCAGCAAATCATTTTAGTTTCAGCTTGAAAAATGACACAAACATTTTCCAAATATTTGCAGATTAATTTCCTGTCAATCATGTCAACAATCATTTTTGGTTTTACACTCACCTCATGAGCCATCCGCTCAGCACATCATTGAACCAGCTTTAATCCAGGAAACGAATAAGAAAAAGGAAAGTGAAAAAAGGCTCGAGACCCTCCTGAAACTGAAGCATCATCGGAGTTCTCCTTACACGTTGGATCATTTTGATTCGTCTGCAGGAACACGAAAGAGTGCACCAGCCGGGCCCGTCGCCCAGCTCCCAGAAACCCAGAGTCTTCAACTGCTCCTCCTGCGTGAAGGCCTTCGCCAAGCGCAGCCAGCTGGAGAGACACAACCGGACGCACACAGGTCAGAGGGTTATTGCCGTCACAGTTGAAATGTCGTGGTTGAAATTCAAATGCACTTTGACCTTTTTATAATGATAATAATGACAATAGCAACATCAACAAAAACATATCACACTCCCACAGTTTCATTGGTAATTTAACATTTAATTAATGATTCACTTTTCATGACAATGGTATAAAAAAAGTAGCCAACCTAGAAGTTGTCCAATCTAGAACGAGGGAGGCTGAGACTCCTTTCGTCCCTTTTTGGCTGGCCAAAAAAACCCAAAAAGGCAGGTGACAAATGTAGCAGCCTTCTGTGCAGGCCGTGACTCTTCTCTCTCGGAGGGAGCAGCCATTAGTTCAGAGTGCTGTGCTCTTATGTGGCTTCGGCTCTCTGCGTTGCCAGTGCTCAGACAGTGGGCTCCATCTGCAGCGCGCTGAGCCGGCCAATAAGCAGCCAGGCGCAAATGCGGCAAAATCTGTGCACATAACTTGCGTCTGTTGGTAACTTCCTTTTGTTTTTGTATTTATTCTCACTAATTGAACTTCTGAAAGTGTATTTAAACCCTTATCTAGATCCACTGTATTTATGACACTTTAGTTTTACAGACTTAACACTAGCGTTCCTCGAGCTATTTTTGAAAAATAGGTCAGAGGAGAAACCTTTGAGCGCCATGGCAACATGTATGTTAAAACCACCAGTATCTTTTATCACATGTCGTATGGGTTCATGCCACTTTGTCCATGAACTGTCTACTGCACGTCAGAACCTCCTCAGTGAATGGTGACAATTAAAGGAACAATGTTTAACTAACAAAAAGTTTGAGATTATTTTTAAACCTCAGCATACTCACTCAGTGACTATTATCTTCGATAGATGTTGGATTGATTTCCATGTTAAACTGTATAAAGAGTCCCAATGCCTGACGTCTTGAATAACATTTAAAAATGAATAGAATGTGGAACTTATTTGGAAGCTTTCCTATTGAGACATTCATTATATTTAATTGATGTATTCATACAAACACAGCTAATAGGCAACTAAATGCCTTGAAGAGTTTTCTCTCTTTAGTCTCAAAGCAACATTGAAGAACAAAACCCTTCCCTCCTCCATCTATTCCAAGGTTTTGCTTTGTTTTTGTTGCTTTTTGTTCTCTCGTGAATGCATGAGAGTGCATCAAATGAATAAGTAAACTCAGTTCTGTAAGCAAAGACTCATTTTTGACTAGATGCCCGAGTCTGGTCTGTTGTCTAGAGCAGAGATGTAGGTGACGTATCGTTGCATTAGAACATGGAGAAGCTCTCTGCTGTGTATCAGGCCCCCCCGCTGTGTCATTTCCCCCCTGGTAGGTATACTTGTATGGAAGTACACACAAACTATGCAAGATATAATATTAGAACAATGTCCCTCACATCACAGCTGCTTTTCTATATGTACACATGTTGGTGAAAAGAAGCAATTTCATCATGAGGCTTAAACAGCAAAGAAGATTTTTATGGAAATGAAAATGCAGCACAACTAATGGACATTTTAGTTCGTACAGTCGTGTGTGTGTGTGTGTGTGTGTGTGTGCACGTCTGGGAGGAATGTATTACTTGAGGGTGTGTTTTTGGTTGCAGGCGAGCGGCCCTTCAAGTGCATCCAGTGCGACAAGGCCTTCAACCAGAAGAGTGCCCTGCAGGTCCACATGGTCAAACACACCGGGAAGAAGCCCTTCAAATGTGAGGTGTGCAGCATCAGGTTCACGCAGAAGAGCAACATGAAGCACCACATGAAGAGATCCCACGGCTACGGTAAGCAGCTGCACGCCAAGGCGTGCCGCCGGCTTTTAGCGCCATCACGCCTACTGGCCGATGACTTCTCGGAGACCGCCTCGATTGAGCTTTGGGTCACGGCAAATCTTTGGTTCACCTCGGCCAAGGGTGTGACACACACTGCTGTTGGTTCATTTCAGCCTAGCAACGTAACCCTGGAGACTTGGCGGACACCTGCTAGTGATCTGACCTGAGGGACAGATCTGTTCTAATTAGACAACACTTCCACTCAGGTTCCACTCTGCTGGGTGGATGCAGATCATTTCTAAAGTCTTGTCTCAAGTGTTGAAGTGTTGCTGCGAATAAGGCCCAAAAGGCCTCTAGAGAGGTGAGCGCAGACAGACGTCACCTTTGGAGGGTTTTCAATGTTTGTGCACATCATGGACGACGTGTTACAAACCAAACACTGTGCAAGCATTGTGGTGCATTGTTTTCCAAGACAAAATATACACCTCGACGTTTATTTCTCCCCACAAAAGTTATCCATGAAGTATAAAGCAGCACTATTAGTTTTTCATAGCTATCAGCCAGCTGCTCATCCTGCTCCGAACTGCTGTTGTTATATTAGCTTTTAATGCTAAATCCACTATCAGTCAACTTTCTTTTTGAAATGGCAAACCCTACGTTCCACTTTAGTAAAAACCAATCGTCCTTCCAATTCATTGATTCTTTCCCTCTCTCCTTCCAGGTCAGATCCAAGACCCCTCCATAAGACAAGAGGAATCGGTGCACCAAGAAACCGCTGAACTCGACCTGGAAGCGGTTCCAGAACCATCCGGGGACTGGCAGAATGTCTTCCCCTGACCACACGAGTCCCTCGCCCAAATAGCACTGGACAGGTAGAGTTTTTCGGCCAAGCAGCAAAGCTTTGCCAAACACAATTGGGTGGAAAGACCATTGCACACCGAGGGCTTTGACCTGGTAGCGGCCTGCTGATCAACCGTATCAGCAGTGATGGAAGTACGAGTTACCTCGTGAATTGCTTCATTACTTTTGTTACCGTCTCATTTTCATCAATACGCCGACTTTCCGGAGAGGTTTGGCTGGATAAAGATAAGCGTCCAAGCGCATTCTCCAGGAGATGCAGGTCCCGCTCACGCTGACCCGCTAGAGGAACCTCCTGAGAGGCGAGTTGTGCCCACAGGGATGAAGCAGAGGTGCAAACAGTTGTACTGCTGTCCTGACTTTTATAACCACAACGGACTGTATTTCTCATGGGTCTAGAAGATATGTCGCTTTTTTTTTATATATGTGTTGTGTATATACTTTTGAGGTGATTTGTCATTTGCAGTTTCTTTTTTATTTTGAAGACTATGCTCAAAGCGATTGGTTAAGCGGCCCCTTGTTCCCTGGATTTTATGCTCTACGAGGTATTTATTTATTTCAGTTCTGTAAATATTGAAGTTAGATTGCATCTATTTTCTGATGGATCGGCACAAATACTTTTTTGGAGATATGGCATTTGAACATAGTATTGTATTTGTAATGAACAATGTACAGATAAGCTTTTTTTTTTAGTTGTATTTTCTATTGTCCATAATAAATTAAGAATAAAATAATTTTTGTACTAATTTAAACTTTCATCTTTTTTTCCGCTGTATCTTTGATTTTACCTCAAATAAAGCAACAGTTTCATATTTCAGAGACAACTGAGTTTATAGAATAGTTTGTCAAAGGAACTATTAAAGTCTTTATAGCATGCCTAAAAAAAATTAATCAATAAAGTCAGTGCTGCAAAAGATATTATTATAGTTTGCCAAAAAAAGTGTCAGATTTAAAATTCAACTTGGTAGATAGATAAATGTAGACCTAATTAATAAATGATCTCCAGTAAAAATATGTGGAAACAAAAAAAGTTTTGTAGGTCACTTTGTATATTTTTAGAATGAAAAATGATTTGGATACACAAGCTTGAGGTGAATGCTTTAGGTCCGTATTCAGCAGAATCACCTTTGGCTGCAGTCACATGACAGACTCTGGATGTGTCTCAATCAGACCGCCACATACGGACGCTCGTCTCAGCCTTTTCTGCGCAGCTCGGGCTCGTTTCTTGCTGGAAACTAAATCTTCATTCAAGTCATTTTCCTGCACACCGAGTCAGTTCATCCTCCAGGATTCGGTGATATTTTCTCTGCATTCGTGTTCCGTTCCTCCCTTTAAAAGCCTTCCAGGTGCTGCTGCTGCTGCTGCTGCTGCTGCTGAGAAGCATCCCGAGCGCTGCCAGCAGCGTGCTTCCCAGTGGACGTGATGTGCAGGCTTTGCTGGCTACTTCCACTACTGCTGGCCAAAAAGCTACACTGACCAAACCACCTTCCTCCAGTTGACCTTTGGCCTGGATTCTAGGTGGGATTTCATGTGAGCTCTTCCTCCCCCGTCCAGCTGTCCATGGAGAAGAAGCCAGGCAACAGCTGTACGTGCAGTCTCTATCATCTAAGCCACTGGAAGCTTTCTTCTCCTTCTCCGTGGGAATCTTTTTGTAGTCCTCACCTGGCTCACACTTTCCAAAGAGCTTTTCTCTGAGTTTTCGTTTGTGTCCATGTTGCTAGGAAACACAGGTTGTGACAATGTACAATTTTTGAATTGCCTCTGCGAGATGTTTCGCGAGGAAGGACGTGCATCCACATTGCGTCTGGTGTGAAATTGTAAATACATAAGTGGCAGGTCTGGGCGAGCCTGCTGGGCCCGCTGCCACGGCGACCCGACCCCTGTGAAGCGGAGGAAAGTGGATGGATGGATGTGATTATAACAATTTTCTTGTTTTTCTTTTCTAAACCACTTCCAGGCCGGAGGTCATTAGAATAGGGTAGGCCGGGGTGGAAGTAGGACACCGCTTGCGTGGCTCAGCACAAAATTTGGCAATTTGTCGCTTCTAGGTGACAAATTGACATTTAGATTGACATGAACACTGAATGTAGAATCGCAGCGCCCTCCCCCTAAACGCTACAGGGTTGCCAGAGTGCCTCGGACAAGAAAACTCAGGAGATATTTAACTTATTCCGACACGATATGTTAAAGTTGACTTCACTGTGGCTGAGTTAGCAATGACGTGTCAGGATGCTTCCTCCCGACCGAGTCAGGCTCCATTCGGCGCTACACAAAGATTTGTTTGGGAAAACCTGAGCTTGAAGGCGTCCCAGTGATGAGCAGCTCATGTGATCAGTGTTGTGAACATAGTGTACTATTATACTATGCTGCAACCTGACACCGCTTCTCTTTAATGAGCCGGAGAGAAAACACACTGCACAAAGTAGAGGGGAGTCTGTTTTGTAGTTTTTATTTTTTATTCTCAGTTAAGTGGCTGGTCCCATTTTATTAAACACAGGATCTTTACATTCATCCACAGGATCCATCCGGAATCAAACCGCAACTCACAAGGCTCAAGCACACAAACAGTGGGAGAGACGGACGCTACGGGTATCACATGCCTGCTTTTTAACACGTGTGGAACATGGAGGTTTTCAACAGAGCTGAGGTTTTCTTTTCTTTTTTTTTTAGATAACTTGCACATGACACATTGCCTAGAAACACCTTATAATGTGTCTCCACGGAGTTAGTTACAGAGCACCTTCGTTTGAAATTGTGATTTTTTTTAATCATCCATGAGAAGGCAACACAGCACTTTGTGTTGGTAGTCAGGCGGAAAGGACAAAGTGTTGAATGATTTAATTTACAGTATGTGGGACAGAAACAGCGAAGACAAAGGAGAGACCAAAGCAAAGAGGGAAGGTTTGTATCCGTCATTAGTGTGAACCATTACTCCATGAACCAAAAAGAAATAACTCGCGTATATGTAGTTGTTTTTCAGTGACTAATGCTATTGGGAAATGTGATTAAAAGTTTTAGAAATGACATTTTTACCAGATAAAACCACAGCCACCCGTGGGCCCCAAAGACGAACATAGACGACATCACACATGAGACAAGACACTGAACTCAAACACACTGTGACCATCTCACAAGGACGCAAACTCTGTTAAAGCGCGTCGTGGTTCACAGAAAAAGCTTCGTGGGAATGACAAAGACAGCGTGACGAGACAAACAGGAGCACGCCCGGGGGCCTTTTTCCTACACGCAGGGGGGGGGGTGGGCGGGGGGCAATGGCGGTCGGGTGGGCCGCGATCCTTCCACCGCTGCAGGTGTTAGCGGGAACCGCTGAAGACGTGCATAGAAACTCAAGCACAAGCACAGAGAGCCATGCGGGCTGGGTGAGGGGGGTGAGGAGGAGGGGGGGGGGCATTCGGGCTGAATACGTTTTGGGCAAAAAGTTCACGCTAATGATGAGAGATGACGAGAGACAGCACAACGCATGAGGGAGGGAGGGAGGGGGCAACAGATTGTGTCGCTATCTACCAGCCAAAATGGGTTGGGGGGGGGGGGATTTAGCATAAGTTAGAGTGTTATCAGAGGAGGAGGAGGGGGAGGTAAGTTCAGGGGGTGACAGGACTTCTTCCTTTTCTTCTTCTTTTTCCTCCATGCGACCTTGAACATCTGCCCTCGTGCCCCTGGGAGGGGTCGTAGAAGGACTTCAGCGTCTGGCTGGAGAGGAACTCCTGCTGCCCTGTAGGACACACGAGACGTTTCTGATGAATGCATGCAGGGGGGAGGGGGGGGGGCGGTCCACATATCTGGTTCAGCATTAAAGGACTACCCCTGTTTTTCACTGTGGCCCTTCGGCCGTTTCCTTCTTTCTCTCCTCAGACTGATGGCAGCTTTCGTATCAGGAGAAAGCGCTCGTTAAGGAATTGCTGGTAAGATTGACAGACGCCATTATGAATCATCCATGACGGCTCTCTGGTTGACTTGTGTTACGAAAGAATCTAAAGAGTTTGCTTTAGTTCTTTCGTTAAGCTTGAAAGGTGCAGTAATGTGTTTTGAAATGAACTAACTTTACAGCATTTTAGATGATGTCATGAGAGGGAAAGGTCAGAGTGGCCCTTTTAATGGGAGATAATGAAGACAAAAAAGAAATACTCTGATTATGATATGGAATATGGAAAACATCACTTTCTAAACACAAATCTTTTCTAAGTCAGATAAAAGAATTAAAGTAAAGTCAAAATGACAAGAAATGACCGTTATAAATGGATTCAGCCGGAGTATTTCATAATCCTGATACAGAAATGAAGGCTCTTTAGTCATCTAATAACACGTGCCCAGTATTTCATCATTTTAACTTGAGGCTCGGTGTTAGTGTGATTTTCAAATAAAAATCGATGAATAAATATTTCCCACTCGTTAGTTAGTTGAAGGTTTTCACTCTGTCTTTCAAGCTCTAAGGGAAAAATATGGTCGGCCATTCGAGAGGAAATCACAGGTAATTCCAAATCATGAGAGATGTTTACATAATGTTAACTTTTATAAATAGTTTTTACATTTGAGCCATCACTTGATAAATTGTGCTAAGCAGCCACTCATCTAAACATTATTATGATAAATGATTCCCTTTCTGGATATTGCAATGGTCTCCTGGTACTGTGCACATGTTGATCAGTTGTATAATCCGACTCCTCCTCAGCACATCAAGGAGCCAGTCGTGCTTGGCAAAGGATTAAGGAAATCACACAATGATGGCACAATATACATTGTCCCTGTAAGGCAGTTGCAGTGTGTTAGCCACATCCCCGCTGGGCTCTGATGGGAATCCCAACTTCAGCATGATTATATCAGGGCGGGCATGAAGCTTGTAGCACGCGATGCATGATGATCCCTCTATTCTCCAAAAGCCTCTTATTATTCGCCTGCTGCTGCTGCAGTAGTAATGAGATTAGGATGTCTTCTAAGCATATCAATATCGAGTGAGTTAAATCCAAGTATCCCTCCATCAAGAATCAGTTACTCACTCGGCTGCTGACATCATCACTGAGGCAGAAAAGAATCGGGGGGGGGGGAAAGAAAGTGAAATATTCCTTCAGTGTGCAATCATACTTCAAGGAGAGAGGGAGGGAGGGAGAGAGACAGAAGTCATGTGGAGAAGCCACTCGTAAACAGCTTGATTTCTTTTACCATTTTGAAGATCCTAGTGAGGGTCCCTTTGCCGTCCCCTGCACTGGCCTTCTTGGCTTTAGCAGACTGGGACTTCTGGTCGCCCTGCTCGGGGGGAGAAGAACAAAGGAGAAATGCAGTCAGTGTTCAAAGATTCTCCGAGAGGTTTGTCGGGGGGGGGGGGGGGGGGGGGGGATTAAGATTTCATTCGGTTGACCTTTGGTTCGGTTTTGGCCCCAGATTCAAGCGACAGAGAGAGTGAGATGTCTTTGTGTGGCGTTTGCCCGGGAGAGAGAGATTAGTGAGATTGACAAAAGCCAAACTGACACTGGGTATAAAAAGAAGTGCAATCCCATTGGGCCTGACTTTCCCGGTTTAATTGTGTCGCATTTCTGGCCGTTTTCTTTTCATCATTTTGCGTGAATTATGCGGTTGGAACTGCTTCAAAGCGTATTGCATATTTTGCTGAGAATTTGGAAACCAAGTGGGAACTTCATTGCACAACAGTTTATTTCTTTTACTTTGACCCTATCACTGCTCTGGAAACAGCTTCAGCCTTTTAGGTGTAGATTCAGATGTCCAATCAGATATGCATCAGATCATCAGATACTCATGGACTATTTAAACATTCTCAGGCAGAGTTCAAACATGAAAATGATTGAATGTGGTTGATGGGAATGGAACCTAATGTTTCACTCTATGAAAATAACAAAGGTCTCCAAACATCATCAATTGTCTTTTGCTCCCTTCACGTGGAAAACCACCGCATCACCCTCACAACAACATGTCATCATAATACGAATAGTTGTATAGTTGCCATGGGTTTATTAGGGTTTTCTCAAGTTCAGCACAAGAAAAAACAAATTAAAAAAAAGATCATCCTAAATTAAGTCCGATCTTATCTATCATTCACCAAATGGGATTGAATCACCCCTTTTTGACCCCCTTCCCGCCCCAAATAATCTTCATGGACTCACTTTCCTGGCCTCAGTTTTCTACCCAGACACTTGCACGAGGGCCTCTAGTTAAGTGCTGATAACGTGGCGAAATGAAGCAGAAAGGCGTCCCGGCTGCACGCGGCCACGCAGGATTTCTGCTCTTTCATGAAACGAGGCTAATGAGGAGCACGGCGATACCCGTGTTATCATGAATATACAACGCGCTGACATTACATGGATAAGCAATGCTGCAAAGCTACAAAATGGGTATGATGTATCTGGAAATGGACTGGAGCTGTAAGGTAATGAGGGCGTTATCGTTCATGAATGGACAGATTGCAGCGGCTTAAGTGGTTGATGGAGACTAAATGGAAGTAGAGCCACGGGCTGTTTGAGAGGATGACCTCACTTGCTCTCTGGGTTTAATTAGCCATGATGACTCGTTTTTTTTTGTTTTTTTTTAAACTACCTACCAGGCCTATCCTGGCTGCTAGTCCTCTCCACTGGAGGTGAAGAGACACAAGGAAAAGAAGGTAAAAAAGGGACAGGGGTCAAGTAGAAATGTGTATCTTACTCAGCGCAAAAGCAGGACGGGAAGGAGAGGAGGGTCCATCCAGGGGGGTGGGGGGGAGAAGAGTCACGGGGTCACAAGGTCGCAAGAGCAGATGAGGGGAGGGGGGGCAAGGAGAGAGGAGCAGGGCGGACGCTCACATTGAAAAGAGCACACATTTAGAGACATTCAGCAGCAGCACAAACATTCTGCTTGATCTTTGTATGTTGTTTGTGCTTTTGTCAAACTTGATGTTGTTATTTCTGTGCGTATCATGTTTGCATATTTGCAGTGAATGGGTTTAAAAAAGATATTGTATTAAAATACTAAGCTCCTGTGTTTATCAATTTCACGTTAGAAAGTGATTAGTCCTTTATCCAATCCGAATGCAACACTGAAAACTATCCTCCGGTTTTGGTATTTTACTTTTAGTAGTTTTGTATTATACATACGTTCTACATATTAAACTAAGTGTGCAATCTGTGCTCCATTTCCTTTCACTGTTAAAGATATCGGTCTACTACTTTGGCATTTCATGTGTGAGTGAACGGAAGCAACAAAAGGCAGACTCACCCTTGACTTGGGAGGGGCAGGGGACACCTGAAGAGGAGTTAATCACAGCAAGGGAAGAGGTTTGAAGAAGCTTTGAGGAGCGAGGAGAAAAGGGAGGAGCATGGAGGGAAAGCGGCTGGGAGGGGCAGGGATTCCTGCTCCTTACGTTCACTACTTACGATGGTGCGGAAGAAATGGACCACGGCGTTCTCTGCTCCACGCTTACGTGGGGAAGTGGCAGAGCCCTTCTGGGGGCCTGGAGAGAGGGCACCTCTGAAGGATCCCTGGCAAGGAGAATAGGAAAGGGGACAAAAAGGAAGCGACTGAGCAACATGTTAAATAAATGTATGCTTTTGCACAAAATGACTTGACCTTATGCTCTTGAGAGTTAAATCGTGAAATACATTCTCAGTGGGGTTTTCTCAAAAGCTTCAAATAACACGTGTGTGGTGAATAATGAATCATTATGACTAAAAAGTCAAAAGGCTGGGGGCGCATAGATGAATACCAAAATCTGTAGGTTGTCTTGTTCAACTTTTCTGTGGACAGCGACAAGAAAAACACAAAATTACAAAAAGAATGTGACTGTTGGAAATGCACAAATTGAACATTCCCATGTTATTTAACCCTAAAGGTTGTGGCTGAGGAGAAAGTGGATCTTACCTGATATATTGATAATGATTATTACTAGGGCCGGGACTTTAGCGCGTTAATTACGATTAATTAATTACAATGTGAATTAAGATTAATTAATTACACAAAAAATAACACATTAAACATTTTTTCTTCTCACAAAATATTTATGCAATTAAAATGCGATTAATTTGGATTAATTAATTACAAAGCCTCTAATTAATTAGATTAATATTTTTTTCGAGTCCCGGCCCTAATAATATATATATTATATTATATATATATATATATATATATATATTGACCTTACATATATGTTTCTATAATAATTTTTTACCTATTATTTAAAAAAAAATCTTTTCTTTTTTGACCCTACATATTTTGACTTTTTTCACAATATTTTTTTTCCCATGACATGACTGGAATGATCTTAGATGGAGCAACCTACACGTCCCTGTCACTAATGCCAAATGCCCCAAATTTCTGTACTTTAAACCGTATCTGGGTTCAACCCTCAAGGGACATGGTGGCTCTTCCTAAATCCTTTTTTAGTTTTGGGTAACTGACATTTATAAAAAATCATAATGGGATATTGCCCCAGAGACGGATTGGTGCATCTTGGAGGATCAACCATGCTATTCATCCTTCCTGCATTGGTAAAGGCACAAGTGAGTTGGATTTGAATGTAACAAATTGGAGGGTGGATGCACTAAAAAGGGTAAACAAATCTACACCCTGTGCCAGACTGTCAGTTTAAGGTTGTCCACAGGATGCCCTGAAGTAGACAAACATGTGATTGTCTTGAAAAATGCCCTCAGAGGCTGTAATAAGTTTCATGTCAGTGTGACGACTGAATGAGACACATCTGCTCATCTTTACTGACTCATCCGGCCTTCTCTCCCGTCAAAAAGGTGGAACCCTAAAGGCTACGTAGCATGGCTAATAAGTGCTAAAGCAAAGCAATTAACATCAAATTCAATTCATCATTCAAAAGATTCTTCATCATTCTTGACAATGCCATCATAACTCAAGTGAACGCACCTTGTGTTTCTGCATAACCCCTAGGGTTCACTTCTCTGAAACAACCAGTGGGGACAATGCCCCCACTACTACCTCCGCGGTAGTGTGCTCAAGACTTGGCAGGAGTGGGATTTGAACCCACTGGCGGTGCGCACAGAGGCTTCTGGGCTCTAGCTTGCACCCCTACACTACCAGTCCTGGTCACATTGTGGCAACTTTGATTCTCCTATTTAACCTTGAGCATGTGAGTTAAACCTCAAAAATCTTTTTAAATGCTTTTTCCACATCTGGGCTTGAACCCACAACCTTGAAGTGCAGTGCAGGGGCTTATGTCAGCAGCTCTTCCGCTGTGCTACTTCACCACACACTAACCAACCCTTTGTTTGTTGTATTTAACCTTGAGATTGCTACTCAAACCTGAAGTAAAGCCAAAGGATCAAACCCAAGACTGGGCTTGAACCCACAACCGCCAAATGCAGTGCAGGCTGGTGGCAGCAGCTCTTCCGCTGTGCTAATTCACCACACACTAACCAATCCTTTGTTTGTTGTATTTAACCTTGAGATTGCTACTCAAACCTGAAGTAAAGCCAAAGGCTCAAACCAGTAGCTCCTCAGCTCTTGTGCTGCACTACCTCACCATGGACAAATTACATTTTTGTTTTCTCGTATTTAACCTTGAGACTGCTACTCAAACCTCAAAACTCTTTCAAAGCTGAAGTGATGTCTGCATGAAGGGGCATGAACCCACAACCTCAGACAGCAGGTTGGAGCCTGCAACCCTTCAGTTGTTCCCTTGTGCTATTCAAGCACATGCCTCATTGTGTCCGTTTCTCATATTAGACCTTGGGATTGTTTACTAAACCTCAAAACTGTTTCAAAGTTTACAGTTTGAAGCCCTGACTGCAACCAAACCCTCCTTCTGAGAGAGAAGGTTTGAACTGAGGATCCTCCACACTTCAGCCTTCCTTTTGAAAAAAACAAGGACTACCCCTGTGCATAAGCTCACAGTACATAGTGATGCGGGGTAAAGCTAGTGACTCTTCACTGTTAAAACCCTCCTGATAACTTCCATTCCATTACCGGCAGCTTCACATCCCGCCTCATTAATCTTCTCCTATCCAACTGTTACCACAAGACATTAAATACTAATTGAAATGAAACAAAAGAGCAGTTAAAGAAATCAGTATTTGGCTTAATTTCAACAAGTCGTTATAATCCCAAAGGAAGAATCGATGTGGCTAACAAAGAGTGCGCCCGGATGAGTGTTCAATGAGGTCCATATCCACTGACCTCTTAGCCCCAATGAAAAAACACTGGTGCATTCAAAGAATCATCAATTACGCTGTGCAAACAGCGCAAACACATTAAGGTAAAAAGTACAATTCCTCGAACACCATCAACGGCGTGCAGCTCACGGGAGAACAAACTCATTTGCGCCCACCCCAGTGAACGTTACCTCATTCATCCCTTTCTCTGACCCCATTAACGTAACAGGGAAGTGTGTGTGATTCTGTGTGTGTATGAGTGAGCTGTTGATGATGCACATCCATTATCTCACATCAAATAGCTGAAAGAGGGAGGACTTTCATCAGCACCACCAGCACCACCACCTCCCTTCTCACCATACGGGTGGGGGGGGGGGGGGGGGGGCGGTTTTCAGCTTGTATGGCACCTCAGCTATCTGGCCTATAGGGTTTTGAAGAAAGCGATCAAGCAATAGTTAAATCTACACAGGAAGCACGGTGATAAATAAAGATTTCTACCTAGTGCCAAAAACTGTATTATTCATCAAATCCACAGCGTGAGATGACTACTTCTGCTAATTCAATAGGATGAAATCTAGTTTTTCTAAGGACTCCATCATGTGTATTTCAGCTGAGCAGCTTCCCTTTGCTTTCAGCAGTGACGCATTAATGATGTCTCCTTGAATAGCTGCCCGTCTCTGTGTGTTTCTCTGTCCGGACGGAAATCAAAGGGAGGGGAGAAAATAGAGCAGCTTTTGTGGCTGCAATCGCACTTTTGTTTGGGGAACGGGAGACAAGAAAAGGAAAAGATGGAAGGAAATAGGAGATTGAAATATGCTGTTTGCATTCTGCTGGTGTTTTGGCCACTCGGCCCTTTGATGCGAATGAGGTCTCTTCTGTATTTGATCTTTTCTCTTCTCATGTCTTGTTCTGACTGGGAACATTCCATTTGGAATGGCTAAAAAAAAAATGTTTTCCATTAGCTCGTGGTATGCCGTTAATAATGATGGCGCACATCATGTGCAGGGACAGTTTTCTGTTAAATTAAAATTCGTCTTCTATGCCTGGTATGTGAGAGTGAAAAGAAGGTGGAGAGAGACACAGAGAGCGTCTAAGTGACCCCTCTCGTTACAATCCCAGTTACAGCTGTGATCACTACCCGCCCTAAATATCTTTTATTTATCTATTATGTGAATAGCCACGTTTCCTCATTAGTTAATGTGTGTTAAGATGCTCACCGGACGAGAGGACATGACAATGTCCTTCGAAGCATGTCACTCATATCGCTTCCCTTCTAATATGAAGCTTCTGCTCTGTCCCACGGTAAAAGCAATCAATCAGTCCTTTTGAGGCTGGACTTATTAATGTGAGCAGGGCAATATGCTCATAACCACGGTGCTTTTAATGTGTACCATGTGGGCACCCTGACCACAGTGAAACGAGAGTTTTTTAAAGGGGTTCTGGTGCTGGGAAACAATACTGCTTTTGTCCAAAATAAGAGTTCCTCTTAGTAGCTTTATTAAGATGTACATACCTTGTTTGTTTAATTCATCCATAACGTATTCATTAGTTTCCAGGCTTTATGCTACTCTAAGATGACGATGCAGGGAGCGGTCACAGTCCTTTCAATATTCTCATTCATCTCCTTGTGAAAAAGTCAAAAAGTTGTTTGTCAAAACCTTTTGCTTGCATTTTGTATGTATAAAAATAAGATGGACAGCACTCAGACACTTCTGCTGTCACACATAGAGACACATAGTCCAGACACATGTGCAATGTAAGCAGGGTGACATGAGTCATGTGAGGAAATAGGATTCGGGACCGATTTAGGGATGACTCTGAGATTCTTCATCATTGGTGAGTATCAGCAATTGATGAAAACCAGTATTTCCAACGTGCTCCACTCCCTTCACGCTAAACAAATCAGAACCGCCGAATTGCAGCTCATCAAGTCAAGTGTTCAGAAGTTAAGTACGGTAAGTGTCCCTAGTTCACACAATCCTTTGCTCCTTTCCGTAAGGCTGTGGATCCTCAACTGGAAGATAAGAGTGATAATTACGTTGAATTCTTAGGACTCTCTGAGGGGGGGGGGGGATGGATCGGAGAGACGAATACAGCACTTTGTCTGGCTTATGCCTCGCAATACCAAGTAGAAAGGAGGCTATGTAAGGCAATATCTGCTCTGACTGATTTAACGGGTGAGAAAATACCCTCAAATGTCCTTTGGGACACTGAAAAGTGGAATAAATTGATGTTTTTAAGGGGCAGTCTGGGGATCCGACTATTTTTGGCTTTTATCGTCTACGGTTTGCAACTTGTCAAATTCTTGGTACGGTTACTGATGCCAAAATGACTCTTATCAATTAAATGAATTATATTCTTCTTTATGGACTTTCCGTAGTCAAGGCGAAAGACAAAAAATACTTCTAATGACAGGAAAAGGTTTCCCGTAATGTTCAAGCCTCTCTGAGAACTTAAGGGTACTTACTGAGACATGGACTTATTGTTCATGTGCGAATGATAAAGCAGCTCAGTTAATTCAGCAGTAATGGGAAGCTGAACATCTGGGTGATGACCAAACTCTGGCCTTTTAGTAGTCGAACTGACGGGAAGATGTTCATATTTACTCTTTTTTTTCCTCATTTAAGCCGATCACGTCATCCATTGCTCAGGATATCAGAGCGGACATGAACCACCGTCTCCTAGGATGTCCTTGTGACAACTGACCCTCTTAAATGTATTCATTTAAGTCTCAGACTGACAACAAGATCATTGAATAAACGTTTTCTACATTTAAATGTTTCCCTGGCCTCGAAGGCGGAATCGAACGACAACAATCAAGCGATAATCGAACGATAATCCAAAAAGGCAAACTCGCTCATGCACACGCAGCAACACAATGAACCCTGGTGTTTGTTATGAATGAATAAAAACCTTAAAGTCACCGTCAATGTTGACACATAATTATTATATCACACATGAAGTAAAGTTATTTATTTGACCCTAATGAAGACATTTGTAAAACAAATCGAGTTCTAGTTAAAATATGTTTAATCATACGATGAACGAACAACCAAAGGGAAGCATCAACATTAAAACAAACATGGAGCGTGTTGAGGGTGTTAAAGAGTTTAATCAAGCAAGAAATGCAAAAAAAAAAGGGTTTAGAACAGGGTGGGGTTAGGGACGGGTCACAGCACATACACACGGTTACAAGCATTGTTACACAACTCTCCCACTGGCTCAAAGACACCTGAGGTGAGCAGACTTTTGGGGGGTGGGGGGGCTCTGCCGCTGACACCCCGCCCCCCCGCCCCTCCATCCAAGACACTGGGGTTAGAGGTTCTGGTTGGACTGTGAGCTGTTCTACTGAAACCTGATTCATAAAGAGTTCTTACTCCTGTGTTGGGTCGTGTGGGTTGATTCTGTCGGCTAAACATTAACAGCTGATGCTGATGTTCACGCAAAGTTCATTTTACCTCCAATTAGCACATTGTTATCGCTTATAATTTGAAATGATCAAACATCTGTTATCAATCAAATGCCGATTTCCTGCAGTTGTTTTACATCGAAACAGTTTTGCAAAGGTCTCCAAACCTGCCACATCTAAGAAAAGCATGATTTTGACAGTCCAACAGAAAACACCAACACCTTTCCCATAAAAACTGCAGCCTTCTGAGTACGCATTAAGGAAGGTCTGTGGAGGATCTGGGCCCACAGACCAGAAATTAAGTTGAAAAATATTTTTTTTCTGGTTTTGCTGCAGAAAGTTTCTGCAGGTTGATCTTTTGCAAAGAGGCAACAACGGAGGTGGGCCCAAACCTGTCTTGACTTATTATTTGAAGGCAAAACCATGGTGAATACATACATATTTATTTGTACAACTTTGTATCAGTAAACTTGTCATCAATATGGACAGCAATGTACAATTGTACGGCTCAAAGAATAAGAAAATCTGCAGCAAATTGATCACTAGCTTACTGTTGAATGAATGCTTCAGCGTTTGTTCTGTTGACATTTTCCCTGAACATTTTTTGAGGAACATTTTACAAAAGCAAATCAATATCTTATCAGCAGTCCCAGCTAATGCAAAGATTGGTAGCATACAGTATATACAAAATAATTTTTCAAAATCCTGAATCCTACAAGGAACACCTATTTATAGCTGACATAAGGCGTGGGGGTAATGCACGCCGCTCAGTGGTTTCTTTGCAATTATCTTGCCAAAGCTGCTGATTAGCGCACTGCAGAGTAAGAAAAGCTAGATTAAAAAAAGATTAAAATCATAGAGTATATCTTTGTACACCGGATTTAGTTTGCTTGGGCGGTTTTAAAACTGTCATCAGCAATGTCCATGTCCATGTCCATAGACAGCAGTGGAAAGGAGCAGGCTCGTTATCGGGACATCCAAGAGGCTTTGGGATTTGGCTTTGGCGCAGTTCGGTAGCGTTGTCGAGACGACCAAGAGAAGAACAAAGATGACAACGCTGAAAACTTAAGCTGAAATTGCACCTCCCTACCCCCCTCCAGAGGGCATCACTGAGTGCACCCACGGAAAAAAGAGTGGAACCACCAGAGCAGCACTCACAGCGCCAAGCAGCCCATCATGTCTGGAAGTGGACGTCTGTCTTAACTGGACAAATGGAGCTCTACCTTCCTAACAAAAAATTGTATTGACCAATGGTTGAATAGATGGAATCTTGCAAACACTAAAGAACAATGTAATTAAGAAAGCCTTGCGGGATTCGATGCCTCATAATAATAATAATGACCTGGAAGAAAACAAAGCCTGTTCTTACTTTATAGAATTGCAGACTGCATATAATATGCCCTTAAGTCTAACACACCTTAATTCATGCCATCTTTGATGGCACAATGTGATCATCAATAACTCTGAAAGTGACTTAGCTGAATGATGTACCGTACAAACAGTGGTCGTGTACCTCCCCGTGGCTTATTGTGGATGTTCAAAATGACGCCAGAGACATCGAAGACACTACAAAGAAGCTCTGCCGAGTTTACCCGATCACTATGCAAAATCCCCCAAAATCATTTACCCGTATCTAAAGAATACAGACATGAGTTTTCCACGTCTCTCTTCCATCGTCAGTGTGGTCACAATCATTAAGGACGGTATTTCAGAAACACGGCGGTTCTTAACTTGACAAGCCGATGAACAAATTGCACGACGGTGGAAAACATTTCCACCGGGTCACTTCTACAACAGACATATTATATTTATACTCATTCATGTCAGTACCATTAACAAATGAAAGGAAAACAGAACAGTTTGGAAATGTGTCTATTGATGATTTCCAAAAAGGAAAAATAAAAAAACCCACCCAAAGTCATAATCCATTGACCAATCAACCTGTTAGTCAGTTAATGTGAATCATAAAAAAGTCTGACTTTGGTTCACCAAAAAAAACAGCAGTAAAACGGAGTAAAATAGATGTGACAAACATGCTTCAACACATTTTCAAATGATCTGTTAAAGAATCTGAAGTAAAAAGGGGTTCGTGGAGTGAATGGTCAGAACGAACAGATACATGAGAAGGGTGGAGCTTTCACACCTACTCTCCCCGCTTCCTCACCTTGCTCTTCCTCTTCTTGTCCCCTCCGAAGAAGTTTCCAATCTGATCCAGGAGGCCGGGGGTCTTCTTCCGCCGACCCAGCCCGAAGGCGGCCTGTGCGGAGCTGCTTGCGGATGCCATGGCTGTAGTAGTTGGCGGTGTGTTTGTAATTGGCAAAATTTGAGAATGTGGGGCTCTTGTCTCTCTTAAAGGAGAGATTCGAAAAAAAACCGAGGAGGCAAAAGAGAAAATGGGAGGATGGGTAAAAAAAAGAAAAGAAGCTAGCCTATTCTAGATCCTGTTCGGGGGACTCTGAGCCGCACTCTGAACCCGCTCCGCTGTGTTCCTGGATGGTCTGCAGCTCGTCTGATTCGGAGGGCCGCTCTTTGAAGGTGTTGTCCTCTCGCCCCGGGGCATCTCGGGAGAAGAGGCGGGCCAGGTGGGGGCGTGGCGTGGCTTCGTCAGGGTCAGCTGTGCTGGCGTCGGGCCAGGGCTGGCGGGGGCCCTCAGCGCCCGTGGAGTCAGTCACCGCCGGCTTCGCCGAGTCGCAGCCATTGTTCTGGGTGGCATCTGCCTCGGCGAGGCCTGCGCAGAAACAAACAAGGGTCATCTATGGGCCGCGGGGCCTGCATGGCACGCAACAAAAAAAAAAAACCACAGCTCAACAATGGGCTCTTTTGATTGGACCTGTGTGTCCTCCCAGGGACAGCAGGGCTAACGGGTCACATTTGAACACGCCTTACCTGAAGAGGAAAGGGTAGAAATGGCAGATGAGAGACGTGGGCAACAGGAAGCGTGAACCAACGAAGCACTTTTGCGAGATCATTTTCTTCAAAATGGAGACAGTGAAATAAAATAAAATCTCCCCGATTTTGCAATGGCATCACCTGCATCCCAGTGGAGTGCATCCCGTCGAGCCCTGCCTCCGTTTGCGCGGATCATTTTTCGGTGCACTCGTGTGAGAACTATGTTTGGCGGATCACTTTCCAGCGTGATGGCAGTGCAGATGCGTCTCTAAGGTCCACTTTGACAGCTATCCGTTAAGTTAGCCAGCTCCCACAGCGGAGGACATCGAGTGCATTCCTGTCTCCGAAAACAATATGCACACTGTACTGGAAGAAATGGTGTAGCACTACACCGGGGGAATCTGCATGCTAATATTGGCTGAAACAGTGGCCTGTTGTCAGAGCTGCATAGTTATTACAGGGAAAGAATGGGCCAGTGTCCCTAAAATAACTCCTATAAGTATGGATTTTCCACAAGATGCAAGTCGACACTTATCTGATTTGGAGCCCGAGAGGCTGTAGTCTCTGGGGGGGGGGCACAGAGGCCATGTACAAGTTTATACTATGATTTATTACAATTTCCGATGGTTACTCCTTAAAATGTATCCGTAGCAGCATCATGACCTTTCATTCTTTTTCGTTCTTGGCCTTATCTTCAACAAAAGGTGTGGTAGGTGAGGACAACAAAAATCATCCATAAAAAGCATAATTTCTTTTAACACAATGTGGACACAGCAGTAAAAGGTGGAATAAAAACGACCTGATATTACTTGTGTCTTGCTATCGGGGGGGGGGGGGGGTCTCTGCAACTAAAAGCCCGATGGAGTCCGTCCACGACACCATAGCGCTGCATTCATGATGAGATGAAAAGCAATTTTTTAGGCCATTTTGAGAAACTTAGAGACTATTAAAATGAAATCAGGTCAGCTGCTTCGAGGATGATGGCACATCCCATTCAAAGACTTTCTCTAATGACTTTATTTTTAAAAAGCACAACTGCAAAATGAAATAAAATGATAAAATAAGCAAAAATAAGACATAAAAACATAAAAAAACATATATAGCTTTAAGTTTAGGTGGATGAGAATGCCTATTAAAGCTTAAGTGCTGATTCACGTTCATATATCTGTAATAAAATCTGTTGCAGGTTTTCCAGTCCCCCCCCCCCCCCCCCCCCCCCCCCCCCCGGGTTTGTCAGCACCCAAAAGGACCTGCCGGGCATTTGAGCCAAAGGTGGCTGGTGGTCTTGACAGCCTGCAGCGAGGACGCCTCAGAGAAGCGCTGTGCACGTTGAATGTGTTTCGTGCTTCCCTGACATTTGGAGAGGGATTGCAGCAGCTCATTTGTGTCAAGTTGCGAACGTCTATATGGAGCTACGTCCTCATGTGCACCAGCACAGCCTCCTGCACCATGACATGATGCATTAGAACTGATGTGAATGACATAGCACATTGTTCTTCATCACCAACTGTTGATGTTTCATATTTCACTGTTTCCTCTGCGGCTGTTTTTCCCCACAGAAGAGTAGAATAAATAAGGAAGCAGCTATTTTTTTTTTTTGCCTGCCTGTGAGCCCTCCAGGGACCATAATACTGACAGCGCGCCTATTCACGCTGGGCTGTATGAAAGTGGCTGTGCCTATGAGACACTTGACAGCGTGACTCGCTGCACGCTCTTATCAAAGGTGCCCTGAGTCAGGGTTTCAAGGGCCCAAATGAACAAACTGACCAAAATATTTGTGGAATTTGTTGATCCACGCTGATGAACCAGTGACCACCGAGCCAGGCGCTTGCATTTCTGCATAATCCAACCCATACTGTTCTCGTTGAAAAACAGAAATCCTCCCACACATGCTTTTACTGCCAACTAATGAAGGGTGGTGGATGACTCAAACCAAATTGCTTTTAACCTCCCAACATAAATGATGTAGATGTTATTTAGTCCTTAAGACATGGTATCAGATCTCTGCTTGGTTTGGATTAAGGGGAAATAAAGATCCAACTGACTGATCCACTCCCATCACCGTCCGTTCACACGCGGATAGCGACCGATGCTGTTGATGTTCTCTTGTTGCCTTTAAGTGCTGCTCGTGATTGTGATCAGACTGTAAGGCAAAAAAATAAAATAAACCGTTTAGCCACGCGAGCCAAATGTGTCAGTTCACAGTCCCTCAAATGCATATTCATAGCCAAACCAACCAAAAGGTATTTCGGTGTCGGCTTGCCCTTTAACAGCCCAGAAAACCCCAAAAGGAAGGTGACACGCAGGTTAATCCTGTTGGTTGGACTTATCTTTGCCTCATGTAAGACCCTCACAGAAGAGGGCTGCTCCTGTTATATGATATTAAGTAAGGGGCTTATTTTCAGATGAACCTGACAAAACTCAGCTAGATTGTTTGAGGCCAATTTGTTCCAGCGGCTGGGTCCCTGGCAGCTGTGGGACAGCCTGCGCTCCTCAGTCGGATGCTCTCTCTAATTGGGTCAAACCTTAACGTCTAATTAACATTCAAACGCTTGTTCTCTCCCCGACTAAATCCTCCCTTTTGGTGCCAGTCACCTGACCAACCAGCCCCCGGCAGAGCTTAATAACACCCAACCAGTTTATCAATAATTGTCTGTGGCGCTCAGCCACACGAGTAACCTTTTGGTAATGTTGAATGTGAATTCAATGTGTTGGTCATCAAATTTGCTCTGGGGACCTAAGCGTGGTTGCATTTGCTTTGAAAGATTTGAAAATGTTCAAAAGAGAATATGTTTTTTTTTTTCCCCCTCCTCCGTCACCACATAAGGTCGCGCAAAACACGCACAACCTGTAACACAATCAGAACACTGCACCGGGAGGTCTGTTGTGTTGTCTTTGACGGCCTCCTTCTTAAATACTAAACGTATTCATGGCTTGACGTCCCAACAGAAGGTCTGTCCATTAACTGGGGAGGAAACATCGGTCCGATCAAGCCTCCCTGTGCCTTCCCCCGAATCAGGAGCAACAGCAGGCCTTATTCAAAATATGTTCTCAACGCTTCTCATACGGATTTCAAAAGTGACCGGATAATAGCCTCATCTTGATTAATTCACCATGGCAACTCCAAGATGTCTCTATGACAACTAAGGTGCCAGAAGGGCCTCATGATTCTTGTGAAACTATCGGGGCCTCATTATGTAATGCAGCGCCTAAGATCATTGTTCAACAAAAACAATTACCTTCACCGCGTCTACCTCCTGCACAAACTCAGTGAAATAGTTTGGTGAGGGAATCCAAAAGCTGATAAGATCAGTTCTGTTCGGCAGAGATATTGAGCGCCCTTCGGGGGGGGGGGGGGGGGGGGGGGGAGGATTGGCATCTAGGGAAGCGGTATGCAGAGAGTGGGCTTCAAGCTCCTCATTTTTCCTCCTCTTCCACAATGATGTGCAAGCTAGCCTCTGGGAGGCAAGAACAACAAGGGGCTGTGCTGGGACGGAGGCACGGGAAGTATTTGCCTGAAAAAAACATCCATCGCTATGTGGATCCCAGCCAAAACTCCCTCTGCTGCTGCATTCATGTGCATCTGAAGCACCCACAAGTGTTGAGAAAAAAGCCCCTCTCTGTCTCTTAAATCCCATCTGGCATTCAGGACGTTAGCCCCTGCAGAGGTTTATCTCGGGGCGAGATAAGAGCGACCCGCTCCCTCCTTTTTAACTCATGACCTTTGAACTTTACTCACTTAAACAGGGAAGGATGGGATTCAAGGGGAAAACAGGGCACACCACTGCACCACAGTTATGTTGTGATGACAAAGTCAAGACAAGGTTTAGTAAAAAAAAAACGAGTCTAAATCGAAAAAAACAAAACCCTTGAATTTCCCACACTGCATATCAAATTATTAGTCACATTTGACGTGGCTTGTGTGCTGTGAGTGCTGTAAGCTCTCTCGTGTACACAGCGGTGTCATAGCTTCTGAATTCATCCAGGCATCTTTAAGGCTCACTATGCGATGCAACCCAACACCATGAAAGCAGAGAATATGTACACCTTTTTTTCACTAAATGTTGTTTGCTTATCTATTCAACAATTAAAAATGGAAATATACATAGATATGCTCACAATAGGGTTGTCACGATCCAAACATGATTACTTTGATACCTGCAATAAATATCTTGATACAATACTGACAAATTTATCTATATGCTATACTAAAAATACTATACCCTTTAAGTATTGATACACTGAGCAACAATAGCTTACAACTTGTTGTGACTTTTCTGTCATATGTTACAATGGGGTTTGAGCATATTCTTTCAAAAGTTTCTGAAACGTAATGTTAGTAGAGCCTGGTTCGTTGTTACAGTACTATAGACACGTATGTCTCACGATTGTATGTCACCGACAATCAGTCAATCATTGCAGTTCTCTCAAACAGGCCATCACTTTATCCCGTTAGACATCTGCATGAAGATGTCACAATTAGCACATGAATTTTTCCGTGTTTTCCGAGGCCGCCACGTTCTGATCCGCCGACGGGGAGAACACTACATGATGCTCTGACTCGGTTCAAGGAGCTTTTCAGTGTTTTCACCCACTAGGAGACACAAAATCCCATGTCAATAAAGCACCAGTGAGGGACAGCCTCATTTGCTGGCAGAGTGGGTTTTGGTACTGATGGCCGGTTCACAGTGACGCGCCGAAATGAATCTTCTGAGCAATCTGATCACAGGCAGACGAGTGCAGGAGACGTCGAAACCATTAACATCTGTCATTGTCAAATGTATCAATAAAATAAGAGTAAACTTTTGTTTACTCCACAAAATGTTCTCCATTTGAACGGATCACACATTTGATTGCTTTTTCCAATCGCTAAACACAGATCTGGGAAAGCCCAGATTTTTTTTGAATAGCTATTTGATAAAAATACTTTTACAAGGAAGTGTAAGTGTAATAATGAATTAAGATCTAGCGTGTGTAGTGAAATTTGAATGAAAATACATCTCTAACTTCTCTTGAGGCCCACTTTTCACAGATGTTGTTTATTTTCCGATTCCTAAGCTCCCAGACAAGATGTATTGATTTGGACCCACGGCGAGTTTGCAAATAGACTCAGTGGCCTCGGCCAGCTGTGTTAGGTGACCATGACTGCGAGTATTTCTCCGTTCGCCATCTGTCAGAAGGGTCCCACAGATAAAAAACAAACAAATGTGAACACAGAGGCAAAATCTCATGACAAATACTCAGTTGCGCGGCACTCGTTGCCAGGCGTGAACTTTCATCCTTCTCAACTCGATCTCACGGTTCTTGTCTTAACATGCGAAACGTAGCCATTTCATTTAACTTTGTCCTTTCTTTCTTTTGCGAAAGGGAAAAGACTCCATGTAATATTTTCCGACGAATGGGATTCAGGCAGTAGGCTAGTGCGTTTATTCTCTCCTGGTTAGCCTCACGCCGTCACGACGGACTCTTTGCGTCCACCGACCCATCTGCTAACACACGTACACACTCAGTGATTGTGGTGCCAGATGGTCGCGTCCAGATAACGTGGCCTCCTGAACGCACAGATTCACTCGGTGTGTTTTCAGGAAAAGCTGCAGACAAAGAAGAATAAACAAGCATTTGGCAAGTGGTGGCTGTTGCATTATTTGAGCGATCTTTAAGGTTCATTCGTCAATCAAGGATTCAGGAGTACAAAACGACGGAGGAAGGGGAAAGAGATCAGAGGCGGATCCGTGGATGAGTAAGCGAGGTGAGAAGGGGACCAGAGAGGAGAATCTGAACAATGGTGTCAAACCAAACAACACTGGCCCAGTGATGGCTGCAGCCTTTTAACAATTAGCGCTTTTCAGGGGGGGAGGAGAGGAGGGGCTTTGTGTTGGCAGTGCCAGGGCTCGTGCCAGCTCGTGTCAGTCCCGGCCACAGAGACAAATGACTGAACCACTGAATATATATATATATATATATATATATACATACATACATATTAGCGTGTACAGCAGAGGAAGATTCTCCATAACGTCAGCGATGCTAACACAATCGCAAGGAGAATATGCAGTTCTGCTAGTCAACTCCCATATTTTAAATTACTAGATGCTCCATATTGGGTCTGCGACTCAGTAGTCAGATATTAACTGGGTAGAACACAGTATGGTCAAATAAAAAGACAACTGCAGATATAAAATGAAAAACCTATAACCTACGGATGCCAGGATTAAAGAGGCAACAGGTTTTTGGTGTGATATCAACAAATATGTACATCGATCACTCAACACACATCCAGATTATGTAAAACTTGATTTATAACTACATTTAATGCTTTTATGTTATGGGACATTTTGATTGAATTTGTTATACTTTCATGCAATTTGCCTCAAGAGCTCCTTATTGTGGTGACACAAAGGTACACACCATGTTCATGCTGTACAGCAAAATCATAAGAGTGTGTAGATCGAATAGTTCTGTCATAATGTTTGTAGAGCCAGTTTTATTAAAAAAAGACACTTCAATTGTTGGACTCGAACAAGATCCCAGCTGACCCCAGAGGACATTGTTATTGAAGAAGACTATTTATGAGGCTGGAGGCCGGTCTGGAGCTTTCGGGTTTTTCGATGCAGGATGAAAACAAAATAAATAAAAGCAAAATTCCCTTTGTTGGTTTTCCACTCAAAATACATCACATTGAGAGTTTGAAACAAACAGAGAGGCAAACAGAGGGAGACAAATTCAGAAAGCAGAGGGCGTTGTGCTGGCGAGATTGAGGCAAATGTTTACCCTGCTGTGTACATTTTACACACTGCTGCATTAAATCCAGCATATATCTCTTCATCCGTAGAAACTAAACCAGATAGTAAATATTCACAAGACATCATCGGCAAAACCTGTTTAGATTATGTTCCCATTACGGGTTGATGTGTGTCTTCAGAATCCTCTCCAGTGAGTTAGCATCGAGCGGATAGAAAGGAGGAGTCTTACTTCCTCTCCTTGCTCCCTCCCTCGTCAATTTACCTTGATGAAAGCAGACGTTTGACCTGCAGATAATGAATCTGGAATGACATTTGATGGGACTTGGACAGGTTTATTAGAACAGACTTGTTATGTTGCTGGCTTTGTCAGCTTCTTGCTTTGACAATTTTCTAATCAAATGGTAAAATATAGATTTTAATTCTGAAAGATTAGGGAGAGAATCCAATTATTTCAGTTTGCGCCCTAAAGTACAAATACAGTGTCTGCAGTTTCATAAATTGTGTTATTGGCTGCGGGAATTATATATCAAATGCTCCCTAACAACGTTGATATACCAAGATATCTTCCACCCATAACGTGTGGAAGGTAGAAAAATCTAATTTGCATAGTACGGGTATTGTAATTACACTCCCCGAGACTCTCATTCCAGCACAAATATTATAATATATATGAAAGAATTTGCTCCAACAATAGCCATTCAACGTATTTGCATCCTGTAATTGTCTCTCTCCTCCTGACCACCACGATGAGCCCCATTTCCATATGGAGAAGAATGGAGATCATTCATTCAGTACAAAGATTAATATTGTGTTTGAATCCATTTTGAACCACTGTGTATTCCAAAGTAGCAGCTTGGATGGTTATGTGGTGCCGTTTAGTGACCCCGACAGAGCCAGGTCAGAACAGTGGGGAGGGGGGGGGGGGGGCTGCTCTAGCCCGCGTCATATAATTGGGCCGTAATGGGCTTTTATCAGCCACAAAGCTGATGGTGGTGTTTGCCCTTCAGTGGAAAAGCAGTGCAAACAGGAAGTGCTGCATGGAGACATCCTCAGACGCTGGATGAGTCGCGACGCCTGGCTGACGACAGCTCCACCAAAACGGGCTCCACTTAAGCAAAGCTAACCGGCCCGTCGTGAAACCACTCACATTGGGCCGATTTGGTGGCAACTCCTTTACATTTTATTTTGCCCGGGCCCCGAATGGACCTAATGGCACTCAATTACTCGGGCCTTGGTGCACAAGTAAGAGGAAGGCTTTAAATGTAACCCTAACAGCGATGTTGGCTCAGTAAGAGTGAGGAGCTGATAAGAAAATGGGATTCTTACACGATCAGAAAGCAGTGATGGCTGAGCAAAGAACCATTTAAACATTAAGCAAAACGAAAACTCTCACCGCGATGCCCTGAAGCAGCTTTTTCATCAATCATGATTAAACATAATACATATAATGATGGAGCTTTCATTTCATTTCATTTTCCACCTCTAACAAATGTTCAATCACCTGACGGAGCGTGCAGACGCCGCAATCAGATGGTACTTTGTCAGCTGCTAAAAAAATCCATCAAAAAAAACCCCATCACATCTTAAACCGGCATCCTAATTCATTCCTGTTCTCATGATAAGGTGCCAAAAGCCACTGTGTCAGCAAGTGGGGGATCCCCGAAAGGACGAGCGTGAGAGAAACAAGACACGCGACTGTTGGATGGAACGGTGCGCTTCACGGAGCACGGCTTCTTTGAAGCATCACTTATGTCGGCGGCGGATCCTCCGAGGTCTGCTGCGTGCTGATCAATGGCAGGTGTTAAGCCTAAGGAACATAAATTAACTGCTGGGGAGGGAGCGTGTCGAAGAGCGGACAGATCAATGTGAAGAAGGCACAACGTTCCTGTTGATGATGAAGCATCAGCGAAACCGCTGGTGGTCAGTTTCCTCCTGTGCAAGCAGGCAGGTATAAATAGTGAACTCTGTGACAGCACATCTATGAAGACACGGTTCACTCATGCACGAGTGCAAATGTGGAGAATTGGACGTGGTTGATTTTTTTACCTAACATTGGTTCAGTGGTGACCTTTCCTTGAATGTCATTTGGTTGCAGCATTCGTCTGGTGTTTGATGTGTAATCATAACCGGTGCTTTATTGACTGTGCTGGAAGACTGATACAAAAGAGGCAATGAGTTCTGTGTCATGTTAGAAATGCACAGTTGAACTAAGATGCAAGAGATGTAACTCACCTCAAACATTCATAACATTCACATTATTATGATTATGTAGCTTATGCATTATGAAATTACTTACAATTTACAACATTTACACTGCAATTCACCGACTTTAAGTAAACACTCTGACATTCCATTAACCATTAACAGACTGCTCTACTGATTGGTAAAACACATGTTGAGTCACTATGTCTTATTGAAGAATGTATTCAGCTTAACTTACAAGCCATCACCACTGCTTGGTTGAGTTATGTCATTGTAAAAAATGTTAATATTCCTCAAAGGAAAGGAAAAATGCATCGCTCTTCCACTAGGTTTTTCTCAGTGAGGACTGGAGGATCAATGGCAAGTATTCAATACACCATTTGGAATAATATGAATAACGGCACAAAAAGAGAAGTAAATGCAGCTACAACCAGAGTCTTCAGAAAACTCTATTTGCACTTGTTACACAATGCCACTGGGATCCACAAATCACCGTCTCTCGCCTCTCTGATGAAGTGGAGCAGGTCATCAGGTGCCGTTCATCTCGCGGCGGGTTCGGGAGGTGTTGTCATCCCCGGAGAGATTGTGATTCGGGATGATGTGCGATACCCGGCTTGCAGCCCCAGCTCCCCCCCCCCCGGGAGCGCAAACACACCGGGGTCGTGGCGGTAGAGAAGAGCTCAACGCGGCACCGAGGCGATAGAACACCAGACGCTCCGAGGCCCCGCCAACTCCCATCGACGAACCGCACAGGAGATCGGCAGGCGTCTTTCCCCCCCCCCCCCCCCCCCCCTTCATACATGTTCAGTGCGCTCACAACCCGAGCAACAACACTTGTGTGTTTCTGCTCGTGCGAAGTCATCTGCAGCGGGCGGCACTGTCCGCATCGACTCACGCTCTGCAGACCTTCGGTCCTGCTGTGAGAGCAGCACCAGGTGACCTCCATCATCACGCCTACAGGAAGCTCCGACAGTAGAACCCACACATCTGGGTGCTCCTGACGTTAACAGCGCACAAACTGCCTTCAGACATTTAGTGGTTTGGCTAAAAGACAAAATATGCCTGATTCAATTTGACGGTCTCGGCAATCAACAGTTGCTGAGTAATTATTTGACTTATTCTTGCTTATAGTTTGAGGTCTGATCACTTAACCTTTGTAGCAGCACACAAAGCCAACCAATATTTTTCATCTCCAGATTTTCAATTATATTTTCATTCATGCCTGCGATGGCGAAAGAGCCGGAAGAAGGCAATTTTCAACAATTGTGACGTTTTACCTCTTAAATCGGCTATTGAAAGAGAATGTGTAAGAACAAAGGCTATTGGCCAGCCAAACCTTTAAGAACTGTCATCTCTCGTGCTGTAGATATTTCAGTAAATACACATGGCCAAATCCTTCTTCACCTCAGCTCACTCTGAGAACAATCAAGACTGACACAGAAGGGAGAAAACAGACGCCGCTGGTCTTCTGCCTGTTCCTTGAACGCTCCGTGCTCTTCCTACACAAATGTTGTCCACGTCTTGAAGGTTTTCTCCTTGCAGAATAAACAAGTAACTTTCCCTTTCGTTATTATACCTGATTTTGTGCAATTACGTTTTCTTTGGACACGCAGCTATGACACTGTGCCACAGTGTCACAGTGTCATAGCTGCACACATTGTACGTGAGGAGAAGGATGATTTCCTTCGCCCTGGGGGGGTTGCATCTTCACCCCAGAACGCCTCAGTCACACAGTTACAGTTACATTCAAGGCAGCACAAAAGACATCGAGGAAGTTGGTTTGATGGAAACATGGAAACTCTTAACTGAACTCTTCCATAGGATCTTTTTTAATAATGTAGCACAATCTATTATATAACAGTATATTCAGTATCCCAGCAGAATACCAAATGATTTTCCAGAGAAATGGTTCAGAGCTGTAACCTCATTTATAAAACAAGAATCCAGCCATTTTCCACCTGCATTTGTTAATATCTCCTACATCCCGGTTTGTATGAGTATTTTTTATTGAAATCAATCAAATGAGTGCCTTCATCTGCTCAGTTTAAGTATTACGGTATTACAGTATTATATGGCCTTCACAAACCACCGCCAAGTATTTATTTCCAAAACTTTCTATTGATGAATTTAGTTTGATTCCAAGGTTGCCAGCTTCAAATCCTGTTCATCACTTCATGTGTCTGTAGATTTTGAATTCGTAGCCAGACTCCGGGAGTCAAGGTCAATATGTATGTAAATTGAAATTCAAGATATGGTCGCTTACCAAAGACTTCATCTTGTGATTCCGGTTCGTCTGTTGCTGCTGCTGCCTGCATTGCTTCTGGTTCAGGTGAAGGAGCCTTTAATAGGAAAACACAAACAGATTGAAGAGGTGAGGCACTGAGGTGCCATGGCAACAGAGCAAAGACAGAACAAGAGAGAGAGAGAGAGAGAGAGAGGGAGAGCAAAAGAGAGAGGGAGAACAACAGGGATCGTTACAACTATTTAGGATTTGGGGTTTGATAATTGCAGCGAGACCTTGCTGAGGGACCCATGTGTTTTGCACTTTTTGCTTTTTGTGATGCCAGTTCTTAACATTTCATCAGTTATATTTACAGTGCAAAGCCATTTGATGAGGCAAGAACATTTGTTTTTAAACCGTCATATTGGTGCCCTTTAGTAATCGTCTTGTGTCTTTTTTTTTTTTTTTTGTCCGTTCTCAACAACCATATATGTAGATCTAAAACGCATTCAGACACTTTTCGGCATCAAGCCTTTGACCTAAATATATGCTGACGGCTTTTGTTGCTAATGTTGTACTGCAAATAAGTAGCCTATCGTGATAAGCTGTGAAATCTCAACAAGAGAAAGCTATTTAATTCAGAAATTAACACCAAAGAGTCATTTCCAGCAGGCCATTGTCTAAAAATTAAATCCATTCTGATGTCCTTTCGTGGTAGATTTTGTCAATGCGGAGCTCCGTCTGAGACAGTGAAACTTATGCAGCTGTCACTTATATTGCGGAAACATAAATGTTAAAATGGTACCATCTAATCCTTGAATGGGAACATAGGCCTTTCTTACCCGGCTTACCAGATATATACAAGTATTGATTCAGCTGTAGCTCCCTGACAGCTTTGGTGGGATTCAGGGGGTCATGAACTAAGGATTAGGCCGGCTGAATTGTTCCACCTGTAAGTCCAGGCCCTTTTTACTTGCCTTAATTAATCTCCCGTGTCATTTAAACAAGTCCATAAGTCATAATCATTCATTTTTATAGTCACACAAGTTACTTGTTTTTCTTTAGTGGTTCCAACTGAACTAAATATCTGCATTTGCTAATGCTCAGATTTATACATCCTCCCACTGATTCCCTCCTCCTCCCTGAAGACAATATACAAGCCAGCAGCGCCACCTTCCACCTCCCAGTGCGATCGCCAACGTAGGGAACCGACACTGTTCTCTGAAAATGAAGCAAGCGGTTCCCGATGCGAATCACGTAAAGGTTAACAAAGTGCCACCCGAAATGTATTTTAAAACAAAAAATGTCAAATCCAATCAACGAGCTCAATGCTGGATTTACTATACTGGCTGTCTGCCGGTGGTTCACTTTGAAATTGGGATCTGCTTTGAATTTTTGCGTTCTCTTTTCAACCTGCTTTCATTGCTAAATCAGTTTGAGTATTTTAGGTAGTAGTGGTAAGTATTTGTCTGCTTCTATTTAAAACTCGTGTTGTCTTTTTTCAGGAAATGGATAATATTTACGCAGTTAGTGACAATGTGGTCTCCATTGTGACTCTTGAAAAGAAAGGAGAGCTTGACGGAGTAGCATTGATGGACAGGGCTTCAGCGCAGGTTCAGTTGACTTAAATGGAAACAAAAGTGTGCTCAATATGTTGAAAAATGAAATGTTTTTAACTACATCCACATTTTCACTTTTAACAGTCGCATTGATCTGTCACTAAGTGTCCAAAGGTTTGTCCCTCATCGAATCGCTTTCAAGCAACAAGTGAGCGAAACAAAGCTGTAGAAAACATGCATCCGTGAACTTTTGCTTTGATATAGCTTCCCTCATCACTGCTTTCCCACAGTGTGACTCGCTTTTCAACACTGCTTCCCATCATTAAGGCACTCTCGCACACCCACACGCATCAATACAGCTGTCTTGTATCTCAATTCAGCTTTGCACTTTTTGTAACTGTGATAATTAGCAATGCAAATAACGAATTCCCCTTCCTGGAACTGAGCCTCTGGTGATTGATTGCTTGTTGAACTGATATAGCTGGAAGCCGGCCCTGACTCATCGGATGGAATACGCAAAGTAATGCGCTCGAGGGGAGCTTTGAAAATAAAAAATACAGCTGATAAAATATGGACAGGATGTTTCCACATTGATGATTCATTCAGGAACTTGCCTCAATCACTTCATTCCTGTCCCTTATGGATTCCATAAACCCAGCAGATTGCAGTCAAGAGCTCTTTGCCCAGTCTGCTGCAATGGTGCCAAGCACGTAACGTTTAAGCCAAAGACGGCCGGCTTCGCTGCTTGTTTAAATGTTTCCCAAAGTAGATCATTCAGCCGGATTGTGTGTAATTTACCTCAACTTTTAGGATCTAATGAGTTAAAAAGCGGCTATCGAGTGTTCTTCACTAAACAACAGGACTTGCTGATAACAAACAACGTCTCTTTCATTATGGAAATGAAGTGAATGTGAAAAAGCCTTATTGCAGGGAGTGGGGGGTGGGGGGGGGGGTTATAATTGCTTGGTGGTTCTGCAAATTTCCCCAAGCGCAAATTGGTCTATTAATCATCTATCTAATAATTGCTAAGGTTCGCTTGGTGTGACCAAACCATTACGTTTCCTACAAAATGTCTAAATCTATTTGAACACATCAAATAGGCATCGATACACTTGTAATATCTGAGTCTTTAAGACATCTTTAGCCTCTCCTTTAGAATATTTCTATCATGCATAGAGCCATTAAGTGCACATTTCAGATCCCATTGACAAGACTTTCATTTTAAAATGAGCCATTTGGAATGTTAAATGTTAAAATATGGAGAGCAGGCAGTGTTTGCTTCAAACTCACTGAGATAACATTAGCTAAATGAGCTAGTTAGCCACAACATCTTAAAATAAGAAGCCTGATTCTGTGCACCTCTTTCTGGTATCAAGAACCCTTTGGTTTCAAAATAAATATCTGCCACTCTCATTGCTGCATACAAGCGTCATGGCTGTTTTTCTTGTTAAAAGCTGCAGCTCCACTAAGCCCCTTTTCCATTCTTTGCAGTGTGGGGTTTAATGTGCCTAAGTGCTCCTTAAATCTTAGTAGGTAGAGGGGAATAGTGCAGCCATTTGAACATCTTTCAGAGCTTGGCTGATTGGAAACTTTCAAAAGAAGCCTCTTCACCGTCTGTGGTCCGGGGATAGCTGCCTCGTTCACACTTGGGAGATGGAACGGATCATCTCCATATCACTGAGATGAGAGAGCACCAGACACGCCGCGCTCGTACCTTCAAAAGGCCAGCTTTACACCATCTCTTTGAAACAAGCACTTACTTTTGTGGTTCTAATAGATAGAAACTGGGAGCCAAGCAGTGGCAAAGACACAACAGAGTACATGACACACTTGAGGTGATTAAAGTGTAATCATTTTTCAGAGGAGGATAGATGTCAGACGGAGGGACAGAAAGGATGAGAAAAAACGCCCGCTGGGCTGGTCACAACAGACCCGACGCTCTAACTGGGTACAATGGTGGCGCTGAAGCCTCGAGGTCTGCTAGCTGAGCTTCAAGCTCCCTCATCTGGAGACGGCAGTATTCAACCAGTTCAGTTAAACCAAGAACATGGAAGAAGTGACAAGGATGCATGATATTGTGACCACAACACAAAGCCTCCTCACAGCAAGGAACGAATGCCAAGCCTTTCAATTGCACAACCCCTTTTCAACAGGATTAAAAGCCTCTCATTACAACTTGAGCTGCTTGATGCTTTAGATTTTTAAATTCCATCCGCTGAGACCGTGCCCTTTACCGCCCCCCCCGCAGTGTTTAGTGTCTTTGGGTGTGTTCACATGTGAGGCATTAGTGACGACTGTAGAAGATGAACAGGAAATGTTCATTTCCACCAGCAAAATTGAAAAAGGCCGGTGCTTGATGAATTATATCCGTACCCTCACTCCGTTCTGTTAGAGACAGGTTTATCTGACACATATATTATTAGCTGATCTTACAGTGGTGCTGAGATTATTTGTGTTGCTGCCAGTTAATTCCTAGTGTGCAATGTATATTACTTCAAAGTAAATTCTCGTTCCTTAATGGACAGTATCTAAAGTTATTTCTACACTTTGCAAAAAGAATTAGCTAACACCCTCTTTCTTGAACTGTTTGAGATTCCCTACATTTCCTCGAAATTTCCTTGCAAGCCCGTCTGTCATTATGAACCGTGGGTCATACTTGGAGATGGAGGCGAGTTTGGCGATGGCTATCGCAAGCGCAATCATGAAGCAAGAGCCATAGAGAGTCACTTCTTCATGTTCTTTTTCCAAGCTGAGAAAAGTGCACTATCTCCCCTCAGATGGATTTCTCTCTGGTAGTTCAGCATCAGTAGGAAAACTGCAGCATTGATGTTTCCTGCTCAAGAATAATGGATGTCTGCCACTGTCGCTGGGCAGGATATATCTCGACATGTAACAGTCCCTGGCTGCCGGGAATCTGGTTTATTAATTTCACGGTTTAGTGTTGTTTTACCAGTTGCTTTTCTTTCAGCCCAGAGAATTGAATCAACCAACCGATCACTATCAACCTCTGGTCTATCCTTTGAATAATCTGTAGGCTTTGCACTCAATAACAAGGCATTCTGCCCATGCTTAAACATGCTTGGTGCATTGGTCTGTAAGTCACTGTTGATGACACACACACCAGTTAGTGCGTCAGGAGAAATCTGCACCAATCCTCACAGACCTATTTGCATTCGATAACATGAGAGCATCTGTTCCATTCGGGCCAAAACAGAACAAGCGCGGCGTTATTTTGAGTGGGACTTACAGCTATATAACTATAAGTGGTGTAAAAATATCAGCAATTTATGGTTGAAGCTCATGTTGTTTTGAGGTGTGACTAATGAGGTGTGGGTACATGTGACCTTTTTCTTGAAATGGTGAGGGACGGGGAAAGGGATCACGACAGCCCCTAAACAAAACCGTCTTTACTCTGACACGCTGTGTTCCTTCGTAACTGTTGCTAGGACAACTGGCTGTTTTGCCAGGCCTTTGAATTGACTTTGATGCCATGATAATCAAGCCAAAAGACAGGGAAAATAAGTATAAAGATGGACAATTGTAAAGCCGAATGAACAAAGCGGCCTCCCTTTAGCGGGCATCCCACTTGACAAACATGTCCACTTCTCTTGCTCCGGCTCTTCTCTCTCCGGCACTTTGCAGACTGAGGAAACAAATCAACTCAGGGCTGAAACATCGACCTCCCTACTGTTTCTGGCTCCCCTCTCCTGCCCAGACATGATCCCTGCGCCCATTAAAGGCACCGGCCAGGTAGTTGGACGCGAGACGGACCCCGCGGGCAGATGGCGGGTTCTTACGCTGCCGCCTACAGCCCCACCAATGCTGTTTATATTTTCTGCACCCCCCTTTTTTAGCGGTCTGACTTGTGGGCGGCTCAAAATGAGCTAGCGGGCTCCATATCTAATTGGAGCCTCAATGGCAGAAACCTGTTTCGAAAGGAGCAAAGCTGGGGGTTAATCAGATGATGTCATTAAAACACATTACTGTGCCAGTTTAATGTGGATTAATCCTTCTCGCACAGGACAGTGTCTGGGCTTGTCATTTGCATAAGAAGGAGTCTAAAATGATCAAACATATGTGCTTTAATTAGAGCACTAACAGCAGCAGACATTTTCTGTCAAGTGCTAACCCAAAAGGGCACAAAAGAGCACCTTGCTTCCCGGCCAATTAAAATATGCCTATCGTGAGGGCCTTGAGGCCTTTGTCCGTCGAAAAAGCAAAAAGCAAAAAAGTCCCACTTTATTTAACACTTCCCTTTTGAAATATGGCATGGATGTAGAGGCTCGAATTTTCTCAACTGTGGTCTACAAAGTAATGGATTCATCCTGGTGGTTTTCATGTGCAATTATCCTACAATAGCGGTAAAAAAAAAAACATCAGACAGCATAATGTATTTCTTTTACTTGATCAATGTCAGAGAGCTGAACATTGTGAACAAAGCCAAAACACAGTCCTGATGACCACCGGCCCGAAGCTAACGGTTGCTTGAGACAGGTACCCGGGTGTGCGCGTTGATGCACACCATCGCCTGTCTTCTTCCTCCAGTCCAACTGGGTTCTCTCTCACACAGCTGTTAAAATGAGGTTTGTGGTTTTGAGTGAATCATTATATAGTGAAACCCAAGAGCAGCAGAAACCCATCATTCTTCCAACAGGCACCCCAAGGATAGGCACTGCACTAATACACGCGCTCCATGTGAAGCGAAGAGTCGGTGGATTATTCCATAGATCAATGCGTCTGAGAAGACATCACGAAGAGTTGCCTGTGGCTCTGTGACCGCCGCAAAACTTTGATTTGTGATCCACGTGGCTGAGGTGGGGGAGTCAGCTGTGACAACAAACAGCGTCTCAGCAATATATTAATATATTCTATATATATATATATTAATATATTAAAAATGTATCCTTTTAAACATGAGGGATTCCAGGCATAGACCTTTGAGATACATAATGTGTGCCATTGCCCTGTGTTGCATAAGCTGTGACTCTTTCAAACAGCATTCAACGGTCTAACTGAAAGCTGAGGGCAATAAATCAGAATGACAAAAAAAGAGTCCAAAGTCCAGCTGCTGAAGGCCAGTATTCAGACTGATAAGGTTAAAGAAATGCTTCATTCTCAGGCCATCCTTTTAAAAAGATCTGACGGACATTAATATTATTCCACATGCATAAAACAAGCAATGACACACCTGCTGCGAGGACTCTTACCTTGCTGCCAGCTGGTGATTCTCTCTTTCCTAGATGCTGGCCCATGCTTCTGTCAGAGACTGTGAGGAAAACAGAGAATGTGTTTACACCAGGTGGACCTACCGAGTACGTCCTCCTCCTTATCTAACAGAGAAGGGCCGCATCTTGAAACTGTGTGAAACTGTTTCACACGCAGCTCTAAAAACACCGGTGTGGTTGGCAGTTTAGTGCGCCTCGCTCGGCCTGGTGCGAAAGTCGTCAAACGAAGCCCCGGCGTGGACCAATCAGCTCGACCGGGGGCGCTGGAAGAGGAGGGTGTTTATTTATACTCTCTGGTGTCCGACAAGCGTCTCCAGACTGTACGTAGCAATAAACTAGAGGGAAGACAGCGAAAATGTCATCCTCAAAATTCAATAACTGAGGCAAATAACAACTGTCAATTTCAGAATTAAAGGTGCAACTGACAACAGTTGTAAAACTTTTTTTTCCCAACTGTAGTACTGACTACTGCCATAACAACATCTGGGCCTGCACCCACTATGTTCAAATTATCCGAGGGAGAATCATTTTTATCACCTATTTCCTTTGATGGAACATTCCAAATTCAATGACTGCATTGATGCTTGTTGCACTGAGCCTCTCCGACGAGTGAATCAGAAAAGATTCAAATCAAGATTCAATCACGACAATCGCACCTCCTCGTTAACGCACGCACACACAGGAATTAACACTTTATTTCCACAGTGAATAAATATAAAGCATTGAATGATGCCACTGCGTCATTAGATTGTGCGAGCGAGCGTGGGGGGGGGGGGGCACAGGGGAGCAATGTTTACCACAGACATCAGCTTCAGCAGTGCTTCCACGTTCACTATAGCAATTAAAAGAAAGGCTCCCAGGAACTGAAAACACTCGCAAAACGCTTCTAACAAGAGTGAGTTTCTCTTGTGAGAATCCGCCTCATTATAACGTAGCTTGCTAATGCCTCTCGGCGGAGAGAGGAGCGGCCACATCCGAGAACGAGCATATTGATGAGAGCCGTTTAACTGCCCTGAGCATTTTGTTTGGCTGTTTGTCGTGTAGTTACCGGGAAAACACATTTAGCACAGCTAGTCTCTAACGGAGTCTGTACCATCTGTATGGTGCTGGTAGGTTACGGTGGGGTTTTGGTGAGCATCTTTGGATGGAAACGCCGTTTAGGAGAGCGTTAAGAGTGAAAGACGCCGTAATAAGAGGTTTGACCGTTAGAAAGCTGTCCACTCACACACACACACACACGTACTAATGCAAACAAGCTGACTTCTGTGTGTCAGACAGTCCACAGCATCCCGACAATAAATTAAAACCTCATTTCTCTGTTTGTAAAGCCATTTTACTGCCAGGAACCGGCACCACCAGTACACGCTTCCGGGCGGTTTAACAAAACCAAACTATTACAAAGCTAATGTTTACTTTCTGCTACATTAATTCATTTTTCTTTAAATAGGCCTGAGCTTACTATTGAAAGTGCTTTTTAGCTGCCACACTAAGGCTTAAAGCGGCTTAAAGGAACAAAAACGACCAGACTCATTGTCATGGTGCCTAAGATAATATTGCACAATACATTTACAATGAACTTCAAAAAAGAAAAAAAAAAAAGCTTGTGAATCAGTATTAGTATATAGATATATACTTCGCCAGAGGAATGAAGAAAGGAACTGTGGTTTATTTTTGTGAGTACTCAACAACACACATTTCTCTCCTTCTGACAACAGCCATGAGACTTCTCTCATGATTTTAAAGCCAGTGACTTTAACAAATTCATTTTACATTCTTCAAATACACGAGGGCTTAACCTTGACTATAGCTAGAGATAAATACTGGTGTGAAAAACCTTGCACGTGGATTTTAAAAAGCCTTTGTAAACTCAATGAGTGTGCTGTTCGAGCACAAAAAGCACAACGTAGTCGCCACGAGAACAAACTGAAACTCTCTGTAGATTGAACAAATACACTGAGATACAGATGCTATCAGCAGCTGTGTGTTCAGGTGAGCGTAAAAGCTGGAATACACTTTGATGTCCACAGACACATGCAGAGACTCCGAGGGTATGCTACTTAAAGTGAGGCCTTAAAGACAGTCTCCCTCTCTAATGTTACACGATCAAAGCCGAGATCCTGCAAGGACTTGTGGGGGATTGTTGCATAATAGAGTGTGAGGTGCAGTGAGGAGGAGTGGTTGGTGGGAGTGTGATACCAGGCTGCAATTACAATGCTCCAGCTGTACTTTCTACATGAAATGATTAAAAAAAAAAAAAAACACTAGTTTGCCTACTTTTTCCTCGCGCATCGCCGTGTCATTTCAGAAATTCAGCGGTAACACATTTAAACTGTTATTCACAAATTAACTCACGTATTGCTGTTAATAGCCAGGTGTATCTGAGTGCATCTATATTTTTTTTCTTTTTTTTTTTTTTAACATTTCTGTTTTCCTTTTAAACACACCATTAGGATGGGGAAAAGCTGTTATGACGGGGCAGCAGGATACAGCCCAGCACCTGGAAGGATCCATTACCACTCAGCAGAGTCTGCAGCACATGTGAGCAACAATCTGTCTGAGCTGTCCATTACATGTGGCTCTTCAACATCCAAACAAACTTTCTACTTTGTGTTTTTCCGTTTGTCGCGAACACCGGACCTATTTGTTCGTGTTTTCTTCCAGGTGACAGTTTCCAACCTTAGCGGTGGAGAGAGGACAGCGCCGTCCACCAGAAGGAACACACAACAGCTGGAGGAATGATGCCTGTGAGGAAAACCTTCTCCAGGCCGCCCAGATTTTGGCTCGAGTAACATGTAACCAACCAATAAACAGGACAGTCCTTCTCTTGGTTAGTGAGGGTTTTTTTTTTTTTTATTTCTGCAACAACACTAATAAAACTCTTGGGAGCAATCGGGTTTGGAAGCAATACCATTCGACTCATTGCTTTCTGTCCCTGCAGCAAGTTTGTTTGCGGATCTACTTAAGACGAAGCCAAGGCAACATTTGTCTAATGGATTTCACACCAGTGGGATTGCTCCCACTGAAGGATAGCCACTGAACCCGAGTGTTGGCGAGATGGATGTAATGAGCCAACTACACGATGTGGCATGTTTCTTTCTTTTGTTTTCCCGCTCTGCAGCTTGTTGTTACATTAAAATGTCCCCTGGCGGTGTTCTGTTCTTTTGGGATTTAAGAGGGTTTTAGGTCAGTAAATCCACGGATACGGGGTTACTACAGCACCGATCACACAGCAGTCAAAGTTGTATCATATTATCAGAGTTGTATGCATCATGTCTGGTAATGCCGTCATTACAAAGTTCAGATATAGGTCTGTGTCTAACGACTAAAAAGCTTCTTCCTGGATCTGTTTCAGCACTGCAGCAGCACGCACCAACCAACCTACAAGGACACACTTGTAGGTTGAGTGCAAGAACTCAACTCCAAGCATATTGGATTTCATAAGAAGCCTGCCTAGCGCGCACAACAAGCTCACAGACCTACACCCATCCTCTGTTTCGCTTTAGATTTGCTCTCGTGCAAGACGGACAGACAGCTTCTTCTTCTTGGCCCCTCCAGCTGGCCTCAGTGACTGCACCGCGTTGCACTCCACCGAGAGTCAGTTACGTAATGAATGCGGAGCCTATGAATGTGTGTGTGTGTGTGTGTGTAGACGGGAGGAGAGGGGCTCTGATAGAACGGGGTTACAAACTGCCTATGTACTAGTAACAGGTTTCTTCTCACGGTAAGAGATTTGAGGGTCAGGGGTCTACGTGTGTCCTTCACGGCTGCCATCTTCTCGTGCAGATGGAGATGAGTGCATGCTGCAGGAAGCCTCACTTCCTCCCTCTCTCTCGCTCTTCCTCTCTCTCTTACTGCATTGACTCTCTGTCAGGGTGCCGGCACAGGGTTGTGTTTTTTTTTTTTTTTTAAAGATGAAAAGGTGAACAAGGAAGTGGGAGTGATACCTGGCATGTTTTCCAAAGCTAAAAACAACAAAAGGGTTTCGGCCCAAACATGAGATTATTTATCGCTTTAAAAAAAAAAAAAAAAAAACATGTCCAGGTTTTACAACCTAAAAAGTAAAAGTGATCCAAGGGGCTCTTGCCTGTATGAGATTGGCCAATGTTGCGTTCAACTTTTTCTGCTTTTTCAAATGAATGAGAGGCCTCACGCGCATCACACCTGATAGGAGTAACTAGCTCTACCCTGCTATACTGTTTCTTATGGCAAGCCTTCTGACTCCTTGCAGCTTTGGCAAAGTCTTACAGTTGCTTCACCATCCCACTCGCTGATCAAATAGGACAGCAGCAGTTGTCCTTTTCCTGCTAGGAATGAGATGCCCGGGCTTGTCTTCCCGTATTTTGTTCAAATAGTCTTTGGTCTGATGTAAAATAACACCTCATTCCATATCTTCCTTCCACACACACAGACACACTCAGATATTCTTTTACAGGGGCAGAGGAGGGTGAAGTGTTTAGACCAGGGACCAACCCCTTGGTATCAAAAGCGAAGCCAAAGCAGAAGGTCACACTTGCACTTTCTTGTTACTTGTCCTTCTGAGTTTGTATCTCTATGGTTGAAATTCACTTAATGTAAGTCGCTTTGGATAAAAGCGGCAGCTAAATGACATGTAATGTAATGTAATAATGTAATGTAGGTGAACATGGTAAACATGACGATTCTAGCATGATCTGAATCCGTAGTTTCAAATGTTCATCAAATGTAAATCATGATCCCATTTATTAGGAAATAGAGAATAAAGCAGGTAGCTCCCCCGACGTTGTCTGGTCTCATGGTAATGTGTGATTTTCTCCTGAAACTCCTCCTGAAACACTTCACACTGTGATTTCAGGTCATGAAATTTAATCAGAAATGTTTTGATTGCCTAAGAATGTCTCTATCAGTGTTTGGTTGTGATAGGCGCAACCCTCCCTTATCACGAATGGTTTCAAAAGAAACAAAAGACAACTGTAAACAAGAAAAAACTTGGCCACAGCCAAAACTCCAAACCTGAGGCTTCAAAGCGGCTGTTGTATGGCACAATTTCTCTGAATTTCTGGAAAGGACTGCTGAGGGATTGTCCCTCTTGAAGAAGCATATGGTCGTTATTGGAAAAATAATACTCCCTGGGGTCCAATGCTGTGTACAGCTATTGTCCTTGTTTATTCAAGCATACGCTTGTTTTTAATCTGTTATGCACGGGCACCTCCCATCCCTCCCGGGGGTGTCCTAGCGATGAAGCCCGTTGCCCCAAATCATAAAGCTCAACGCTCCTCGGTGGAGATTCAAAACCGCTGCCACCTGGGGTTAGCCATCCAATAATCCAAGGACCTCGCCACTTGGTTTTCCCGGGGCAATATGTTACGGCTGAACCCTCTGCGGCGGTGTAATCCCTGTGGGAGAGGCTGTGACACCACCGTGGCTGATAGTGAGTCCCGAGTCGACAGGCGCCGCCTTGCCTTTTTCTCATACGAGGTGTTCGTGTACCAGGTAATGTGACTAAACCTGTCTGCCAAGAACAGGCACAGACAGGAGGGGAAGTGAGAGAAGAGAGGAAGTTTGGGAGGCTGCAAGAACGGAAGTTGACTAACCTCAGTGTATCACCTGATACAGTGAAGTCACACACACACACACACACACTCACACTCACACATTGAGCAGTATGGGAAATTCAAACATAACACCTAAAAGGTTCATTTTAAGCGTCTGCAAAACTACACTCACGGCCTGCTGGTAAAGCCCGCCTTGCACACCAAGCGGAGGAATGCTTGGCATGTTCTTTGCCGGGTGAGCTGCGGCAAATCCGAAGCAACGCAAAGGAATGCATTCCTACTACTACTGCTGCTGTCCCACCTCAGGTAATCACAAGCCAACACAGGCTGCTCCTCAAACTACGCGAAGGGTAACCTTCAACTGCTTGCATACCGCAACGTGTACGGCCATATGAGCTTTTTTTTCCGTCTTGTTAGTAATCCCTCACATGCCACTAAATCTACAAGATCATCACAAAGAGATGTCCATCAATGCAGCATCGATCCATGCTGTAAAGTAATGTAAAGTATAATGGCATTATATGGTACGGCGAATATTTATTACGCTATGATTTTAAATTACTAACATAATTTGCTCTGTGTTCTGTCCAAAACAGAGGTGAGGATTAAAGCTGTGCGTAGTTTGTATAAGATGGAGTCAGAGGTTACCTTGCTTTAATAAATCAGTGGCGTTCAGAGGTATGCAGCCACCCGTGTGCGAGGACTTTATTTATAGGCCGTGCATAGAAGCAACATTAAATACGAACCCATTTTTTCTCGTTGTTTAAAAACACAAAACCAACAGACTGTGTGTAAACACGACATTCCACATCTTGTCAAAGAGTCTGCTGCTACATCTGGGCAGTTATCTGCTTCTACTGACCAACAGTACAGCAATCCACAGATGTTCTGCTCAGTTAGGACAATTTACTTGGATGGTTCCTGATAGTCTTCATTGTTTTGTTTTTTTGTAGTCAATTTACAAGGTAAGCTAGCTGGAGTGATGTAATACATTCCTCCGGGTTTCACCGTGATGCCTATGTTATTGATTAAAAGCCAGTTGAACATTGTAAATAAATAATTCATTGAAACCAGGAACACAGAAATGTTTGGTTCTCATATGTAAATTCCACAAAAAAGACGGTGTAAAACTCCTTTTCAATTTTTCAAATTAAAGAAGACACAATTTGATGCATGATGACATGCATCATTTGGCATTAGACTTTTGACATTATTGTTATGTTGATATGATCAATTCGGCATATAGATACTGCCTTTCCAAACGTACTTTGATCGAGATTGAAATTACGCGTTGGTGTGACGCTCCGCAGCCAGCTGCATGTTTCCGGTAGCAAACAGCGCTGGAGCTATTCGAAATATCTCAATTTAAATGGATTCAAGTACTTCTTGTCGTAACCTATGTACGCCGAATGTAAGAAACCCATCTAGTGATCGACATCAGGCCTTAAACTCGTCGGGAACAGCGTGTTATACTACCACTAAGCAAAGAAGAAGCGTAAAATACGATGCCGGTAAGCTGTGATTGGTCCGACGAGAGAAGGCAACAGGGCGGGTGGTGTTGGTAGTAGTGTGGTGGAGGAGGGGAGGGGAGGCGACACTGTACAAGCACCTGACGAAGCAGGGACACTTTGCGGGGACAGTGGTCCTCATTAAACACAACACTCACTAAGACTAAGTCACGTCAAGTTGGATAGAGCGCGGAACAATGGCATTCCGACCAGGTTTGCTCGCGCGTAGTAAACAAGTCGACGTGTTTACAAACGTCACGCCGTGTATTCAGCAGTATAAAGCAGTACCGTGGGGGCGATAGTAACGTGTCTTTGACCCATTAGCATTGGATTTATTTTTCTCCCTTTTAGTTTGTGTGTGTGTGCGCGTGTGTGTGTGTTAATTTGACCAGGTCGACTGTGCACGTACCCTTCTCCGGTTTTTTCTGTGCCAGATGCATCCACAGCTGCGCCTCGGACTGGACGTCACCAACTGTCAGTCTTCCTTCCCTAAAGCGCTCGACGGTGGTCGTCGACACCAACAATAACGCCTCCCCACACACACACACACACACACACACACCCTTTTTGTGGTTCCCCGTTGCAGTAATAAGTCAGTTGTGTCCGTATCAGGGAAAAGAAGCGTGCCGCGGTGCTTCCTGATTTGGGCGCCGTGGCGGTGATGTTGTTAGTAAGGGGTGGGGCGGAATGCGGCTTCAGCCCGCCGAGAAAAGCAGCACGTCGCTGCACGCCTCTGTGGTATTACTCGTGCTTCTCACCAGGGTTAGGGTTGAATAATATATATATATATATATATATATATATATATTAAAAAAAAAATTTTTAATTATATATATATATATAAATTTAAAAATTAAAAAAAATAATTATATATATATATATAAATTTAAAAATTAAAAAAAATAATTATATATATATATAATTTTTTTTTAAAATAACATCTCACAACACAAATAAAAGGAACGCAACGAGGTTTGCAGTCTCGCAGACGTCTCATTATCAACGTGTCCGTGCCTTGCTCAAGGGCAGCGGGCACTGTTGTTTCGGGAGAGGTGGGTTACATCCGCTGCTGACTTTCAGACAGTGCGGGGATAAACTTCACTATGATGTCTACCCCCTTAAGAACATCAATATGCTTCCCTTTGGGTCAATTATACGGCCATTATCCGAACTAAGTAGCTTTGCTTTAACTCTCGCGTGTCTACATTTTGGTGACATTACTTCAGAAATGCATTAGTCCTGCAGCCAAGGGCACATATTATTGATTGAATTGCAATGGAATTAAATCTACTTTGGCTTCTGATAATGTAAGCAAATTCTGCACAAAAGTGTACAACAAAAGGTGCTTTCATTTTTTTCACATAGTATCTTGTATTGATTTGTTTCCCACAGAGAAAATGTCCTTAACATAACAAGTTGTCACACCTTCATCCCCTAATGGAACTGTCAGTGTGAGCAATGGAATCCCATTTTCTTGTTCTGTTTACAGATGATATAATTCTGTTGATACATTTATCGCATCAAAACCAAGGTCGTTACTGTATCCTCTGTGAGCACCAAAGCACCGCAGAGAGGAAACCACGTGTTAAAGCTCAAAACCCCCGCAGATGTGGGCCAAATGGTTCATCAATACGTGTGAACTGTTCAAAGCAAGCACGTCAGGATTGCATGTGCATTACAGAGATCGAGCATTATGAAATCTGGATCTGTTGGGGACCAATGAGCGTTCATCCATGAGCATTACTGTGTCCCTTATTTGTGCGCTAAAATGTAGTTTCGATGATATGTAATCAACCAATGCATCCGTCACACAGGCTTTCTTAATACTTAACACTTGTTGTTCTGGGTCCGTACCCTCTTGGCTGAATGCACTTATTGCAAGTTACTTTGGATGAAAGCATCAGCCAAATGACAAATGTAAAAGTAAAGCTGCACAATTTTATCTCAACAACAAATACTCCCCGTGTTCACGATGTGATACGAGCTGATTCATCTGTATGTTTCCATCATTTGCATATTGATTTTGTTGGATGCATTGCTCTATTCTCTATCCGATGGTTCGTTGTTAAATAATGTGCAAGAGTCTGCCGTCACAGGGCTCGGCGAGGCTGTGAAGACCTCACTTCTATTAACCAAAATGAAAATATGCTAATATTTAGAGCGTATACATTTTTACCATGCTAACTTTGGAGTCGTAGTTTGTCAGATGACAATTGTTTGGGCCAGAGCGATCCGGTTTATAGGTGATCAGATTTGTTGCTGTAATACGATGATGCGTTAATGCCCAGAGACATCAAATTGCCTGTGATAATGTATCCGGGAGGGCTGGTTAAAATCCATTGTGACTCTGAGCTCTCTACAGCATCTGTGACTGTTAGAGTTGGTCAGTGATGGGGTGAGGGGTAGATTGCTGGCAGAAACAAGGGAGATCAGCCCAAGGCAGAGAAAATGACTCACCGACGTCAGTCATACAATAATAACCCATTAGCTTTGAGTGACTGATTTGGATAGAGATACAGTAGCTCGTTGTCATGGAAATATCCAGGCCTCGGTCGAGGTAATGGGCCTAAAAAAAAGCATGGATTATCCATCAGGGTAAGAGGAGGTTGTTTTGTTAGTTGAGAGGGAAATGTGTGCTTATTGTTTGGCAAGATTAACATGGTCATGTATATCTTATCAAGCTAGAAAATAACGATATCATTTGTTACTGATCGAGAATCTATTTCAGCAATAATCCTGGGGTTTCCGTTGCAAACAAGGACAGATGGTGAAACAAAGAGCCTTAAACAGATACATCCTCTAGATTTCATATTTTATGTATCCCTGGAGGTTTTGCTTGATTACCTTCTGGAAATAAGTCCAGGTGTCTTGCTCTCGTGTGTATTGGTCCTGAATGCAATTAACCCGATTGAAAGTCCTCATGCATACAGCAGCAAGGGGAATTTCCACTTATACTCCCCAAAAGGTTAATTTAGATGAGGATGTCACATCTTTCAACTATATATATATGTATATTTAGCTAGTGGAGCCCCTCTGTAGAGTGCACACAGGGCCGTCTCCTGCAGTTTTCTGCTTTGTAGGCCCATGGACTTGAACCACAAATGTCTACATCCAGGACATGGTCAAACCCTACATCCCAAGGTGCACGCTCCGCTCCGCTCTGCATCTGCCAAACTGCTCCTTCCTCCCTCACTGAGAGAAAAACACTCGACAAGATCACAACTCTGATGACATCAGGACCGCAGAGAGCCGTCACACCTTCTGCCACAAGCTAAAGACGCACCTCTTCAGACTACACCTCGACCGAAAAAACCCTCAACGAATTGTGGCACTTAAATTGTAAATCGGCTCAACTTTCTTGTTTCTCGTTCTTCTGGGTTTGTGTCCTTATGGTGGAAATGCCCTTATTGGAAGTCGCTTTGGATAAAACCGTCAGCTAAATGACATGTAATGTAAGACAGCAGTGTTATTTCAACCGACTGTCAGAGTTTACACATTTTTGTTGAATTCTTCTTCTTTTTGCCCTGCTGTTATTCAGTAGTCTTTTTTTATAACTGACTAATTACGTGTAGAATTTTATGGACCCAACAGAGGAGAAATGTTTCCCACTAACGTGAATCACGTGGCGACAACAGCCTGTCTGTAATGTTGTAGAATGGGAAGTCAAGGTCCTCCTGGGCGACTGTAATCACCGCAACAAAACCAACGACATTTCATATTCAAGAATTTGAACCCCAAAGAATGACATTTATATATAAAAAGCATCTAAAGGATGATAGAGTAAGCCATCTCTTGCTCTTCTTTAAACAAACCCTGCTTCATATGTTTCGATTGACTTACATTACCCCATCACTTTCATGAATAAGTCAGTATTGTTTAATAGCTATACTACTACTAATATATTTCAGAAACAGATACATAATAAATTGTATAAATTATATAAATATAATTACTCTGAAACGATCAAAGGCCTTTCCAATGAACATGTTGTTCTCTCCCCATTTCTGAAACGGTTGCTTGTATTTGCATTCTTAAGTCGGTAATGAAGGAATCACGTGGGTGGATGAATGCACATTGGGTTATGTTTAAATAATATCTTGATACTCTTGCTAACATAAGATGTTAGAGAGCCACACCATTAGCTACAGTGTTTGTGAACATTAGTTGCCAGAGCTTATGAGGGTGTGAAAGATTTGGATGAAATAAAATGCCAAGTCTCTGGAGAAAATATTTACTTTGTTGATGATGAAGCAAAAAAAAAAATGAAAAGAATCAATCATTATCCGAGTTCATGTTCACCTCATTGGAGTTTATATGCCTCCTGGAGTGTGTGTCGGTGGATTCACCCGCTGCCACTAGGATGAACCCATGTAGCACTGTCCCTCACTGCTGCAGTTAACAGTGGCTATTTGGCAATAATGATAATAATATTAGTGATTTGTGATTGATGAAAGTTATTAAAAGAAAGGACACAATGTGTCTGGGATAGCTGAAATATTGCGCAGATGTTTTTGTAGAAACACTAAAGGAAATGCCCACAGGCAGCGCTGACTTGTAGCGTAAAATATCAGCAAAGCAATTACGCCCGGAGCCTCGGGATTCATGCGAGAGATTTGAACACATGTTAATTCACATTTTACAAATGCTGACGTTCATTCTTTATGTTCAGGGTACACTAAGAGCATTGTAGATGAATACTTCCCCACTAAGGGCACTTTGGGATGCTGTAAGAGCAGATGCATCTTATCTCTAAACATTTGTTTTAATGACCTCCTCGGAACCTGTTGGATATTAAACGTGGCCTTGTTTCACCTTTTGGGGTTTTATCACATAGGAGGGAAAAGCTGAGATAACATCTTACGCAGAGCAAAGCTCCCACTGCTGCCAGGCATGGCAATAAATACGAGTCCTTCTCACAGAGACTCATCTCACCCGAGATTTTCACAGGTGAGGCTGATAGCTCCGGTCGAACGCTTTGGACATGAAGGATGTGTGGTGCTGACGGCCAGAATAGCATCCAATCTCACCCCAAAATATAAGCAGGAAAAACAATAGAAGGGATTGGTTTACAATCCTGTCCAAGGCTAGCAGTCCCACTCATTCATCTGAAGTTGTGGTTGTCTCTAATGATCATGCTGCCGTATGGAGGTAATAATCTTTGAGTTACCTAGGGCACAACTCTTACAAAACCTCATTAATTGATGACAGCCTTTTTTTCCCCCCTTTATTCTAAAAAGCGACACACTAATGCTTATATTTGACCTGTTTTTTTTTTTACTGTGATATAATGAGCAATAAAGCCTGACCGAATCATCTGAGCAATACTCAGAACCCAGATGAATACATTTCAAATGTGCAGCAAAACAAGCCAGAAACCAGAGCGTGTGTGATTTCGTTCAATCAAATCGGCTGGTTTTCCCATTGTTTCTACTGATGTCCACAACAAACACACACTCAGGTGAGCCTGAACAATTGTTCAGCACATTAAGCTACTAAATGATTGCCATCACAGCTAAGTACAAGAAAAATAATGCATGTTGACATTAAATAGCCCCATCTTGTGGAAGAAATGCCATTAGAAACGTGAAAAAAAGAAAATGGCAGTTGGTGGTTACTAGGTTGTTGTGTTGTTTTATCTCATTTTCAAACAACTTAATTGGAGAAAGCTGTGGTTATGATTTGGATGGATACAATATTTGAAAAATGCTACAATTTCATAGGGTCCTATTATGATATTCTATTATAGGGCTCTGGAGGAGGCTCTCATTAGAAAACAGAAGAAAGCAAACCTGGGGCATGGAGTTTGACGTACTTGGATAGCTGGGTTTGAGTAAAACCAGGATGCGCTGCATTGTGGGAAATGTAGGATTTATGGTCCATGACCACCACTGTACTTGAGAGTTTAAATGAGATCTTGACTTCACTTACATATAGAGCCAACTTTGTAGAAGTCAGATATAAAATCTTTTGAGAACCTCTTTAAAGGGATAATTAGTCATTTGGGGGAAATAAACCGGTTTGCTTTGTTGCTAAGTAAAATGAACTAAATAAAAACAGACGTGTCCTGAATGCTCTAAAATGAATTGAAATTGAAATAAAGATATTATAAATGAGCTTTTGCTGCACTGGTAGGCAGAAACGGTTGCCGTTGGAATGAGTCAGCCCGGCTGATTAACTCCTCTGTAAAGCAAAGCCGACTGCTGCCTTGAACTTCATATTTAACAAAGAAATATGAAAGTAAAATCAATCTTCTCCTTTAAAACAATATGCAATAAAGTCTTGAAGTTAATTGGGATTTTTGTACCAACAAATAGCGATGACGTACATCAGTGATAGTAGAAGAAGAGGAGAAGTAGACGGTGACACATCTTATACATACTTTGAAACTAGTATTTGTTCACGTAAGAAGTAAAATAATTACAAATTTTGTAAACAAAAAGTCAATTTATGCAGAAAAGGTTTCTGTCCTATAGAATAGACACTTATCTGATTGTTTTGCATTGGTTGTTATTGTGCGTCTGACCTTTGAATAACAATTATACTGACCATTTAGAGGTTGCATTCAATCTAATCATGTCCAAACGAATGGATGGCGGTGTGCGATGCGTGCGCTCCCTGCTCTGCTTTGCCTTTTTGTCAGCACCCACGTCGGTGTGTTTGGGGGCACCGAGCATCGAGCGGCGCCCGTGGGCTCTGAGCATCTGACCGGAGCACCAGACCCGCAGAATCATTCTGTCCTGACCCCATTTCCACCCCTCTGCGATCGCTGCATGCCACAGCTCGGTGAACTCTCACCTGTTCCTTCTAACACACCGCTGGGTGTCTAAGGAGATTCAAACCGACACACAAGAGGTCAGGGGAGGTTCGGGGGAAGCAACAAATGGGCAGTGGAAGTGAGCATGCTTCTTGAACCACTAGTACTGCTAGTCTGTACTATGTTACAAGAAGGCAGTGAACCAAAAGGCAAAACAAATGACTTCCAGCGGTAAAGCAGATTGTTTTCTAGTGTGGCGAAATCATGTGAAAGGCATAGCCCTGATCAAACATTATCGGGGGAAGTTCAAAAAACAATCATTTTAATGTTCTATATCATTCCTCAATACAAAGCAGCATTATGTCTACTTCAAAAAAAGGTTTTTTTTGGATGCTCTCTTCTAAACCCTTTGCCTCCAGAGCAAAGCGCTCTAGCACACACGGAGGGATTCATACTTCTAGTGAGCATTTACATCTACATGTCAGGAAAAAGAAGAGTGGGAGGTCGAGGGAGAGCTACAGGACAGAGGAAGAAAATCTGCCAGAAACATGGACCAGGACTTTTTGTTTTGACTTACTGTGACTGCCTTGAGGAAGTTAGCTTTTTCTGTCAAAGCTGTTTTGTGATGTACTTCGAAAGTGTAATTTTATTCCACAGTAAGTGTCACACTGCCTACTTTGTTAATTGCTGATCTCTGCTCTGCAAGGATGTTTGACTTGCCACGGGGTAACACATCTGCTTTAAGTTTAAGATTAAATAGCATAGTGTTTCAAGCCCCAGAAGGTAGTGCCAAAATCCAGTCGTAACCGCCAAGCGACAGAATGTCAGTCAGCGACGAGGCGGTCGACATAGTGGAGCATTTAACCCATTTTTTTTTTCTCAAGGGAAACACATTCATCAGATGGCAGAAGAGACTACTCAGAGTACTTGGCAATCAAACACCACAGCAATGGGCCCCAAGATGGAGCCAGAGTTGAAAGAAAATGTAATCTGGTGGGGTTCAATGCTTATTATTTTAATGAACGGGCCATGGTGCATCATTTGACTATTTGGCATGTTCAGCAAAAGAGTGCACGCACAGAACAAATCAAGCTTCAAGGTTGCAGGAAGTTCAAGCAAATCTACCATCATTATTCCACTGCTGCCAAACCAATTTTGAGAGACTTGTATTTTACTTGAGTGTTTTCATCCGTGCTACGTTATGATCCCACAACACAACTCAGGATAATGTTGTACTATTTACTCTGCTTCATTGATTTGACTTACTTTAGTTTCTTATTAGCTGTTATAAGATAATTATCAATCAACTAATTAATTACGATATAGTAAGCTATCAAGAGACATCAAGTAATTCAAATCAACTGCCTCTTTAACAGCTGTAACATTTAATTAATCCACACATGAATGCATCATAATAATCCATGTGTATATATATTTACATTATTCTGAAATGGTACATTTCGCATAAATCCTTTGACTTGTGGTACTTTATGTTTATTTTGAGGCTATGGCTTTTTTTTTTTTTACAATTTTTGTTTTATTTGCTTTGTTTAGACTAGAGTGTATTTTGGGATGTTCTCTGAACAGAATACTCACAAAGCCGTCAAATTGAAATGACTAATAGGTTTAAGGAGAAAAAAAAGGAATGGCAGATTAGTTCATATTCAAAAATATTTTAACGCCAGTACTACCAATTGATCCCATCAGATAACTGCCCCAGGGTTTTGGTTGATTAAGCAAAAGATGGAGCATTACACTTAGCTGACGCTTTTGTCCAAAGCGACTTCCATTCAATCTTAACCCATGGTTTACATTGGGCCTGGGGAGCAATTAGGGGATGTGTGTCCTGCTCAGGGACATTTTGACACCAAACCTCGAGGCTCGCAGTGCATCCCACTACTCCATGTGCCACCATCTGCCTTCAGAGAACCTTCGGAGACATCTCTTTGAAATGCTGGAGATAAATATTACTGATACTTGTATCCTGAGTTTGTGTCCTTATGGTTGAAATGCACTTATTGTAACTCGCTTTGGATAAAAGCGTCAGCTAAATGACATGTAATGTAAATACCAGTAAGCCATTGAAAAGGGAGTTTCTCGTTTAGACATTTTGTACAATAGAAACATTTGCACAATAGAATCATCAAAAACGTATTTTCGAATTTGGTTCACAAAATTATCTTGTGAATGTGTCGCTTTTGATCCAAAAGATGGGCTTTTCCCCTCTTCTTACCAGAATCGACATTACTTGATGGAAAAATGTAGCTGCTAATTGATTTTGAAGTATGGTCACTATTGTATTACGTTTTAGAACGCTAATTTATCCACGAGTAATGACAATCGACCTCATAAGGGAACCAGCAAGAATGCTACATGTCGTGCCACAGCAGCAGAAACATTTCCATCAACCAATTAAGTCTGACTTACAACTTTGGCTTCTAGCGCCAGTATTCCTCGGCATGTGGTAGGCTGTGCAGGGTGCTGACGTGAATGAGACAGCCCGGCCTCTTTTATAGCATGAGGAGGGGGGGGGGGGGGGCGATGGTCCTGACTGTAACCAACAGGCTTCCACAGTGGATCTGCGCGCACACGGAGCGCACCGGGACGAGCTCCAAGACGCGCGGCGGGCAAAGAGTCCGATCGGTGGCGCACAGCAGAAGAAGCTCCTTCCGTTTGCGCGTATCAAGAAAGTGAGGTGAAATAATAAAGTGGGCGATTTAGCAAAAACCTTGAGATAAATAAACACGAAAAGCCATCAACTCGTGCGCTTAAAGACGGCGATGAAGACCCCTCGTAGCTCCTTACCGCAGTTCGCCTGAAAAGCAATCATGAACTTTTCGGAGTCCGTGTGGCTCTGGGGGGGGCAGAGGAACCTCAGCGGAGCCGCTGACGAGGACCAGCAACTTTTATTCGGGATCGGCACGGATAACTTCATCACGCTGCTGGTTTTCGGACTGATCTTTTCGCTCGGCGTGCTGGGCAACTCCATGGTGATCACCGTGCTGGCTCGGAGCAAACCGGGGAAACCGCGCAGCACCACCAACATATTCATCCTCAACCTGAGCATAGCGGACCTGTCCTACCTGCTCTTCTGCATCCCTTTCCAGTCCACCGTCTACATGCTGCCCACGTGGGTCTTGGGAGCCTTCATTTGCAAATTCATCCACTATTTCTTCACCGTGTCCATGCTGGTGAGCATCTTCACCCTGTCGGCCATGTCCGTGGACCGCTACATTGCCATCGTGCACTCCAGAAGGTCCTCCTCCATCCGGGTGGCCAGGCACGCTCTGATCGGGGTAGTGGTGATTTGGATACTCTCCCTTGCCATGGCTGCTCCAGTCATGTATTACCAGAACATTTTTCACACAAGAGACAATCACACATTCTGTTGGGAAGTGTGGCCCCAAAGCCAGAAGAAAGTCTATGTCGTTTGCACGTTTGTGTTTGGTTATGTTCTGCCTCTGCTGCTGATTTCCTTCTGTTACGCAAAGGTAAGGAGCGACACATCCGCACGGGTCATGACTTGATTGTGGACATTCATCAACATTCGGAAATATACCTTGCCTCTATTCTTTTTTGCTTACAGGTCTTAAACCACTTGCATAAAAAACTAAGAAATATGTCCAAAAAGTCAGAGGCATCAAAGAAAAAGGTACGTATGGCCAAATGAAAACACACTGAATAAACGCTGGATCACAGATCAGATGATTTATTAGAATTTGTTGGATTTGCAATAACAAAATAATATATTCATGAATATGATCTGGAATGTAATGTTTATCTGTAAAAACAATTCTATTTAAAAACATATATTTTAGGTGACCACCTGAAAACATTAAAAAAAAATGTTCATAAATAAACAATTATCTGAATCATGGTAACGTTTCCAATGACGATGGCGAAAAGATGGCATGAACATGCCGTACCATTTCCTCACAGTCAAAAGGCAGTCGAAAGAAGGTGTTCCCATATTCTCTGCTGTTCCCGAGGGATATCAACACTACAATACAAGTGGTTAACACTCGAGCCAAGTGTCACTAAAAGGTGATACGCAATCAAACCACCTCGTGTAGCCTTCATTATTCCAGGTGGATTCACGGCCGTTGAGCCAGTTATCTGCTGTCGCCTTCTCCGTGGTCTGCCATCCTGTCTTTCAGTGAGACTGCCTGCCTGCAAGGGATTGATGAGCATGTAAATGTGCTTTGATATCCACCATCCCGACATTCGTGCTTTCACACACTGTGAGCACGGTGCAGATTGCTGATTGAGAACAGACAAAAGGGAAACGTTTCACCGGCAAACAGCAATCAACCAGGGCAAATGATTAAAGGCTGATGTCTTGTGGGATAGCGATTGTAAAACTACAACTGATGTAAGAACGGACTGTTAAAACACTTAATACGGCATTTATCATTCCAATCGAAAGGGTTTCTACCAGAAAAGCTGCTCAGACGCAAACTGTGTGTGTGTGTGTGTGTTTGGGAGGACTGAGCGGCTTGTAACTTGAATGAGAAGAGCTGGTCAATCTTTTTAATATATGTATACATAATTCCCCGTCAAAATCGTACATTTCTTTAGAGATTTTCATAGAGGAAACAGGTGTGCAGTCACAATAACTTTGGGATAACATAAAAAAACCCCAAACACCAATGGCTTTGTCACAATTTCCATTGAGTTGCTTACATAAGAAATCCTGCACTTTATAACAGACGTCAGGAGATTATTCATTCTATTTGTTAAAATATAATATACTGTGTTATTGCAATGTCTTTTTCTCACAAATGTGGGATTCATGCCCCAACTGTCCTTAGGTGTGTCCACTGGGATTGGCTGCAGCACACTTTGGATGAGTCGTTTGAGACAACAGGTCTACGAATTATGAAATATTTCATTGCAGGGGGGAACAGTGACTTACTCAAGTGAAATGATCGTCTCTCAGACTGCACTAGGGGGTCTCAAAGCAATACTGTGGCTGTTCCTAATACAGACATGCCAACCCTCCCGATTCTTCCGGGAGACTCCCGAATTTCAAAGCCCCTCGCGACCTTTCTCCCGAATTTGACCCGATTTCCACGCGGACACAACATTGCTACACCAAGCGCGGCAATGAGAACGGAAAAAGATGAGACTGGCGCTGCAAAGAAAACCGCTAGCACCCCCCCCCCCCCCCCCCCCCCCGTTGACCGCTAGCATCCCCCCCGCCCCCCCTCCCTGCATCCAATGGGAGTCTTCTGGCAATATGACACCACGGCGTAAATGAGACTAAATTCAGGCGGGTTTCTGATGATTCTGGTGAGAAAAATCTGAATGAAACCAGCAGTAAATCTTCCTGAATACTTTGTGCATCGATGAAGGTGGCGTTACTAAATGCTCTGGTCAGATAAAAACAATCTGAAATGTTTTGGGTTTTTTTTTGTGAATGGCTCCTGTTTAATGTTTTCTGCAATACTATAGTTTTGGAGTTCATCTTACTGGGTTCATTTCTAATGTATTCCCGTTGTAGAGCGAGGGGGTTAAACAGCAATTTGCATTGCGGACTTAGAAATTCCTGCTACATTTTGAGTTAGTCAGGTATCCAGATGGAGCACACAGATGGTTAGGGATAATGAGGAAAAGAAATATTTGGCCAAATCGTCATGAAATTGTTTAACAGCATCTGTAAACCGAGGCAGGGAGGGCTAAGGACCAAACCACTTCAGAGACCCAACAGCTCGTCCCAGACAGAGATGCTCATTGAGTTTGAATGATTAGATACATTCTTACTCAAACCCATTCAGCAATATTTTCCCTTTCATAATAGCCACATGGAGTCCAATGTATGGCCAATAGGTAGGATCCCCAAAAGGGACTTTTTTTTGGAAAATGGTCACAGTTATGAGACTCGGTCGGCTCAGCAACACAATGTTGCTTGTTGCGGTAACAAAGTGTAGCTCTTGTGTGATCTGACTCAAAAAGTGCAACCTGAACTGAATTTAGGTAACAGAGTGAAAACATCTCTGGGTGATTTCTGCCTTTCACTTATTTTATGTGAAGATGTACATACAGTATATGGCAGCAGATAAAGACGGGTGCGAGCATCAGAAGACTCTAAGGCCACATGTGAGATTAGAAGATCACGACTCTTTGCTGTCCTGGCTCCGAAATGGTGGAAAGAGCTCTCTGATGACATCACACCTCTTCAGACTACACCTTGACTAAAAAAACACTAAGCAAATTGTAGCGCTTCAATTGTACCCATTATTTTGAATACTTTTGATCAGGTTAACTTTTTACAAATATGTCAAAAGTCCATCTTGACAGCCTTTTGTCAACCATTTAACGAGGTTGCAGTCACCGGCTTTCTTTTAACACAACAGGAATGCAAGTAGAAAAGAGAAAAGTGTGCGGAGGGGAGAGGCTTGAATGCATGCATTTTATTAGTTATGTCTTCTTGTGTTTGTTTTAGACCGACTGGTGGCTCTCAGGGGGTTGGAGGGGGTGAAGATATGGATGTGTTATGGAGGCTATCCAAACAAAGCATGGTTATTAAGTTGCTACTCTGTGGGAACCTCTCCTTGTGTGTGTGTGTGTGTGTGTGTATTGAACCATGGTGATGGCTGATATCTCTGGACAATATTTACTGTTGACCGTATTGACTGTGAGAATGTGAATGGTGATCATGAAGCATTTCATCAGACTGCACAAACCCCTCCACATACGTGCTGTCGTTAGCGTGGTGCTGATTATTCATGCAGTTTCCAGTTTCGACCTGTACCCAGGGTTCTTCGATTTTAGTTGGACGGCTTGGAAAAATTATTTTTCATAGGTTGTTCATTCTGCTGCATTGGTTTTCTTTATTGATCAGATGCACAGTCTCCGCTTGGCAATGCAGATGCTCCGCTGTGGTCACCTTCTAGCTCCACCTTTGACTTTGTCCGTCTGATAGCTGTTGATAAGCAGGCAGTGTACACTTAGTTTATTAGTATTTTCCCTGAAAAAGGTTTTTTCGAATGTCGCTACGCCGAGAAGGGAGACGGCGACACGGAGTGAAGGTTTACAAAATAAACAGAACTATATATTTTCAAGCAGGAAGTGTTCCCACATTCACCAAAGCATAAAAGCTTCACAGCGTCTACTTTTCTATTCTGCACTTTGTGTTTTTTTGGAAAGAGCCTCTCCCACTCCCCCTCAAAAGCTCTTCAACCCTTCATTACAAACCCGAGTTATGTCAACAGGTTTTGTTAAAAAAATCCACAAGTAGTAATCTGAATGCAGTGATGTGATATAATAGTACGAGCACAGAATATTTTGCTTTGCTTTATGTGTTGAAATACAAATTTGACAACACTATGTTCAAAGAGATGTGCATTAGACGGAGGAACAAGTCAACGATCTGTCCAACACCCTCCTCTGTAATAAATAAGGAATGACGCAATCCAAACAGGTAGGTCAAATTAAAACTGTAACAGTGGATACTTGAAGACCAATTGAACAATTTGATTCACGCACGGAGTTCATTTCTTGAGGAGGAGTGATGGTGCGGCCGGGCTTCATGTGTTCAAGCTTCCCCCCCCACGACCCGGCTTTTCGAATCCAGCGGGCCCCCGGATGCGTTCATTAGACAGATGAATAGACAGCGCAGCCTCAGTAACCGAATCCACCTCGGCCATCGCATTTCATCCCATGTAAATGATGTGATTCTTTTAAGAGCCGGAAAGGTTTCTCTCGGGTTCAGCGCCGCTCGTTGGCGTCGCGGTAACGATTTGACACGGTGTCACGGTTTCAGACAAGATTTCATTTCATGAATGGACTTCGATAGCCAAAGCGTTGCGTTGCGTGTGCCGAGTTTGCTTTGCTGGGAGGCGGGAGGGGGGTTCAGCTTTTGGAAGTGTTTTTACAAACGCGATTTGGTTCCAGCAGGTGGATGAAACGACACGAGGCCTCGTTGATCGTCACCTTATCTTTTGTGTGAATGTTGTGCACAGCAGTTTAGAAATGAGAGAGCAGTCGTTTCCTTGGGAGAAGTGCCCTTAAATTAATGATGAGCATCGTAATGGTTTCTTAGCCCACAGTGTCCCTCACGCGTAGTCTCACAAATGCATCCGGAAATGCCGGCGTTTAATGAGCCGGCAACATAACACTCACCCACGCAAGGCATTTTACACTTTTCACAACGTTTCATACGTTAGAATTCTACCAAGATCATCACTAATTTGCTTTGCACTGGCAGCCTTTCTGAAAGATGTTTCGTGTTTTTAATCCAAATTTAAGTTTCCCTTCAAAAAGAAGACATGGAAATATATATTTCTATATTTATATTACATTTTCCTTCTTAAGAAATGACTAGAACATCCAGTCGATGTGGCCCCAAATATTTAATTCAAAATATTTGCTCCAAGGTGCTAAATCACATTGAAGTACAACCTTCCAAATGTATTATCACTGCCTTTTGTAACGTTAACATAAGTCCAATAGTACAACCATGTACCATTAAAACCATCCAGTGGGGAGCGTATAGGCCACCGGGCCTCACTCGAGAGGTTGAAATAAGCTTCAAGTGCGGCTCGTTCTTCAATGGCAAACAGCACCGGGGGCAAAGAAACATTTACACACTAATACATCTATTTATTTTGCAGAGAAGAGATTTCTCTGCAGACTATGATGAACATTTGGGAAAAAGTGTAGTTTGCAACGAATGTGTCTGGATTATAGAAAGCCCAATAACTTATTCTGTACAACAGCGCCCTCTGGTGCCTCACGGGCCCTTACTGAAAAAAAAACCCAGTGTCGTTGTGCTGTGCTACTGAAAGGGAAAAAAAAACAGATTTAATAGGGCATTGTCACCCGTCATCTAAAGACATGCGAGCATTTGTTCACGTCTCATTTTTGTGTGATGCTATGTTTATGTTTCTTTATGACTGTGTCACTCTTAAATCCAACCAGAACCGTGGGATTTATGACAGTTACATGCTCAAACTGCTGTATTGGATGTTTTAAAATGTGTCATATGTAACTTTCCTGGAACAAAACTGCAGAGGAAGCACTTTTTCTAATTCATTTGTTGCTCGTCAGCATCCTTGAAGAAATCCACTCAGTACATTCAAATCTCGTAGAGGGGCTCAGCAGACCGGACAGCATGTAATTAGTTTAAAAAAAATTTTTTATGACAAAGCTGTAGGCAATTGTCTTGCATGAAAAAATCCACTATTCACCAGTTTTCAATCAGACATTCCATTAAATTGGTTTGCCATCATTGTCACCTTAGGTTTTCATGTTTTTTATTCTTGATACCTCGTTATCATTGTGAGTACATCATTTTAGCTCCTCAGTGTGTGGTAACTGCAGCATAGAGCAGCAGAGCAGAATGTTCTCAGTCTGTGTATTGTGCGGGTGTACAGTCCCTATTGACTATTTAGTTTTCTCCTAATTTAGTTGTTAAAAAACATTTGTCATTACAAGCGAGTCAGTTTTAATCCTATAAAGACGAAGCATTATGGACACATGTTGCCATGGGGACAAATCAATCATCAATTCTCATTTTACACATTATTCACGGTTTCCAGGCCGCAATATATTATCAACTTTGTTTCACACTTTTGCTTTGATAACATTGATAATATGCCAAAACAGCAACACGACTGCAGCTTTAAGGAAAATATTTGGAGACTGGCGTGTTGCCCAACGATTTTAATGATAAAATTGACCTTGCAAACACGTCTGCACACACCAAGCGTCATAAATAAAACATGAAAACCAATAACTCAGAGTAGTCGCACTTTGGCCTGCGAGTTCATCCAGTGAAATTAGAATGGAAACGATATGCAGCAACATCTCTGCTGCTTTCAGACAAAGAACCACAAAAATCATCCCTCACTTTATTCCTTCATCCTGGACATGACTTGACCCTGAACACGGCATCAATGTTCTCACGGACTAAATCGCTCTCCTACTCCTCTCTGTGTGGCTTCGCAGACTGCTCAAACGGTCCTGGTGGTGGTGGTGGTGTTCTGCCTCTCTTGGCTCCCCCATCACGTCGTGCACCTGTGGGTGGAGTTCGGAACCTTCCCTCTGAACCAGGCCTCCTTTGTGTTCCGGGTGGCCGCCCACTGCCTGGCGTACAGCAACTCGTCCGTCAACCCGGTCATCTACGCCTTCCTGTCGGAGAACTTCCGGAAGGCCTACAAGCAGGTGTTCAAGTGCCAGATCGGCGGCGGCGGCGGCGACTCCCCCCTCGACGACGTCAGGGAGATCCGCAGCAAAGCGGACACGCCGCCTTCCACCAACTGCACCAACGTCTGACGGGCGAGGTGCGGGCTGTGTGAGGTGAAAGTTAATGATGGCGGGCGGATGTGAAAGCCACGCGGACGGAGCGCTCGGTACCACATGAGCGCTGTTCGCTGAACCCGGACCAGAGGGGAGGAGATAAGGCTGCAGGGCATGGTTGCTCATGCCGTCTTTGATTGCGCTCCGCTCCCTTCTGTAATGATGGAACAAATCATTTTGATTGTAGACATACTGTACGTCAGACCACCATATAGTTCCAATACATTAAAAACATTGTTCTTTCACATGTTGAAAGTATTACAATTTTAATTCGTAATTACCTCTTAAAATGTTGTTTGAATGCATTTTCTCTTAAACTGTCCAAACTGTTTTGTAACATTGGACAGTACTGTGATTTTTTTGTTGTTATATTCAGCAATGATTACACCAACTAATCCCAATCAGGCTCTGTAACTTTGATGCTTCAAAGGTCAACTTGTTTGCTTTTTTATGAGGAACGCGATGGTTTGATGTGCATTGAGTGAAGAAAATGCTCTCCAACATGTTAGATTTGAGTGCTTAATGCAGGGACTGGAGGTACTTAGTCTTATGGCCCCTGGTACCTCCAGAAACCGCATTTTACAAATTCAGACAATTTGTGTAAACGTCCGTTGGCTGCTTCCTCCAGAGTTGGAAGGCGCGTGGCGGTTCCACAAAGATAGACTTTCATCTTACTAAAGATCGGAACAAGGGGTAGCTGTCAAAATGTAGTCGCTGCATAGTTTGTTTGTCCTTCTGGAGAAATTCAACAGTTAGAAGGACATGCTGATGAATTTCACTTCTGGGTGGCAACGAGTGGGCTCAGAACTTCTGCTTAATCCTCGGGCTGCGGACAGTTTCCTTGGTGACACAAAAAGGATGCACCATGTCCTCGGTGTTGTGTATTACTGTGGTCGCTTTTATGTCTTTCTCCATCTCAGAGACCACAACACAGGAGCCAACCTTGCCATGACAGTGGGTGCCACTGGTCAGCGGGTGTCACTGATTGTTACCATGGAAACCTATTCTCCATCACGGAAACAAGACCCTTGAGGCGTTTTGACATCATTGGAAAAAAACACTTTTGCAAGAACCTCCTCGATTATAGTTCATTTCCAGATTTGCAGAAATGTGCATTAGAAAGCCCAGGTTATACATATATAGTATACTGTATATATACTGTATATATATATACATATAGGCCTACATATACTTATACTTACTTTTTTAGTATTTAGTTCTTTTTAGATCTTTTGTTTTTGAGATTGTGAGTCCTGGGCACAGTACTGAAGGCTGACCCAGTGTTAAACAATGATAAAGAATCCATTTACCTTTTCCGAACATTCATTTCCCAGGATGCAACACGTGGGTTGGTGTGTGTTTGTACTTTTGGAAATGTTAAAGGTACGCCGCAGCTATTCCATGTCTTGTCACCAACCTAAATAAGAAATTGCCAAAAATCATTGCCATCACACACAGCACAATTAAAGCTTGTTTTAAAAATTTGCTTTTAAATATAATGAACACTTGAGCTGATGTACACGTATGCTTCAGTCTATTTTGGGCCGTTATGTCATGTGAACGGCTTCGGTATTGTGTCGTGCTTTATGACTTATCCAGGTCACATAAAGATTGATGCTTGTTTTGCACACTTTCTGGTCACCATTATTCTCACTACAAAAGAAAAAAACTAACAGGAGATCCTGTTGAAAAGAAGCATCCTGAAATCATCATCCTATATGAACGTGTGTGTTTCCCCCCGAGCCTCCACACAGCAGCTTTACCTCAATGCAACGAGATCATTAGAACTAAAGAACACGAGACAATAGACTCGGGAGTGAGTCTGCTGCGGCTCATGCGACTGATTAACGCCAAAAAGGAGGACTCATCCCTGCCATCGGCGGATCTCGGGTGTGAAAGCCAAGTGCTGTCTGCGAGGAGGAGGAGGAGGTGCAGTTGATGACTTTGCTTACTGTAGCGCCGTCTGCACAGATGGTGATGCTCCAGAACTGAGGACATTTTTGAAAGGGGACATGTGCATGGAAATGGAATCCGAGTAGTGCCAGGGACATGTGTATTTTTTTGGTTTGGATTAGGGTGGACACAGGTAATGTGAATAAAAGGAACGACCGAAGCAGATGCTGCGCAAGTGGAACACGAAGAGAAGAGAGTTGTTTTCTTCAAGATATGAAGAGCCATAGAAAGAGCACATGAACAAAAGCGTATCCTTTCAGCAAATCACAAAAAAAATGACAGTATAATGATTTACTATATGGAAAGGTTTCACTATAATACAATTTCTAAGGATGGATAACTGAAAGAGCTGCCCTGGCCTTCATCGACAAAATATTGCTCAAAGTAATACATCCGGAACCAAGAACAGACTCAAAGAGAGCACAAAGAAACATAAAATGACCACAACACCTCCAAAGAGATTTAATACAGCGGCAAACAGACACAAAGAGACTTCAGAAAATACACATTGAATATGAAACAAGGCAAAAAAAACACAGAAATATAACTAAAAAGATACACTAATATAGAGTGCATAGAGGCAACCATGAAGTGACATAAAGTAACTACAAAGTGAGTTCATTTTTACATTATAGCATTGTGTTTATTATTAAGCACCAATAACAAGGCCAAAATCCTTGTATGCAATGAACCGATTCTGATTCTAAAATGACTACAAAGTAACATGAAGCAACTACAAAGAGACACAGAATACTTAGATATGTAACCACCACAAAGCCCTAAAACAAGAACAATGTACCGTTTGGCTTTTGCTACCCATTAGGATATTAGTATTCACACTAAAAAGTGTTTTCTTTAATATGAGTTACTTCCTAGAGATCATTTGAGTTTCTAGCCTCGTAGACAGAGAGATGAGATAACCATGTACCATGAAGAAGACCAAGTGAAACCATGGCTCTTCACTGAGGAAGTGAACTATAAGGACTGTGTAAGGGGTCCTTTTTATTTTGGTGTTTATTCATTGACTTGGATGACAGTGTTTGTACAGCCAGTGCTCTTTGTGTCGTACTGAGGTGGTCCTGCTCTGTCTTTTTAAACTTGTTGACTGTATAGACTTAGCTGTGTTGTTTAAATCAAACGATCGCCCATCGGAGGAACCAAAAAAAAACAATGTTTTTCTCCGTCTTTCTGTGCTTGAAAATGCAACTCGTAAGAATCATTTTTGGCCTCTGTGAAATATTCTGTATGTGGAATGTATTTTGAAACACATGCTTTTGACCTTGTCTTCATGCAGTGCTACTTATACTATACATTAAACTTTGCTGCATTTACGTGTAGAATTCTTGCTATTCCAATATGTTCTCACATCTTGTGGCTTTTCTTCAGCCTAACTGACACAAACCAAGTGACACTTGCAGCCGTAATGGGAAAAAAAACACAGTAGGTTCCCACCAGTGGGGTTCCCATGTGAGTTTTTGCCTTTACTGATTACACACCAGTGGAGAACATTTCCTGGCATCAAGTCAGCCTGACAACCCCTAAGGGGTCTGAGGAAACAGCCTCTCTTCCCAGGATGCCTCGTACCGTTAATAACCAGCAATAAGGGGGCTTTTTTTTTTCCGGGAAATTCTTTTAGCTGAAAAATTCTGGAAATACTCGCAACTAAATCTTGTCAGAATGGCTGAGAGTAGAAGCAGCAGTTATTTCCACTGAAATAAAATGATCAGGTTCTTTGCATGGGAATCAAGACCAGAACAAACGGACGCGGCTGCTTTTCCCCATTAAGATTAGATGAGTTATGCTCTTTAGGACTATTTTAAAAGCAAACCTGCAAAATGAATAACATTCCAGTTGCACTCAAAGCCACTGGGGAAACACCAGAATCTTTACGGTCGAGCTGCATTGTGGGTAATGTGGTTCCGACAAGGAGCGTCGTCAGGACTACATTGTGCTAAATCCATGCGCTGCTATTTTTAAGTACAGACAGAAGCGGTGCTTGCGAGTATTGTTGATAATACCTTAACACACACACACACACAAACAAAGAAACACAAACGCACTTCCGTCATTGAAAAGAAACAAGGTCAAGCTGTGAGCACCATGAAAACGAATCAATCCAAATAGTTCCATGTCAAACATTCACTGTCTTTCCTTCATACATTAAACCCTGAAGCATCAAACACACTGTGACAGGTGCATTGTGGGAACAAGCTTTGAGAACAGTGTTTTGTTCTGTTGGCACCGGGCAAATTCAATACTTTATGTTTCAAGTCTAACGACATTATGATTGAGTCCCTTTTCATTTGTTTCATCCCATATTTTTCATGTCTGACGTTTTCAGATCTTTAAATTCAAGGATCACAACTCACAATCTATTCACAGTTGTATTATCCATGTTGATTTTTTTTAACAAACCATTTTGCAAGTTCCTAAACAACCAAACAGATCATCTTGTTTAAGAGTAGGAAAAAAAAATAGAAAATATAGTGTATAAACTGCACATATTGTACATAGTGACAAACTAACACACAAGTTAACACTTAACACAAGTTTCAAGTGTTTTGTAAATATTCATCAGTTACTTTTAAATCCTCAGTGAAACAGCCTGGGTGCTGGTTGCTGCAGCAACAGAAGAATTGTGGTCCTCGCCGAGGTAAAAGTGGTCTGGATGATTCGCGTTTCACCCTAAGATTTCGTAATTGTCCTTTCAGTAAAAGCTTATAAACGGATTCTGCTTTCATTCAAGAAATCCAAATGTGAAGAGTACTTGTTGCTTTTTTTGCTTTCTTTTGGCCTCCTTTTCCTTTTTTTATTTCGTCCTCGAGAAGAAATGAATAATCGTACACTTGGAGATCGGCACAAAAGCTCGGCACCACTCAGGTTCTGTGTGTGTTTTTTAGACACCACAAAAGGACGAGAGACAAAGAGCCACCGTTGGGCTGAAGCAGTGATCAACACGTGGAGCTGAAAATAGCATTCACTCGCTCATTCTGACGCTCACAGACTGGGCGACACTCGGCTCGGCCCCATTTCCTCTGAATTTGCCGATCTCTAATTGACTTTGATGCAGCGAGAATGGGTTTGAGTTCTGCTCCACTGAGTAAGGGGCCAGACGGAAGATTAAAGATCTCCTCAAATAATACATTCAATAGAGCACTGGTTCTCAACCTTTTTTTTAGTGATGTGACCCCAAAGAAATATTAAAGGTAGCAGCATTTTCATTTTTTAATGTATACAAACCTCCACATCCCTGATTGAGTTCATTTCTAACTCTGACTTTTAGCTTCTCCTGTGTGCATGTTGGGCTTATTAAGCTGTCTGTTACAGAGCAAAACGTGCAAAATAGAGTTATTTCGAGGAAATGAGTTGCATCTTCCCTTTCTGTGAATCTTGAAACTTGGAACATAATTATGTTCCAATGATAACAGCAAAATGTTGTGTGTTCTGTTGTTACTGCCCCTGAAGAGAAGGTGAACATCATGCTGTGAATAATTGTAATTTTGTAATTATGACGGATGCATGATTAGTGTGGTCTAATTTGAATTAGTTCCGATTTTTTGCTTTCTTTATTCAACAAAACGTACATCGTGTCTGCTGCTCACAAACACAAACTTACATCAAGGAGCAGCAGTAAAGTCAATATATTAATATATATATATAAAAGAGGTCCAGAGCAAAAGACCCAGCATGACAAAGCAATTAGCACAGCTAAATACGCTCCTACACATACCGTGATACCAAACAGTGGGACCTGTGACTTTTTCCTGAACATGCATGTTGGGATGGACAACACATGGTTGGTTAGCATTTAACCTTCAGCTGATGGGTTGATCTTCGATTTCGGCTCGGTTTGAGGAAATACACCAGCATGCAGTTCAATAGTTGGGTGTACGTACCTACGGTTTAGTTATGACTGAACCGACAGGAGACGCCTTTCATAAGGCGGAGCAACACGAGGCGCATGTAAATTCGTTTCCAACTGGTACCTCGCCCTCATCAGCGTGAACATTGTACAAGTTAGCAGTAAGAAGTTAACTCCTGGCCCTCGCCCAGTTGGTCCCACGCACACACGCGCGACTGCTAAAATTTCAATATTCACCTTTGGCTGTTGCTAATGAAGGCCCCACACCGTCAGTGACTATCGGATGGGGTGACTCGCAATCTGGAAAACGTGTTCATGGTCCACAGAGTACGACTCCATCACCTGTAATCAAATAAGTGCAACATGCCGGGCCCTGACGTGTACAAAGGTGGATGCCAAAGCTGCAGCCACCTCTCTTTGATGGTTCCTTCGTGAGTACACGGGCTGTGTAGTGACAGCGCTGCCTCGGAGCTCTGAGCTCACCATGAAAAGGGAAAAGCTGTGACGCTGAAGTACACGAGCCGATGACACCTTTTTGAAACAAAAAAAATTCCGACTTCCCCCAGTTTGAAGAGTGTGTGCCGCTTGACGCGAGTGAACTGCGAAGTCCGTCACGTCTTATTCTCATAAGCGCAATTACTGGTGGCACAAGACATCGTGTGGAAGAGGCCAAGGCTGCACAAATAATGAACACGCAGCAGCTCCAACACCTCCAGCTCCCCGTTGGAGTGTTTACCGTGCGGGATGTTTACCTGTGGATTCACGCAGGCGGTCAGCTACTGACGCACAACTCCTCTCTCGCCACGAAACAATTAATCCCCCCCCCCTCTCTGTCCAAAAAGCTTTTCATAAGGCAGCGAGGAAAGAGAGAAAAGGGCAAACCACTCTCCCTCTAATACTTGTCTGGGGGGAAAAAGCATATTAATATAGCCAAATAATGACGAGTAATAAGGGCTTTTTTTTCAGATTAAAAACAAAATCCATGAAATGTTTTTTTTTGGGACCTTGATCTACTATTCTGCTGCTGCCTTTTCTTACAATGAAAGTCTTTTGTTAGATGTTCACGTGTCGCTAACATCAATACAAGATTCCTGTGTGTACAATATCAAATCAGCACTCATTCAAAAGAACTTATAACTGCAGAAAAAGACAACAATAGTTAATTTGCCAATTCATTTACAAGGGAAATGAATTCACTTTAATCCGGTTGTTTTCTTTCCAGCGCAGAGCAGTAATTCAAGTGTAACAGTTATTCCAGCATTATTACATTTGTTTTAAAAGCATTCATAAAAAATAAAAAAAGAACATTAGCAACCTCACTTAGTTGAAAGAAATTAAGTCTCAAATTAAGTGAAAAACCACCTGATCGACATGACAGAACAGCAGGTTATAGAACATTACAAAATACCTTCCTATACCCAGAATAACCACCCAAAAACACATGGAATGACTCGTTAGAGTGCACGTACAGCAGGACATTTTTTCTATTTTTCCCTGTTGGGACATTAGTATTCAGCAGATCAACATTTCAAATGGAGTAGTCCCCGTTTTACAGCAATTTTATCTACAACCGATCAGCTGAAGCTCAACTACAGCGTCTGTGTTCCAGAAGGTGTCACAGACACTCGCTCTCTAGCACAACACTCGATACGTTTCCTCGACATTACGTAACCGTTTAAAACACATAGATCAGGCGGAGTTGCCTTAATATAACATAATAATGACCACTTGACCAAAAAGTAATTACAAAATCCTCAGGATATTACGTAATCTTTGAAGAGCCATTTGTACCAAGAAATGCATTTGAATATTTTCGTTACAGTGCAAAGCTACACATCTATAGAAATAGTTTACGATGCACTTGATCATTACCTTTAAACATCCATAATGTTAACAGCCAACAGTATTTTCATTCATTTGAAATGTGACAACGTTAGTCACTGCCATCCCTTATTGATCTTCGTAACATACAGTATCTTATTATTAATAATATCAATAAGAAACAACGTACCAATACACAATGTTTGAACAACTATTAGTGCGGATTGTAACAAACGTCCGTGGTTCTCAGTGTTAGTGTCTCATTAGACACTTTGTTCAAGTTCTCCAGCGACCTCAGTGAAATGTATCTGCAGCTCTGTCCTCCACATTGATGGGAATGTGTATTACAATGATTAATATTACTGCTGGTATTATTAGTGTGTGCATGTGTGTAAACTGGCCCTTACATTTATTTTCTTTGTGCTTTTCTTGTGACCTGAGCTACGTCCGGGTACCAGAGCAGCCACATTGCTGGGAGTCGTGTGTGCAGCCTGATGTGAAGATCACGCCCTAAAACTCCAGCTCCTCTGGAAGGGCTGGAAGGGCTTCTTGAGGTTGAAGAACACGAGATGCGGTTTGAGCCGTGGCGTTTTCTCAGGTACTACAGCAGCCTTGCTTTCTTCAGTGGGAAATCGACTGCGGTAGACCTCTGGGTACGACCTCTGGAACTGATGAGGGGAGGGCATTACAGTACGGTACATGCACACTCAGGACTCTGTACTCAAAGTCTTTCCACATCCAAGCACATCCTTAAGACCACAAATGGCCGATTACTACATTTTCCGCAATGTTGCTGAAGAGCAGTCTGATTGTGATCGCCCAGTCCTCCGACACGCAACCACAACTTAATATTTCACATTAGCAAAGCGCACCTGTTTAAGCCTTTTCCTCTTGTCCTTGGCGGGGAGTTCTTTGTCTGCTATCAGGCCCTCCAGCAACGCCTGCAGGGGGGTCTGGGTTCCTACCACCTTCTGCTCATCAGACTCCACCCGGCGGATCTGCTTACAGAAAGCTGGAGATCTGGAGTCTGTATCTGAACCTGCATATTTGATCTGATGGAAGGCACAAAGTAATGGACATCATTTGGATTACGCTTGGTGTGACACAAACTATGGTATTCACAACATCTGCAATTCCATGGAAAATATATACAAATATATAAACTAATGCCAAAAACCGGACCAACCAAGCTATTCGATACATCATGTCTTTGACATTAACTGAAATTACTTAATGAGGATCAAGCCTCTCAGTGACTCCTGTATTACAACACAGTGGCAGCTGGTGATGACAACACCATCCCCAGAACTGTCAAAGGTGGATAATTAACACAAAAAAGACAGAACACATTGTGTTTTTAGGAATTAGCATGGTAATATGTAATATATTTGTGAAGGACACAGACTGTGAATACAGTTTGTATCTTAGATATTCTGATATGCCACACAAAAGAAAAGCACATATCCAAAAACATCAGAAAATAGATGTATGTAACATGATGATTTATTTCAAACCTTACAGTTTGTATCTTAGATATTCTGATATGCCACACAAAAGAAAAGCACATATCCAAAAACATCAGAAAATAGATGTATGTAACATGATGATTTATTTCAAACCTTACTAGTGATTGTTCAAATCTGGGACATTGTCTTCATAAATGATTGGAGATGCACTGCTTTATATTCATGCTGTGCGTGTGAGTGGGTTGAGTAACTTGATAAGAGTTTTTGAAAAAACGTAAGCTAATAGTCAATGCTATATTATTAAGATATATTGAATTTCTAATTTCCATTAAAGAAAAGTTACAAAATTGGCCGGTCAGAAGACACCGCTCTACAGATGATCCACAGATTTGTCTGTCCTAAAAGGAACTAGAGAGGAACGGTACAGACTTGGACTCTTTTGAAGTGGGACAGGTGCTCCTCCACCTGGCAACGCAGCTTGGATGGAGCTTGGAAGATGGTGTTGTGGTGCTCCATCATGAAGATCACCAGTTTAGTGGCGAGCAGCTCGTCCAGGTCCATCTCATCCGCGGAGCCCAGGACGCAGTGTGAGAATGTCTGCACCATCTACACAAAAGACCACAGACACATTTCTGCTTCACTCTGCTCCACATGGGCCCAGTCACACCACTCAGTGCTCCAATCCACATTTCTAGGAGGAGTAGATTGTCCACCTCGTATTGACTTTTATTCGGTAAGAGGGATTCTGGACACATATTTCCCATGGCTCCTCTCTGCCCATTGGCCTCTTTTTTTATCTCCCTTGGGGACTGGGTTCACATTGCAAAATCCTTACCATGACAGGTAAAACTTAAATGAAGACAAAACAGTACCTGACCACATAAACACTTGAAGGAATCAATCCTGTGCCATTTGTTTTATAAAACTGTGGAATAACCATTTTTTACATTTAATTTATTGAGGATTGTTGTTTTTTTTTTTTATCGTCTAGCTGTCGTTTCTTACTACAGCATATATTTATAATATCGGTCATTTTCATCTTGTTTTAATATTTTCTGCTGTAAATCCAGAAGATTTTCCAATTGCAGGAAAAATAAATACTCCTCTTATCCAACCCAATATCAAACGTGTTCTAGAGGCAGTAATGAACCCAAGGAGTATCCCATTTGAGTCATCTGTGTCCATGCTGATCTGTGGGATTTCCAAACAATCCTAATCCTGAAAATGTAGAAAAAAGCTGTCACGTATACCAGGGTGCGGGTAGCAATGGCATCATTGAGTGGAGGCAGGTTGGGATTCTGGCAGACCCGAGCCATTAGACGCATCAATAGCTGGAGGCGCCTGCGGCTGGGTGGCGGCAGCAGGAGACAGCTGACCTGAAGGGCCTCAGTGGCGACTTGCTGCTCGGGCAGCAGACCTGCAGAGATGCGAGGAGAGAAGAGCCCTTAACCTGAGGCCAAACCCTCTGCCTGGTTACAAAATGTAACACCAGCAATCTGGAGCAGCGGGGTTATCAGCCTTCGATGCGCACGGTGTAACACCTACTGAGAATATTGACAAAGACTTCGTAGAGATGGAAAGTCAGCAGGGGTTCGTTGAGCCTCTGAAAGTAATCTGCTACTGTTCTCAGAACGTCCCTCTCAAAACCCGGGTACACTGGCTGCTTGCTGTCGTTGCCATTGGGCCCTGTGAGAGAAGACGAGCAATCAGAAATATACTGTTAATCACAGTTAACGGGGAATATAGAGACATACAGACGCTCAATGGTGCTTCAGGTTTGATTGGGTATACGCGCGCACACACACACACACACACACACACACACACACACACACACACACACACACACACACACACACACACACACACACACACACACACACACACACACACACACACACACACACACACACACACAGAGAGTAAACACACACACACACACACACACACACACACAGAGAGTAAACAGAGAAAACGTCTATCTTCATCTGACAGACTGAAAGCTTCATCAGGTGTTTCTCTTCAGCCATTTGGACCTACTGCAGACCTGGTTACAAACCAGATGGTGACTTTTTTTTTTTATAACAATCATTTTTAAAGAGCTAAAAATGTATACTTACAATTGGCGAGGCATTTCATTGCTGATACCACCCAATAAGGCATGTCCTCTGGAGATGAGAGTGAGATGAGTGGAGGCGAGTCATGATACACATCATTACAACAGAACACCAGTTTTTTCTTATTGTGTATAAAAGGCATCTTACCTGCTTTGTTCTCCAGTACCACTATTCCCGTCTTGTTTACGCTGAACACATTGTGAACTATGTGCTTGCCGTTGACATGCGTAGGGTTCAAAACTCCATCCAATGACTGCAGACCCAGCACTCTCTGTAAACTAAGACGGAGTTGGCATCAAGTATCTGGAGCAGCGGGCCCCGAACTAACACTTTATGTTACGAAGAGCAAAGCCAAACATTATCGTTATAGTAACGCAACACATTGTCCCTTTAGGGAGTTGTTTCTAGAGCACAGCCAGCAATTATAAACAATTGATCAAAGGCTTAAATAATTTCCTTAAAAAGGGATGCGGGAGCCTAAAAAAAGCACGAAACAAAAGAAACGAACCACATGATCAGAGTGTTCAGTAAGTTCTGTAAAAGGGTTACATACTGTGCAACCGTCATGGATTTCCAGATGTGGTCCACTTGCTTCGGAGTCATCTCCTTCCTTCGTATGAGCTTGCACTCATTCACATCCCCGATAGCTACGCTGTGCCTCTTGTTCCACAAATCTGAGGTCTGATTAAAATGGAAAAGAGACATGAATGAGTATGTTCAATCAGGCACAGACATAAAATACGTCAAGGAATATCCTACCAGGGCTCTTGTACTGTGCACAATGATGTAAGCGACTGGGCACAGTGGGAATTGGAACACGGCAGCGTCTTAAAATTTCTCATCTCGCCATTTGCTTCTCATTAAGTATGCATATGCTTCCACTCTCCGAGCACAGCATCAGCCCATGCAAGGAGCCGGGAACTAATCGGTCTCTTTCTCACCATGACGGAAGGCTTCAGGGGCGCGACGTTTTCCCGCTGAGGCAATTCTTCGTAGTCATCCCAGCGAATGAGTCTAGGGAGGTCAGTGCTATCTCTCCACGCAGGCCTCGCTGGAAAAGACTTCAGGGGGGACGAGGTGGGGAACCTGAAGAGAAAGGCAACGGCACTGGGCTCAGCCGAAGGGAACAAACTGTGTGCATGAAGCATCGATGCGTCACCTAATACGAGTTACAGTATACGATGGCCCAGTGTGACCTGTAAAGATGGCCGTTGTCTTCAAAGTCCTCTGTCCCATGGCGTCCCTTGATGTCTTCAATGACGTGGGCCTTGAGGAACTTCCTGAGCAGTTGCAGGGTCTGGTAGCGCGTCACCTCAGGCCCGAAGTTGTAGTTGCGCCGAAGCAGTTCATGCAGGTATTCCACAGCCTCGGATCCCGTGAAACTGCAATCATAGTAGCGGAAATGCGCCCAGTGCCTTTTCAGCGGCATGCCTCCACGGAAGAGTTTGATGGTTTCATTCCACTGCATGGTAGGGAAAGACATTTGACAGATTAAGTGAGTGATCCACGGCAGTCTAATTTAATCTATTTAGATAAGGGGGTGCAAATAATTCGATGAAGCTACAACTCTGGTTGAGCCCAGAAAATAGCAGTTAAGGCATTCAACAACTTCATATTTGCAGTGTTATGAAGGCTGCTTGAAGAAGGCAGGACAGAGGTCATTTGGCTACAGAAAGCCATTACAATCAGGCAATAAACTATCTGGCTGCTATGCAATTTTAATTGAGCTAAATGTGTGGCAAAGACAGTGTTAATAAAAGCTATAAAAGGGTTCTGTATTTGCTTCTTCTTTGAGAAAAATGGCTTTTGCAGTTTTGATACAGTACATTTACAATGTACTAACCTTTGCATTTCCAAGAATACACCTTAATAAACAGCCTTGTTATACCAGATGGCACACATGCACGCAGCCAAAAAAGAGAGACAGAAGCCTATAAAAACACATACTGTTGCAGAATAAACTAGACAGAAAAATCAGGGGAAACATTTTAAAAAATCAAATGCCCTGGGAAACTCTGTATCTCATCTTTCCCGATTCTTTTCAGTAGATCCTCATTTGACATGTCACATAGAGAAAAAACTCAAATGAATGATGGCTGAATTCCATTTGGCCGCTTTGGTTTCGAGGTCCTGCCTTTGTGCCGAATGGACACTTGAGTGTGAAGCAGCTTGTGTTAACGTGTCCCATTCTTAGTGTGACATGTCAAAATGTCTGCTACGAACCGAGGCTTACAGGAGAGCTTTAAACAACACACGTGGGTGAGGTAACACAGTAGTGTTATTTGAAATTGGCCTTTAAAAGGAAAAAAAGGGGACAACATGATGAACATGTGGTGTGCTTTGATTTTGCATGTTACACCAACCCCATAAACAAAGTGGATGAGGAGGATCACAGCCAGTGAGACGGACACACACTTGTGTAACACCGGACACATTAACACGGGGTGTATGATGCTTTTACATGAAATGAAGGGGGGGAAAAAAAACGATGTCCCACGAAGAACATGCACATGATGCAGGGATCATTGACTGTGCACCTACTGCATGTTGACACCTTGCTGTATAGTCTCGTCGTCGGGGTCAGAATAAGCCACTGCATGGATTGGCCAATAGTTAACGTTAACTAACGTTAGTCAACTCAAACTAAAACCTGTGAGTAGGAATAAGGTGGAAGGTGTTCAATCAATTTTCACCAAAAGTTGCTTTTGTTGACTCTTCTCTCTTAACACACCTTTAATACCGTTTTGCACATTGTTCGTCGTTCGTTAGCTAACGTTAGCGTTAATTGACTGTATTATTTTTATGCTATATTTTTTATGCCTTTACGGTAAGCGTTCAAGCAACGTTATGTTACCGATTTGGTCTGCGGTATGAATGTACATTACGTTACATTAGTTAGATAAACTAACATGGAACAAACTTTAGCTGATGTTACATTTCAACGTTAAATTGTAACAATAAGCTCTTCGACGTTGCTAACGTTACCAACAAACTCACCAGCTTGGTCGCTCTGTAGGGACCCGGTCCGATGACTTTACCGTCCATTCCGATAACGAAAACTCACTTCACTCGTGTGAACACATGAAGATGGTCATATATATACACACATATATGTATATATATATATAAAGATATTACGTTTAGAAGCTTTTCACAAGCTTCAGCTGTGGATGAAAAGTTGTGCTACGAGAGCAACAGAAACGTCGCTGCCAACTGAGTTTGAATTTCCTGCGTCATTGCGTCACATCATTTGAACGACGTGATTAGACGGCGAGCTGGTCACGTGACCGCGATGAACGCAGGAGGTCCGTTTGGAGATTAAGAGAGAGACAGTTACCACAACACACACGTTAAGGTTCATTCAGAGGCCGGTGCTACTGATGCTAATAATACATTTTTACTACAAAAAAACGGTACAGGACATTATCTTTTTTGGCACTCATTACACAGTTTTTCTATGTATGACAGAAGGTTCCAACGATCATTTTATTAGACCAAGCAATATCAAAATGCCACAAATGACTTCAGTGGATGAATGGTGGAGTTTATAATTGAAACATTTTTTAGAGAGAGCTGTACAGAGGATTTAAAATTGCTTACAAGAAACACCTGCAGCACCAGTAAGGTGGGCTTTTCAGATAAGTGAGTAAACATATTTTATTATGTCCCTCAGAAAGAAATTTTCTGTCTCTTTTATCTGTATGTTTTCCCTTACTTAAATTTAAATTGTCACGCGTCTCTGGGTACCAAGAAAAGCGCTAACAAGTTTATGGCTGCAGAATGATGACAACATCCATCAAAGCTGCAGATACGCCATTAGGTGTTTGATGTCCCCCTAAACATTTTCTGTGATAACCAGAGCATATCAAGCTTTTCTCTGTGTGACTGCCTAAAGGGGGAAACGAGTCACACAGCTATTATTTCAGTGGCAAATACAGCCTTCCCTTTTTCTACCATTCTTCTGCAGCAATAGTGCAGACACCGACACCTGATCAGACAGAGTTCCTTTAACACTCACACCTCATATTGGCAAAAGAGCTGTGTGCCACCTTGAAATAACCTCTGACAGAAATAGCACTGTCAAAATGATTCGAGACACAGCCCAACTGTGATGTCTGACTACTCACATATTGTAACTGTAGAACAACTCAAATATCTTGGAGAGAGATTCTACAATGAGTCCAATTCAATCCATGTCATTTAAACGGTTTTAAAGGCAAGCATGAGTGTTTGCAGCATGAGTCAAGGCGGACAAATACGTGAGTACAGTTCACACAAAACTTTGATTACACTTGACAGCGAGGAACTACAAAACTGTGTTGGTCTCCCCTGTTGCCTGTTTTGCCATCGGGACTAAATTTGGAGCTACATATATAACCGGGGTCCATGCGTTATTTCGGATGCCCGTCTTCAGATGAGCCTTCAGGATGTGCCACAAGGCTAAATAAATTAACCTTCTCCGATAAAGGGTACCCACTTTGATAGACCCACCGACAGCCCCCGTCTCCCATTGAAACCGGGTTGCAAACCATTTGCTGAATTATGTCTACTTCCTTTGCCTCACATCTCATCCTTGACATTTCAGTAAAAGCGCACGGGGATAACAAGGAGAGGAAAAAAGTACAGATACAGTAGGCTTTGCCAAAAATATGGAGGATCAAGGCAGCAGTGGGTGGGGGAGAAGAGGAAATTGTCAGCATGAACAGAAGGACAATATTTCTGAACAATAAAATCATCACATCGTCATTTGTGCGAGACCGGACAGGATTACAACGCGTGACGCTAATCAGATTTCTGCACATCACCAACTACCAGATTACACTATCGGCAGCATCGAATTTAGATGAATGTATAGATATTTTTTGTACACTATAATAACATCAAATGCTTGATATGAAATGACTGTATTGCCCTTGGAAAAACAAAGTCAAAGTGGGAACAAATCTCTACAACTGAAATTAATTCATCTTTTTAACCTTAACTGAAAAACGTGGGGAAAAAAAAGGAGAAAAAATAACATTGTCTGAAATAAGTCAAAGTCATATGTCAAAGTCGAAAGGAGATTAAGCCTGCTCAGTGCACCAAGCATCTATTGAAGTGGTTTTGATAACTCATACGAGTCAACCCTCTTGACCCCATTGTCACGTATTAACCTTCTCTACCACTGTCCTTCCATTCAAATATTTTCCTGTATAATCTCCTGCATCTTTGGTCTTTTAAAAAAGAAAAGAAAAAATATTGCTGGATGCATCATTTCATGTGTTTGCTACATTTGCAGTAGGGGTGGGATGGCATGATCTGCAAAATGTGTGTTATTTTTATATTCCCCGCAGCTGTTGCTACCTTACCGGTGAGCATAATAGAGCATCTAGCAGATAGATATCCATCATTACATTACATTATTTCCCTTATAATCGGTAGAGTTGAGAGACAGTGAATAATGGACTAAAAATCAATAGTTTGCCATGGATACAACTCCAAACTAATCCTACTGGCAGTGAAAAAAAAACCCCACTATCTATTTGCAAAGGAGTTCACAATATAAAAGGGTGAGTAAAAAGATCCCCATGAAGCATACCAATGTTATATTCACAACTTGCTTGCACCGTCCCCTAGTAGCCAAAAACATAAGCTACTGCAGGCTGAAAGAAGACAACCATGTTTTGGTGTGAAATCCGAGGTTGGCTCAGTGTTTGCTACGTTTCTCTTCTCATGCCTTCACTTTTCTGTGGGAGGACTCGTTGACCTGCTACCTTTTCAAAAGTAACTTTGTTGAAATCCTCTTTACAGCTTAGCCAACATTTGCCCAACGATATAAACAGGATCTTTCATTAACCATTTCATTAACTGTGGTACCGTGGCCAACACATCTCCCCCACAATGAAAACAAATGACCTCATTGACCTATTCAGCAGAGAGTAAATGACTTTGTATTTGAATGAGCTCTTATTTTTCACACCATTGTGTCGTATAAGGTAAAAGTAAATATACGTCTGCACACGCTCAAAGGTCACTGCCCCATGCATTATAATCATAGAGAATGAAAGCATGAGCATTATGAATTATTAATAATTACTCTTTATTATATAATTGAATACATAATTATATATTGTAATATAATATATTTTAAGTGAATAAGGTTAATTACTGTTATCCAAAAAGGTTTGATTGACTTTATATTTACATACAGTGCAAATCAGTAGAACCTTTCATTTTACCTCCTTTTTAAAGCCAACTATACTATTTTTCTTTTGGTGCAGTCGACACCATCAACATCCAACAGTCTTTTCATGGAACATTGAGTTGGGGCTGTACCTCTAAAAATGTGAAACCCCGAGGGTACCCACTGATTTATGGTGCGTGGGTATCAAGCAAAAATTGTAAGCTAGCAATACATCAAATCAAGAAGTTTTTTACTTGACTTTTGTGTGTGACAATTGTGTGTATGATTTCTTACAGTAAAATATTCCAAAATATCAAACAGCTTGTATGTGACTAATAATATTAATAATAATAATAATAATATCCTAACAGACACTGAGTGTGCAGCTGCAGTGAGCCATGTGGAGAAAAACAACTATCAATCAGTCACTGCCAATGGAAGCTATACTTTGTCACACAGTACTCATGTGACTTAATCACACTGTAGACAGGAGAGGACCAGGGTCTTCACACAAACTTTTTAAATAAACTGGATTTTCACACAAGAGGGTGGATATATGACTCGCCCATTGCCACACATTTCACGTCATTCTATTTTGTTTTTTCACAAACTCATTCAGCCTCTCCCCACCCCCCCCCCCACTCATCACTCACATCCCTCACCAGATACTCACGCCCTCCTCCCCAGCAGCCCATTCGCTCATCCCTCCATCAGTATTCACGTGCACTCGTCCTGTGCCAGTTCGTCTTGGGGGGGTCTCTGCCGTAAACCTGCATTCTGTGTCTGACCTGCCTTCAAGCGAATGAAGGCTCCCCAACTTGGATTTGTCGATGATCCTAATGATTACTCATTGAATAAATGAAGCGGGATTAAAACGCATGATCACAAACCCTCCAAAAAGTGGCACAAGACTTCCGTGAATGGGGCCGTGAACTCGCACAGTACTATACTGATGGCAATTGTCACAGCAATTTGAAGACGTGACTAGGCTGTCAGCTGGAGATGTGGTTAAAGGTGTGTTAAAACGTATAGTTCATTTCCTCTCAGGACACTCCAACAGTTCAGAAATGGAACAAAATGGACTTTGACAGCATGAGTGGCGAGGGAGTGGGGGTGGGGGTGGGGGGGGGGGGGGGAGAACCCTTCGCCCTAGCTCCAATTCAAGAGATAGCCCAGGCTTTCACCAATTTAACATTAGCTCAATGCTCATGTCTGGAAAAAGGGCTTTGATTCTTGTGGAGTGGGCCACAGCTAATGATAACGCATACTTTTATCCATCCATCAAAATGTTATCACCCAAATTGTCAGCAAAAATAGGGGAAGAATGTCGACTTCAGATATTTTGCAATATGTTGCAATATGAGAACTTCTCTTGACATTCAGTCCCTCATAACTTGAGGTGGTGTAACACCCCAGTGTGGGAGGAAATATAGTTACCCCTGAAGCTTAACCGTATCTTTCCGTCAATCTATGAAAATCTGAGATGCAAGAAGAAAGGAAGGAGTGATGGAATTACTGGTGGTTATGAAGTCATTTGCAAGAAGTAGGAAGAAAGATCCAATGTTTTAGCCTTTCTGTTACTGCAGAGCCTCATTCAGCCTCAAAATGTTGATTAGAGAAAATGGATCGTCAGATTAGCAACTCTAATGACGGTGGTGATGTGTGTCGGTCTCCCAAAACAGGATTTTGTAATGAGTGGGGAAATATCCAATTGGAGCAGGATGGAAATGTCATCATCTTTGTTTCTTCCTGGCCACATGCAACATGAAGGAAACAAATTTCCCTTTGCACTCACGACCGGCCGATAAAGCTGGCCAATACGCTTAAACAAGCATTATGCTTGACTATCATTAGATGCACAGTCCTGGATGGCAGTGCTACCTACCTTCCAATAAGCTACACTGACATTAACAAGAAAGAGGTTGCAGTCATTTCGTCCAGCTCAAATCCGGGCATGGCAGTGGATCACCTGTGCCGATTAAGACTACTCCTTTAATGAGCCACAACTAATCTCCATTCATGTCTTGTAATAGCATTTATACCCACGGTTTTGGTTTCCTTCAGCCTTTGGAATTGTGTACTGGCAGAGCATCTGGTGTGCTGGTTTCTCTTATGCCCTCGGCATGATTAAAATATAGAGGAGGGTTCATAATCGTTGTGCTGCAGCAGAGCAAGTTTTGGTTGTCCATATTCAGAAAACACAAAAGAAGTCATTTCTACAGTGCAGCGTAAGATTTCTTATTAGGAAACATGCCCAAGGGTTAAGGTTCTCTTTTCTGATCCCTCAAAACACTAAAATAAGAAAATCGATGCTTGAAATTACAGCACATGTACTGTAAACCTGTATATTGTAATTATACAGTGATGTGAAATTAGCTAATGGAAATAGAACACAATACTTGAAGCATATCAAAATATGATACAACATTCACGTAAACATTGTTATGTGGTGGCAGTATAAATAGTCTTGCTATATTAAGACTTCTTGTACAGCTACTTCCATATTAATTAAACCAGTGATATTCAACAACTTCACAACTGTGTCAGTATCCAAACATCAATACAAATCCACATTTAATAATCTCTAATTACATATAACCTTTGGGTATTGAAACATCAAATCAAAGCATTCCCCCATTTTCCCTGTAAATGATATTTTTAAATCAACACATTACTGATTTGTGTGTTGAAGTAGTTTCAGCTGCTGAGTTTTGAAGAGAAGGAAGAAAATGTGGCCTGTTTTATTAAAAGACTTTCTGTGTATTCTGACTAAATGAGCACACCCAACACGGGAAGGAGAGAGCCAGATGTGCAAACCTTTTGCAAAATAGGATTTTGGAAAAATATCATCTGGCCTTTGGATGTACGTACAGATTTTAAAAATAAATAGTGCACTCGTTTGCTGTGAGAGATACATTTTCACCTCTGAGTGATTTAGCACACTAGAGGCCGTTACATTGTGTTTAGTGCCAAAAACCGCAACATGCTAAGATATGACAGCATCAATATCATAAATCATAAACCTACTAAAATTAGTATCCTTAGCTCAAGGTTTTCTTTGGATTGAACTCTCTTGCTGTTGTTCCTTGTACGCAAATGAATTCTTGTGCCCTCTACTTAATCCGGATCGAATTTGAATACCTTTATAATCTTTCAGAGATTGTCGTCTTGTTCGATGCAATTAGAATCCCCCGGATAAAGCAACTGCATGATGATGAATTAATGAAAACACCCTGTGGAGTTTCCTTGTAGCAATCACCTAATATTAACATTTAGTTCTTCTCAGAGCAGGTATTTCAATTATTGATGGTTACATTAGTGAGAAGCTTTTTCTTCCCTGCCATTTTCTTTCAAATATGAATATGCATGGTGCTCAGTTGTATGCCTACATATGCATCCGTGTGTGTTTTGGGGAGTTTTTCTTGTCGATGTGAGGGTTTTAGGACGGGGGGGGGGGGGGAGTGTACACACTGTAAAGCCCTCTGAGGCAAATTTATAATTTGTGATTTTGGGCTATACGAAATGAAATAAATTCAATTGTCCTTCAATCTTATTCTGGGGATTGAGACACAAAGAAAATGCTTATTAGGACAATAGTTGTTTGTGGTCAAGTACTTCATGAATATACCATCTCCAACATTGATCCCGCCATTATATCACAGTCTGTCATGTCAAACTTCATTGAGTATAAATCTGCATGTCAAGTCAAGAGAAAAATCAAACCTTTTATGCAACACCTTGACACCATTTATGATGCTGTTCCCATGTTGCATCTCCCCACACTTCTGCTCTATTACAACCATTAAGTAGAATTAGGCCAATCTTAATTGAAATCCTGTCTTCTTTCTTAGGGCCACTCGTTGTCATGGAAACAGGGCAGCTTTACACTACCTGGTAGGCATGGTTCAGATGTTGATTGGCTCTAATCAGGTCGACGGTCTGCAGTGCATTTCTCGGACTCTCTGGAGTCGAGAATAAAAGCAACAGCTTTTATTCATCACTCCTCGGTCAACAGTCAAACACAACACTGATCTAATGGGTACCGCAGATTCGCGCTATAGGTGCTTTAATCGGCCTATTGGAGATGGATTTGGTTTAGAAAGTGCTAAATACAAGATTGAGATCATTTCTATTGTCTATCGCCCTGTATTGGCGATATTGACACATCTGGTAACCGCTGACCTGTTGCTCTGTGAAGGAAAATTAGAGACTGTGTTGAGATTTCATTCTCTGCGGAGGTTGTCTTTACTGTACATTTACATTGCTGCTATATTAATGATCTAAATATCAATTTTAGCACCTTTTCAATTGAATGCAAAAAAAAAAAAAAATATTCAAGGAGAATGAAATCCATGTAATTGACCACAACTAATAAATGGAGTGAAATTAGCTTTCTCAAAATAATACGTAGTTAGACAAACTGTCATGACTGAAGTGCTTTCTCTTTAATATTATTCATTTTAAATAATTTAAATAGTATCTCATCATATGGAGCAGTAACCGTGTTTTCAATTCTATCGTGATTTTGCGTTGGCCTTCTTTCACTTTAGGAAGCTGGAAGGACGAAGCTCTGGACGTCTCATGCACAGTGCTATGGTGACCTCTGCAGGTTAAAAACACATTCATTTCCACGGGTAATCACACCATGTTAAATGTACTGGATGAGCTAGATCCGACAATGAACAAGCTTGTCAGACGTGCGGGTTCTCGTTGCAGGATTGGACTTTTTCATTTGGAGTAAATTCAAGGAGGACTCATATTCATATCTGAAATAATATTTGTTTTAGCTGCTGAGCTAAAAAGGGAATTCCTTTAATTTAAAAATAGGTTTCGTGCTGTGAAAGGTTTATTTGTATTAATCTTCACTGCATCATAATCTTCACACAGGTGTAGCTGAAGACTTGTTAATTAGAGCTTTTTAAATAACCTTTCACAAAAAAACAAGATTGAAATAAAACGAATAAATAACAAAGCAGGTTCGTCTAATGTTTTTATCCATATATTTTGTATACTGTATACAAAATACAGTAATTGAGCCTTCAGAGGTGTTATTTAAGTGAAGGAGTGACTGTAACACTCAGAGTTCACCCCTTGATGTCAGCATTGTGACTTGATGGAACGTGTATGCGAACACGGGAGCATAAACCGCAACACTCATGCCACCAGGACAATGCTGAGGAATATAACTATTGAGCCATTATTCTGTGTTGTTTGTGTGATGCTGAAAATATATATATATATATATATATATATATATATATATATATATATGGAAATACAATTATTATCTTCTTCAACATTTATCTGGTCATGCAGTATTTCGTGTTCTCTATGTTTCTCTTTCTCTGTTGGTTAAATGTTCTTCCTGTAAATCTGCTCATCGGTCTGGTAGGTATTTTAGTTAATGTTTATTTTTTGTACATGGATATGTTTTTGGGGGAAGAAGTGTGTTAATGAATTGTGTTTTTTAATTTCTATTAACTTTTCACACGAGAGAGCACCCCCAGTGAAACACTGCCCTGCTTATGTAATCAGACAACAATGCAAAACCAATAAATAAAGATCCCGGACCGCTTTTAATCCTGCAGGAGTGCTTGTTTAGTCGTTTCCCTTTGACTTGTTTTTGAAGAGAGGTCTTTGTCTCGCTGAGATTAAAATGCAATGAGGAAAAAAAAAAAAACAATGGCGTGTAATAAGAAAAACACAAATGGCCCCGGCTTTGCCAGCCAGGAGGTATGGAACGCCATTTGTGTTTCATTATTCATCTTGAACCCTTTTTTTTCTGCATGTCTTTTCTCCACGTTGCTGGGAATTATGCACTGCCTGTAGTGGAGTTGCCATGCTTCGCTGCTCACTAAATTGACAACTCCCCCATAGCAGAGCACCGTTCTCAAGCACATCGTACCGGGGCCCATTTTGATGACATCATCACCGCTTTCAATCTCATTGTGGACGGACACCCCCCCCCCTGGGTGAAAGGGTGTCACGGGCTGCTGCGCCCCCATGCCTGCTCGTGCAATGCCCAAAGCGGAAGTATCCCCCGTTCACAGGTCCCCGCAGTGTTGCTTTTTCAGCTGCAGATTGTACTTGATGACTTCATCTTAATCACATTCACTTTAATTTTCTTTTTATCTCCTCAGCGCCATGCTACGTTGGCTGCGAAACATTCCACAAGTGGCTGCACACGAGCTTCTTGGAGCATGTGCATTCACACACGGGGACACACGCAGGACAACACACACACACAGACACACACACACACACACACAGGCCGACGAGTGCATAACTCTGCTTTTGTTTAATTAAAATGAAAACTTCTTTCCCAAATGCCACATGGTTGGAACAACTTTTGAATGGGAAAAACTAATAACTAATAACGTAAGCAATCCCAATCCCCATAAGAACAAACAGAAAACATATTTCAATAATGTCCAATATAGCGAATATCAGCAAAATATAATTTCTCAGTTCCAACAACAACAACACGTGCACGTTTTTGACATGTTTGCACTACCTGAATTGGTAATGAATGATCAGAGGAGAAATGCACACTGTACATGTCCGCCAGTCCACAGTGTTGAGCCGGACAGCAGCCTGCTCTGCTGAAGTCAACGGGGTCTCCTGCCTTGTCTTTTGACCACTTTTGACCTTGCTCTGTGACTCCAGACACACACTCAGGCCAACATGGTTTTCCCAGACATGGCAGCGGGCCAAAATAAATAACCTCGCCTCAGAGTGTCGGCAGAACCGCAAGAAATCCAAAACCCGAGAAGCGGCGCAGCGCCACTCACTCACAGGGCTATCAGCGAAGGACTCGCTGAAATTTTAATTGTTCCGAATGCATCATGTGGTTTGGAAACAAATTCAAATCAGGGCGGATCATCCTTCCTCTCTGACACCCATCCAAAGGAGAGCAGCATTTTTGATTAGGGTTTCATTTATTTATTTTAGGTGGCTCTGATTTCAAGGTCGGGTTACACCAACTTGGGGGACAAACAGATGACATTGTATGGATAGGTAATTCAAGAGTCTGCATGCTTCGATCCTCAGATAAGCGGGAGATAAGAGACAGGTGTCTTGTAGAATAGAGGACATCCATCTAGGAATTCAATCGCCAAAGCTCAGTCAAAAATGGTTTCCATGAAATGAAGGGATTGATATCAATACCTTTCTACAATTAAGGAGATCAGAATTTCAAACTTAGGTGCTGACACATCTCCACTAAAAGATTTATCTCTCTTTGTCACCAGTTTTTACTCTGTTTAACATTTTAAAGATTTTCCAAACTGAGTTAACACGAGATGTTGGAAGCGAGAGCGTTGTACTGCCCACGCGACGCGGCTGCAGGCGTTTGCTCTCCTGTCCGGTCCCCCCCCCCCCGTGGCATCGTTTGTCTGCTGTTGACTCACTAGTCAAGTATCACAGCCCTAAACGTGATTAAAGAAATGCTAGAAGTAGACAGGACAGCTCTTGTGAGCTGTAACTGGGTGTGTGTTTATGTTACCGTAGCGATCTGGCATCAGACCGTGTTTTTTATTTTTAGCAAAACTTTGTAGTTCACGACTTTGCTGAATATTACAGAATAACGTGAATTACAGAACAGACAAGCATGGGTTTTGGTACTTCAGATTCTAACTTTGAAAATGCATAGCAGTCTATGATTTCTTTCTCAAAAGTAAAAGCTTGCAGTCCCGGAGATCTCGCAGACGTGCTGAAGGACGATGGGATGGAACGATGGTGACCAAATATCAACCAGTAGTTTGACTGGTTACAGCAAGACACTATCCCATGACTTAATCTAAGGTCAGGGAATGAAATGCTACTTAATATTACAATAATTAAATGTAGCTATCAATTTATAATACAACCTTTATCTCGAGAATGAATAGTGTGGCCGAATTTAATGTCCCAGCCTCTCAGGTTGTTATTAATGGTCCCGACCATTAATAATTGGACAGTAAATATTCATTACAAGCCTCCATATCATGAAATAAAGGCTATGTCTGGCCAATTAAAAATGCATAAGGAGTAATGGGGGTTTATGAATAACTTAGTGGATGGCTCTCAAGTGCTGCAGCATTGTAAAAGCAGACTTAAACCATCCGACAGTTTTCCACTCAACATATGAAGGAATAGTGCAGACAGAGTTAAAAAAATGGAAGCTTCAATAGGGCACAAGCAATGCAACATTAAAAAGTTCCTTCCAAACAAAACAAAACAGATAATCATCATAATACAGTCTTAATAGATTCAGCGTGGAACGATTTACAAAATGCTGCATGTCAAATTAAAAAGAAATAAAAATAGATCAATTTGAAGTCCATTTGCTGTACAACTTATTGTTCATGCTGGCTGATTATTAATCCATGTGTACTGCAGTTGCCCAGTAGATGTCAGGTTTGTATAACAGAAGGCCTTAGTGACACCTACGGACCTAACTGAGTCAATATCTTCCTTTTGGCTCTTCAAGCATACAGAACGCTTTCCAAAATGCAGCCCACTAGACCTGGATTTTCACTGCACATATACGAACTATGCTGATCTTGCATAAAATTAGACCGCGAAGATATCATGCATGCACCTGTTTTAACTGTACCTGCAAGTAAAACCAGCACAACCTACTAGTGGATACAAATGCATGTAGGCAGACACCTGAAAACCAAACTGCAACTAGAAATGGGATGACTGACAGCGAGCAGCTTTTTGACCTTAGTCATGAGTCCGTTGTTACTCTCATGAGACTCAGAGCATGCCTACTGGACACCAAATAATAGTGAAACAATAGCGAAACAAATACCCTTAATGATTAATTCCGATCTCTAGTGCTTCAGCTTTAGATTCACGTCATCATGTGGCTTTAATGTGGCTACGTTACATGTGACCAGGGTTGGTTCTCATTCTATTGTGCATGTAAAATAAACCTGTTCTAGGAAGAAAACCTCCTTGTTCAACCTTTTTTTTATTTTTGTCATACCCTTTAAAAGACAAACATGTTTTTTTGACAGGGATCTCTTTATTTTAAGAACATTCATCTGTCACGCACACATGTCCCTTCACATTGGTTTTTGAAAAGGCATCACTGTGGCACCTTGACTTGAGGGCTCGGCCTGATGACTCTGGGATTTTTTTTTTTTTTTTTTTTTTCCCCAATCTTTCTAAACAGAAACCTGTCGATGTGCTCAGAGCAGACAGGTGTTGGCGATCCAGAGAGCTTACAATGACAACGAGATGTTATTGTAAGCTCTGTGGTGAAAATTAAGTTGTCAGGTGGTAGTGAGTATGTTCAGTTTAACACTCTATTCCTTGGTATATATTTTTTTCAAATAGGGGGTGTGTGGAAACATACACAACCTAATTTCTCTGTACTCGTGAAATCCTCATATGGAGGAAAGTCATCCTGAGCAGAGAGTGAAGAGACTCCTCCTCTACATGTGTCCATGTCCGAGCATCTCTGCCTTACTTACGTAGGCGTTCTGCAGAGTAAACATGTTAGCCCATGTGACTCAACCTTTTAGCCTTCGGGTAAACATAATGGGGAGCACATAACGCTGCTAATTCAGCTGAGAGCCGTGTGGAGACAATTGTCATAAATATGCTGTGGATTTCCAATTTTTCCTTAGCTACCACAGTATAAATAATCTATAGTAATGTAACACTGGAGGAGAAAAGTCCAACGTGCCCCCCTTCTTTGGATGCACAGCCAATGACTCACACCCTAGCGGCGTTGGTGCACAGTTCACTTAATGAAGCCCAAAGGTGGTGAAATGTGTCCATATGGAGTTTTCCAGCCTTCTGCCCAGAGCATGATATGCCCCAGCAGCCCAGACATACACAATAAGTATTACGACTTCCACCCAGCCCACGTTATGAGGACTACCTGAAGGTGCAGTGTGCAGAGTTGAGAGCAGTCATTTGACCCCCCCCCCCCTCCCCGTTGGAACAGGTGCTGCGTCTACTTAGCTGAACAGCTGGTTTTGGCTGGCTGCTGAAAAAGAACATTGTCCGACTCCAAACACTTCGCACCGTTGTCCGTCCACCCGTGGACCGTTTTGTTGCAACGTGTCCCATTGAACATAACTTGTGTGTAATGGTTTTTTTCTCCTCCACTGCCAGGTGCTAGCGGGGCTCAGCAGAGATGTTAAAGCCCCGCCGCACACTGCGGACAGTCCTGCAGCCCCCGAAGCAAGCAAGCGGACACATATATCACTTGACTCTGTGTCAGGACGATTACTGGATAAAGATCACAATATGACACTTTTCCTTTTCTGTGCTGGCTCAGTGAACAGAAGGAAAGCTCCTGCAGCTCAGCATGCCCTGTCCAGGATATTGATCACACAGATCTCAGACCTAAGACCTCTCAGGCCTGTTAGGAGAAAAATAAAAATCATTTTGTGTTTTTCGTTGTCAGAATTTCACACTAATTCTCATATTGGGAGGCACGGATTTCACTAATGATAATTGACTCTTGACCGATTTGGGAAGAAAGGCTCTTTAATCTAGTGTCTCTCACCCAGTACATTTTAACAATGCATCACCAGCTAAAAAGCAGTTTATAATCAGGGACTTTGTCATATTATCAGTATAGTGGTGGAGCTTGTGTGCTGATAGCATGGCAAATCTTTTTGATATAGAGTTACTGTCACTCAAATTGATTTGGTATGTTATAGTGATCACTTGGACACCCGTATGGAATATTTGTGTGTGTCGGACCAATAAAACTCTTTGGTCCATCTGAAGGGATAAAGGATTTTGCTCTGTAATAATTTGCCTTCTTTTGCATAGATAATGAGTATTTTGGGGGGCAATGGGCCTCGTCTTTGTGTAACAGACTGCTTGACAAATGGGCTTTTTTATATTTATATTATATTTATATTTTAGACTATTGGGAACAAATTAAGTTCAATGTAGGGCTTGAGATCCCCCAGCAGCTTGAATACGATAAAGATGGTAATGAAGCAGATTTGCTCACATCATGTAGAGCAGGGCTAGCTGCACAAGGTAACGTTCAAAGCTGTCTGACACTATCTGAGAAAATGTGTGGTGTGGACTCAATCGACACAGAACATTTGTGTCAGAGCAGCTGGGCATTGTTGTCATGTAGAAGATTTGAATGCTGATTTTTCATCTTACCACATTGCACCAGGAAGTAAGTGCTTTAAGCTTTCCACAAATTCCACAATAACCCAAAAGAGACTCATGTGTCTCAAAATATCCCAAATTCTCTCTCTCTCTCTCGTTGGTACACTCTCCCAAACCAATTTCTTCTATGGTAATCTTCTTAATGTAAGGTCACACGTGTGCAACTCCAGGAAAAGAGAAAGTTATGTCACATACATGTAAAAATATCTGTGTTTTATGTTCTCTTTAATGAACTGTGCTTTTGGGGAAACATGAGCGCTGTGTAGCTGTATGTTTTCCATGCATAGATTAACATGGAAGTTATGCTTCACACCCTGTGTGTGTTACCCAAATCAAATATATGTACAAGGCTTCTGTTTTGGTATTGTGGGAAACACATATTGCACACCTTTCAGAGGTGTTTTCTTCCATTCCAATGTTCATTTTCTTGGCTGTGCTAAAGGGAACTATGAGCCTTAATCTTTTAGATTTTTTTTCTGGAGATGCCAAAAACAAATCAATAGTGTAAACAAAAGCATTTTTTTTAATACGCAGTTATTAGGTCATAAGCTACAGTATGTCACACTTCATTTCAGCAACAGCTGAGACCTCCGCTGGGGCCAGCTCTCCGCAGCTCCGTCCCCGCGGGGACATTATGGGAATCATAAATAATACGTGCTAATGAGATATGAATTGATTGCGTGGGGAAAAGCTTGACGCTCTCAATCCATCACCCTAAATGATGTTTAACAATAGATTACCAGCCAATAATTCCTCCAATATGAGATTAAATAAAATAGCAGGGCAGTTTTCAGCCTCCCTCTCCCACCATTTTACAGCGGGTGGAAATAAATCTGCTCAATTACTGTACCATCAATCCGTTTTTTCACCGCTAAGGACATTATTATTTCATTCAGAGCTTGTTCATGCATCATAGATTATTTCATTTTACTGAAGTCAATACGGGGAAGTGCAGTATTTTATGTCATCCACTGGGGCTTAGGGTAAAGTGGGGTTTTAATGGAGCCTACTGGGCTCAGGAAGAGGGGGCTCGCTGTGGACAGGAGCAACGGGGATTTCACCTGGAAGCGGATGTATGTGTTCCTGTTAACATATTCAGTTTTCTGGAAGAAGTATACGTTTTGCTCCTTGGTATCCTCAGGCAGCTGACAGACAATGGGAAAATGGTTCTCCCTCAAACCTGTGATCAATTGAAACCACATTAGCTGTGCCTACAAGATGATTTGGAACATCACTTCAATCCCAAAGAACAATGAAAATTGGATAACACACATGCTCACTGGGCTCTAACTTAGCTGCAAATCATGTTATGGTTTTCAGCCAAAGTTGGGATTGGTTATTTCTCCTTTAACTGCATCAAGTTGTACCTCTGAGGGTTTACTTGTGATGATCTGTGTTAATGTGTGTTCTTATCGCTTTTCTATGGCTCAAAGACACACGGGTCTGAAAACAAACAACGCAGAGAGGGGGAGTCGTTGCAACAAAATTGCAAATAAATTATTTGGATCATTGGTTTGTGTCTTTAAATGGGCTCCAAAATGAAGCATTTTCACTCAGTACATTGATAGTTTGACTTATTTCTGACAGAGGAACTACATTCAGAATGCAGAGAGAGAGAGGCAGACACAGATAGAGCTCTCTCTATCTGTGTCTGCCTCTTTCTCTCTCTCTCTGTTTCATTTCAAAGGCATGTTTTGGGGAGAAAGACATCAAACTTCATCTCAGAGTGCAGAGCTACGGACAGAACGTCGGTGCTCCTGTCCCATCATGCAACAGACGACAGACTGCTGTGTGACTCTGAAATTGGTTTTCAGAAGTGTGTCCTTACTAGTGCAATCAAAAAACATCGGTTCTAAACACAGATTTGAATCAATTCAGATGGCAATTAGTGCATATTTGCTGATCCACCGCTGTAGCAAGGAATGATCTAATGTGTCCTGATCCCTACTGTAACAGGATTGGAATGAAAAATGCCAGCGCAGCAGTGAAGAGACAGAGGCCAACGGTAATCTTGTAGAAAGTTTTACTAAAAACAATGACCAAGTTTATCTCCTAACAAACTATCCGACGGGATTTCCGGGGGGGGGGGGGGGGGGTGGATATGGCTTATGGCTGGAACAAAGACTTATTTATCAGTGACAACCTGCTCAGCGAGTATAGGACGCCATTCTTTAAATCAATATGAAAAAGTACATTTATATCGATTTATTTTGCTCAGTACAGTTAGGAAAAGCAATGTTAAAGTAAAGCCTGATAAAAAAAAAAGATTACAGTCACCACACCGGATGGTACTCGGTATCGGGAGATCGCTAAAGCCATAGGTATCGGGACTGAAAAGGTGTGATCAGCGCATGCAGAATCAAGATAAGGTGCACGCTTCAGAGCACACACGAGTTACACATCAGCGTATAATCCAACAATGATCTTCCTTCAAAAACAATCCCCCTTCCTCCCAGGTATCAGACTACAGTTCATCTCCAACGTCAACTGGTTCCTACGTCCTTTCATCGGGGAGTGAGTCCCTTTATGCTATGGCTTTGTAGCATCCCTCCTTATCCCTTTCCATCCTGTCTTCCCAATGCCCATTCAATCCACCTCTCCCTCTGTCTCTTTGCTCCGTGCGTGGCCTCCTGTGGGTGAGGAGTTGAGTGGGCTTGTCTAGCGGCTGAAGTCGGGGCTGGATTGGGAAGAAGTGGCTGTCACAGTGTCTGATTAATGACCCGTCGGTGGCGTGTCCAGCCACATTAGGTCTCCATGTATCTACCAGCGTCCACACGGGGCGAGGGGCTTTGTTCTGGGAGGAAATGGTGTCAGCTGCCCACAGCCTTTTGCTTATAAAAAGAAAAAGATTTACTGTCATCAGAGGGCAGATTAAAGCCCACAATGGCGACATTGATTTTTTTTTTTTTTTTTTCAAACCAAAAAATTCACATTTTGTGAAAAGCCATTCCAGCACTAGAGAGAGATATGATCAGCTTGTTTAGAAAGGATAATACGGGATCTTTTCCCCAGAATGAACTTTGAAAGAAGTAAATTGTAAATATTGATTTCTGAAATGAAGTGTCAATCTTGCTTGGGCCAAGATTATTCCTATCATCTGGCTGAACCTCCAAGCAAACGATGAATTCAAAACTGCTGACAAAGTGGAGTGTATAGGATTTCTGTTAGGAGCAGTCGGCGGCGCTTTTACCGCTTGGCCGGCCTGAGCCCCTGCCGGTAATGGCTGTTCAATTCTATCAGATAACGGGGGGAGATCTCATCAGAGGCGAAAAAATGAAATGAACTGTGACTCTGAATCGGGATCCCCCCCGCTCTTATCCCGGCAAAAATCATCTGCGCCGGGCCCAGGGCTTTCCATTATTTCAGGTCACTTCATTACGGCCCCTGCACACAGGACCCAATTGCTACAAACAAAGCAGGCCCTTCCTGTCTCACCCAGGGGTCGAATGTGAGGGGCAGTTTGATAGGCTCTTGACGTGTCCAGGGTTATCCCATTACCACCTAAGAGGGTTGCTGAAAGGCAGCAAATCTCGGCCCACTTGTTTGTTATCCTTTCTCAACCTTCTGTATCATGAGGGGTTTTATTACTCACCTTATTTCTCATGGCGGAAAAATAATTCATGTTTTCCCGTTGTGGTTCAAAATTGATTTTTTCGAGGAGAGTCAGACGGATGGTGAAGATAAAGGGGAATCGAGGTGCACAAATTTACAAAAGCGTCACTGCACCAGCCGCTTAAGTTCATTTTGCTGACGCATTGTATTGAACATGAATAACATTTCCTTCCCCCCAATCCCCGACAAGCCAACCAAAAACAACCTAATGACAGGAAAATAAGAATATAGGCTGTGCGTAAAAAATGAGCTGCTGATGTCCAGATACATGTATTATTCTCTTACTGGCAATAATGAATAAAGTAAGCTGCTATCAACAAGGAATTTGTAGCCCAGTAATTATAGTTTTTGTTCCAGCCTCTGTGGGCCGGGCATTGATCTCCAGGAGGAAGCTGGTCGATACCCAGGGGGGCAGGGGGGGGGGGGGCCTTTGATGGCTACATGGGAGAAAGATGACGTTGGTCCAAGCGAGGGGGCTTGGGGGGTGTTGGGGGGGGGGGTGTATTAGAGCCATACGATGAGCAAGAGGTAGGGAAACAAAGCATGAGGGTTCTAGTCGCTCCTTGACTTCCTTGATAACAGTCTTCGTTCACAGAAGTGAGTGTATTTTCCACTACTTTGAGCTGCAGTTTTGGGATTACATTTGGTTTTAGATGGGCCCAGTAAAAGAAAATCAATGGCCCATGGTGTCACCAATAATGGTTAGTTAATAATTCAGTGATGTAATGGCACATTCAAACATTCGGTTCGTAATCCGTACCTGCAGACTTTCTGTTTTTCATCTCTTCAAAAGAGCTTAGATCAAGCATTTAACGGATTGAAACGGATCTGATCTCCTGTGACCACTGGTTCTGTACATTGACCCATTCAGGCAGGATGACGATGCATAACATTTGATCTCAGCGTCACTCTCCGGTCAGACTGCACGTGGAACTGTTCAATAGCGTCTTTGTAAAATGAACAATGCAATTTGTTTTACTTACTTTGTACTTTAGCAAAAGTTTTTCATGTCGTTCTTTGGGCCCATGTGTATCTTTCTATGTATATACTGAACAAGACATTTTGTAAAATCAAGGATGTCTCTGCTAAACTGTTCTAATAATATTTTGTGGTTTTTCTTTTCGCTTCCTCAATCCAACAGGAACATTATTATTTTTCAAGCCAACAGGGTTCCCTTATTTTTCATGAGATATATTTTCTACAGAGAAAATGCAAAGGACTTTTAGATTGCGGCCTTGCTCCTCAATACTTACTACACTACTACATTCTTATAGTAGAAACACCATATAAAAAACACCCCAAACACAAGAATGGATGTGTAACCAAATGTCACCCTGTGACATTATTTCAAGTCATCCTGTTAAATCAGGTGAGGTTTTCTAAAGTTAGTTTGCTGGACGGTGCGTGTTGTCTGAAGTTGTCCCTCCCAGAGAACAATGTCCAGAGAGATCCCTCTGTTTGAGAGACATCTGCCATGGCGAAAGTCCCCGAAGAGGTCAGCTTTCACTTCCTAAAATTGGCCCGCGTTTAAAATCCCCGGCTCCGCTGCCTCCTCGGACGCTTCAGTGCGACCGCGCAGAGGACATTTACATCAAAAAGAAAATAGCTTTATTCCCTTTCCTTATCTTATCCTCTCAGACGAACACAAAGTTGACATTAATAGAAAATAAAAAAGGAAGGAGAAAAAAAAAAGTCTTGTAACAAAAGTTGAAGCCTTTGGTTACGTTTCAGAGCACAGGGCAATTTAACAGCCTGGAATGTGGAATTAGAGAGGATTTGATGCGTTCCAAATTGAACCGGAGGGGGGACACCGTCAGTGGCGTTTGCACCTCAAGGCATTATTTAAGTAATGTCTTGTGGCACGTTTGAGGCATCGCCGGCAAGGGCATCGAAATGAGGGATTTTTGTAGAAGCCGTTGCAATTTTATCTCTCTTCTTCAGTCTGAGTGCACGCTCCGCTGAGTGAAAAAAAAACAAGCAGCCTTACAAGTAGATCCGCATCGTACAAAGTATGCGTTTGAGGCTATCTGGATATTCACTTTGAACATCTAAATCACGCCGTTCTCTCTCTCACGGACCTCATCCACTGCTTATCGAAACGTCGGCAGTGGCAGATAACTTGATTTGCTTAAGGAATGCTGGAGATATTAACAGCACTTGACTACGGCATGTGGCCCCTTGTGTTGTTCGCATTAAACCCATCCAGCACTTCATTACACCTTCACTCTCTGGAGAGTCTCTGCGTACAGTCTCTCTTTATCTCCTCTCTGGCTGGCTCCCCCGACCCCCCTCTTTTCCACCCTCCATGATACAAGCATCCTGGAAGCAGACACGAGCATCATCAACATGCGCGCTGTGGCGGTGTCATGCAGATAGCCTCTGTGTCGGTAATGGAGGGAGCAGCGATCGATAGTGAGCTTGCAGATGGCGGCAGCTGAGGGGGCTCCGTTTGGCTGGCCCCCTAATCCTGATGAGTAATGTCGCTGTCATAACAGCGGGCAGAATTTAACGCTGACACTTAGCCGCGTGATGAATGGACCGTCGCTGACACGGGGGCCGAGTCAAGTGGCCCGTCACCAGTTTTTGAAATATTAATTTAATTCCGGGATTGAGAGAGAGAGCGCGCGGGGGGGAAGAGGGGGAGGAACGGGCATTAGGGAACGTCTGGGATGATCAGCCAAGCCAGTCGAGGGTGGAGAAGGACTCGGTGGTCCAGACGAGTTGGGCTCTGGACATTTTTCAGGACGGTTTTGAGGTACTTACTGGAAGGGAGATCAGATGTAGAGAAAAATTATTCAAAAGCTAGATGAAGGTCCACCCTGAGTTTGTGTTAAGTAACAAAATCACATGGGGCCAACGTCACAAGCTGGTGAGTGCACAGTTTGTGAGCCAGCTTCCCTGTTCTGATGGTTGGGTGCAGGTTTGCTCGTTGTCATTAATCAGCACAGTGGTACAAGGAGATGACCACTCTCTCTCTCTCTCTGCGTGTTGTAATGTCGGCCTTGAAAACGGGTTGAATGGGAATCACACACTGGACTTGAAAGGGTGGATGTTGTAGAATTTGAACCTAAAATTTCGACGTAGACATCCATATGAAACTAGAACATACAGGAGCTTTGAGTAACGCCTGAACCCTGTTTCCACTGTTGCTAGGCTCAGAGCACTTTCTTCTCTTTAAAAAAACAACAACTTTTTAATGGTTTTAATAAAACAATGGGTTTTTCTTGCAATAGTCTTAATTACTGTATCACATAAAAGGAATTCAAATGACCAAGAAAAGTTTCTGGTGAACACCATCTACAGCATTCAAGAGTCAATTTACAGTCTTACGACTTCCTTCAGGGTAAATAATAAAAGAAAAACAGAGTCAGGCAGCTGGAGATAATGATCGCTGGAGTGTTTTTTCTTTTCTCATAAAAAATGCCATTTTATGCTTTGGGAAGGAATATCTGCCATATGCCAATGCCATATATTGCCATAATAATGTTTGAGTAACGGATAACAAATTCAGTTTTCCCTCTCCCCCATTGTCATTATATATAAATAAGTGTTTTTGTAAGGCTCAAAACCTATTCATTTTGCACATTCAGCACTTTTTCTCTGTGTATTTACAGTTCAGTGCTGTAAAACACGTGATGGTGAAAACACTGAATCCTTTTTTGAAATGTTCCCTGAAATCCCAAAGTGCCTCGGCAATACATCCCAAAAACCCAGCAAAATGCCATGCTGCAAGGGGATTTAAGATGTCTGTGACGATACTGCATTCCTTTTAATTATTATTTAGTCTCGAGGGACGTTCGGATCTCGTATGAGCTCCGTCATACCACAGCCGGATGACATCCTCTCATCTCTCCCCAACAAATCCATTTCCAGTTGCTGCACGTTGAGATGGTTTTGATACTCCAACTGTTTGTGGGCGACGCCGGGGCCTTGTGTACAGAAACTTAAATTGATTTGATTCCTAACTCCCTTATCTATAAATGTTTAGGAACAGAGTAGTTTTCTTATGATTTATTACTTCAAAGCCATAAAGTCTCTTGTTGACACAAAAGCAAAGGACTCACTTGCTTCTTATCCAGCGCAGCCCCTCTCTATCTCTGAGGCCACCGCGGCTCGGCCCCACAGCTGCACTTCCTTGCTTGTCTCAAAAAGGCATTTTGATTTTGTTGACAGAGGTTGTGGGAGGAAATAATGAAAAAAAGATAAAAAAAACAATTATGATTTTTTTTCAGGCAAAGCATTGCTTCAGTATGACAGATTCTATGATAAATGACACATTTGGAAGTCAGTTGTTTTTGGAGATTTGATGATTTCTGGAGCAGCAAATAAGCTAACTTGACCTTTTTTTTTTTCCTCAGATGCAATTGTTTGGTCCCTTGTGTCTGTTTTTCGATGCAGGAAATGATACCAAGTGATGGCGCAAAGACGTACACTCTAGGTAGTTTCTTTATCTTAATATTCTAAATGTTACATTATCTCACGTTCATCGTGCAATCTAGTCTTTTAAGATTTGACATTTTCCCATGGAGAGTTGATGCCTTCGCCTCTCCTCGGCTTTGGATTTGAGTACATTGTTTCTGCTGAGACCTTAAGACCAAAAGCAGCTAAACCAGAATGGACTAACGCAGCCATTTGACCTTGGGTGGCTTATTTGCTCCAGTGAGACAGCCTAAATATTTACCTGTCATTGTTGATGATACTCCAGGCTTCAATGACCTTAATGGTTTTGATGGAGAAGCAGGGCTTTGCCACACCAGGGTGATGGAATTGCAAAATTAAGAGCAGCGAATTGGGCAATATCTTTAGGACACTGTGGGCTTAATTCTGTCTTATAATACAACTGCCTTAATCTGTAAAAGACCGGAGCAAGATGGAAGAGTAGCGGGGAATTGCAATGAAAAACGATGTGTCAACTGCTGCAGTTTAACCTTCACAAGGTCTGTGCAGGGGGAGGGTGGTGTGGGAAACGGCAAAAGTGCAGGTATGAAACACAACCCATGTTTAAATGACCAAATAAATGATAAAAAAAACATGCCAATGTTAACACATCTGCAGATGTTTAAAGAGCTGACAAGTTGAGGGTCCTGATCCAACCAATGTTGGACAATCCTGCAGATCATGTATGTTCTTTTACATCCAATGCCAAAACACTGAAAACATTTTCTTCATATGATATCTGTGTATCGCATGGTAAAGATTTGGTCAGGTCATAATTTACCGGATTCAGATTCAGTTCCATGACCTCAACACAGCTTGCAGTTCACTGTGATAACTGCATCAACAGTGCAAGCATCTGCAACAGTGCTGACGAGCACCTGAGGGGCATCAAGAAGGAGCTTAGCAGGGACCAGGTTATCAGCTGTACCTGTCGCACGAGCGCAGTGCAGGGAGGCTGGGAACTAGTGACCTCACTCTCTGCTCAGGTACATACTATTTACAGCATGTTAAATACTTTACAAAGCAAATAGTTGTTTGTTGTTGCACTCCGCTGCCAATCACATTTCTGAATATTACTATTTCTGCAGGCTGTAGTCTCTGTACACCTGCACAGACCTTGATGCCCTTATTTATAGCCTGGTTACATAAGGCCACCCTGCTTCCTTCGTTTGGAAGTGAATATTGAAGTGGAGAAACTTTGTGGGACACTGGCCCGCTTAATCTGGAGTGGGATGCCAACAGGGAAAAGCAATGGTCCTCAAGTCCTACCTCCTCCTTTTCCTCTTCCTCTTCCTCCACACTCAGAAGGCTCTGAAGTCTCCTGCTTTCAGTCTCATAGCCACGCACCAGAGGGATTGCTGATGCCCATTTCAGATTACGGCACTCAATCTCTTATCGTTTACAGCTGTCCACCAGTAAACAACAAAACAAAACAAAACAAAAAAATGATAGAAATAGATGAAAGAGGAGGGGAAAATAAAAGGGACAAAGTCCTTTACTCCCGTCAAGGTTTCACTCCCTTGACGCCGTTGTTGTCCTCTTCATGACGATAGCCATCAAAATCATAACTGTTCACACTGCTGTCACTTCCTTATCCTCACGCCACAAGTTTTCAATTTCCAGATTGATTTGTTTCAGGGGCGTTTATCTTTTCAACAAAGAAGGGAGGCTTTTTTTTCATTAAACTTTTGATTGCTCCTCAAGCTAAAGCCGCTTCCCTGCAGGAAGGCAGCGGGACAGAAAGGTGGGGACCTTCCACAGCTCAAACTACCTCATGCTATGTAGAATTGGCCACCGCGGTCCTCACCCAAATGCAAAAACACACCATTCAGTCTACCATCTGGCTAATACAATACGGTAAAATAATGCATTTTTAACCCTCCCTAATTGGCTAAGTCATTTCATTATTATAAATATTAGGTATCTGTAATGGGGAACACTAATTCCTTTGACTAGACTAAAGATTCCCGCCTTCAAATAAGCATGCTAATCTAATTAGAAAGCTAGCGGAGCCGAACGACTACATTTTCTCATACTTAGCGTTTAAGGGGCTTTGTGGAGCAGATGTGCTGTGAAATGAATTTCCTCTGGTGTAACCGGAGACACTCTTCGTCTCACCGTCTCTGTTATGAAATTTCCATTTCACAGATGATAACCTATTATCACTTTGTTCAAGGGAAACATGTTAATGGCCAGGAGGTGGATTGAATTATTCATATTTGCTCATTTCTATTCTGCAGCGGGGCCCTGCTCTTTTCATGCACTGAGAGAGGGCTAATGTAAACATGACCAGAATCCTTGTAAATTGGCTTGTAGAGGAGGCTGTTAGCATAGTGCCTGGGGACTGATGCTAGACGGGGATAACAGCTGATATCTGTAACGCACAGGCCGTGCGTGCGCGCGTGTGTGAGTGAGAACAAGAGTGTGTGTCTGTGGGGCAGAGAGTGAGTGAGTGAGTGAGTGAGCGAGTGAACACGTGAGGGTGCAGAAATGTGTGTCAACGTGTCACCGGGACGCTACCAGCTGGTAATGGAAGCTAATTGGAGCAGGGAGCAGTTGGAGGTAGCTGGGTGCGTACGTTGATCTGGATATCAACACCCATTTAGGGTCAGGTTACATTTTCCATCAGAACAGCTTGTTTAGACAAAAACAACGTCTAAAAAAAAAAAACTAATTAAAGGGCACTTTAGATTTATCAAACACAATTTGATCAAAGGAGAAGGTGGCTTTACGGGAAGGTTTCTTATTTATTTTCCTTAGTTGGTGTTGGTAGGGTCACAAACAAGGAGCCCAGTGACGTGACTGCTGTTTGTGTTTGTTGTAAATAACAAAGAAAAGTCATGTGCCTATTCATTTGTGGATGTATTTCTGCTTCGTTGAATTCAAAAGGAAAAATCTTTGGTTATATTGCTAAACAAAGAGCCTTCCATACGTAGTATTGTCTGAGATGAGGTAAGTTATTTAGAAAAATTTTTTTTTTTTTGATGGACCTAAAATTAATAACGCTCTAGATGTGAAATATAACATATGGTGACCCCCCCCCCCCTGTAATTTAGAAGTGTACAGCTCAGTCACTCTGTTGTTCGTCAAAGACAGACTGATGGTGTCTAAAAGCATTTAGTCTGCTTTTCAGCCCAGACGATTTTATGAGAGAAATTAAGGGTAGAAAGAGACATGAGCTGCATGTCTCCCAGAACGTGAATTGAAGTCTGTTCTTACTTTTAGTGCCAATAATAAGATTATTTTTTTGCTGAAATGTGGCCATCCTCTTTAGCCATTATAGGAATCGTTATAGATGTCTCCCATTCAAATACATCTTTTCTGTGGGAGTCTGCTTTGAGGACAATTACACTGGCCCTCATTTACATAACGTCATAAGTATTGATTATTTTATCTATTATGAATAGTATGGGCACAAATACAAACAAATGTACAGCAGGTATTCTCAATTATTTTGTAACTGAAATTCCTAATTTGTTGTAGTAGTTTGTGGTCTTTTGTGTAACAATTAGAAAAAGTTAATTTACATGTAATTCACAAAGGGTGCATGTTAAAGTAAATGTAGAAGGCAGATATAATGAAAAGTTAGACATATTTGGGTTGACATTATAGAATAATATGCACGAAACAGAAAAGAATAGTTCCATGTTCAATGATCACTAGGTGGCAGTAGAGTATACTATAATTGCATATATGCATATTCCTCTAACACTTGTCCTCAAGTCACAGACAAGTCTTTGCTGGGAGGATGTGAGCCCGAAATGTTGATGATCATTGACTAAAATAATAGTTTTCCCACTACAATCATTAGACGGATGCAAATACTAAATGTAGCTTTAGCATTGACAAATCATGAGAGGCTGATGACAGTCAATGTTCTTGCTTAAAAGAAATTTAGAAATACTAATTTGAATGTTTTTGAAATGTGTCCTTTTAGTTTTTGTCATCTTTCATTTAAATTAATGTATCTCCAAAGTAATTGTTTATTGTTTAATAGTTCACATTTTATTAAGATGGAAAAATTAAGCTTTTCTCCATTTGTTCACCAATTAAAAACCACAAAAACAAAGTTTTTTTGTGGATTTGTGTCTTTCACAGACCAGACCAGACTTCATTTCATACACAGGGTCCAGATGAGACAAGACGATACACAGGAAAAATCACAATACAGAACTGAACAAAACCCCACACAGTGCATAGACCCAGCGGTGCCTTACAGGGAGACAGCTGTACCAATGTCTCCACAGCTGGGACTGGCAGCGTTTGGTAGTAAGCCTTATGTTTGTTAAAAGCAAAAAGATTTCATTGATGGTCATTGCGTCGGCAAATACATTCATACCTCAGACAGTTTGGAAGTATTGACTCCTGCAGCCACAAACATTTCACTGGCACTTCTCCCCCTGGGTCTCTTCAATAATATTCACTACCACTAGTGTGTACTGTGTGTACAGTGTTGCTGTTCCATGCAAACTTAAGTAGCACTGATGTATTCTGGTGAACTTTTGACAGTTACATGCATGGGTGGTTCGTCCTGATTTATTTTAAACTAAAGAAAAATAAAAAGAGAGGAAGAAATCCTTAATATGCAATGGTTTAGTATAAAAGAAATTCAAAGTAATGGAGTCATTACACTTGTCTAATAAAGTGACTCTGACCGCAATCCTTTTTTGAGGACCTCTCTATTATACTCCTGCTTAACACAATCCATAGCAATCCAAATCCTTATCAATATCAATTTACTCATATCAATAAAGATCAGGCTCCCTTTGGATCAGTTCTCGCTTGCATCTGCCTGACATTGCGGGCCGTCATCACGCAAAGACAACTCCCCCTCCTCATCACACACACACACACACACACACACACACACACACACACATAGAGCAGCCCTTGACTTTGGCGTCAATAAGGCTGACCGTCTTTGTGAGAGTATCGACAGTTATCAAAAAATGCCCTTGATGTAATTTCATGCCTGTCGACACTCACGGGCCATATGCTAAGGATTATGGGATGCCTGCTAGCCGCAAAAGTGCAAGGTGCCAATGTGCTGAGGGCCTCCCCCCCCCGCCCCCCTCACGGTCACTTTATAGGAGCCTTTAATGGCCCTCACTGCTTATGTTAGAGCCACAATGGCCATGTGCAGCAGAGCGTCCACTGGGGGCCACAATCAACCACAGCTACGCAGCAGCCAGGGAGCCCCCCCCCCCCCCCTCCCTGCGCGCGTGTGACACTACGGTGTCATATTAAAACACACCTGCAGTGTCACAGCATATGTCGCGTCTCCGTACTTGAGGCTTTAATGTCATAAGGCGCTCGTTTACAGTCTGAGGTATTCACATGAGCACGGTGAGGCGGGGGGCGGGGAGTGCTGTGGTGAGGACCTCTTTTACTTCTGTGTGGTTTCTTTCAACGTCTCATTGAGGGATGGAGACGCACGTCAACGCATGTCAGATTATACAACAAAGCTTTCAGCTGCCACACAGTGTGTGAGGGCCGGTAATTCATTCAACTTTTTACACTTGGGCTGGATGTTTCTTCTCAGATGAACAGAACTGCAATGTCCTTGGTTTGAATGCATCCTTCACTTCCCCATATCCTGTCATATCTTTGCTGTGTGTTGGACGTGAACAGAACAAAAGCTACATTTAAAAGCACAGTGCAAAACCCGAGCAATGCACTTTTTTCTTGGTTTTTATAAAAGTTGATTATTCCGACATACACGCTTTTCACAGGTTTAAGTAATGTTGAACGACTCATTGCTTAATTCTTCAGTTTTGTTTTCTAATTTTAAATAATCATGTTCAGTTTAAAGGTCTGCATTTAATTCCTCATTATCCAAAATCCCCATGGGGGTTTTTTATTCTCTCTCTTTGAAAGTAACCCGGCGGTATCAGCTCTAAAAGACACGTTGCCTTTGGGAGCAATATATGTATTCTACATCACAAACTAAACACTTTTGCAGTGATTTTTGTTATGTTTGCATCCTTTTGTTGCCATGGATTTAATCAACTCCCCCCCCCCCCCCCCCCCCACACACACACACACACTTTCCTCTTTCTGCACTGCTTTGATTTTCTGCTGCTGATGGTAGCTGGAGCGCCTTGGCTGTTTTGTAAGCATGTGCACATCCTGATCTCTCATAATATTAGTTAAAATCAATGTGCTGCTTTTTTAATTATTGCTCATGGTACAAAGCAGGGAAGGCTCATTTAAGGGAGGATCGATACGGGAGAGCGATTGGTAGACGGTGGAGCTGTACATCAGGCGACTTGATGTGAAAATCATTGGGGCCTGTGCAGGCTGTGGCTTGCGCTGATCATCCTGGTTAGCCCCCCAGCTGGCTGCAGGGCCCGGGTAATGGGTGAACCCTCCGTGAACCAGCATCCTTAGCCTCCACAGCACCCCTCAGAGAAGCACACAGCCTCACGCCGCCCCAGCCGCTTACGGAGGCCAGGAATAACACATCATAAACTCTTTAGCAAATAAAATCCAAAAAAGTGGGGTCGGAAAATGTATCATTCTGCTCTCTTCGTCTCCTCATTGATTATCTGTGCCTGGTATTATTTTCTTTTTATTTGGTCATGTTCCCCCACTTGTGCTTCTCTTTTCCCCCCGTCCTTAGATCCACCGGGGCATTGTTCCTCCATGTGCACTTCTATTATCTCTGCTATCTGTCCTCTGACCGCGACCAGGCTTGACGGGAGGCTGGCGTGACTCCGGTCTGTGGGCTTTAAGGAGGTTAATAACTTGGGCCCGCGGACGTTATTTAAGGGTGGCCGCGGGAAATGTAACGCTCCCCTGTTTCTGTTGCTTTGGATCCACCTTTGACCCTGGAATTGTTCCTCCATCCCCAGCCCCAACATGACAAACACATCCTTATATCCACTACACACTTTCTCTCATGCTTTATTCACACTTACTCTCCCCCCCCCCCTCAGTTTTAGCGAAGGCCGCTTGAGATCTCCTTCATCACGCAGTTTGGCCCCTCTGGCGCTAAACTGATACAAATGACGTTAATCTTGGAAAGTGTGAACGGCAGCGTTTCACAGCCTCTGACTGTTATTTGTCACCATTTCTGTCTCCAAAATGGTTACATTTTACACAGAGATAAAAAAAAAAAAGTTAAAAGCCCAAATAATTGTTTTTATCAGCAGGTCACTTTGCATTTATCTTGCAGTTTGTATATCAGCGTCCAGTGGATGATTTATACGGGCTCTTCTGCAACCCATGGGATGCCACTATGAGGGTATCAATCCCAATAAGCACTGATGCAATGTACAATCAGCATCTGGGAAAGCTGGGTTTGCACACTCAATGTTCCCAAACGGACAGAAAAGGGAAAAAAAATGATCGCTTTCATAGGAAACGGGTTACAGCCACCACTATTTAAAACCTACTTTTCATATTCTAAATATAACATGACACATATTATTTCTAATCTGTAATTCATCTTTCTGTAAATCACGCCCAAGTCATTGCTTAGGAAACATAAAATGCCCTTTGACAGTCTACAGGCACTTCTGCAACCACTTAAATCAAATGCCTGTATTTTGACAAGCTACAAGTACATAATATATCCAATTAGAATTTAATACTGGTTAGACACAGTGACCCTTTTCCTCTAGATCACATTCTGCAACACTAATGTAATGGTTGTTCCTCATTTGGCCGGCCTTTCTCGGATGATCGTTATACATCATCTGCATCATGCACATGCTTACATACACACAGTGCTTGCGCACTCATTCACTCACACTGAAGGGAAATGGTTATTCGGGGCGCCAATCAATCGTCCATAAGAGAGGTTCATTTGCTAATTAAAATCTCAAAAAAGGACAACCAAATGGACTGAGCCGTAAATTCTTAATCACAGGTTTTGACCAACAACTGACAATGCAATCTGCGGCGAGACATCAATCACGCTCATGCAAACTGCTTTTTGTGGACCAGCCTTTTATTTATTTATTTATTTATATATTATATATTGTCTTTAATTCCTGCCTTAGCACACTGTATTCAATCATTCAGATTGTCTTGTAGGGCGGGTGACTCTCTGTGTCTCTTCTTACCTTGATGACGAAGCACATCAGATGAATAAAAAAGTTCAGATCTGAGTGGATATCAATAAATTAGATGCATGCTTAATTTTCCTTGCCTGTCAATGTTGATGCCTGACAGTTTCAAAGGGTCCATGTGCTTTATTCTAATGAAAGAGGCGGAGGGCACAACACTCTTTCATTTGGTTGAAAATGCCCTGTTCAGCCAGATTTAAGATAAAATGATGCCTTTGGTTATGGGCTGTGATTAATGTCAAGGACATCAGAGTTCATCCAAATATAGATGATCTGCATCTGCCTACAGCGATGCTGAGTCCGCACCGTGCAGAGATCACACACAGATAAATATCATCCCAGTGCCAACAATAACACGGCGGGACCAACACAGACTTATGAGTATTTGGCTTGATAGCGACTCATGAGAGCCACTCGTTTAACACCAAGCAGTGTTCATGAGGATAAAAATGCAGTTTGTCTCTTTGTATAGATTTACATATTATATAACTTGTGAAACCTTAATATTATTCTTTTTTAGGGGCATAATTAATCATTTTTGGGTACTAAGCAGACTACGTTTGGACGTTTTGGCCAAAGGCTGCAGAGACGATGATCCCGGTCTGCAGAGTTGGGCTGTTGAAAGCCTCTCTGAAGTTCTGTCTCCTGCATGATTAACTTGATCTACTACTTAAACACAGTCTTTAGGATAGACTTCTCAGTGCACCCTAAAGAAATGAGGTAAGAACATGTCAAAAAGTATTTTCTGTCCCTTTCACCAAAACAGAATGTGATTTATGACGTACTCCTTCGGTTAAATGTCATGACATCCGATTAAAAGCCTTAACATACAATTACAGTTCCCAGACATATCCAAAAAAAAAACAACCATTGCATGTTACGGCTCCATCATCCTTTAACCCCCCCCTGCAGATAACATGGAGAGAACCCCAGATCCACAGCTGCTTTCATCGAGATTGAGTCAAGTTTCTCTTTGATGGGGGAATGTAAATGTGTCATTTATACCTGTCTTGTCTTTTATCATGATAAAGCAGTTCATACTCTGGGAAAAGGGAAAAGAGAGAGGCGAGCAGTAGCTTCATTCATCGCCTGTCCTGTTTCATTCACACGCTTGTGATTCTCTATCATGCTCCTCTCAGCAGCCGTCAAGAGGCCGGCCCCGCATTGAAACAAATCTCTCATATTCTGCTTTTTGATTTCATTCTTTTTCTCTGTCGTCTCTCCTATTAGCTTATTCATTCTTCACATGTGACTGCCGGCCTGTTAAGGTCATATTAAACCAAAGCAATCCACTTTAAATGGTTATCTACGACGCGCATTAAAAAGCTCTTTGCTGCCCTTTAAATATTGTGATTGGGTTATAGGGGGGGGTCGCTGTTTCGGAGCGCTGATCGCTCTCCCAGGAGCCCGCTTCAGAATATAAATTGAGTAATATTATAAAGGCGGGCACTCCAGAAGGACTGGGTAATGAATAGGATTCATGATCTGAGGAGGAACAGGAGGTCATGCAATGAAGTGAAATACTCTAATAACTCCAATCCAAACCCTCTCAGATGATGATACATTAACCGAGACCCTTGTGTTCCTGTTTTTTTTTTTTTCTCTCTCCTGCGTCGAACTATATGAGTTTTACATCTACACTTGTTTGAAAAAAAATAGAAAATGAAAATAAAAGGAAGCTGATCCGTGTGGTAAAGGTTATGTAAAGTTCCCCATTTGACTTTATGGCAAGGCCACCTACGACGGAGCTGCAGGGTCTGATCAAATCTCTGCAAATCTTGTAATCTTCCGGTAGGAAATTAATAAAAAATAAAGCAGATTTGTATTGTATTACTCGCGCAATGATCTACTACCAACGTCTCAAGAAATGTAACAAGCAGATCAGACGACAGATTACTCCCACGGAAGTCCTAGATACAACATATTAAGATTGTAATCCCCCCTGTGATTATGATTTTTTCCCTTTTTACTACAGGGATTTACATTCGTCATCTTACGTAGCAAGCTGTGTTTATAATAGGTGGTCCATGGATAGTTTTGCATCTGATCCCTACAGATCAAGACAAATCTGATAGATGCTTATCATTGCCATACGCCTCTGTGCATTTGACCTGCACTCGCTGGTACCTGAGGATAAATGATTCTTGATGTTATTTAACTGTTCCCCAATTCCCATTAGGATTAACATTAAAGCTTTACACCCATGGCATTATTTGTCTACGACTGCAGTGATACTCAGTGGGCCTGTGAGTAGCTCCAAATTGTATTTTCCTTACATACAACATCAATATTTTGATCCTCGAAGGGCACAATGTTAATAGTTATATTCTGTTCATTTGCTTTTCGATCATACAGCTGCAGAACCCCCCACGGATTGGCAAACATTTACTGTTATATCATGCTTTTAATAGAAGCCGGTGGGCTTTCTCCCTGTCAGTGGATGTTGATGGAGTGTATAGGAGTGCTGGAATGAGTCGGCCTTCGTGCAATCAGGCACAGGGAAAATGGTTAATTCCACTTGTGATGACACCGCCTCGGCAAGCACAACAGTTTTCAAGTGCTGACACTGACCAGTAATGACTGAACGAATGGATAGAGAATAGAGAAGGTGTGTGTGTGTGTGTGTGTGTGAAGCGGGGAAAGGGGTTACGGACCGAGAAGGGCTAAGAAAGCATAGAGGAGTCAGTAAAAGAGACACTTGTAAAGTATGAGAGAGGGAGAGGGAAAGACGGAGTAAGAGAGACACAGCTGCTTCTGCACAATCGCTTTCCAGCATCTACAGTCCCGGGCCGAAATGCCATTAATACAAGTGTCAGAGGAGTGAGTGGAATCAAGGCACAGCGCGACGGCTTTGAGTGGCTTGAGAAGAAAATGCCCAGGATCCTTTGGGGACGGGCCTGTCCAAGACGGCCGTCCATTCTTCTGGCCCCTTTTGTCGCTCTCGACTCTCTGTCAATCCTCTGCCTTTTTATTTTGTTCGAAGATTAAATTGCACATGATCTCTAATGTCTCCGGCGCTCCGCCCGTCGTAGGTCGACGACCTCCATGCGGCTCGGATAATAGATACATCCTCTGTTTGTCTTGCGGTGAAACGCTCGTCCGCCACAGTCCAGTAACTCGCCATTGTCACACAGTCTGAAGCAATTAAGTAAAATGGTGGATAAAGCCTTAGCGCGGCCTTTCAATATTTATTACATCCTCTTTGAGAAAAGAGCTATTTAGACGCTGTATCTAAAATGATCACTAACGCAATTACAAGTGCATTTAGAGCACACATTAAGGGTAATCTTCACCCCTTACAGAGGACCCCAATGCTCGAACAAGACGAGATAAATGTTGAAAGTTTATAAAGGACGTTACATGTCTGTCAATAACAAACAGGACATCCACTACATCCGCCATTTAAGGCGAAAGGATGTTAAGACCTGTTATTGTTAAAGTAATGAACTGTAAAATGGAGAATTCCTCTTAGTTATTACTTTACACATTTTTCATACGAAGCTCATCACTTGTCATCATGGCCATTGTGGCTTGTCACCACCTGTCGTGGTTAACCATGTGTTTCTCTGCGTGGGGGCCTTATTTTTCTTGTCCAGCTCAGACCTGCTTGCTGAGACTGTCCTGCTCTTTTTCCTTGCCTTTTTGAACAAATCTCAAAAGAAATAACACAGTCGTAAAAATACGTTGCGGGTCGGCAGTGAGGAAGTCAGCTTGTGTGATGAGATAGTAAAGAGTTTGAAAGGTTCAAAACATAAGCCTCATGAAAGTGCAGCTCAAAATAGAAGCGGTGATTCAAACAGGAAAGAGCTCATGTCAACATCAAGCCGTTTGGTTGCAACATATGTTGTTAACTATATGGCCACAAAAGACCTAATTAAAACCCATACAGTAGATCTGCGCTGTGACTGAGGAAAAAATTAATTTGATTTTGCGGCTTTAACTTTTCCATAAAGCTGGAGAACACATAAGCCATGAAAAACATGAGAGTGGCCTTTGCCTCATTCACTCAGTGGGAGGGAGGCGGCTACTGTGAGTCCAAAGCGTGTGGTCGCAGGGTAAAGTCATCGGGACGGGAGGAAGTTGGGTTTTGGAATGAAAGCTTGTTGGCATGTGAGCACTGACTATTGTCATTAAACATCTCAACTTCTGAAAATAGTTGCGTTGCCAGGTTCTGTTTTCATGAAGGCTGCTAGCTTCTCCTAAAAAAAGCAACAATGAGTATTTGAAACAACGTACATACGTAGAATTGTTGATATGAGTGCATTTTCGCACAACAATCTAATTAAGAAAAAATGAAATGCATTACGGCCAATTGCATTTTGCAAGATTTCATAGTGCACTAATACGACATTTCTCAAAACTCTCTTTAACTGGCCGCGCCCACATGTAGGTGTATGGAGTGTACCCACATGTAGGTGTATAGAGTGTACCCACATGTAGGTGGATGGTGTGTACCCACATGTAGGTGGATGGTGTGTACCCACATGTAGGTGGAGGGAGTGTACCCACATGCAGGTGTATGGAGTGTACCCACATGTAGGTGGATGGACTGTACCCACATTAAGGTGGATGGACTGTACCCACATTAAGGTGTATGGAGTGTACCCACATGCAGGTGGATGGACTGTACCCACATTAAGGTGTATGGACTGTACCCACATGCAGGTGGATGGACTGTACCCACATGTAGGTGGATGGACTGTACCCACATTAAGGTGGATGGACTGTACCCACATGCAGGTGGATGGACTGTACCCACATTAAGGTGGATGGACTGTACCCACATTAAGGTGTATGGACTGTACCCACATGCAGGTGGATGGACTGTACCCACATGCAGGTGGATGGACTGTACCCACATGGAGTGCAGCAAAAAAAACAACGTCGATATCCTGGCGACTGCGACTGTGAGCCAGCTAGCAGACTGCAAGTGGGTTTCACAGAGGCAAGGTGACATTGCAGCGCATATTCCGTCATACAGCACCGAAAGAGTGACTCCTGGATGTCTGTAGCCCCTTTACTAACCCCGTGAGAAGCAGTCTGCTGAGAGCTTGGAGCCAGTCCCTCTGCCCCCCTCTCTCTCTTTCTTTCTCTCTCTTAGAGAAGGGAGGGAGAGATTGAGCTCCCTTCCTTCGTCTCTCTCTCTCTCTCTCTCTTCCCCACTCTCTTAATTGACTTCCCAGTTTGATAACACATGCCTGTCTGATTGGAGCCGGGATGTCTCGGTGATGCTCAGAGGAACGTGCCTCTTCAATAGCAGATCAATTAGTCTTTGAAGATAAGCAGGGACAGAGGTCCTGTAGCCTGGCTCCTACTTGAAAAGGGACCATTGTATAATACTTAAAAAAACACCCAGTTTGTCTTACTTGACCTGTAAGATATATCTGCATATATATTGCTTATGAAAATATTCTAATTATGGGTCTTAAATACAGATTTGTAGTCCACAAAGGAGGTATTATCAGGATGAAATTTGGTATTATCCAGGATTAAGCGCCTTGTTCTACCTTTTCAGTCGGTATGTACTGTATGTATCTCATTGTGCGTGAATGCTTTGTGATACAGACAGATGGCAAGGCTCTTATTATTTTGTGGTTCCTCTTGAGCTATGCCAGGTGGCTGAAATATTCATTTCATTTTGATAATTCCACAGATTACTCCGAGCAATCTTGGAGCAAGATTTAGACATAGAACAGCCTAAATCATGACATGGGGTTAGGGACTGAGAGAAGTGTCCCTGAAGATTTCCTCAATATGCACCATATATTATTTCTGTGTGATCAATGCCATTTCATACTTCTTGCATGGAAAGCTGCATTTTGCAGCTAATTATTATTTAAATGTATAAAGACTGGTGATACAACGTGCTGGGTGAAGGACACAGGAGAGAGAGGGAAAGGGAATTTTTGTTGTCTCGGTGTTAAGAGCAGAGGCCGATGCAATAAACAGGCCAAATAACAGGTCAGCAGCATCATTACATCAGCTCCACACATCTAGTTTCCCACCTCTGACCATTGAGGTATATTCGGCAATTGTGTCCTTTTGTAAGCAACTTTTATCCCAGAGGTCAGGGGCCAATGTGCTGATGGATTATGGGGATTTACCTTGCCTGGTGCCGCTGACAGGCTTCATTGGTTGGAAGGAAGTGCATGTGACCCTTTATATTATTATTGCATTAAGGCCCCTGCCTCGCTGCCACTTGTTCCTGAATCAATGCAGAGATAATTTCAGAAATGAATAGTTAGTATCGATCAGCTTCCTTGGTGATGGCTTATCAACCTCTTGGACAGGTTGCTGTACATTATTGTGCCATTGTCATTTATGGCCTGTGTCATAGAATTGGCGGGTCTGGCTCAAAACAAAGACAATTCAATTTGCAATGGATTTCGTTCTGTGTGTGTTTTTTTCCCCCCCCCAGCTCTTCTCCTCTCTGTGGTACACAATAAGCAATAAATCTTGATCGTTTGTGTTTTTTATCTCCTTCTTTACTCCGTTGTTCGTCTGACAACCCGGCATTGGGCCGGTCTCGGAGGACCAGGGGAAGGAACGAGGGAGGAGGAGGACGAGCGTCAGCACTTGAACTCGTGCTGAGGGATTGTGCGAGCTTTGGTTCAGACAAACCAATGACCTTCAGGCCTGGTGTTTGTAGAGGAGGGAACTTACTGTGGTGTTTTAGTTATTTAGTGCCCTTTGTCTGGCCTTAATGACCAGCCGGGAATGTGGACACGTTGACTTGAGCGTCGCTTTATGAGCTCTTTCAAATCATTGGGCTATTTTTTACTTTTTACAATAGGACATGGCTGAACTGGTGTCTGGGAGCATGCAAACTGGTATACCGCAGCAAAGCCCGACGTGTGTTTGTGTGTTTATTCATCCAGTCGCCTCTTTGTTTGAGCAAGACAAGCCCCCCCGGTGTCATGTTTATACGTTCCCCTCTTGCCTTCTAAACTGTGAATGACAAGATGTATCCATCAGAGGGCTGGAGCTCGATTTCAATAGCAGCTCAGGGGGAATCATTCAGAGAAATGTAATTTACTCACTATTGGTCAGTTTGACCCCCGACCTCAATCACTTGACACGGTTGCCATAGAAACCATTGAAAAAGAACAAGAAGAGAGTCAGATAGCATCATTTCAGCCTGCTCATCCAATACACACAGTGCACACACAAAAAGAAAAAAGCTTGGGTGGCTGAAAAAGGTGAAAAACAAACGTGTAAGCAGCAGAGAGAGAGAGAGACGAATAAAGCAGAACAAACCGGATTCACACCACATCCAGGATGCGGGGGTTCATTAGACCAAACGCTCTTGAATATTACATAATTATATCAACACTGCTATTTTTCATAACTGTCAGACACAGTAATTTTTCCAAACCTACTGACAGATTAATTACACCCAATTATTTCACAAGTGTTCCAATGCTAATTAGTCATACAGTTACACGGCGCTAATAGCTGAGGGATCAAAGAAAACAAATGACTATCATACATCATTTCTATTAACCAGCGTGATGGATTAATTAACACTCTGTCATATTAATGCCCTGGGTGGTTGGATATGATGAGGGAAGATCACAGGAGGACTTTCAGTTCAGTAATGGGGGGGGGGGGGGGGTGAACCAAGAGCAACCGAGTGTTTTGTAAACAGTTGCTATTCAAAACATGATTTGCATTAAAAATGCCCTCTGTGGTTGAAATGTGTCCCGTTCTTTTCCTCCACACCACAGTTCATGTTGTTAATTAACAACATTTTGAATGCACCGTTTTATTCAATGTTTTGCAAATAGAAAGAGTTATAAACTGACTTTGATACGGTGCAACATCATTCTGGCATCGAGATCTTATCCCAGGATTAACTGTGTGGAATGAAACCTATTGCTATCTTGATTACATTTTCTTTGTGGCGTAAATTATTAACATTTTTCAAATGCTGTTGTCATTTTACAGCATCTCTTTGAGACGTCTTCAAACCGTATCTCACATCTGCCATTTGTGACTGAACACATTTTTTTCCCATTAGCGCCTTTTCAGCCAAAGCACCAGAAGACAAAATGAGTTTGTCCATGATAGTTTAGGTCAGCGCTGACCAACTCTTTATGGGAGACTCTCCATCAGTCTCTGCAGCTCAACATTCATCATCAGAGGACAGGACACAGGCTTTTCCCTCCTTGCTTGTCAATGAGCCTTATCAGATGGATTTTTCTGAGCTCAGGTTTCTTTCACCAAAACCAGCAAAAAAAAAAAAACCGAATTGCCAGATGCTGCACATTTTTGATGGACGTGTCCAAACTTAACGGCCCATACAGGGGATTGAATTTAGGATCCATAGCTTTAAATCTCTCCTGCTGCACACGAAAGCAACATCTGTCCTGCAGCTTCCTCTCATGCCCTGTTGACGCGCAGCGATTACACAATATATGTATATTGCTGACCTGACTAATGAATGTTTGACATTGATTTCTAAATAGGCCATCATTGTGTTTTACTGTAGAGCCTGATATGGCTGCTCTCATCCAGTGTCTGAGGCTGCAGGCAACAGTTTCCCACTGCCTAATCCAACTCGATATGGCAGACACACTCACTCTTCATTTAAACAAACAAAAGCAGCACATAATGATCAGCCCTGCCATTATGGCCGATTGATCTGATCTGGTCCAGGGCGCTGTGGATTTATTTTCTTTTATGCCCATATAGATGTGTGTCACAACCCCAATATGCACCACAAGCATGTGTGTGTGTGTGTGTGTGTGTGTGTGTGTCCCCGTCCCTATCCAAACAAATGGAGGCGGTTTGGCCAGAGAGCCTGGAGCACCGCTCGTCCTTTAATTGCCATTTACATACTGGCGGAATCATTAATTTCTAATTCCCCTATTATTTGTCACCCCCACCCCTCCCCTCTGTGTCTGATGCCTGTGTCAATGTCATGCCCGTCAGTGTCATCAGACGACAAGAAGTCCCATAGCCAGCTCTCCCCTCTCATGACCCATGTTTGTCGTCCCTATTTTTTTTTTTAAAGGCCCACTGCAAAGTCTGTTAAACGTCGCGGCGTGTCAATGAGGAGGGTCAAATCTGACCACACTTAAAAAACTGTTTTTTATATTATTGTCATGTATATATTGCACAGTTGTGTCGTCATCAATATCAATGTATAAAAATGTTAGCACTCGATTTGTGGTTTGACCGCAACGCATTTAATTTTTTCTTCATGAGATTGGTTTTCAGTTGCAGTGACAAGCTCTAAAAACATGTCGTGCAGTAAAACATATGGAGTTGTTTTCTGAAGTGTGTAGGGGAGTAAAAGTAAAGTGTCGGTAAATAGAAAGAGACCCTGGTAACCAACAAGCACTTAAGTAAATTTCAATTCTCCACCAGTGTTTCCGTTGGAAAGAGTCTACAATACATATATACAAAGGATACATACCAACCAAATCAAGCCTATTGAGATTAGTTGTACTGGTTTAATGTAATTAGTTATAGATCTGCAGTAATGCCCATTTAAACAACAGCCTGTCACACCTGCTGATTACAAACATATATCCGTCACGACTGATGAATTATGTACACGCAAGATATCACTGTACAATAAAACGCTGGAGAGAAAGCGCTGCAGCAAAAGGGCACATGTTGAAGTGATAGCACAGAAGAAGGGAGCATGAATACACCAAGAAATGAACAACAAATAAAGAGTGTAACATCTTAGTGAAGCCAAATCCCCTTCAGGGGTTATAATTAAATTCTGTCTATCAGGAGATGCTTGAAAAAATGCATGAACGTCAAAATGCTTTTTGTTTATGACCAAATTGGGGCCACTGAATCCCATCACTTAACTTCCAGTCAAAGGGGATTATTGAGCTTCATGATGCAGCCAATGAACTGTCAATAGTACGGAATGGAGGTTTTTGCAAACTGCTCATTTGTTTGGATTTAAATGAGCTGCATCAAATCAAATGATCATAGGAACCCTTATGAATGGAAACAATAGATGAGATGCATAATGCACGTACACAATATGAGCAAAAGAAGCAGAGAATTGGCTGATAGCGCCGCATATGATTTAAACATTTTCACTATCACTTCCAATATCGAGTCATTGAACTCGAAAGCAAAGTTGCTTTTTCCTATACATGTACAACAATTATACATTTTATCTTCATATCATAGATTCTTGAAAAATATATAAATATAATAACAATGCCCAGCTATGATGGCAGAAATTAAAAACATATAAAATCTATAATTTGTGATTATCAAATGCAATTAAACAAATTGTGCATATGGTCATTTGTACCGATATACATAAACAAACCAAAAATAAAGCATCAGTGTGGAGCTGAATCTCTGCAGGATTTTGACCTTCTTGTATAGATTTTACTAAGCCAGATAAGAGCTTTGCATGTATTGGACCTGTCGTTGGCATTAGAAGCCTAGTAGTCGCAATTACTCGCTGATCATCGCCACGAGCCTGATAATAATTAGAGGTTGACAAAATTCAGGGCCAGGTTGGAGAGCTATTGATTTCCCCATGTTCCCTCTTTGGAAGGATCAAGAAAATAAGACATGAAATTTACTGTCTTCATAAAAGTTTTAGTAAATCAGGCCGTTTGAAAGGGCTATCGACAGTTTTTTCATTACCATACATAGTGTTCTCTAAAGCGTTTTTGATTATTAGCAATAAGAGGGCAGCTTTCTCCTTTGTGTCTTTCATGCACCAATAAATAATGGCTCCTTTGGAATATTTGGAGGTAATTTTAATCACCCAGTAGCACATATAACCTCAGTGAGGTTATAACAGGATTACTTTCCAATTTAGCGTTGACAAAGACTGCCTTGAGCTTTCAGCTGAGAAATGCACATATGAAGGCGTGCAGAGAGGTGTGGACGGAAAAACGATGAAAAGACACATTGCTGAGGGCGAGTAAAGGGGAGAGAACACGTGACTACGCTCTGTGACCGACTATTACTCCGAAACAATTTCTCATGATCTCGTGGATGCAAAAGTTCTCCGAGGAAATGATTCGTGGCGTGAAGGCGGTGAACGACATAATTAGAATTGACAGAGACACTGAAGAGCAGGCTGACACAAGGCGCCGGCGTCCTGTATGCACGCAAAGTCCAAATCCGCCGGGTTTGAGTTGCTGTGGGAGGGAGAAATGTGCGGGCTGAAGCCCAGGGGGTCATTTCCCTTCCCTCGATGGACAGACTATTAACTTTTTGATTGGCAGCGGGGCTGACGCGGCCTGTCCGTCATTGAGCCCCGCCGATCCCTCTGCATCTGGAAAACGGCACATAAATTCCAAGGCCCGAGTATGAAGAGTGCGTCTCAGCATCCTCCGGAAAAAAAGGGGCCGCATCACATGGCCACGAAGACAAACAGCAGCATTTCACTGACGGTGATTTCCTCGCTGGCAAAAAGTCTCAGAAATAAATGACTTGGAACACTTTGCATTAGAGGAGAGGAGAGCTGGCTGACAGGCTCTCTGCAAGCAGTTTTGGAAGATTTGTCTCTATTTCTCGCCGTATCTGCTGTTGACAGGAGTGACACAAAACTTTAGCCAGCGGGACGGAATGATTTCAGCAAAACAAAAAACAGAAAAATGGCTACACTTGGCCTACAGTGGAATTTTTAAACGGTATAACTCTCCAAACTTCAGCCCTCACTTTAATTACTTGTTAGTCTTTTTATAGCCGAAGAAAATATGGCTGTCAGGGTTTATGGGAGGGCAGAAAAAAAAGGGCTGACCTGTTTTATCTGCCCTTGCACACACATCAGTGTAATGATGACAAAACGGGATGTTAACTAATGATTAGTAGAAATGGTTGCAGTTAATTAGTTGGTCCTTCGTTTATCGTTCCATTTGCACATTTTGGGGAGCAATCGTTATTAATTAGGGCCATCATGCCGAAAGGGGTGAGGTGGAACCCTACAGCCAAGTTAATCAGGCTGCAATGAAAGCTCCATTATCCTGCTCCGTCCCGTTGGCCTGTGATCTATTAGCATTATCTAAAAGCAGCAACGAGATCAGCGACAAGGCTAAAATAAAAAAATAAAAAGGGACATAAAAAGGGTGGGTTTGATCGGGCCAAATTCTCGGGTCACTGGTTATATGGGAGGAGCTCACGTGATGTGCTGTGGGGCTTCCTGTGCCGTTGCATAAATCCAAGCTGTTGGTATCGAGCTCACTAGAAGTGGTGTTTAGTATGTGTTGCGGGGATTTGTTTTTTTAAAAAGCGGTGGAGCCGTCCTGATGGCGCTCGGGTTTGATTGGCTGGGGCCACGGATTGTAAGGGAAGTTGAGGGTTAAGCAGCCACTTTGGTTAAGGAAGTTCTTATTAGTCAGACTTCAGTTGTCAGCAGAAGAACAGAGTGGCATAGAATGAGAAAGATGACTTTCCTCTCAGGGACGTGATCTAGTTACGGTATAAGTGCATGAACACACCGTGCTCTAGGTTCAGGGGGAGAAATGTTTTTACCGTGAAGATGACATAATGCGTAAAATAATTTACTTGCAGCTCCTTTAGTTTGACCGTGAATTGCAAAACAAATAGATGTGAAAAATTTGACACAGTATTGTGCTTTTGGGAAGCTTGGTATTTCGTTGTTATGCACATTTCTACAGTTATCTAGTAACTTCTTAGTCAGTGTTTGGTGTACTGGTCGGTCATCTTTGTGTTTGAGTCCAAATCCGATGGAGGTCTGCTCCGTCAGAGTCTGATGGGTCAAAATGCACAATCCAAGTATATTGTGTGCTTGATTCGGGGGCCGATCCATGTGACTGGGACCAGACCAGATCAATCCAGGTCCATCCAGCTGTTTCAGGGATGTAGTAGATCAGAGTTCCTGGAAGCCAAGCTGTCAATAAATTACCTGAATTTACATTATAGACATTATATATATAGTCTATAGTGTTCTGCTGTCCTTTTTTAAAAATGGGTTTCAGCACCACACTAGATCGTGACAATGAGAGATGTATTTTTATGTGATATTTATATTGTGCCAACAACTGCAAAGCCTATATTGTTAGAAGTATTCAAAAAATTAAAAATATAAAAAGCCCATTATATTATATCATCTTTGTCATTGACTGGAATTTTCACTAAACTATTGAAAAAATTTCACCTAAATGAAAAAGGTTCCTGCAGTTTATTTTTTTAAATCCCAAATGCAAACAAATGTAAATTTGGCTCTTTTTTAAAAGAAGAAGAGTTTTTTTTTAAACGTAGTTCAATGGAGTACCTGCTGTTAAATGTTTTTTTTCAGAGGTTTTACAATGAGACATTCAGCTTCATAACTAAATATTTTGAAAAAGAGCATAGTTCATTTAAAATCAAAAGGTATATTCAAAGATTTTCACTGTCTGTAAAAGACACATTCGTTCTCTTTTTCATAGGTTGTAGGTTTTGCAGGTTTACGAGTAAATGCAAATGTGCTCAACACCATGAGCTGATTATGCTTGAGACTTAATACCATGAAATACTGAGCACATTCATCACAAATAACCAGGGACTGAGCACCAAAGTGTAAAAGCGGAAATCAATGCATTTTCCCGGCTTATTTCATGCAAATGAGCTTCGAAGGAAACTGATATGGTTGAGGCAAGGTTACGGAAAGAAAGGGAGAACGCCCAGTGTCCCCGAGAAATCAATGGAATAAACTTGAGAAATGATTTAGATAGAGCAGATATGAACATTGAAATAAACAAATAACCTTAAAGGAAATCAATCATATAATTTAAAGAGTAAACGGCTTAAACCGGGTGATCTCCCTCATGGTTTAGACAAATTGAGGATTTTTAATTTCATCATTGATATTATGCCAGACTTAGAGATTTTGCAGATGGTTGCAACCAGGAGGAGGGGAGAAAAATCAATTGAGTGTAGTACTGTGGTCTTAAGAGATGTTAGATATTTACAGCATGGAGGTACGGAGCCTTGTATAAATTTACATTTTAAGAGATAAAAGACCTCTGTCTTTTATCTTGTTATTGATAATAGAAACTGTCGACTTTCATCCTGTCCCATCGCAGGGGACCCTAGCTGTCGGGCGAATGTGTTTGTGTATGTGACCGCGACAGCGGATGAGAGCGCGTTTGTGTGCATGAGAGGCAGAGAATACGAGAGACGGCGAAGTGGTCCGAGGCAATTTCAAGCCTTTATTTTCTTGATACACAAAAGGCAGGCTTTGTGTGCAGTTGTTTTTTTTTTTTTCTTTTCCATCCTGCTTCCACGTCAAGGCAATCGAGGTGGCATAATTGCATCAGAGGTCCAGAAATATAGGGTTGCAATTTAGAAGGGGGATGAGAAGAAGGGGAAGAAGAGGAGAATGAGAAAGAGTGTGAGTAGGGAGGGAAGGAAAGGCGTCTCAGACAAGTTCATTTACGGCTGGAACAGGGACAGAGAGGTTAAGACATTGTGACAAGAGACAAAGTAAATGTATATGTAAATGCAAGAGGTTGTTATCACTCCTAAAACACTATGCAGCTTTTTCACGCTTTGGAGACCTAAATTATATTTAGGCCACATGAAATCCAATAGTCCAACTGTGACCCGCCGCTATGTAAATGGTTCAGGTAATTCTTTAAAACAGTGCAGTGGTGGCCAAACGTTGGGGAGCAAATAACAACAAAGTGTTCACATCATTTGAATGATTTAGGACTGCTTTCAGAGAGCACTTTAATGGACTCCAGTGTGCCGGCACAAGACTTCCAGGTTACAGCTTCCCCTGCTCTGTCTCGCTGCATTTCTACACAAACTTAACAAGAAGCCCTTTTGGAAGCGGCCAAACTAAACGTGCCATGCGAGTTCTTTCTTTCAGATGCTTCGTGCATTCAAAGGCGTCCACACAGTTCATCTTATTATGTGAGCTGTTGATGCACACGTCGTGATAAAGTGTTTAATATTAAATCCTATTAGTTTGGATGATGTTGTTTTTTTTAAAACATTTTTACCATTAATCCCATTTATTCCTGTGTGGCAAATCATTATTCCAAAGAAAACTATACTCAATCAAGTGTGTAATGTGACAGTTTTATCAGGAGGGACTTCATTAGAATTTAACAAAGAATTATTAAAAATGGATAGATATGAATTGTGCAAATTCTTTGACGGTTGGACTCCATCCTGCCATGTAATCCAGAGTTGGGGATGCTACAGTCAGGTGAGGCACACTGGTGGTGGTGAAGACAGTTGCTGCGACCTCCAATGAAGAGCATGTCTTTGCTGCTGATTGGAGGAGGAGGAGGAGGAGGAGGAGGGTCGCAGCTGAAATGACCGCAGGCGGCACCACAGGGGAGAACCGTTTCTGAAGTTTGACAGCAACGATGGAATTGGATTATGGAAGCAGTGATAACATATTTTATTTATGTATTTATACATATTTGGGTTGGCTGATTGTAACGTGCCTGCCCCAAATCAGCTGCTGTGGTAACCACAGGGAGAGAGGCGGTGACCTGATGAATTAACAGTTCCAACTTTGTCTTCCTGACAGAACTTTGGCTTTGGATTATTACTCATTGAGCATTTAAATCTCCATAGCTCATTGTTTGTGCCACAGGAAGCGTCCATGTATTGAAGCAAAAAACACACACTGCCTCACGCAGAACAATAAACTGTTATATCATTTCCACAGAACTTAGTGGAGACCCAAGCCAGAGAAAAATCGGAATATCTACATCAACCAGATGGCCAGCAGGTAGGCAAATAAGGTGATAATATGTTGGTGTCCACAGCTTGTTTTCACTGACCTCAAGTGGCCAAATACTGATTCTAAAGGTTGCAGTATTGCCTTTATCTATGTCTGTTCCGACCTCAGATCAAAGCACCCCTAACCAACAAAACCGTGAAATCAGACTGCTTTTAATTAAATGTTGGATGGTTTATTTCAGGGACTGTAAATGTCTGAGAAACAGATGTTTTCAGGTAGCTTCCCTATGATCATACCCAAATCAGTGAGAAGCACAGAGGTATCAGCGTCAGTACCTGAGTCACACTCACTTGGTTTGCCCCCAGCAGCCTCCCCATTCCGGGCCACCCCTCGTCCGCTTCCATTTTTAATCACCATCTTCTGTTCACCTTTGTTATAGTCATGACACGCTCGCGTTAAGCCATGTACAGCCGGCAGGCTGGCAGGCTGGAGAGCGGGGGCTGGGGGAAGAGGAGGGGGGGTGGGGGGGGGGCTACGAACAGAGTGGCTGGATTCACTTCTCTAATTATGCGGGCAGACATGCTCCGGGGTGAACCCTGGTACCGACATGCTGCCTCTGACATGGGATCAGGGCCCCAGGGCTGCCGCCGCCGAGGCCTGCTGGAAAGGAGGCGGGAGGGGAGGCGGGAGAGGGGGGGGGGGTGGTATTCAGAGAGACAGCTCAGGATGAGGAAGTAAATCGGCACAAGAATGAATAAGGATGGACAACCGAAACGGTGGGAATTAGCTCCCCGGGTTGTGTTTCCTCACTGACCTGCTCTGAAGATGGTTTGGCTGTAAGGCCGACTGGCAGACTGCAGTACAAATAGAGAGATCTCAATTCCCTCTATGTCAAGTGAAGAAGAATTATTAATGCTCCATATATCAGACACAAATTAAGGCACATGATACAGTATTCACCGATGCTTTTTTTCTTACAGCTTCGTCCATTTGTTGTTTCAGAATGTCAGTGTATTGTCACTTTCATATCCTATAGGGATGAAGTACATCTCTATTGTGTTAATACAGTCTGTCTGACTCGTACTCATGTTTGTATTGCCTTTAGCTCCGTCATTGACAGAAGATGTCTGATTTATTGTATTTATGTGAACTATCATTTTTTAGTTATTGACTGGACATTGTTACAGACCTGTTGACTCTGATCTCCAACCAAAGAAAGCATCAATTACCCTAGAAGGCAAATGAATGTCATATCACGCTTGATGTGATGGTGCCTTTGGAGGTCCAATGCATAGGAAATGATATGTATTGTTCAGCAGTGACGGCCCCTACTCCCTCCAGTCTCACATGAGTACGAGGATGGGTGGTGGAGCCTGTCCCTTAACACATTTGCATGTACTATTGATATGATTTCATTTGGCATTCCTCAAACCCCTCTGTTGCGATGCGCGTGTTGGATCATTTGCATCCTCAGTCAAGTCAGGTATAAAGCGAGAGTTCGCAGTGAGCTGCCACCAGGGCCGGGCTAGTTTGATGGAGGCAGCAATTGATGGCTCAGCGTGTTGCAGAGCGGCCGTTAATTGTCATAAGAAGTTCAAATTGATCGGGGGCCGCTGCATTAGTGCTTACAGTGGAATTGGTTAATGTTTTGTTCTGAAATGAACGCGAGTAATGGATGGGTCGCTGTGGCACTTTATTTATTGGATTCATTAATGCAAAGCCTTGGGACAAGAGTGATGCCAGTGGGGGGGGGGGGGGGGGGGGAGGGAGGTCAGGTTATGAAACAGTGATTGGTGCATTTTACCAAGGGGGGGTGTAAAGCAGCTAAAGCAACATTAACCACACCAATATATTGTATTATTAAACATACATATATATATAAGCAAAGGGAGCAAAGGGAGGGGAAGAAGGGGTGAGAGGGGTTTTTAATGAATGAATGAATGTTTTTTCCCTTTTTACAGAGTCCATGGAGTCAGAGGAGCCCGTATGAAGTCACCCACACTCTCTCATATTTCACAGTAGCACATGCCAACTGATGCTTAAAACGTTAAAATGACGCTTTGGACAAAGGGTCATCTCCAGGTTAAACTAAAGTTCAGGTGCAGCACATTTTTATGACTTTGTACAGTTGTGTTTAGCTAAGAAATTACTTTAACGTGTCATGTGACTGCAAACCCACAGCTTTTTAATGACGGTCCTGTGTAATAGTTAAATCAATTCATCATCTGGAAAGAAACCAAAGACCAGCATTAATCTGTGATAAAATATTGTGAATCATCTTGAAAGTGAGGCAACCATCTGCTGCACCTTGTTATAATATGAATGACAGTGCAGTGGCAGCTGAGAGCAGCCTTCATAACAGTGAGGTTGGTGACTCTCTGCCAGGTCCCCATGTCTCCTGGATATGTAGAATCCACATTTAGACCAAAGTTGTTGTGACAGAGTGCTTTAGTGTGCTAAACACCAGAGGCACATAACAGGTGACCCCACGCAGCATCTCTCTGTGCTACCAGCTGATTGGTGTTTTAATCCTTGGCGGTTGGGTGGGGTGGGAGGTCATGTTCTGTGTTAAAGAAGGAGCGCTATTTATCACAAGCGCAAGAGAGAAGTTACAAGCACCACCAACTTCTTTCTAGTCACGTTGAGGAGAAGGCAAAAAAACAAACAAGAAATTTGCCCTTCAAATGGAAAAGTGGAGCCGCTTGACCAGGACACGATTGTATTTACAGACCTTGCATTGTACTGCCGGACCAAAGTGAACCATGAAAAAGGAAGTGGACAAATCGAGGGAAAGAGGAGAATGAATGGAGACACACGATTGCACACAAAAATGTTCAAAAACAAAAAAAAAGCACAAAAGAGCTTTGGCCATTAACAAGATTACATCCTAAAGCATAAAGGGATGCTGTAACGGCATAAACATAAGCTCGTGGATGACAGCTGGAGGGAAAGCGACGGTTTAACCTTCACAAAAGTGAGACCATCCGCTGGCTGCTTTAAAATCACTGATTGCGATGCTGATGCTTTGAACCTCCTCTTTGTAGGATAATTAGACGTGGATTTTTTATATACTAGTGCATGATTCACAGAGATCACCTTGCTTTCGAATTCCATCTATATACACACAAGCTCAGCACGGGACTTTTGTGTTTATGTTTCATTGGATAACATGTCGGCACTTTAAATGCGCCAGGGTGCGCGTCGTCTCGTGAAGACGGTTACAGGGGGGGGGGGGGGGGGATGAAAGAGAGACACAGGACATAAACGGACAGTAGCTCGGTGACAGGGTGTCGCACAATTAAAAGAATAAAGTCTCACAAATGAACATGTCACCGCGGAGCCTTATCAATTAGGCATCAAAGTGTGACATGTGTGTGTGTGTGGGGGGGGGGGGGGGGGGCTGAGGTGCATCCCCCCCCCCCCCCCCCCTCGCCTGTCGACCGGGAACCTATTTGTATGCGCCTGTGTTTCCTGCGGTCGGACGCTCTATTAATCTTTCTATATGAACAGTTACTGGCGCTGATGAAATTGGGCCCAATGAGGCGATCCCCCAGCAGCCCGGGATAGGCCCCATTCATCTTGATTTGATCCGGGGCGCTGACACCGGAGCGCTCCGATGACAGAGGTTAAGTCAGTGAGTGGCCGCCGCCTTCTTGTTTGCTCTTTCAACTCGCCACCTTTAAGCGGCCGCCGGGCCGCACAAATGGGAGGCGGGAGAGGCAAGGAGGTGTCTGATGTCAACGTCGTGGGGGCCACAAACCGGAACATCCGATGACTCCCACACGGCTGATTTCACCCCCCCCCCTCAACCCCAACCCCACCTCCCTGTCAGCAGCCGGCACATCTCAAACAAATATATACAGCAGCGGCACTTTGCCCTGATAGTGTGTGACTTCAACAGATCAGAGATAGACGGGGGCGGGGGGGGGGGGGGAATAGAATCAGCTGCCCCGACAAGCGGCACCGTCTCTCATCCAGCAATTTCACAGTGTCATTTTGGGATTATTTCATTACTTGCCATGATCCATGACTGAAACCCATTTTGGCCCTGAGTGCTCAGAGAAAACGTGAGACATGCGGTTTGTGAAGAAGAAGTGAGGGATGGCAGCGCTGAGCATGAAAAAGGAAACTCTCACCATTGAGCCATTGGAATAATTAAAGCTCAACTCTTTAAAGAATCCGGGGGAGAACTTTGGGCTGTCACTGGATGCTGTGCGAGAGCGGACAGTGTTTCTCTCGGACACAAATGTCTTTGTGCCTGTTTTATTTTTTTCGCACCGCGAAAAGATGGTTATTCCACTCGCCGATACCAAGTCGTCCGTCTCTACGTTTCATCAGCCAGTGATGACGACAGTGATGTCGGGAGGGAACGCGTCCCGAAGGCCTGTGGCCCCTCCAGCACCTGGCGGCGTCGCGAAGGAGCCTCTCGGATTACGAAAAGGATTCCGCTCGGAGGAAGTATCGCCGCATTAACTCCATTAGATTCATTAAGAATGTTTCATTTGTAAAATGGAGCGTGAGACATGAGACATGACTCATTTCCGTCCTTAAATTAAAAAAAAAAAAAAAAAGCTAAAGCTACTTAGCGGTTTGGCGTGCAGAGGGGCAACATGATACCACACTCCTTTTGGGCGCAGGCTGCGTATTGGCACTTTGTGAAAACTAGCTGCCGGTGAGGAGCACGCTATGATGAGGAGGCTCTTTGAAATAGGAGCATCCGCTGAGAGGGTCACACATATGAATTCACACACACACAAAGAGACATACACACAACAACAACAAAAGATCACGCATAATCTGGAATATCATGAGTGTTGACGCACAATGTGCCGTTTTTTTCTATTCATCCTTTATTCGGGCATAATCACCTCGAAACCTTGTAGTGGATGTGTTCAGCTGGACGTTAAGAGGCTTTGTTTATGCCGCTGAATGCATCCTTTACAAAAGCCACAATGTTAATTGTTCCTTGTCTATCATACTGCTTTTCACGTTTTTGAATGGGAGTGATTCCTCACCAATGAGAGATTACAACGGTAGGCTGCACTGTCGCTTGTCAAATGCCTGAGACAATATGCGCATACATCCACCACTGGCATTGTTAACTCCCAGTCGGGGGGGGTGGAGGGGGGGGGGGGGGAGTGCATTGTAAATCGCTTAGACGTGGAGAGCTTTACTGCCCTTAGAGCCCGTCTCCCCTAAATCAGCTTGGGAGACTGGGACACCCTCATTGGCGAGTACACATCCACACAACTGTGCACACATCACTTCGTTGAAGCTTTTAATTGTGCTGCTCTAAACATCCAGTGTCAATTAGGCCAGCAGAAACCCACGCTGAAAATGCAGTTTTTTTTCCTCCGCAGCAACTAAACAGGCCTCGTTTGGTGGGATGAGCAAAAAGAAAGAGCAATGATTGCTATAGCACCAAATGTGTCTTTTAATTTGAATTAAATAACATGTATTCTCCACAGAAACAGCTCCATTGTGTCGAATATACTACTTATTTCTAAGAATACCTCGTTCCATCCTAAAAAAAAAACGTTCCGTGTAGGATAATAAAACTCACACCACTTCAAACAAACTCCAGACTGATAAATCAGAGGTGGCTGTAATCTGAGAAGTATTTGTGGACAACACGCAAGCGATGTATGTGTGAAGTACTGGGGGGGGGGGGGGCCTACGGTATGGGAAGTGGTTTGGATCATGACTACAATGAGCGTGACTGTAAAGTGTGTTTGAACCAACAGTCAAGACACACTTCACAATTGACAAAAGCCACCGCGGGCTGTAGCGTGTCGTGCAGCTGGTGTTTGGGGCGGTTCAACAACTGCACGCTTTCACATGGCGGATAGAAAGATACTTACGTGAGCCATTTTAGCCGCTTACCGCAGAATAGGTTTGGGTCGGATTAGGAAACTAAACCTTGGTTATGGTTAGGAAAAGATGTGGTCACGCCGGAAAGGAAACATTTTTGACTGATGCCGACCACAGTCCGTGCTAGAGCAACATCGTGTTACGTATTATTATCTGAATTAAAAGGTCTTTGACCTGGGACTTGAGTTGAGCAATGAGGTCCAAAATACATTCAGTTAAATATCAAGTTGGGGGAGGTTCTTCTGGCAACTTGTGGAAACAACCATTATTTTGACATGTTAACGCAGTTTCCGATATGGTGAAACATTAAAGAGCAACGCGGGACCATTCATTTGCACAACCGGCAGTCTCTTTTCAGGAAAATGTAAACAGGGTTCATTTAAAAGGTATTTAAAAGACTTTATAATGATGCACTGCTTGGTTAATGGCTGATCCAATTGCATACAAAGTAATTGAAGTTCTGAGGCTGGTGCACTGGTCAAGTCAAATGACTTATATCTAAAAGGCAAGTCTCCTGGAGTCAGAGCACCTGGAGGAAATCCTCAAAGAAATCACCATGCAAATGAACTACACACCTGTACCAAGCAATTTCTCTCTGAGCATGACCAGATAACAATGAACTAAAACAAAAATTGCAGACGGCCTATTTTTCTTTTTAGATCTTTTTATTACTTCAACTAGAATATATCAACTACCCTTTCATGCAACACACAAGGGGCCTTCGGTTTGTTATCGAGGAGCATAACATGATTAGTATCTGCATGAACTAGTCTGCATTTCCGAGGTACATGATTCACTAGATTATGCGAGGTGGTTTTTGAAGGGGTGGTAAGTGTCTGTAAGGCAATTATTTGTTTGTCCGCGTGTGTGCGTTGTGACATCCGGGGCCGGACAGGCTTCGGTGAGAAAGTGTGTGTTTGGGGGGACCTGGCCCTCTGAGGTTTGGCCATTCTGACTGCACTGGGCCAGATGGGGATAATGGAATGTCATTCTGTCAGCTCCTCGGCTGATTAGGGGGTGTTTGCTATTTATTGATTGTCTTTCATGGCAAATTATCTATGCACAGGTCAGTGCCAGCGTTTTATTCCTGGAGGTCTGATGGCCAGCTATTCCCATCCTCACACACAAAATCAATGGCTACAAATGAAATGGAATTTTAAAAATGGGAGGGGAATTAGCAAGCACCTCAGCGCGGGCGCCGTCGCGCATACGTTAGCGCTGACACGAGCCTCACGTTTCTGTGACAGTGCACTCTCACCATTTCTACAGCAGTCCTCGTCCCGTCTTGCCACCACCTTCGTACCCCTAAATTACCGCGCAAGGGTTGCTATCCGCTCTATCCGCTCACATTTTGGTCACGTTCATCTTTCGTATACTAATGATAGCTGCCCGACAAGAATGTACATTAGAAGTAACAGTTGCAGCCTCCTGGCTGGTTGTATTGGGTCATACTGTCACCTCAGACTTGCATGATGACACGTTTTTGGGCTTTTGCATCGGATTTGATGAAATTCTCATATTGAAAACTACTGATCTCAGGTCTGTACCATTGTACCACAGTGATGCACTGAGCGAAGTCATCATGGCACTCTTAAAAACTTAAAAGAACAAGAAAAAAGAAAATTAAATTTTCACTTGCTATAGATAATAGCCATTATAAGTACAATTTAAGCGCTACAATTTGTTTAGTGTTTTTTGGTTATGGTTAATGTTTTGCCATACTATGTTAGCTCCTGGAGATTTTGTGTAGAAATGTTGTCCCGATAAGTCCAGTGAGATGAGACAGGGAGGACTTAAGCACAGGCTTCCAAATGCCTAATGGGAGCAGGACACACCAAAAAGACTCACTAACATCGACTAACAATCATAGAAGGAGAGCAAAGACACACCTGGTTTAAATACACTGGGAAGGTGCAGGTGATTGGACACAGGAGGAAACAATCAGGGCAGACAATCACACTCACAGGGGAAAATACACCGGGGCAGGAAGTGAAGATACTGCAGGTGCACAAGAGGCAGGAAACCACAAAATAAAACAGTAAATGAACCCACACCGTGTCAAATGTTATATTTCCGAAATGCATTTTTCGGGTACCAACTAATAGTACTAAATAATGTTCAACCACCACTACCTCTACATCCTTAAAACCTTTGGAGCACAGTTCATGGTTAAACGATAATGTGAAAGTTCAAAGTATTTTTTGTCATAAAGCTAACAATTGTACACATTCCGGGTCAACTCACCAACTCAAAGACCAACAATTCTATCCACAGAGCCAATCCTCTGGAATGCGTGAATGTCTTCATTGAGTTAACATGAAAATATACATACGGTACCCGGAGAAACAAACTGTAGTAAAATGACACACACCGAGAAGTTTCCAGGCCGCAGTTTGAACATCGCTGCCTTCGAGGAGGATCTCATGTTTCTGCACTGCGTCTTCAATCCAATTTATTTGCCTCATTCCTCATCGACTGACCAAAGCTGCTATTTACCGTCAACAACCGTCCCGTCCTCTCTCCACCTACGCACACAATCACTACCTCTTTCTACCTTTCTATGTTGTCCGTGGTGTTTGTGTGCTGGAGACGGACGCGGCCCCCCCCCCCTTTTTATTAGATAGCATCAGTCTTTTGTGTGACGACTAGAATTGCACAGTGGAGGCTGTCTGCGCTGCTGCACTGGATTTCGCTCTTAGCCGCTCCGTGGCCGATCGCTCAGGAGCTTTTTGTTTAACCTGGACGGCCATGTGATTGGGGGGGGGGGGGGCACACTCGGCCTCGTCATCCCGAGCATAAAAGGCGTCGGTGTCGAGCCTTCTTCTCACACCAAGCGGCTATCCGAGCAGCATTGACTTTCTGTCCACACGGGCCCGCTTATTGTTTGTGAGTTTGATTAAAAAAAGGAAGAAAAAAGAAAAAAAAGAAGAAGAAGAAGCTGGACAAAAAATGCAATTACTCAAGTTGGAGGAAACCGAATGCAGGCCTCATAGAGATAATCACAGACTAATGTGACATTCCTCCATCCCCACAGCAACCAGGGAAAAGTCTCTGAGCGGCAAAAAAAGAAAAGAAAAGAGAAACACTGCTGTGCTGTACGCAATCACAGAGTCCACATCTTCTGTAAAGTGTTTTCGGGAGTCCTTCGTCGTTGCAGAAGTGTAATGGCGTGTTGTGCACAACTGGATTTTTATGAAGCATCACAGCTGCATCTGTCTCACTTTGCATCCATTAAACTGGCTGAAGCTACAGTATCCCGCGCTACATTTGCATGCTAACAGTGACATCCACACCAAGATACTGCTCCTCCTTCCCACTGGAGATGGAGATAAATTGTGGCTTTGTTATAAGAACGAAATACACCCCAAAAAAGGTAAATGAAAATAAACATGTGTTACTCACGCTGGCGCACACTCACTGCGGGTGGTATATCTGTGCGTGGTGCGTCTCTTCATTTCTGCCGAGTAAACAGCTTCCAGATGTAAGAGTTTCCTGCTGGCTCCGCCCAGTCCAGATGCCCAGTCTGCCAGCAAATCTGCCTCAAATTGGGCACATTTGAGCAATCATTTAGTTCCCATCCTCCTGAAGGGGGGAACTTTTATTAATAAAGCCTTTTCATCTCTGTATCTTTGATTAGGATGCATGGTGCTGCGGGGGTGGGGGGTGGGTGGGAGGGGATAATGGCTCAGCCATGTGAGAGCAGATTGGGGGGGGGGATGAAGGTTTTTTTGGGCAGAGCTTGTGTTCGGGGGGGGGGGGGGGGAGGTGTTGTTGTTTTGAACGTGTGTTACTGTACAGTGGAAAGAAAACCGGTGATAGGAAAGGAAGAGGACATCCTCTGTTGTAAGTGGTTCCAGGTTGGCCAACCCCCATACTTACTCGAGCATGTTGCCCTCAGCCACAAACTTTAGAAACTCCTACAATGCCTTAAATCACCCGTACCCCACTACCCCACTACCTCTTATCTCAGGCGGGAGGTTTCTAATTATATTTTTGGCGGTTTTGTAAAAAAGGGCCAGAGGAAGAAATAGAGTTGTCAGTGTGTGTGTGTGTGTGTGTGTGTGTGTTTCTATAATCCAGCCCTTTGCACATTGCATGCGCATTAAGTCCTTTCAAGACCATGTTACTGACATGAATTTAGTGAATGTCATAAATTCATCCCATATTATCTCATTTTCCTGGTAATCTTTAAAGCATTATATTGTTAATATAATTATAATGGGCAAGTGCATCCAAAGTAATACAATAAGATGTCCCCATTTACCTCAGGGGAAATTTATCCATGCAGATATTTTAGCAGATATTTCAGTTCAGGGATTTTTTAATATTTTTCAATACATTTTTTGAGTGCAACAAATAATATTCGATTCTCTTCAATTGTACTGCAGTAGAGCCCAGAAAATTGATGGATATCTCAAATTTCACAGTGATGGATGAAATATTCAAATTGTTACTACTGGGAAAAAATACCCCATTACAAAATGCCTTGGTAAACAAATGGTTCAATCACGCACCATGTGACTACAATGTCAATCTTTCAACCTTTATGTTACAACCGCCTTTGTCTCACCACTTTCCAGTCTGCTGTCACGGGTCCGATAAAGGCAAACCAACGTAAAATCATTTGTAATTCTAAAAGGAAAACCAGTGAAGACGTTAAGTAGAGGTACAATGAGCAGGAAAAATTGGAAAATGCATTTTCCGTGGCTTAAACCCTTTGGTTTTGCATGCAGATCAAGATGGATCCAATAATAACTATTTTAGGGTACTTTATTAACACATCATTATATTTTGAAGGGCCAATTCACAAATCTAAATCTACCAAATAGTTAGTAAACAGTTTGTTGTGGAATACACAGTTTAACGTTTTTTTTCTCCAGATACTAAGAGTAAAAATCATGTGCAGTTCAATTGAGGAAACACGAGTACGTATATACACAACACTTATGGTGTGTTGCACGTAAACTATTTCCTATACTGCTCGCTGAATAGACAGGTAAACAAAGACAGATAATGAGCAGATGGAGATTTTTAGCTCCTTGATCTCAATGACAGCGAGTCCCGGCGCTGCCTGACTGCAGGTCAGCCACAGGGATGACCTGGCGGTGGCCCGAATCCCATTTCTGCATCGCTGCCCCCCTCCTCGGTCTTGAATGACCGTCACTTTTCATTTGGGCCCACTGTGAGACGCTGACATATCCAAAGACATATAGGATTCCATTATTTTCACTCATATGAGGGTGCCACACTTGATTCAAGCAGAGCTGTCACGGCGTACCAGGGGTCCCTCCCCCCTGTACCCACACAGGTAAATACACACACACACACACACACTTCCCATCAACCTGCTCACCTTGAAACCCCGTGCTTTGCACCAACAAAAACGAGCAAATTTCAATGTGTGCATCTATGATTCCTTTCCATTTAGCCTTTAACAAAATGTTTAATGCAACTGCAAACTTAGCTTCTTAGTCTCTATAAAGCCGAGAGAGCCAGAGAGCTCATAATGCTGCTGCCAGTGTAAATCAGACAGATTTCATTTCAATTTCATTTCAAGGGGTTAGCCATCAATAATTAAAAGGATGTGTTTATGACTTACAAAGATCATAATTAATTTGCTCCAGGGATCGAGGTTTTACACAGATTATATCCATCCTGTTCTGTTTTGCTCCTCGCAGGCCCCGGCGTGGCAGAGGGGAACATTGATTAAGATGTGCTTAGTGGATTATAAGCTGCTGTTCCTCAGGCAAGTCATAAAGAATAAAAGCAATCTTTTACCTTTCCACTAAAGCCTGTAGAGTTTTAACAGGCTATGATTCATAAGCCTGTTCATAAGCGGGGCCCTGAACACGGATGGGGGAGATTAGTTCACGACTCGCCTCACGTTTGGCGGCGCGCGATTATTTCAGCGGGGAGAAGAGGAGTGGTTACAGTGTTTGGTCTCATGTTGAGACTTCAGAAATCCTGTGTCTTGCACCGTAGTCTTTTTCCCGTTCAGTGCCAAATGAGGCCGATGAATACATTTCAGAAGCCGAACTTTGGCTTAACTGTAAACTCAGACAGTGTCATTTAATCCGATAACTCCGTGACAAATAGTAGGACATCAGGGTGCTTTTTTCGTGATGAATCAAGGAGCAGTGACGCAACAGCTGGTCTGTGATCAATCCAACGATATATATTCTGCAACATGAGACAAAGGATTAAAACAAAAGCACACCCCAAACGTTGAAAGAAAACACAACCGTCTTTCCCTCATGCTGGAGAAGAGGGGGGGGGGGGTTTGAGGAAAGAAAAAAAAACAAACACAAAGAGAAATACAACATGCTTGTGAACAAAAGAATTAGACGTGTGGGCATGGAGAGATTGCTTTCTTTGCTGGGGTCAGTTGATTTGAGAGGCAGCATTTTTGCTTGGTATACATTATATGGCGGTATGTACATGCTGCCACTATAGCCTGGGGAACTTTAATATGCAGGGATTTGTAAGGCAGAACGAAAAGAAGAAAAAAAAAGCGAGGAGGAGGAGGCGGAGGTGCCGGATTGATTTTCCTCCACTCCTCGGTATGAAAAGGTCACTTTGATCAATGCTGCATAATTGGAACTGTATTAGGATCATATCGGGTCATTTTACTGTTTAATGATGAAATATTAAATATTGGGTAGGTGAGATTGCAGTCATTAGCGAGCTCCTTCATTTATAGCCCTTTAATTCATTTGAACTTGACCCCCAGTCCGATACTTTTGAGTGTGCAGACTTGAAAGCATTCTCTGCTGAAACCACAAGCCGTTGGCCAATTGGATCCACTTACCTATACACATACCTCACTTTGTTAATGGACACGGGAGGACAGCATTCTCACATTACTATATCATTTGACTCTATTAATAGTGTCCTTCCAAGCCACAATGGAACCAATGTTAATTATGACCCATTCAACCCTTTGTAAAATATTTAATACATCAATGTGTTAAAGTCGAGACGTTTTGAATTTCCTGCCAAACACGGAAAGTCGGCGGGCCATGAGAGAAGTCAGACTTCTTTTCCCTTCTGCACGTCACGCAGCAGTGGAGAGTTTCTAATCAGCCTGCTGACCGACGCAGTTCATCAAATCATAAAATAGCCCAAATAGTTCCGCTTGAAACAAATCCTTTATCACTGTCAAACGTGACTCTCTATTCCCTCCACAGTTTAATTCATTCATTTTCTTTCCTTCCAAAGCTCTTCATTATTAACCATGATTGGACATAAAGACAATATGTGGGGAGTCATGCCGCCGCGTAGATGAGTGCTCTTTCTGTAAATGACCAACAGTGGGCTGGTAAAACCGAGAGTGCATCGGGGGCAAAGGGAGGACAGCAAGACGGCTAAAAGCACTTTAATGACATGGTGGGACTCGTGTTTCCTAATGATGCAGGCGAGATTAATTATGCTCTGCGTACGGGTCATAATTATACGAGCAGGCCGGCCGTACCCGGGCACTCTCCTCCAGTGCCTTGAGTTTCAGATACTCAATCATCCCCTTCACATATTTTGCATGTTGTTTGCATTTATTCTGGTTATATATTCAGATCTTTATCTGACTCTGGAAAAGAAGATCCTGCAAAGTTAACGTGTAACATCGCTCCTTTTAAGTTATGATTCGGACGGGAGGGAAGTTTTATCATTAAGTCTGTTGACTATTTACAAAACGATTCTCTGTTTTTTGGCGTGTGTTTTATTGAGTTGCAAGGGAATTATGTACAAAACGTCTGAAAAGAGTTAGAGGTGAAATCTGTCATATTATCCGAATAGATAGGGTATCTCTGCTACTGGGTCCACACCATCTGAATTTAGCAGGGGCGTCGGGCCCTGCAGGACCACCCGGAGTCACAGCCAGAGTAACAAACATAACAAGTGGGATCAGCCGCTTCTTCCGCCTGCCGTGACCCCGGGTGTGGAGGGTGAGATCGGTTAAACTTCACTGGACTTTCTGCAATTTTCCAAAAAAAAAATGAATTATACTTTGATGATGATACGTTATTCAGCGGATGTCTCTGCAACACGATACAGACGCAATGACAACAACGCGAGCTCCTCACATTCAGTTGATAATGTTAGTTCATTTGTTTACGTTTTCATCTAAATGCCGGCTATTTTCTAAACGTTTAAGACACATAGTGATGACTTTCTGCTCTGCATTTTCTCCAACAATCTGTCACAACAAATCAAGCCGTGGCTTTGAAAACTGTAAAGATTAGTTAAGCTCTCTGGGATGGTCACAACCCAGCCAAACAAATGCAAAGTTTATTTAAAATTGATGGAAACATTTAGTTGATACAGGGACCAACATTTGTGTCTGTATTCCCATTCACTTTTGTAAAATTTTCCTAAAAAGTAAAAAATGTTGGATGTTCCTAAATATGTCACACCTGCTTCTACAAATGTCGTTATGAGGTAATACTTGCATTCACAAGAGCCTTAGGGGCCTAAAAGGGAAAATATTACCTCATTGGTAAATTTACTTTATTTGGTACAGTCTCACAGCCGTTGAATATTGATATTGACGTCTATCGTCCATTTGTAAAATTTAAAAAAGTAAATACGGTAAGATTGTGGGTGGATTCATTAATAGCAATTTCCTCTGCAGTCTCTAAATATGCACATTCCGGGAATAATGTCTCTATATACCTTAAATCTGGCATGGGGAATATTGTAAAGTAAAGCTATAATATCGCACTGGGTGGATTTTCTTTACGAAAGACCCGAGAGGCTGCATGAAGGCGCGGGAGGCCATTTTCTTCGAGGTAAGTACACACAGTACCTGATTTGATGAATCTCCATGATGCTCCAGTTATGCATCCTTTGAGAGCACAGCTCGGGGTGTGTGTGTGTGAGTGTGTGCGCTGGGCAGAGGGATGACGGGCTAAGGGGGGATGTCTTAATTCCTTGACATAAACATACACTCAGATTAATGAAGCCTTGGGAGATTGTGAAGAAGTGGAAAAGATTGCTTATCGATCCATATCCAAAATTTTCATGCTAATCCCAGCCAGGAGACAGAGTGTCTGGTATCAGAGTTAATAATCTGATTTCTAGGCTGTCCAGGACAATTCCAGCCAACGTGAGGGCCTAATCACAGCGCCGTCTTCCCTATCCGAGAGCAGCTGCCTTGGCCCCCGCAGCACCTCACCCCCCCCTCCCCTCCAGCCCCCATCAACCGCTTCCCCACGGGCCTCTGGCCCCTGCCACCGGCTCGGACAGTGATGGAGCATATGATAGAAAGACGTTGGCAAATTACATTTTTTAAATTTCACAGCAGATTTGCAGCGGAGAGATTGGTCGGCGGCGATGGCGGCTCGCTAAGTGCCGCGGCGTTGACCTTCGTCCGTGAGCGTGCTCCTGGGATTCCTCTGCATGTTCCCTCCCGATGTTGTTTGACCTCCTGAGCAGTGTTACAAGGTTGGATCTGAGACCTGTATGGCTGGCTAAACTGTTTCATTTAAAAAAATAAAAGTCCCTTGAATATCTCCAAATCTTCATTTTGAAATCTCTAAATGGACTCAATAAATAAGTCAATCATCACGTGGATGCACGTTCTCATGCATCCCGCTTTATTTGCTACTCTCAACATCTCCCATTACGTGTCCTGCTCATAGTGGCCCCCACAAGGCATGTGAGTAGACGTGGGTTGGGCACCCTGAAGGGAGCCAGCTGATGTGTCTTAGTTAGGCTAATATCCTCGCCACACATTTTTCTCTGTTAAATCTTAATCACAGACTTGTCGAGTGTCACTTGACATTTGCATTTTGCGTGGCGGAGCCGCGATGCGCACGGGGCTCACAGCTTCGGCAGCTTCCTTCCACTGAGCGCTTTGTTCGGTCACCAGCTCTCCTCTTCAGCAGGGTGCAGATTTGCGGTGATGAGACTGGGTTTATTCCTTGGAGGCACGCTGGGCTTTGTGTTCTACAGTAGACAAGTCGAGAGTGGCCTCAAGCCACAGCACCACGAAAGGGACATTTCTAAAAGACACACAAATTCAAGCTTTGATGTATGACATATGTACTTTATCATGAAAGCCATACCTCTGCTAGCTGTGGCGAATGGAAACGTGAAGCACGAGAGAAATGGCACAGACACGAGAGAAGAAGCAGTCAACAGCGCTTTAACTTCTCTCAATAATCAATCTCCCCATCTTGATGTTTACAAAAAGAGTCAATAAGTTGAAAGGGAGCTTTGTGATTGGCTTTGATTTCTACTTCCAGTCCAAATTAGGCATCATTGTTTCCATCTCTGTCTCTCCCTCATTCTCAAAATGACATTGACGATGGCTGGCCATCCACATTGGAGAGCGCGTTGTCCGCGACGCGGTGACTCGCCATCCTGCTGGTTGTAAAGCCTCAGTCGTGTGTTTATGGTAACAACTGCTAGTAGGTTTTTACACAGCCAGAAATCCTTGATTGTGCTTCATTGTGACACAAAATGGTACAAAATGGCATTTCTGCTCACTTTCTGAGGTTTAGGATTTCATAATTGTTTCTGTTTTGTTTCTAATCTAAAATTAAATAAATAGTTAAGGAACAGTTAAGACGTATATAGTTAGAACTTATAGTTTTAATGGATTGGACCCTATTAGTGAAGATAAAGTTCTCTTTATCTGCAGCCCTTTTTCAGACTACGTAGTCAAATAGACTTACTGTGGGACAAAAGATGTTGCCCCATATGAAGCTTTAAAATTCTAAATGTATTAAAATCTTAGTTTGACGATGTAGGAAATGTGCTTACTTGCTCCCTTATATAGTATAGTTTTGAACTACAATATGATATTCCACTCAGGTTTGTATATGAAACTATAAGCAGCAGCTGCAAATGGGGGGAAATTAGCGAGACTGTTGCTGTACAAGAGTAACATAATACAGTAAAACTCATTAACCAGTTTCTTCAATACATACAGCCAATGAAAGAAATAAAATAAAGCTATTCTCGTCCAGTCATAGCTTCCTGCAGTCTGGTTGTCCGCGGAGATATAACATTTAAATATCTTTGCTTCAGTGGAGCTGGTTGGGGGATTTTGTTGCCTTTGGTTAGAGCCAGACTGTTAAACCAAGCAAGCAGTTTCCCCCCCCATTTCCATTCTCTATGTTAATCTAAGCAAAAAGGCCTCTGGTTCGGAACAACATTTTTCCAGTGATGAACGGCTCATTTAACTCTTGACAAGATTCTCTGTAAATAAGTGTTTTTTTTCTTTAAATTGTCAACTATTGCTTGGAGTGCCTAATTAATAATGACTTACATGGCAGGGATTATCTCCCATAACTTCAAGTGTCAAAATGCCTGATTCACCAGAAAGCTTCAATGACCCCGAATTTCCTTTGGATATGGCTTTATTACAGGAATGTGTGTGTACTTTGCAGTGATTGTGTATATCGTGTGTGTCTGTCATGTGAATAGCCTCCTGTGGTGCCTGCCAGTGAGAGCGCTAAATTGACAGTAATATTGCCAATAAACCAACAAAACCCGGCCTCCCTCCTAATCTGCAACTGTTTGGGTTAGCACAACAATGTGTGGCCCGCTTTTCCATTGTGCTGCAGCCTTGTCATGGTGGCTCAGGGGAAGATTTATCCATACGAGAGGCTTAGGGAGGCCTGTTCAGATCCGCCAGGATTAGGCCCAGGCTAATACACTGGGTCAACAACACGGTTCTCCTAATGAGACAGGTGTACAGTGCTTACCACTGTCTCTCCACGTAGCGGAGGCTCAAACAAAAGCTGATATCATCCCTCCGGGCTTAGCCCGACTCATATGATATCCCTCAGTAGTAAATACAGTTGCTGCATCAAGCATCCAACAAGCTCGGGGCTGATCCTGGCTGCGCAGCATGCTGCAGAGGTGAGATGTCCATGACCACTTTTGACATTTTAGGGGAATTCAAAATGCTTTTCCTTTTTTTTTTCGTCTCTTCAAAAGCCAGCTTTACAGAGTATAGTTGTAGGTAGAGAATAATTGGGAATACTGGGCTATGTACTCTGGTACTACAATGTAGTGGTGCATATGTTTATTATGTAATGAATGAACATTACTTCCAATGGAAAAGATAAGTTAAACGTGGACATTTACGTTCTAGTGCCTTTCTAGTCTCTTGTGCTCTTAAATCACCTGTCATTCACAACCATTCACACCCGTTCATAAACATCTCATGAACTATCTGAGGCTGCTCCAGCCAATCCGAGTACTACGTTGTACTAAGCAGTATAAATCCCGCATTTAAAACCTCCCTTTAGCTAAAGTTCATGTTCATGTTTATATACACATTTTTAGTATTTATTGGATAATGATTCTACCACAAACTGTCAACATAAATAAAACCACCTGCGAATTAAAGTCAAAAGTCTTACATTTCAGTCATAAGACCAATGTGTTCTAACCAATATTTAAATCTTCAAAATCCTGATGAGCAGTGACAACATGGATGTACAAGTAATGGAGCTGCTGGCCAGCTGGTGATTTTGAGTCCAATCTATTTGCTCTGTTTTTGGTCTCCATCAAGTTGGACCGTAAGTATCCAGCTCCTTTGTTCCACTGTGCTGGCCCGCTAGCAGTTACCTGGGTTCTGAGCAGGAAACGCACTGAAACTGAAAACAAAGCTGTGAGAGCTGCGAGAGTGAAGGAAAAAACAGAAAGGTTGGGGGGGGGGTGAACAATAAAACCAGGAGATGAAAAAAAAACATTGCAGCTGCTTTAAAAATGCATTAAACCTTATAAATAAACGTGGATTATTTTCCTTAAATTAAGGAATGGATGTATAACCAATAGAGCAACATCAAATGGACATTTTAATCGTAGTACATCCAAATTCTCTTTGTTACTTTCCACCAAAATACATTTTCCAAATTTACGTGTATTCATCATTTGATCATTAATTATTGGCAAGTAAAAATACAGACCATGAATAGATCTCAGTTCAACTTCCGGAAAGCTTAGAGGCACATTTAAGCCAATATCTGCTATTTGGTCCTTCCCATCAGGGATTCGTCCCAATTAATCTCCAATCACATGATTCATTGTGTGTTTGGTTGCCGGGATACAAGTAAGTGCTCATCCTCTGACACGCATATCCTCTGATGCCGTGACTTGTTTCTCAAAGACGAGACAACTTGTCAAGAATGTTTTGTAGACTTTTACAACCTCATCCGCCTTTGTGCTTCACAAGTTGCGTTTCCCTCTTTCCTTCACCAAACTCCTCTCACACACCACCATGAAGCAGGAATCAAGCCTCCTCAAACTCCTCCCCATCCTCCCCTCTCCGCCCTGCACCCGCCGCTACCCCTCCACCTGCCTGTCAAAACATTTGTGAAATCCTATTTTCCTTTAATAAAGTATAGTTCTGTCCTGCAGATGTATGCTTGGATAACATGTCATACTCTGTCTTTGTTGAGGATGGCGCCCCTCTGATGTTCTTAGGCAGTGAGAAAATTGCCTTATTGAAACATTGCTTAGAGTGACTCTAATGCCGCACTGAGGGCCGGCATTATGCACATGACATATATCAGGACCTCGGAGTGGAAAACTATGAATATAAAGTAATCACTGAAGGCCCCTACATGTTTCTCCACCGTGATGGCGTTGCTTTTCCTCTAAGCTTTTGTCAAATATGATGATTTTATCATTTTAGACAAAGCATTCTGGTCCGGACGGGCTCCTCCCTCAAGGAATTTGTTACTCTATTTACACACATACACACACACTGACACACTCTTCTTGGCATCAACAGTGTGTGAAAATAATGAACATTATTATTATTATTACATACACTGCCTCATTAATCAATATAATCCTAATTATTAGAAACACCCACTTTAGAAAAATTGATCTCATGTTGTTCAGAGGCCTGAAAAAAACGCTGCTACATTGCAGTCAGTGCAAGCACTTTGAGTTTAATGGGCCAGGCTGTGTGTGTGTGTGTGTGTGTGTGTGTGTGTGTGATGGTGTGTGTGCACGTGAGAGAGAGAGAGAATGTTCTGGGGAGCTGTGTAAACAGAAATACTAAGCTACCCCAAGAGTGCACTTTCTTTGTGAAGTTAAGAGCCGGGTACACATGTTTATTACAATTTCAAACAAAATGCAAATCCCATTAAACAAATGGGGTTGAGGCAAATTAGCCAGGAATTTAATATTCGCCGAGTCTATGATATAGGACATCTTGTTACGAGACAGTGGTCTGAAGTATCAGTCAGGAGCCGAGCCTTTCATCCAAGCCGACTCTCTTGAGGATATTTCTAATTAGCATCATTTGCCTAATACTTCAGGTTAATTAGAATATTTAATTGAATAGCTCTAGTCTTCGGAGATGACTATATTATAATCAAATTAGCACCACCACTAGGCTGGCTATTGAACGTGGCAGACTGCCTTGGCTCCTGGTCTCTTATCTGCTCCATCTCCATAGAGCATTCTCACATACTTAATGGTCCATTTGAACTATGCTATCAACATTTGATTATTCCCGAACAACAAAAGGCAGCCCCACAACCAGTAGGCATAAAAGAAGAGATGATAAAGAAAAGCGCTATGGCTCCCATATGGCAGGTTGAGAGGGGGGGGTAGGGGGGGGGGGAAGAGCATCCGAGCCAGGCGGAGGGGCCTGCGAGGCCATCAGGGAGAGGAGACGACTCGACTCTCACTCTTCTCCTTCGCACCCCTCATCTACACGGCACAAGTGTTTGCCAAGATAAGCAGATGAGGAGACATATGCTCGAGAGGCTTCTGGAGAACTATTGAGCAGAGCTTCAGCAGTCAAACCAGATGAAAGGCGCTCTGCAACCTCGTCGCAGTTTGCCGCCGCGTACAGTAGCGGCGTTTCTCCCTGATTCACCTGCATGGATCGCTTGCGGTTTTTTTTTTCTTAATGCATCCACACACGTACAGCTATTGTTGTGACTAATGCACTCAAACTCTGTGATCCAAGGAAATCAGTAAGCCTGGCTCTATTGTACTCAAACATTAGTGTGCTCTCGTACACAATGACCTGTTTTGCTGAGAGAAAAACAAACTAATGACAAGCTAAATATTACAGTGCGTTCAAATGAAACAAACAGATGGCAGCTAAATTAAAAGAAATCACATATACATTATCTTGGCTTTATGGCTTCACTCTAATTGAGGTGATTATAACTCCTACCTTTCTGCTCTATAATGAAGTGAATTAATTCATTTAGGGTGGAACGTGTTGAAATTGTACTTGCCAGTGTTTCGAGTTTAGCGTTTCAAGTGATAATTTTTGACAGTGCCATATGCTTCACTGGCAATATTTCTTCTTGGTCGAGTTTTATTACATAATTTTATTTGTCCCCGCGCTGATGTCTTTATATATCTGCAAATGCACTCTTGTTGCAAATAGGTAGCCATATGCCACGAGGATGCAGAATAGAGGATGAAAAATATTCCTTAGGCTGTCTGCTAATTTGTTTTCCCGGCTTTGTCTCGCTGTATCGCAGCTGATTGTGCACTGTGGCTATAGTAAAATGATAATGAATAAATGTATGGTTAATTTACTCCCGCCTTCAGTGGAGCCATTGAACATGGAGCCACTAGGAGGAAAGAAAATATAATTGTGGCCTCGGCCCCTCATGTTCTGGGAGTGAAAAGACAAAATGCAATGCAGCAGGTCATTACGGCCCCTTTAACATGGGAGGAATTTAAAACAGGACGTTGTGGCTACTTTGAAATCAGTAGCAGATATTTTGAATAGCTTCTCTATTAAGGATACCACTCAGTATTCATGTGATGATGCTTTGTGTATTTTCAGATTTTACTGTTGCCTCTCTTGGTTCAATATTTACTGTATTACCGGGCAGCTTTAGATATTAACATCATTATTTTTTTTTTCTTTTGTGAAGTACTTTCCACTTGTTTTTTTTTGGAAATGATTCATTTATTGTAGCAATACTTTTGCCATTTCTATCATTATTGCTAATATAAAATGTTTGTTACGAGCGACTGATGTCTATTAGTCTCCATCTGCATCTTCTCCACTACAGTCAATAGCACTAAAGGGATACCCCGACATTGACTGTCATCCCTGATTGTTGAATATAGGATAAGGACTAATTATATGTGTCTCTTGGTGCCATGTAGTAGTGCTGACATCGTCCCCCCCTGTTGTGGCGGAGGACAGTCTGACTCGTCTTGCAAAACAGGCCCAACGTTTCAGTTTCTGAGCGGGACCCCCTGGGCTTCAAATTGCCACATAACGGATGTAGAGTTGAGAGGTAAATGTTGCCTAAGCAGCACTCACGCATTTTCGATCCATATTGTTGTCATTTGGGGAAACAATGGCACAATGATTGGCATACCTCTTCAGCCTGGGGAGAGGACAGTGTATGACGGCTCCATCGCTCGTCACAGAAAGCAGGCAATTAAATGATTTACAAATGCTCTCCATTAAGGTGTCTGTAATAGGAGGCTTTGAGCACTAACATTGTATTTTTTTGCCGCTATTCCTCAAAAGCAATCAATTCTTATTAGGACTTTGAAAACAAGCGGCAAGACCTTTGGTGATCGGGAGTGCCCTTTTAACGTTGAGTTGTTTCCTCAGACACTCAGTGTTGTTGGCGTCGTGAAGCTCTTTGTGCACAGTCGCAAATGAACGGAACACGCCGGCACATATGCTCGGCGCACTGCCTCCACTTTGCATAATTAGAAGGTTCAACTTGTTTGTCCGAGGCTTTGGGGGTTGTGATCATTCCCACAACCATCCCATGTTCTCATAAACATTTCAATTTTAGAATATATTTGAGCGATTTAAAGAGGATTAAAGTCGAGCAATTATATGAAATACTTAATTATGTCAAACGAAGAACAGTTACAGTTTTATTTGGGAAGTGCGGTATGGTTAGTTGAGATGCTCGGATAAAGAGCAGTTCAAAGCGTGCAAAGTCTTGATGCCACATGTTTTGATATTACACTCTACACGGGAAAGAAGTCTGGAGGATCTGAATAGGTCCTTTGGAACTCCATCATATAGACGCAAAGCGCATACAATTCTAACTTTCACAATAATGATTTTGCAACAAAGGTGCACATGTATTTTCTGCCAATGTAGATAACCCAGGAAAATGCATCGAAAACTGAAATCCGACAGGGAGAGGCAGTGAGAAGGAAACCTCTGTGATCTATATTAGGATTGTTTAGAAAAAAAAGCCTCCAGTGGCCCACTCTGTGATGTCCGAACCAGTCAGACCCCAGTGTATGGTCAGAGGCGGCTTGATGCTGGGTTTGATGGAGTATGTCAGTCCAATCAGCCCAGCTTCCAGAGTGTGATTGGGTCTGCCAGCCAGAGAGGCAGCCCTGATATTCGCTCCACAGCCAGCTGACAGCCAGCACAGAGAGCAGCTCATACGACACACTAAAACAGGGCCGGCACACTGAAGGGGGCCACACTCTGCCTGGGCAGAGAAATGTGGAGAGGAGAAAGGTAGGTAGCTAACACTCTCTTCCCCCACCCTGTTACTCTCTCTATATGCCAAAAGCAAAACACACAAAGCTTAAATACATTCATGAATGTGCTGCTAAATTTTTAAACACAGGTTTTTATGAGTAATTGACAATAGATAACAGGTATTAGTCGCTCATCATGAACTTAAGCTTGGTCATTGGCCTCTCATTTAGAACTTTGGTTTGGACTTGCCAGAAGCGGTCAGTTTGATTTTGGTTAGTGCAAAGCGTCTCTCGCAGGCATGCGGGAGACCTCAAGGCTTTGCGAAAGTTCTCTAAGGTTTATGAGCCATGGCAGAGGAGTAGATGACCCAAGATAATTATTATTGAGTTTGTTTTCGCTGCTCCACTGATACTTACCTCTATTCTGACGCCCCATTGACAGTGGGCACTCTCATTAAAGCGAAGGATGTGGCTGGTTGGAAAGAAGTGGCTATTTTCTTTTCACAATCATTTCACCGCCAGTATACACCTGTGAAACTTCCTAATTTGTCGCTGTTAGCACTAGATTTTCATTTCAGAACAACATTATGATTTGGGAACATTTTTATGTAATAATGGTGTGAAGTTAAATAACAAAGTAAGGCAGCATTTTCCATGGCAAAACATCCATATGTTTTTCTCGTTCAGACATTTTTTAATTGACTGTAAACAAGTAAGATAACAGAGTTAACATGACAGCAGAGCAGCATATGAAGTATGGGAAAGTCAAGACAAATTAATCTAATTAAATGCATAATCTTGAAATTAGATGGTCAGGCATGCAATACTATATAAGGAAATTGCTGAAAGGTTTAGGGGCAGACTTGCCTTCTGTTCCATCTCACAAAGAGACATGATATAAATCGCGGTGATATAACGATAAACCCTCGCTCCTCTCGTGATTGAAATCCAAAACAGATGAAACCCAAGACATCTGTAGCTTGTCACGCTGGAGTTAACCAACTTAACTGAAGCAAGATCAGTTATGTGCTTAATGAATTAAGGTATCTCTCTAAAAAAAACTTTGTTAAATTCACATGTATGTGACATGATAATAAACTGGAATAAAGAAAAACGTGAAGTTGACACGTTAACGTTAATTTTGACTAAAATAAACGTACATGAAAGAAAAGACAGCCATAGTTGAAGTTGTTAGCTAGCAATATTTTGATGTGAATATGAATGTCAGTGCATGGTGATAATCAAAATATTAGAAAATATTGTCACTGAAGAATAAATGATCCAATGCCTCTTAAAAACTTAGTAGGTTGTTGCTACTGTATGTGGCCGGGGGACTACTTTACTTTACCTGATGGTTTAGAACAGATCGAATCACAAAAGTAATGAAAATTGGCCTCGGCTTGTCGTCCAAAAATTACAAAATACCTCTAAAATACAATGTGCCACAAAATGTAACAACATGACATACAATACGAATTTTGTATTTAAATTAAAGGAGATGCTTTTTTTCTTGATTTTCTCACAATTTGGTATAGCAGAGCATTCCGATTCGGGTACACAAAGCAGTCACAGCCACAGCCTTTCAGTGTAACTGAGTAAAGCTATTAAAAGACAACACCTTGATTGATATGTATGTATATATTTTTATTGTGGGTGTGACTCAACAGCCCATAAAACGTATGTATGTTTGAATCAACAAGAAAAAATTCATCACATACGAATAGCATAATAATTAAAACCAGTTGTACACAGGTAAAGAGCCTAAATCCCATCCAAGATTGCAGACACAGGCTGTTTCTATCTGTGTTTCCATATGGGCTTGTTGTTGGTCCTTCTTGAGCATCATCATGCTGAGACACGTTGTCCACCTGGACCACTGTGGAGTGCATGAAATAATAAAACTAATAACACTTTCTTAATACGCTATTAAATAAATCAATTAGATGTGGAATGATATCTTCTGTCACTGCCTGGCTAACTGTGAACTATATTATCCGCCTTGTGCATTATGACATTCACATTGAGAAGATACAGCTTAACTTATAATACAGTGCAAGATTAGATGGTGCTCCTTTAACATAATGGATAACTTACCCCCACTGTGTAAAGGCCAGCCTCGGGGGCCACCCAGACTGAAAAGGATGAAAGGGCATCCTGCTCCCTGAGCGGCACTGAATCACTGTCATCCTCAAGAGGTCCAATGTAAGCAGAAAAAAAGCGTGATCCTCGGGAGAGCTCAGACTTCACTTCACCCTCACTGTCATCATGGCCGAGCCAAGAAAACGACTCAGAACAGCCCCAAACCAACCAACAGACCCTGGTGTGGCTGGAGTGGAACCCTTGTGACATCCAACATGCTCTGTGGCAAGACACATAGACCACTGCCGGTGTGGTGTCAATCAGTTTGACGCGCTGCGCACGTCTCCTCGTAAAAGCCGGTGGAAGTTAAGTGGTCATCTGCTGTGACTAAAGAAAAGTGGTTGAAGAACAGTTTGGACATTTCCGTTGTGTGTGTGTGTGTGTGCAGCCCTCATAGAATAGAGGCAACTCTGTACGTACTATATGATAAGGTGAAGGAAACGGCACCCTTCGGAAAGAATATATTCATGTCAGCATAAATTAACAAGTCTGTCTTTTCGGTCAAGAAGTCTAACAGCTGGGTAACAGATATCTCCCATCCAAACATAGTTTTTCCTCCCTTGGTCTTTGCTCTGGGACACTATGTAGGAGCGTTTGTCATTGGTTATCAGGGGATGATATATAATCTAGCCTGCAGAGGAACATGTGCTGTGCTTTAATCTGGAGCGCATAGGCCAGGATTCATGGCCAGCAGCTGGAGAAAATCACGAGAGACGAAGAGTCCGGGGTGGAGAAAGGAGACACACTGGCCCGCCTGCTCGGCAGATGCTGGTTCTTGTTATCGGCCCTTTCTCCACTCATTTATGTGCCGACTTACAACCCGACACCCTCTTTTTACAGTTACTGCTCCTTTGCCCGCAATGACATGTTTGTATGAATAGATTTTCTTTTGCTCATAGACAATGAACTCAATAGCACATTCTGGTATTGTATCAGAATTGGAAATAACTTATTAATCATGAACAGCCAATGAATATTCAGCCAATGCATTGATGAAGTTCCTCCTCGAAAACCATGTTTTCACTATCTGTGTTAGAGATATCTGCCTTTTCACCTTGGTACTATCACATGACACTCTTTTAGTGCTCAAAGCTCCCAAAAAATTCATTTGAAAAATGAAACTTCCCAGAAATCCCAATCCGGTTACAAAAGATTATCCACAGACTTTTCTGTGAGACGTTTGATGTAGGAAGCATTTTCACTCTGTCAAACGACAACTGCCAACGGTGCAAAGGGGCCGAGAGGCCTTTGCTTGAGGCAGCTTTTAGCGTGCTAAAAGGAGCTAATAAGTAACAAAGACAAAAGGTAAGCTTGGGTTGATGACAGTATCATGGTGTGTTTTCATCCAACTGAAAAGGCAGTGCAGGAATACTACAGAGAATCTCTGAAAAGCATCATGCGTAGCCTACTTATCAAGGAGACTTGAAGTTGTGTGATAAAAGTCCAATGTCCAAGTCCAATACCAGCCCCCATTGTCTCAGATGCAGGAAAACCCGGGCACAAGCTCCTCGTCTCGTCTCCGCCTCATGTCCATACATTAGTTTCTCTTTTACGCCCCGGTTTCACACTGCTGCTCTTATTGACAAGCCCCTACTGTGATATTTATGTCACATATTTAATATGGACACGGGAATGATTATCAAATCCATAGATGCCAAGGGAGTCCTATCGGCCTTAAATAATGGATGAGCAAGGAAGCGACTCAATTTGCGAGGCCGCACAGAGAGACGGGGCGAGCCGTAGCCATCGACCCCTCCGCCCAGCCCCATCGCTTCCTCCCTCTCCGGAACGTCATTATTCTGGTCGATCTTTTCTCCCCTCGCTTGACATCATTCAATGTAATCATCCTTCAATAAAAAAAACCTGCTTGTAATAAAAGGAACAACCCGGGTCAATAGACAGAATATGGAGAAGGATGACCGTGTGCAGGGAGACAGCGTATAAATGAGCCTCTTTATCAAAGCGGAAGGCCGCCTGGTGCCTTAACGGGAATTCGACCGTGACTGGAGTTATCATTACTGTTGCCGTTCGTATCATCGGCGTTTGCGCCCTGTGAATATGAGGAAGAATGATGGCTACATTAATGAATCAATGGGTTAATGAAGCAGCCATTGTGTGTGTTTATTGAAATGCGCTGAGGAAAATTGAAGACTTCTGCAGTGCGTCTGCGCTCACTGTTCTGCTGTCATTCTACCGGATGAAGGACATCTCCTTTTTCTAAAACACGGTGATTGGCGTCTGTCATGTGACGGCCGCTGCACATGAAACTGCATTGTATGCAAGGAAACTAGTGCTGGAGATGAGAAAAGAAGAACAAGGGAAACAAAGGTCACACTTTTGTCAACATGCTGTTTTTCAACCGGCACCACCAGCCAGTCTGGACTGAGGATGGTTCGAGGGTCGAAATTAGCTGACAGGGTAATTTTGTCAGGACGACATGCAGAGCTGCTGATTATCCCCGAGATAGCATCATTTTTGTTTATCAAAAAATGTTAATTGCCTGTTTTTTACGAGTAGGAAAAGCTTAAAAGTTAATAGGAGAGACTAAATAAACACAATGCAATTGCATGAGGCTGTAGAAGTTGGTAATTAATTTGTGGCCACCCCTGAGCTAATTAGCTAATATAAAGCAGGAAAAAAAGAAGTTAATGAAGCTTAATGTAACTGATACACTGAAAAGTTTAGACTAATGAATTTATGAATGCGTGAGGAAATCAACCTCACACGCGAGAGAGGCCCCTCCCGGAGATGGAAAACTCAGTCGTTGCAACTTGATCACCTTTGATGCAATGGAAGAGTTTAGCGCTGTATAAAATTCTTAAGCTCTGTGTGTGAAAGCAGAATTAGAAGTAGCGCTCCCATGCTGTGCGAGAGATGGTGGACCGTGGGAGGGCCCATTCCGGCCCAGCGGTTAAATTGTTTTGTGAACCCTCGCGGCGCAGCTGGTCCGAGGATACAGGAGCGAGTGTATTGGGAGGTCTGGGGAGGTCAGTTTGGTGTTGGAAAAGGAAAAACAAAAAAATGATAATATGCTGTTATCTTCCTGTGAGTCTCGTGGTGAAGAATGTCACAATATCTGCTGCTTATGTCAGCGGCCGAGGTGAAGAAAAAATAAGTTATGTTGCCAACAACGCCACCTAGGTAAAGGCTAAGAGCCCTAGGAACTCAACTAAAACAAAAGTCCAGGTTCTTTATATTTGGGGGAGAGCAGTGACATAATGACCCAAAAGGAGACAAGGGCGGAAATACTAATAAAAAGGTATTTATTTTAATATAAATGCTTAAAATGTATCCTAAACCCTAAAATAGTCCATCCAAGGCCACCACAGCAGAGTCCCGCACGTAGATCTCCCACCAGCCACAACACTGGGTTGACAGCCGCCCTCTACTGCTCCTGCTGCTCGTGCTGCTCGTGCTGCTCGTGCTGCTCGTGCTGCTCCTGCCGCTCCTGCCGCTCCTGCCGCTCCTGCTGCTCCTGCTGCTCCTGCTGCCACCACAGCTCCAGCTCCAGCTCCCGCTCCAGCTCCCGCTCCAGCTCCAGCTCCAGCTCCAGCTCCAGCTCCAGCTCCAGCTCCAGCTCCAGCTCCAGCTCCAGCTCCAGCTCCAGCTCCAGCTCCACACTGCCACGTGTCCTCTCTCTGTTCTTTCTGCTTCCCCCAGTCTCTGTCCACCTGTCTTAAAAAGGGAACAGCCCCGCCCTTGGCAGTTCTCCATTGGTCCCTTTGCCAATTAGCGGCTGATTGTTGGTGTGTCAATGGGGCAGATTGTCAATTAAGGACACCATGCCAATTAAAACTGCAAACAAATTGCCACACAAATCATGCAAGCAAACAACAAAAACCATGCAGTAATATCAATAAAATAAACCAATAAACATGCAATTGTCCACCCCGTGACATACCCCCCCACTTAAATGTAGGCAGTCCCTGCCACTGGACAAGCCTAGTCTCGATATCGGCCTGGTGGTAGTCCACGGGTAGTTCGTGTCGACCGGCGGAGCACATTCTCCACTACTCCTGCTGGTTGTTGTTGTTGTTGAGGCAAAAAGTCTGCCCCTGCTTCTGGGGGCACCACATAAAATCCAAAACATACAGGGTCTACTTCCGCCCCTGTCTCGATTCTAGTTTCTGGTTCAGGGGGGACATGGACAGGGGTTATACAAAGTTTCAAAGCATTCCTGTGCTGGGTTCTTTCCTCCCCCCCACGCTCTGGCCTAACTTTATACACCACTCCAGAATCGCCCACAAGGCTAACTACAACATAGGGCTCTGGATTCCACCATGACCGTAGCTTCCCTTGCCCCTGTCTGTTCCTATCTCTTACCCACACTCGTTCACCTGGGAGGAAGGATAACGCCTGGGCCTTACGGTCGAAGTTTCTCTTATCACGTTCAGCAGCATGACCCATCCTACCTCTTGCGAGCTTGTAGGCTGAAGTTAGCTTATGATGATGGTCTTCCACCCACCCACTAAGTGTCAACTCGGGTTGGTGGGGCGCTACTCCCAGCTCGACGTCTACTGGGAGTCTTAGATGGCGGCCAAACATAAGGTAGGCTGGGGCAAAACCTGTAGAACTGTGGACAGTATTGTTGTAGGCTTGTAACAACTCAGGAACATGCTCTGCCCACCTATTCTGCCTTTCACCCTCCAAGGTGCGCAATAAGTTTAGCAGAGTCTGGTTCATCCTTTCTACCCTACCGTTTCCGGCTGGATGATAGGGGGTTGTTCGACTCTTCGCTACTCCATACATAGCGCAAAGCTGCTGCATCAAAGTGGATTCGAAGTTTGGGCCCATATCGGAATGGAAACGACCTGGGCAGCCGAATGTCTGAATGACATGAGTCCATATTGCCTTGACTGTAGTCTTCGCTGTCTGGTCTCGAGTTGGTACAGCCCATGCGTAACGGGTAAACATGTCAGTCATCACAAGGATATTTTGGTACACGTCTGTAGGGCTACCAAGAGAAAGAAAATCAAGGGCAACTACCTCAAGAGGGTATGACACAACAATTGGGTTCAGGGGTGCCTTAGCCTCTACTTTGTCTTTCTTCAAGCTACACATGACACACCCCGAATGAAACCCCTGCACCTCTTCTTCCATACAAGGCCAGTAGAAACAGCGTCGAATATTGGCCAAGGTCCTCTCAACCCCTGGATGTCCAGCTGCCACATGGTACTTCTGCCAGACTTCTTGGCACCTAGCTGTTGGACACACAATTTGGGATCGTAGCTCGTGAGTGTTAGGGTCTATTACCTCCCGGTAGAGGACCTGTTCTCGGATAACCAATTTCTTCCATTGTTGGAGGATCCTTCTGGTCTTATCGGTCATAGCCCTTTTCTCTGGTCCTTGTGGAGGAAGTCCCTGGCCCACATACCTCTTGACGATGGCAATGTCAGGGTCATCCTGTTGCCAGCTTCCCCACTCTCCAGATAGCAGTGCCACTCCGTCCTCTTGGTCGAGCCTAGCAGTGGTGAGGTCGACCCTAGCCGATGCTCTGCCTGTGGACATGGACACTTGGGGGAACCTGGACAGGGCATCAGCGTTAGCATTCTCCTTTCCAGAGCGGTACTTCACAGTATAATCAAAAGAGGCAAGTTGTGCAACCCACCGCTGCTCCACAGCGCCCAGACGAGCAGTCTGTAAGTGAGCCACTGGGTTGTTGTCTGTGAATACTACAAACTTGGCTCCGGTGAGGTAGTCTTTGAATTTTTCCACAACAGCCCACTTTAGGGCCAAAAGTTCTAACTTGAAAGAGCTATAGTTTGAATCATTCTGTTCTGCCGGGTGCAAGCTACGGCTAGCATAAGCGATTACCCGCTCTTGGCCCCCTTGCACTTGGGCAAGGACTGCGCCCAGTCCTTTGTTACTGGCATCAGTATACACTACAAAAGGCAGCGTGAAGTCTGCATAAGCTAGGATTGGAGCTTGGGTTAGGGCAGCCTTCAGTTGTTCAAAAGCAGATTGGCATTCTTCTGTCCAAATCACCTTCTGAGACCCTGACCTTTTATCAGTGGGAATACCTGCTAAAAGCGCATTCAAGGGTCGGGCAATCTTTGAGAACCCCGATACAAAACGCCTATAATAACCTGCCAACCCTAGGAAGGCTCTAACCTGTTTGGTGGTCGTTGGGGGACTCCATTCAGTGACTGCAGACACCTTCTCAGGATCAGGACGGACGCCTTCCTGGTCGACCACATGGCCTAGAAACTTCACCTGTTGCTGCAAGAGTTTACATTTGCTGGTTTTAAGTTTCAGACCATACTTCTGCAGTCTTTTAAACACCTCTTCCAGATGCTGCAAGTGAGAGGGGAAATCTTTTGAATAAACAATGATGTCATCCAGGTAGACCAGCAGAGACTCTGTTAGTTGCCCGCCAAGGCATCGTTGCATAAGGCGCTGAAAAGTAGCAGGGGCATTACAAAGGCCAAATGGCATCCTATCAAACTCGAAAAGACCCAGCGGTGTTGTAAAGGCGGTCTTCTCGCGATCTTGGGGGTCCATTTCCACCTGCCAGTAGCCACTTGCCAGGTCCAAGGTTGAAAACCACTCAGCCCTATATAGGGTGGTAAGGGTCTCTTCAATTCTGGGGAGGGGAAACGCATCCTTATGAGTCACAGAGTTCAGTTTCCTGTAATCCACACAGAACCTCAAACTTCCATCTTTTTTCCGAACCAGCACAATAGGTGAGGCCCATGGACTAGAGCTCTCTCGAATGACACGGTTATTTAGCATACCTGCTAGCAGACTCTTCATATCTTTATACAGAGTTGGAGGTAAGGGCCGGAACCGGTCTCGAATTGGAGCCGCATCACCCGTAGGTATTCTGTGTTGGACAATGTTAGTCCGACCAAAGTCATCGTCGTTGGCGGCAAAAACATCACTCCACTTCTTTAATAGAACACCAAGGTCCACCCGTTGCTGCTCAGTTAGATCAGGCCGGTCAACCGAATTGTTAACCCACCAGTCTGGATTTTTACCTTCTGGGACCTCAGAGGCCTCCACAACGCCAACCTGAACTACCCCCTCCGAGTCTTGTGTTAGGCTCAAATTCTCCTTTCCATACAAGTCCGCCTCCTCTACTTGGCTGATAGTCCCCAACTTCTGGTATCGGCCTATGGACAGACTGTATGGGTGAGGATTACAAAGGCGAACAGGAAGTCTTCCTTTCCTTACCGTTACCACGGATCTTGCAGTGCCAACGGCACTGGTGTGTGGGAGGGGTTCCACCAGTCCACAATAATCAGTCCCTTTCGGGCCCATACAAGCACGACCCCATATTACCACTTCGGTGAAGGCTGGAACACATACCTTCTGGCGGGTAGCGGGACGGATATAATGCGTGGCCAATTCACCTGTTGAGACGCTGATCCGACGGCATGTAGCAAAGGCATGACTCCAAGCCTTTTGAGCCTGAGGGCTATCACAGGGCAATGCAGATCCCCCTGTATTCTGGAAAAGAGTCTTCCAGCAAGCACCAATGACATTCATTCCCAGAATCAAGGGATTGGTTGAACACTCGTTTTTTACAATGACAACACCCCTATTCGGTATCTTAATGTGTCCCACTTCGAAGTTCATCACTGCGTAGCCTATATACGGGATATCCAAGCCATTAGCCGCCTTGAGAGTCAATACAGCAGAGGTTCCTCCCACCCCCAGCTTACAATCAGGGAAATGTCGTTCCAGTACTTGCTGTTGCATTAAAGTTACTTGAGACCCAGTATCCAGTAACCCTGAGAGTTCTACCCCATCTATGCAAACCTTTACTAGTGGACAATTTCCTACAAAAGTTGGGGCGGCCCCTAAATTGGCTATACCGTCTGACCCTACTACTCGGACCTCAGGAGCAGGGCTAACTAGTTTAAAGCCAGCTGGGTTTCTGAAGTTCTTCTACAAAACCTTGCCACATGTCCCGGCTGTTTGCAGCGACGGCAGATAGGCCTACCTTCAGTATCCCATGTATTGGAGCAATCTGATGTAGCTCGTCGTCGCCCGCCTACTGGTGGAGGATAAAGGGAATGGTTAGGTTGCATAGGCTCTAGGAGAGGCCTTAGTTCCTTAACGATCTCCTGAGTCAGCCCCTTCATCTGGCCCGCAACTTCTGCCATAATCTCATCCTTCAAGGCTTGTTTCCAATCCCGTTCCGATGTCAAGGGCTTTACTGCCTGGGATTCTCGCACAGCAGAACACTCTGCTTCAATTTGCCTTTTGCCACCATGCTCGTCGTCTAGCAGCATCGCCTCCTGGCGTAGGTCATCGAAACTCCGTCCCGGGTTACGTCGGGCATAGGTTTTTAGGTCCTGGGCCAGGGCGCCTTCCTCCAAGCCGAGTAGAAACTGTTCGCGCAGATTGCTTTCTGTGGGGGCGTCATCTGGGCTGCGTTGCTGTAGCCTGCAATATAGCCCTCGCAAACGTAACAGATAAGTTTTCACAGTTTCCCTAGGCCTTTGATGACACTTATAAAACTGGGCCCGCAATGCAGGAATAGAAGTTTGTTCCCCATAGAGTGCATCTAAACAAGTAAATATTTTAGCAACTCTATCGCGCTCAGCCTCAGCCAGAACACCAACCTGTTGTTTGGCTTCCCCCCCTAAAGCTCCCAAAACAATTTCTATTTTCCTTGCTTCAGGAAATTCCTGAATACCTAAAAGTCCCTGGATCTGTTCCTTCCAATCCCCATATTGTAGACTGCCATTAGGGCCTGTATATTTGGGCACCCAGGGGGCACCAGCATATAAGGGCATCATCATCATTGCTAGGTTAAACAACAATCCTTTAGGCCACTGTTCACTGCTCCCAAAAAATCCAAATCCTGCCGACAACGCCAAATTTATGTCAGCGGCCGAGGTGAAGAAAAAATAAGTTATGTTGCCAACAACGCCACCTAGGTAAAGGCTAAGAGCCCTAGGAACTCAACTAAAACAAAAGTCCAGGTTCTTTATATTTGGGGGAGAGCAGTGACATAATGACCCAAAAGGAGACAAGGGCGGAAATACTAATAAAAAGGTATTTATTTTAATATAAATGCTTAAAATGTATCCTAAACCCTAAAATAGTCCATCCAAGGCCACCACAGCAGAGTCCCGCACGTAGATCTCCCACCAGCCACAACACTGGGTTGACAGCCGCCCTCTACTGCTCCTGCTGCTCGTGCTGCTCGTGCTGCTCGTGCTGCTCGTGCTGCTCGTGCTGCTCGTGCTGCTCCTGCTGCTCCTGCCGCTCCTGCCGCTCCTGCTGCTCCTGCTGCTCCTGCTGCCACCACAGCTCCAGCTCCAGCTCCCGCTCCAGCTCCCGCTCCAGCTCCAGCTCCAGCTCCAGCTCCAGCTCCAGCTCCAGCTCCAGCTCCAGCTCCAGCTCCAGCTCCAGCTCCAGCTCCAGCTCCACACTGCCACGTGTCCTCTCTCTGTTCTTTCTGCTTCCCCCAGTCTCTGTCCACCTGTCTTAAAAAGGGAACAGCCCCGCCCTTGGCAGTTCTCCATTGGTCCCTTTGCCAATTAGCGGCTGATTGTTGGTGTGTCAATGGGGCAGATTGTCAATTAAGGACACCATGCCAATTAAAACTGCAAACAAATTGCCACACAAATCATGCAAGCAAACAACAAAAACCATGCAGTAATATCAATAAAATAAACCAATAAACATGCAATTGTCCACCCCGTGACACTTACATGACCCCACCCCACCCCCCCTCAGCATCCAACAGCATCTACATCTGTCACATCCTCTAGCAGTGAAAGAGGAGACGTCCTCATTGTGATGTTCATACCTCTAACACCTGTCTGTCTATTCACCTCTGATGTTCATGTTAAGAAACAGCTTATTATTTCAGTTACTACGGTGATGACCCCAGAGGACATTACTTACACTCAATAGGGTCACAATAGCATTTGTGTTGACACCATGGATGAAGGTTCATGGGTAATTATAGGGCCGTGATGAGGCCTGCTAGTGAGGGGGAGCCGGAGCGGCAATCAGGTAATTGCAGCTTTCATAAATGCAATTAATCCCAAACGCAAAGGCCAGCAGTGGACTAGCTCACCGTCTCTTCACACTGACCTGCAAAGCTTTTGCGTGCTGACACGCGTCTTCATGAGCTGTGGGGAAGCATAATGGGTGATAAGGCAGCAACGCTCCCATCAACGCATCCCTGTCATATTACATAAATCAGTGCTCCAAACGGACAGTTTCCTTCCTCCTTCGCGGTTTACAGCGGGTAATTTGTCAATCACGCTATGATGGGGCGGCACAGATGCTATTAATACGATATATATATAATAGATTTACACGTGTCAGAGACTATATTGTTGTGTCAAAACCGGGAATCTGACAGTTGAGCTGATGTGTCTCATAATCTGTACTCTGCATAGTCAGCACAACCAGAGAGAATGTTGTTCTCTTTGGTGGCTTTTACTCTGACACAAGCAAATGCAGCACAAACTCCGACAGGGATGATACATTTTGTATTGATTAGGTCAATGTGACATCTCTTCACCGCAAATCGTTTTTTTTTGTGGGCTAGCTTTCTAGAATAAGCTCAAAGAAATGGTTCCTAAAAGTTGCACTCCACCAAGTAAACATCTGTAGGGTTATTGTTCAATTGTTGTATATAAAATACAATACAACCAGTGACTTTTTTAACATTAAACAATATTCATACTGAGCTAAGGATACAGACAGTAAATGAATGCTTAGAAAAAGGGAATGGTGGTGTTGGACAAGTGTAATATAACAAATATTAAAACAAATTGATTTGGATGTATTTTAAATAGCAATAAAAATGGCTAATATATGTAAAGTTTTGTTACTAACCAATACTGATACCACACTTCCGTTACATTCTGTTCACAGAGGAGTTCCCAGGTACTTTTCATTCTCACTACATCTATTTCAGATAATTACATTTTATAGGGATCGGGCTGGTGTATAACCATAGTCATTGTTGCACAAAAAAGCTGCAACGGCAATCTGAAGCAGCGTGCTCCTGGATGAACAAACATAGCCGTCGTCTTAGCTCAGCTCCGATCTATATGAAACGCTGCTCTCCAACCTGTTGAGAGGCATGTCGAAAGCTCCGTCGCAACAATTTGTCCCTTAATACGAGACTCCACAGATACATTTGAGGCTGATTCACACATAGCCAGACTGACAAGCAGATACATGTCATCGAAACCAAAAAAAAAGAGAAAGCCGAGTGAATTGAGTGTGTGTCGCTGTAGTGAACCCCCCCCGCTTTGTCCTCTGTAATAGCCGTTGCATGGACGTTCATGGAAAACAACGGATCTGTTAATGGGTCAAATACTCATTTCATAAAAGCCTGCCGCAGAAAACCGAAACATGATAGGTCAAATACAGGTCTAAATGCCTTTTCCAGTTTTCCTATTTTCTCATTTCACATATCCGTCTGGTGTCCGCGCTCTCCCGCCTCTGTAATGGAAAACTATTGCAGAAGCATTTCTCCGTCAGCCGGGGTCACGGGGGTCATCACTGATGTCACTCTCAAAGTAACCAGTGGCAAATAGGTCCTGACATGTGCTCTCCAGTGAGAGAATGAGACTGGACAGCTCCTCTGGCTCTTTGCGACTGATAAGCCATAGAAAAGAATACGTGGGGCTGGTAGGATCGCAGACACAGCCTCGGCCTTTTGAGAGACTAATACCAGCTGCTGCATTAAGGAACAAACAGCAACTGGGTGATGGGGAGACACGTGTTACCGGTTTTTTTTTTTCCTCCCACAATCCAGTCCGTGAATTCAGAATGTGTCTGTTGCACCTCCTTTATATTCTATATTCACCTAAAATAATCTGTGATGACCAATATGTATTTCCCCCCTTGTGCCCTACAACAAGTGGCACTTGTCCCTCTTTCTCTCCTCTTTCCATGTCCTTCCCATCTTTGTCTCAAGTGTTAGAGCGTAACAAATTCCTCTTGTTCCCCCGTCATGGGCATGTCACGTAGCGTGTGATTCGCTCCACGCGTCCCGGTCTAGTAGAGAGATTCCTTTGCCTGTTTGTTCCGTACAGGCGTGCAGTGCGTCGTCATGCGGCGTGACGGCTCACTCTCCTTTACAAAAAAAAGAAAAACATAGCAAGGGTTGATTTGGGTTAAATTTAATATCAATCTCATCTCGTCCCTGCGTGACTCTCCGCCAGCGCCGGTCGGAGAAAAGGATGACTGAATGAGCAGGAGACTGGCGCTCTGAAAGAGCAAATGGCTATAAAAAATATATATATATATATATTTTCTGACAGATGTGTCAGCAAGATTGTCAGGCCTCCATGACAGCAAATCCATGGGCCTAAAAAGAAGAAAAAAAGAAAAAGAAAAAGAGCCAAGGGTTAAGAAGAACCGAGAACCCTGACAAAGCGTAAAACAGGAATCCTCGGAGTGGATTCTTACCTTTCAGCTGTCCATAACGCTATTTCATACCAATTATTGCCCCCACTGAGCAGGTGACAGGCTGGAAGCGCCGCGCCAACTCCCCGGTAATCCTGGAATGACGGATCGGGAGGGAAGCCTTGCAGTGATTTGTGACAAAGTAACTGAACATGGACTTCTGTACTTAGAGACGTGAGAGCAGTTTGTCTTCATGCTCATAGCAAACACTCTCCACTTTGATTTGATGCATGGGTTTTAGTCCGCCTCACCAATATACTCCCCCCCCCCCCGGCTTAACGGGGGGGGGGGGGGGGCATCGCCTTCCAAGTTCTAAATTGAAAAAATTGCTGTAGTGTGTCCATTCAGTATTTACATCGTATCCATCGATAAAAGATGATGTTTTTTTTTTTTTTGCTGTTGTGATATTATCATTGATATCACCATCATTCATTTGAACGTGTGGCTTCCTTTAATCTTTGCCTTTTGGTTTAGTTGCATTTCCATTCTCATGAAACAAACTTGCCCGGCATCGTTTGACAGGAGGCATATTCACAGACAGCCCATAAAGACGTTGCTTTGTTTAACAGTTACCCATAAAACCCCCAAAAACCTCCCTTGCTTGTGATTTTTTTTCCTTCTCCCAAGCCCTGAAGTCTTCCCGCTTGTTATATTCCCTCCACATCAATATGTCACCTGGTTCCGCTGCAGCAGGATGTCAACTTAATGCAACTCCGGGGTTAAGAAAACACCATCTCCGCCCCGCTGACTGATGGCCTGCCACCGCTCACACGAAAAAAAAAAAGTTTAGAAATTTGATCCACCTGTCATCTTGGCGGTGATTATGAATCTCTTTCCTCCAGCTGCAGCGTAGCTTGGCCACGCTCGGCGTCAGTGCAATGGATGACAGAGCAGACTTCAAATCACTCCAAGTGAGGAGCGGGACGGAAGGAATCCAGCTCGTCTAGATGTAAACACCTGGGCCCGGTGGTGGGCTTAGAAAAATATACACCCGTGTTTATGAAACTATTGTAATCTGATGTCATTTATAGCAGTCGGAAAAGTCCATTAAAGCTTCTGGGTGATTTTTGAAAAAAAAAACACAATGCCAAATTTAACAAATCACCTTATCGGCTATATCTTGCCATTTTTCTCACCCACTCCCACCTTCTTCTTTTTTTTCCTTTTCATCCCTGGATGAGCCAACACAAAAAGAGAATACGTGTTTCTTTATCTCCAGCCGCACGCTGAACTGCAGATGACCTTCTGAGTCAACTGCATTAGCTTTGGGGTGGTCAGACTGAGTGTGTGTGTGTGAGGAGAGCAAGAGGGGGGGAGAGGGGGATGGGGGGGGGGGGGGGGGATTTTTCATGCTCTCCATTACAGTTGTTTAGGCTAGAGGGGTTAACGCAATGAGGCTAAGTAAGTTTGAACTGTGAATCACATCAGCAGACTTGTGCATTCACTTATGCACAATTGCAAATGCACAGTCCAGAGGTAATCCCATTACCTCAGCTTGGGCCTTATAAATTGCAGCGTGAAGGCCTGGTGAGCAGTAGTAAGGGCTTCTTAATTTATCAAGCTGCTTTTTTTTTTTTAAATACCCACAATTATTAGTGAAAGGCGCCATTACAGTAGGCTTGATTCATTTCGCTCACTTATACTTTCTCTGAGCTGGTAGTACTCACACAAGCATCAAAGCCATTTTTCAACCCTCCGCTTTCTTAAAACTGCTTCAGAATATTTCCTTGACTGAGCTCCCCCATGTTATTTTTTTCTTCCCAGATACAGCCAGAGACTGATTTATTATAGATCTTCTTTGTTTTGATTGTTTCACTGAGAAGCAGGATGGGAAGACGGGACCTCCAGCTGCTCTGGATGCTTGGGAGTCCTGGGAGCCCTGGCCCGTCTGCCCTCCCGACTGGCCCAGCCAAGTGGGCATGCGCAGTGGTGGGGCCGCGGCGGGGGGTTGATGGGGCTGCAGAGGCTGGGCCAGAGAGGCCACAGATGCCTTAAACGACTTGGCACGATGGGATGGCGAAGGGTTAGCAGCACGACTCGCAAGTAAATCAAAACACTTTGTCAGTGATATGTGAAGAGGAGTCGGGAATGTTGTCAGAACCTCAAAATGCAATGACAGACACTGTAGTTCTGTAGAACTATTTACATTTTAATTCAGTTCATGGTGTTAAACTTGTGAGGTCTTCCTTCCTTCCACACGTTGGAACCAGGGTGATCCCAGTTAGCATCGGTCGACTTTCTCAAAACAGACGCCTGAGGGGGTGGGAAACCAGCATTTGAGTCCAAGCACCCATGATACCAGACCACCAGAAGGCCCCCCATTAGATAGTAATTCATGCGAAAGCTGTGGGACCCCCATATCATTATCAAGCAATGGGCCCTGCCAGCTTTTCGGTCGGGACACAGTCTGGTGTGATGCACGTCGTTTGACTTTGAGGGAAATAAAACTCTTTTGTTAGAAATGTAATAGTTTGTCCCTTTCAAGTCATTTCAAATAACGTCATGAGTCATTCATCTCGACAATGCTTTACTCATCGCGGCTCTTTTTTTATGTGGACCACTGACCCATCAAGTCTTGTGATCATCATCTTTAAACATAATCAATTCCATTTGCTCTGATTTTCGTTGCTCATACTGCAGCATACACATGTGGTTTTAATACTTTTTTTAATAAACAGTGGCCTTGTATCAATGCGCAAACATGAAATGGACTTGACGAAGACATAATACATCAGAGATACCCTACACCGTAACAGATCACATGTTGCATTTATATAAATTCACAAAAACAATTCATCAGTTTACAGCAGCACGGAATAACTTGAATGCTTCTCTAGTGAGAAACGCTCTCCTGTGACTCAAGCGCAGCAGCACTCAGTGTGACATGCAGGAAAAATGTAGGTTATCAGGTGGGACTCGAGGAGAGAGCGAGAGAGAGAGAGAGAGAGAAAGAGAGGGAAAAATCCAAACTAGTCTCTTTAACTTTTTAAAGACTTTTCAGCATTTGTTCTGCACACTTACCTACGCAAACTCCAAGGGGCCACAGTGACTAGGGTCCCATTTCAGGCCCAGCGTGGAGCCGGAGAGCTTCTCAGCTGTAAAATGAGAGCGCCGGAGCGCAGTGTGAAAATGGATTAGCCTCGCTGAGATAAGGGGAGCCCTCAGCAAGCCGCGCACGCCTCCAATGGGGGAAAAGAACTGCTGTACAAATTGTTTTTGGTACATTAAGTACCTGTTACTTTATTTCACAGATGGAAAACAATAACAGAGGCTCCGGGGTTGGAACCACCGCTGCACTGAGGAATGTGAGAGGTTCAGCCCACCTGGCGCCCTCTGTTTTCTTTTTTTTTTTCTTAATATGCAAAGTGATTTTCGTAAGGACTTCTGCTTGAAAGAATTCAACAGATTGACAAACATGACATATGATGATAAATGGCAACGTGCCAGGCTGGCTGGCAGAGTTACTGAGGGAAATCATACAGAATATCCATGTTAATAAAAAATAAAATAAAAAAAGGCAGAATGTTCCCACTCAGCAAACAGAGCAGGGATTTTTCATTAATAGTCCCGCTGCTGCACCGGGGCCCCCCCAAATTAAATGAGTGTGTCAGATCCCGGATGATTTATACATTTGGACTGATCTAACAGCTCTGTGAAACAGCTATGACACCCCGACAAGCCGACAATGGATATGAAAAATGAGCCAATACCACAGCACTAAATCGGAGACTTTCAAAGCCAAACGCACGCGTAGAACCCAAAACCTCCAGCGCACTCTGTAGTATAATGAAAATAAAGTGAGGGAAAAAGAAAAAAAAAAATCCCCATAAGATTCTCTGCACAATTTTAGCCAAATCATTCAGTGTTTATATGACGCGAGTGATGGAGACAAATTGGTCCGAGCGGAGACTGGCAGTACTTTGCCTTTCTGATGTCTGATTTTTTTTCTTTTTTTGTGGCAGCGTGGAGAGCACATCGCTTCCCAGCTAAACGAGATACCGGGCCCATTGCTGAGCTTTGACTCAATCGGGAAAACGTCGAATGGAGTTAGCGCTAAGGTGCTTTTTTAAAAAAATAACACCTCGATTCTCCTTCTTGCTTCTGTCAAATTTAAAGAACGTGTGCAATTGGCTTTGTATTTCTGGCTTTGTTCAAAGAAAGCCGCAAAGCAACGGCAGAGGGCAAAAGTCGCTGCAGTGAACACAGCAGTGGCAAAAGCTGGGTTCATAATGACGTCGTGTGGAGGGCTGGTGGCCCTACTCACTTGTTAGATGAAGTGATAAAAACCAACGTGATGGACTGAAGCATTTTTGCTTTTCTTAGTATTGTCCTTTTACCCTCTCATTCTCTGTCTGATGAAAAACTGCACTCGGGTGTTCTTCAGAGCTCAGCAGATTTAGAGGAAACAATTACCAGTCCGGTGATCTCTGCCTCTCCAGTGCCGCCGATAAACACCCAGCGCCCTGAGGTGTGGTCCGAAAATGATACAGTTTCAAACGGGTTAAATTTCATTGTTTGCCCCCCCCCCCTGCCTCCCTTTTCCCCCTCTGAGGTTTCATTTCACAAAAGTACGAACACATTTTTTTTGTCGATGGGGGCAAAAAAATAAAGAGAGAGAGAACCAATAAAGAATATGAAAGGCCCATCTTCACAGAACATTAGACATCGCAAAACAACCCAAAGCTATGATCGGATATATCAAAACTGACAAGTAAAAGTTGATTGCTGTTTGTCCATTGATTGAGCCATATTTCACAGGGAGAGCACAGCCTCATCGTTGTCTTCCCGCTGCTGCAGAGACACATTTAATGGAGATGGCCCGCGTAGATACACCAACGTAATCAGTGCGCTGTGGGGGCAACTTGTTTTTTGCTACGTACACAAATAAAGAGTAACATCGGGTAGATGTTCTATCAATCAAAAATGCATCATGCAAAAAAGGTTCATTGACTGTTTTTGTCATAAGTCAACCTTAGCTGGAAGCGTTTTGGCAGAACTAAATGTTGCCGATGCGTCCGAGGATTTTCAAGGATTGTATGTGTTTAGAAGTGTTTGACCTGTATCTATGCTAAAAGAGCTTAGATTGTAGGACAATTGTCTTTAACAGCAAAGTGCAGGATAAATCCTGTATACACATTAGAATGCATAATTTGCAGTCAACCTCGATGAAAGTTCCATGTTCAGATGTTGTTAGAACTGTGTTGAGAAAAGTGTATGATATTTGGGCCGTTGTGTTTGCTTATTCTGAAAAGGGTTTTAACTGCTTTCTCCGTACCGTTTATAGTAATATTGCTAAAAGTAGATGGTTTGTAGTGCATTGGATTTGCATTATTGTATGGCTTCTGTACCAGAGCATTAATAATAGAGAATGTTATTATAGATTTGACATTCATATAAAGGGAGGACACAGATGAGTAAGGACATAATACAGCTAGGTGAGAAGGTAAAGCAGTGATTTAAAGAGTGTCAAAAGTAGAGATAGGTCATGTGACAGGTGAGGCCGGGCCAAGACGCACCCTCTGTATTTTCTTCTATTTCCAGTTTGGCCATGTGACATTTAGTTATGACAAGCGCGCGGTTCTGCGATGATCTGCGTCTTCATCGTCTCCGTCCCCCCCCCCCCCCCCCCTAGCGAAGTGAAAGAGAGAGACGGGGATGATGGAAAAGGAGAGATGCCGACAGCGAGTGAAACGCTCGAGCTGCGGAGAAGGCCAAGTGTACCCAAAGCACCGCGGAGGCCGGGAGTGATTGAATGATCCCATTCTGGGCTCTTTGTTAGACACTAGGCAGCGATGTATGAAGATTGATACACAAGTGCTCGACTCGGTTTGCCGGATCATCAAACGGATTGATATTATACTCCAGCCAAGGATGGAGACAAAGTAAGTGTTATCATACTCAATACCGGGGGGGCTTGTCAGAGGCGGGAAATCATCCCGTGTCACACTGGTTACGGGTGCATTTCGCAGACTGTCGTGAGAATTTATCTGGGGGGGCGGGGGGGGGTGCGGCGGTGTGTGGCAGTGAGCAGCTACGCGGCGGAGGGCCCCGGACGCGGCGTAGAAGATCTCAGCCAGAGATTGAATTACAGCATCGTGCCTGGGATTACATTTATTTCACTGCTATCATGTTTGTCCCCACGGACGCCGTAAATCCCCGGCGTTCTTATCAAGCGGCCATTTGCCGTCCCTCAAATCACATTATTCACGGCGATATCGTTGTTTAGATAACATACGCATTAACAGCCAATGATTTGTTTATCTGTTGTACAACGAGGGCTTCTTACATTACCCCTGAGGTTTCTACATTATCCTCATTATTCCTCGGTGCAGGGATTGGTCGGGACGGAGTGCAGGTGGATGCAGCTGTTTGGTGCTTGAGGGTTTTCTACACGTGGCTTTTAACAACATTAAATGATAACAGCATGGGATGTTTTGCAGCATAATGACCTCTGCACCGAATGCTATAAAAATGTATTTACTACACTGATTTGGTTGGTTTTCACTGAGTTTTAATGAAGCACAAAACAAGAGGAGGATATTTTACCTCCAGAGAAACACAGGTAGCTTCACTAATAGTTGCAGGTTTTGATTATTGTGCCTGAAACATCAACATGTAACAACTTAAACTGAGAGAGGTTATTGAGCAGAACAGTTTTTAAAAATAAGTTAATAATAGGTTATTTGTTTATTCTATTTTTGCATCCTTAAAAGTGTTATTGCACATTAGCTCTGTAGCTATTCAGATCAGGAACTGAGGAAGACCAGTCTCTTTGGTGACCAGCGACATTTACAGCCGACACGTTGTTCTTGTGGGAGGAGCTTCTTCAGACGGAGATCATCCCGTCACAAGGTCTTGAGGAGCAGTGTGAATTCAGGGGGACTTTTGGAAGAAAACTGGTTGGGTTTTCTTGAGTTTAGAATCAGCCATTAACATCTACACGGGCAGTGATTCCTCTTCACACCTCTGTTTTTCCACATCAGCAGGGAATGGACAAAAAAAAAAAAAAAACACTGGTTCTGAATCCCAACTCATAGGCTGGAGTTCATTTGAGTGACATGGTTAGCTCTGAATCAAATGTTTTTTTCCGATTTAGATGTCAACGTGTAACGTGGAAGTGGAGCAGTGGAAGGACCATTACAACTTTGTTTCCCATGGAAAATAACAACACTAAAATTAAAAACTGTTCTAATCCATGCAAGTGGAAGTCTAAAACTGGCATATTGTTATTTCATTGTTGTTAGCACGATCAACATAATGTTCTTTAAGTATCAAATGTCCAGTACATGCTCATTATGTGGTTATAGAATGTTGCGTGGCTGACATGCTACGTTTCACAACCTTCTAGGTGCTTTAATCTGAAATAATATACACATGCGTGGTGATATTGGCTTCGTGGACCGGTCAGTAACTTACCCCAGTAGGCCACGTTAACACCACCAGGAGCTTCCTCATGCTGTCAGGTTAACAGTTGGAGACAGAGAGCACTATCAGTATGCAGCTCTGTGGAGAAGCTTTATGCACACTGTAAAACTGTCAGATATATCTTTGCATACAGTGCCCTTGCCATGTGGCCAGTGGGTGTAAAACAAAAAAAAAGCCATGTATGGGAAATACAGCAGGCCATGAGCACTTATGGATATTTCTCTTTACATTTATCATTTTTACATGTACTCGCTGGAAGCCGAGGGGCTGTCAAGGAGTTACTGCTTTTCATCTTCATATTGAAATGCCACAGGAGGCCTTCTGCTCTTTGCATTATATCATTTACTGGGTTACAGTGTCGGGTTACACTAGTTACCACATCAGTGCACAAAGGGAAACATCACTGGGGCCAAGATGTGCTTGCTATGATTTGGACTTGTTAAGCTGTTGACCACATGTGTGTATGTGCATGTGTGTGTGTACCAAATCCGGATATCTGGTGGTGATGGGAACAGGAGGGGAGGTGCACTGGCTTTGAGTTAAGGCCTCTATCAGGGGACAAACTTCTCTGGCACCACAGAGCCACATGATCCATCTCTCTTTTTAGCTGGTGTCAGGAGCATTTTATGTGATGATGATTTGATGCCTGGGCACCAGGTTCTCCTTCTCCCCCTCTCAGATTGAGCTATGATATCAGAGCTGGGATCACTGAGCTGCTGAGCTCCGGTCATCGGAAAGCAGCAACGTCTCAGTCAGCCATGGGAGAACACTGACAAATCCCCATCGTATTGACTTCACAAATCCTACTTGGCTACACAACATCAAAGACGATACTTTGGGGCCATCACTGCATGTATTCATCTAAAACTGAAAAGAACATTAGACCTTATTAGACCTCTGGTCAGGTGTAAGTAGGGTGTACCTACACACCTTACTATAATGCAAACTAAGTTGAATAGTGCAGGCCCCTGATAAATCAATCGGTGGATTATATAAATTGAAGTGTCATTACTCAGGGATAATCTAACCCGGCTGTCAATAGTGTTCAATGAACCTGTTAAAAAAGACTCACAGGATATTTTGTGGCTTATACAGGGTAAATAGGAGCCAGTCTCTGCAGAAAGATGTTGCTTTTTAATGTATTTTAGTATAACTTCTTAGTGCTGTGAGACTAAAACCAGGGCAGTAAAATCAAAATGATATGCTGGATAGATGTAAATTCACACAAAAATATATAAAAATCCTAATGATAATAATCCTTTTTTTTATTCGGGTGAACTTGCCCTTAAAGTACACTGCGTATCTAGTGTATCTAGTACCACCTATGCTCTCCTAAGTGCTGGCAATAAACCAAATCCTCTAACACATTGCTATTATGATCATAAATGTGGTAAATCTTCAGTATTGTCCAATTACATGCAGCTTTTAAACAGTGTCAGTGTGTTGTGTTTGTGATGGGCTGTGTAATAGTGTAATAACTCTGTTCCCTGTAAGGCGGCCAGGGAGGCTGTGTTTAAATGAGACGGTTCTGCTACATTAGCTTCATAACACCATAATCCTCTCTCCATAAACCATTACATGCGCCGCAACATTTCTGATTTATTGGGGGGTAGAGGATCAATGGGGAAAAAAAAAAATTAATGCTCGCAAAACGTCCCGGAGACGATATTGAGCAGATTTTAATTGTGATTTTGTTCAAGTGGCTGTTTGCCAGATGATGAATGGAAGATAACCTTCCCCTCTGCAGAGCACTGGAGAGAGTCTTTAATATGACAATTAAGTGTCTGTCCTTTAGATTTTATTGTATCTTTCTCTCTCTATCTCGTGGGCTACTCTGTCCTCCCTCCTCCCCTTTTTGTTACCTCCCACCCACTCGCCCTTCTCCTCTTCCTATCTCTCTCTCTCTCTCTTCGCATCACTTCATCCGTACGGTGCAGCTTTTGCGCAGATTAAATTGAGACTCCAGTTTTCTCCATCTCAGAGCACTTCCTTATGTTTTATGACACACAATAAGTCAGTTTTATGTCGTTATTGATTCCGTGTGCACCCCCCCCCACCCTCTTACTACCCCTCTTTCTTAAATCGACACACAAAACCACTTTGCCTTTTGCTCCCTGACTCCTCCCACTGTCTTGTGGTTACCCTAAGTGTATAACAACGCCAAGGCAACCCATCCATGTGTGTGTGGGGGTATATTTGTCTTGAATCTTAAGGAATGTGAGAAAAATCCCACGGTAGACTGATGTCAAATGAAATAGTGTGACCAGGAGGTGGCAGGTCAAACCCAGGAAGTGCCACTCAAAACCTGCCTATCAAACAAAAATCAAGTCATTCACTCATGCGGCGGAGTGACGGCTGCGAATACATTCATCATCTTGTTCAGGTTGAAACCAAATATGGTTTGGAGGTATTTGTTCATTTAACCGCCATCATTAAGAGTGCCTACGCGTCGTCTTCATTCACAAGGGTTTCTGCAAACTGAGCCAGCGACACGGCGAAGGCCAACATTTCACTGAATGCTGTAAATCAACAAAAGAGACAATACAGTCGGTAAAAAAAATAAAAACATATTTAAAGATAAACATTAATGATGAGACAAAGAAAATATTAAAAGGGAATATATTTATTTGGGAACTTGTTTCAACAGAACGTCTACACACTTCCTTTCCAGCTCACTCATGCATTGCTTTAAGCAGAACTGGTAAATGTTGGGGGGGGTTAAATGCAATAAGAGCTGGCTTGCTCTCAATCGATTCGACCCTGTCTGCTGGCAGGTACCCAGGTTTCGCCGTGTCCCGGCGCCCCAGTGTTGGCTCCTTCAGGGCTCCCAGCAAAGAGCTAAGCGGCAGCATCAATGTGACCATTTAGAGCAGGATCTCTGCAGATGCGGTGAGAAGGTCGGGCCATTGTGCGGCCCCTCCTCCCCTCTTGCCTTTCACTTCACCCTCCGGGACGCCGTCCACATCAAAGTTGTTATTGAGGCCCGTCTATCGGAAATCCCGGTCTGGCAGGGAAGTGAGGCCTTTAGGAAAAGAACGCGGGCCTTGACCTAACATGGGCCATTACATCAGATTAATACTCCCAGGGCTTCTTTACACCTTTTGTTAACAAGAAGCTCAAGTCTGGATTTTGTTTCCACGACAACAATACAACCAACTTAATACTTGAGAGCATTGACACGTTTCTTATTGCTTGCATTCCCAAAATATTCAGCGTGCGTTAGTATATGTGGGCGTTTGCTATCAGCAGCATGCTGCCACATGGGAAACCCTGAATCAACAATTATATATTCATTTTAGGCATAACCAGAATTACAGAAAAACATACAACAATGAAGGTTGATTTTGTCTCACACAGCAGTGGGTTCTGTGGGACTCTTAACAAGGAGGAAGAAAAACAAGGGTTAAAGCTTCTATTTAGTGTCTAGACTTATTACATTTTACTTAAGGTTGTCAGGTAACTAACTCTTTGTAAGTGAGCACCTTCACAATTTAATATTTCCCTTCTTCTTCACCACTGGCAAGTTGAAAGATGCCATGGGTTTTTTTTATGGTGCACAATCTGAAAGCAAAGAGGAAACTACATCTTAAACCTCAACGGCACGGATGGAAGCGAGAAGAGGAAGGGAGGGCGGCCGGGTGGATGCGCGAGTCCTTCCCCTCCGTCTCCCTCCCTCCGTGTTTCAGCTCATGTGGAAAAGCTTTCCAAATTATGATGTGGATTGACGTGCAGCAGCTGTCCCCTCTCCTGGGTCCTGTCCGTCACCCCACCGGTCGCCGCTGACAGCGCTATGATGGATTAGGAATTGTCATCCAGGACGCTTGTCACTTGTTTACAAGCCGGCCATCCCTCATCTCTCACCACAGGCCTTATAATCTGGCCGACAGTCCTCCAACCCCCACCCACCTTCTACACCACCCCCCCTCCCCGCTGCTAGACACGCTATGCAAGACAACACCATACATTACAACAGCTTTTTTCTTTCTTTCTTTTCCTTTTTCCCCCCGTAACCTTTCTCTCCCTCTCCCCCCTTGCATCCCTGGGCTGAACACAGTCAACACATTTAATGCATTAATATATGTGTTGTGTTCGCCAATCTCCCGGGGACTGGGGCGATGTCTTCTCCTGTCAACCTCCACCCCTGAGAACTGACTGGGTTTTATACAAACATCCCAGTGGGAGAATGGAGGGGGGGGAGGGGGGGCTTTCTCACATCCAACCTGCATTTCTGCTATTTGAAGAATGGAGCTTTTCAATCTGTTGCCTAAAACTACGGGTGATATACATTCTGTGTCAGTGGAACCTCTACTTTTAGTGATGTGGTGGTAAATAAAAGTCTGTGTAAGCTGTGACCTTTGGTTGGTAAAAACATGAACTTTTTTTTTCTACAATTCTATTCTGTGGTGGTTTTACCCAGGGTTCGAAATGACTTAGGACTCTTGGGGGGTCCCCTAAAATGTAACTATAAAAAATACTTAGGACTACCTTGCTACACTATATACTGCAGGCAAAATTATATTGACATATTTTGAAGGTGAGATAATGGTCTTGGGATGTTTTTCATGGTTTAGGCTGGTCACAGTAGTGGTGTCTGGAGAAGTGGATTGGCTATAATAAAACAGGTAACCCTCTAATTCTGGAGCAACAAAGCTACAGCACCTTATATAAATCCCTGACATGACAAAGTGGATAACAGGGCATTCTTTCCTTGAGCAAGGAAGTTAACTAAGTTACCTAAATCCACCAGGTGTCCTCATTATGGCAGCACCATGCACCTTCAAAGGGTTGGATGAAATACAAATTGCATTTCTCATCCCTTATGTTAATGGAATTTGTAAAACAACTAGTCATTATGGATTGAATAATAATGATGTCTATAAAGACTGTACCTACATTAGATGGTTTACTTTGTTTTAAAGTAGTCAATCTATAACCTGAACTAAAATCTTTAGGGACACGTTTAAAAAAAGATATTCTAACATGACCGAAAGCCATTAATATGACAATAATCCAATAGTAACCACATTATTCAAAATCAACATGTTAAGTGACCAGGCACATATTTATTTGTTAACAACTTCATCAGGTTAGTGTTAACTGGGGTTGGAGAGAAGACCTACAGGGCACCCCTGCTTCTTCTTTTTTAGTTAGTAAAAAAAAGGAAACTATAGTGAGCTCAACATTAAATGAATTATTAATAACTTATAACAATAACTTATAACAAAAACTTATTTCACCAGTAAATTACTGTCAAACGACAAAAACAATGGGAAAAGGGTATTTTACAACAACTTTGAATGCAGCACAAGGCTGGCGAGGCGAATTTCAAGTGAACGCAACATCTGTTTGTTTTTCAGACAACGGCAGCTACAGACTGTTCAGTGAAACACAGACACACTTTACACCGTTTAGCTGTCAGTATTTTAACCGTGGTTGCTCCATTGACATATTTAAAATATGTATATACTTCAGCTGCTAGCTAACGGTAGGCTAACGTTACCTGCTGTCCAGTGTAGTGTTTACTAGCGTCCCGTGCGGCGCTGTTTCACTTCCCTCTAACGTCCGTTTTCGGAGCATGAGGGGGAGAAGCGGGAGGCATTTAAGTGGCATCTAAATAAGGCACCGAAATCAGAGTTACTATTCGGTCTGGTAGATAACGGCCGTTAAGACACCTGTACCGTATTAGCACCGGGTCTCGGACTTCCCCCATTTTTCATTAGGGTTCTTTAGATTTCACTCTTTGTGAGGCTTCGTTTTTGCCGCGTTCAATGACCTACGTGTCTGCGTCACAGACTGTACTGTTTACTCCGGAGGACCACGACAACAATCTGTGACGCTATTAGCTGCTCAATCGCGCTAGGAAATAAATTAATTTTTTGTTATAAATATAAAACGTCCCTAAAGACCTATAATTACACAATCATTTTTAATGTTAAAAATATTTTTTCGGGGACCCCCCAAAATCTAAAAATAAATTCTTATGGGGGGTCCCCAATGGCTTATGGGGGGTCCGGGACCCCCCCAGACCCCCCTCATTTCGAACCCTGGTTTTACCTTTACCAACTGCTACATTGCAAGAGCGAAACGCCTTTGGTAGTTAATTGGTTTATTTCTTGTCGTCATTGTTGAAGTCATTTAATCTACTGGATCAAGTGAAAGGGAACTAAAAAAAGAGTATTTTCAGCTCCTCAGACTAAAATTCTTTTTTTTACTATGTAAAACATGCTCTTAACAGTTCTCTTTTTTAATGTGTGTATTTTGCAGTGCTTTTTTCTTGTGATTCAATGCGGTTGCGAGGCGGAAAACAGTCACGGCCATTTCCCGAAAGCTTTCGGACCCAAAGATGTTGAGCCTCAGAAATATGGAGTGGACTTTGATCTCCCGGCCTGCGGTGGCCATGTGTGAGTTTATGCTCCCTCTGCAGACATAGTCCAAACTGGAAGAACCGCTAAGCGGGCTGCCTCCCTGGCTCGGACTCAGCCCCGCCAGCTGGGATCCCGCGGAGACGATGAGCGGACGCCGTCTACCGAGCGCTGCGGACACCCTCCCCGTGCTCCCGAGTGTGGCCCCCGAGAGGGGCCATAATCTTCTAACTATCTGCCGTAACGGTTCCCTCTGTGGGCGCTGAGACTGCAGGCCTGGGAAGGCGGGGCGGCCCAATCCTTTCCACGAGCATATTGTCATTAAATTAAAACATTTTGAACGCTCCCTCGCTCGTGGCATAACCGCCGCCATGAGAGCCCTCATAATTGGCTTCGAAAACATGCATAATTGCCTTCAGCTGGCGTTCTTTTACAGTTGACATTGTTGAGGCGTCTGCGGGCCGATCGGTGATTTGAACGTGCAGCTTGTTTCACAATGGCAGTCGTAATTGAAATATGGTACGTGTGAGTGGAAGATTACATTAAAGCTCCTAGATAATCACCTGACAGGGGAGTCATTGAATCGACAATCTGCCGCGCGAGTTTTCAGGGAGCAGGCCGGAGAGAACAGGCTGAGTGGGGGGAGGAGGGTAAAGGAAGGCATCGGGCAGAGTTAGAGGAAGAAAAAAAAAAAAACCTCCTGGTTGGCTCACTTATTCAGAGCCGTTTTGCATTGCCAGCCTGGCATTCCTGGGCTCTCTCTATCACCACATTCATCCCGCTCCCTCCCAACAAATTCTCTTAGATGCTCACCCTCCACTAGACCACTTCCCCTTTAAGAGCTAACAGATGGCTATCCATTGCTCTTGCATTTAATCCTCATTTTCATTCATATTTTTATTGCTTTTTTTCCCTTAATGTGGCAAAATCTCTCCTTTCTAGTCACACACACACACACACACAACGCTGGGCAAACTACTTCCAAAAGGTATCAAGCTTTTATGCAAACAGTTACTCTAAACTAAATGAAGCTAGACTGAAACTACCCTGCAGAGAAATGTAGCAAACCAATCTACTGCAACACGGTAAAAGTAGTTAATCCATCGATGCTTTTTCTTTTATTTATTATTTACACTTAGTGCTATTTCATTCACTCCTAATAATAAAATATAGGGCAACACAATACAACGCAAAATGATATGACATTTGATATGAAAAAGAGCCGCTAAAAGCTGGTTTTGATAAGTTAAAGAGGCCATAATTCCATCTTTAACATGCTACAAAATGAAATATATTGCAGTTACAATGCTGTTAAAGAAAATAATTTGATTCAGAAACTAAGAAATGTACTAGTGACTCTGTTACTTTTGTGCCGCCTCTGCCCAACACTGCACACACACAACAGATACCATGTTCCGTTGGTCATTTTCACTTCACCTGTCTGTCGGGCATCCCGATCGTAACATCCTGTAACATCCCGTAATACCACTACTATATTAATGTTTTGATTTCTAATTTTGAACTTCCTCACACTGTTTCTTTGTGACCGTCCTTTCACTTCCTCCAACCAATAGACAGCAGGAAGCGAAGTGGTATTACTCAACCAACACACCATTAGGCACATTACTAGAAAAGGGATAGAAAATGCACACAAGAAAAGGAAAAATGGTCCGTGCACGCCGCAGACTATCAGGGCTGTTGCTGAGGTAAAGAATAATTGCAGGTGCCTCCTCTCTTTTATCTATTTCTCCCCTCACCATTATCTTGTATTTGGGTACAAACACACAGACTGTGCAACCCGATAATATGCAATTAAAAACAAAGATCATTAAAAAGTTATTGGTGTCTGCCTAATTACTATAACTTTACCCCCCCTTATAATGAGCGTGCATGGATATTGATTCGAAGCAAATCTCCCTTTCCTCCTGGAAAAAAAGCAGGTAGTTACTTTGTGTTAAATCATTAATATAGTAATGATTTTTCAGAACACTCTCAATTAAGACCGCGGCAGAAAATGACCCAGGGGAGTTGAAGCTCACGCTCTTAAAAGTGTGATGTTCCAAATACATCCTGGCTTCTCTCACCAGAGAATATGGCCGCGACTCTGAATCATTTAAACTGGAGCCCGTCGATTAGCATGTGTTCTTGTGTTCAAGGTGTGCACCTTTAATGCAATACTGTATGTACTAATACAGCGCACTGCGTAAGCAAGTAGTAGAAGGGCATAACGTCTGTTAGGGAATACATTCATGTTGAAATAAAAAAAAATACACACTGTGGATATAAAAAGAGAGCATCCTACGAAATTGGGTTAAACAAGCACCAATGTACCGATAACGATAAAGTCCATGAAGCCATTGTACGTTTGTTGTAAGATAGCTAGCATTTGTTTGCGCCAACCTGTGTACATTTTTCATCTAGTCATTGATTTTGTGTGCTCCAAACAGCTTGGTGAAGCTACATCAACACGCCCACTACGGTAGTGCTCATATGCTGAGGTTAAGCGGTTAATGCTCATGTTGCACCATGTTGGCGATGGATTCTCAGTTTTGCTGCCCCTTAGATGAACTGAGCTCAAAGTCATCAGAACACATCGGCTTGGAACTCTAATGACTTCCTGTGTCTGTCATCGTTTTCAGGTTTGCACACATCAGACGGCTAGCCTTTGTAATTTAAATGATGCTTCTCTGTGATCTCTTAACCTCCGCTCTAGCCCGCCTGAGCCCCGCCCCCCAGCCTCCCCTCCCCAAAATGTTCCAACAATTAGATCATTTGTCCGTCTATTATCTCAACACCTGCAGGAAAATCTGTCTCAATTTTCCCCTCTGCTTCTGATCCGGCCTCCCTCCTCTTCTTCTTCTTCTGCGGCCCCACCGAGACGCCGGTTTGGCCTCGAGCATCTTCTGTCTCCGTCAGGTTGGCTCCTGGGTGCTGCCATCCCGCTCTCCATTGTGCCCGTGCCAAGAGTCTGTGGCGGTTCACACCCCTTCAGCACGGAATAGTTGTCGTGACCCTGTCTTTTCTTTTCTTTGAGCTCTTTCGAGGCCCCTGTGCCAAACACACACAGGACTCAAGTAGGGATACACAAAAAAACATCACTCTCTCTCTCTCGCTCTCTCTCTCCATTCACCCAGAGCCATAATACTCACTTAGAAAGGACCAGGAGGGGTTAGAACAAAGAGGCCATTGGGGTTGGGCGGTGATTCGTGATAGTCTCCATAACCACAGTTTACAGCAGCTTTCTTTTGAAATGTTTGACATTTTACTTCCTTTTCCTTAGATTTGGTCAGCGGGTACAGTGCGTCATCTTTGTTTGTCTTTATCGCATGTAGAGAGACATTTCCACTCGGTTTAATGGCATTGCCGTGGTAACTAGCAGGTTTTTGGCAGCAACACAGAAACGGCCAATTTGTCAAAGGAATGTGTGAAGAGGCAATATAAATCTATCTAAACCCCTCTGGGCCCCATTTAGGAGATTATTGTATATGCACATGAGAATTTTTTTGGTATGGCTTTCTCACACTTTTCTTTATTTACACCCAGCAACGCATCAGATAGAGGAGTGAAGAGAGAGCGCTACAAGAAGGGAGGGCAGGGAGCTGGTTTTGTAGGATAAATGTCACCTAACTTCTTACTTCGCGCTCCTCATATCACTCTGTCACAGAGCCACCCTCTGTTCTCTGTGACCCCTGGTTACCCCTTCTCACCTGACGTCAGCAGACATGGGGCGGCCATCTTGACTTCAAATAAAAGATTGACAGGGTTGTTTCTCAGTGCTTTATTCCTGTGCTGTTGCATTGTGGGTAGTGGGAGAAACCAAGTGTGGTGGCAAAGGAGGGGGTAAATTGTGTGGGGTTAGTGAGGTTTGCTCCATAATCATTGTTAGAATTATTGGTGGATGTGTACGGTGTTATGATAAGAGCTGTTAACAGAGGGAAATGGGGTAGGCAATCTAGTAAGACCGGGTCTGCACAAGTATCCCATGTTAATGGTCATTATTATCCCCATGTGATTAGGGCCCTAGAATTGGTGGGACCCAGGTGTATAAATGTCTCACCTAGTGGAGTCATCGGGAGTTGGTGGGCTACGCCTGGTGGGAGCGGTTGCACCTGTGAGCACCTGCACGTTACGGCTTGGGAAGGATGTGAATAAAAAACTTTATTGGCATACAACGTCCTCTGTCTACTATTGTGGAGAAACTCGGGATGTCCTTTTGACAAATGGTGTCAGAAGTGGGATCATTATGCCACCCAAGACCAGGCAAGACCGAGGTGCGGGCACAGAGGAGCAGGGGGGAATGGAGCAGGAGCCGGCCAGCTCTACGGAGTTACAAGAACCAGCTGCTGTTGGTAGGGGTGACGCCGTAACTCCGCCTGCTGTGGGCCCAACAGAGGGAATTGTCTCAGAACTGGCGGGCCTGGTTAAAGTCCTCCTACAGTCCCAAGTTGCCCGTGACGATCGAATGGAGCAAGTAATGGCTAAACAAGACCAGCGTTGGCGAAATATGCAGCACCAATTCCAGCAAATCCAGCACCAAGTGGGAGAAATCCAGGCCGGAGGGGACCAAAGGGCAAGTCAGGCCGTGTCTACCGCTGCAAGCCCAGTGCCAACAGAAGAAGGTACGTCGTTTGGAACTATCGAGCCAAGGTTAAACCCCTTGACCAGAGAGGACGACATTGAGCAGTTCTTAACAACCTTTGAAAGAATGGCTACGGCATGCCGGTGGCCCCAAGCTAATTGGCCGATAAGACTGGTTCCCCTGCTGACGGGAAAGGCACGTGGGGCCTATGTAGCCATGGATGGGAATGATGCTGAGGACTATGATAAAGTGAAGGAGGCCATACTTATAAAATATGAGATTAATGCAGAGATTTACCGGCAAAGGTTCCGCTCAGTAGAGATTCGGCCAGACGAGAACCCCCGTGAGCTTTATGTACGATTGAAAGATCTCTTCTCAAAATGGGTGAAGCCAGAGACGTGTAGTATTCAGCAGATGTCTGAAATTATTATCTTGGAGCAATTCATGCGAATGATAAACTCTGACATGGCAGTGTGGATTAAGGAGCGTGCTCCAGCCACAGCAGAAGAAGCAGCCAAGCTCGCAGATACATACCTGGCTGCCCGCCGGGAGACCCAGCACAGCTTTGGAGGTCGAAGTCAAAGGTGGTCAAGTAAGTCTGGGGGGGAAGGGGGTCATGCCCAAGGTATAGGGAGTGTTTTTGGTAAGCAAGGGGATAGAACTAAGAAGCAGGAAGTTAGATGTTACTATTGTGGGGAGATAGGACATACAAAGCCCAGTTGTCCATCCAGGAACCTTAAGCACTCGGCTGTCTGTCATGTTCGTCGCCCTTACGAGCCACACACTGTATCACCTGAGGCTAGGCAGACAGGCACCACAGACATATTGACACCAGTACTGGTGAATGGTCAGTCGGCTAAAGCCTTAGTGGATACGGGTAGCACTCAGACGTTAGTACGTGACAGCTTGGTTCCTGTGCATAAATATAGTACCCAGAAGGCCATTAAAGTTTGCTGTGTGCATGGGGAAGTGAGGGAGTATCCGACTGCAGAGATGTACATAACCGTGCAGGGCCAGACTTTTTTGATGGAGGTGGCTGTGGCGGCCCAGTTACCACATGAGGTAGTACTAGGGCAAGATCTTCCCATTCTTTGTGATTTGGTTCCCAAAGTTCAGCCCTGTTATGCAGTAACCCGAGCCCAGAGGGCGATAGCTGACCTGCAGGAGATGCCTTTTGCAGATGTTGACTTTGATGTGCCAGTTGAGAAAAGACGCAAATCAAAAAAAGAAAGGCGGAAGTGTAAGTTTGAGGGTAGTATGAAAGCGGGAGGTGAGGAACTGCCTTTGCCCGACTGCGCTGTTAATATGACAATCCCGGAGGACATAGGTGAAATGCAGAGAAATGATCCGACTTTGCAGGACTGGTTCCAGAAGGTGTCTGTGGTAGATGGGGTTAGGAAAGAGGGTGGATCGGCTTTGATGGAGGAAAAATACATTTTGGAAAAAGGCATACTCTATCAGGTGAAAGGTGCGGTTGAAGCATTGGCAGTGCCGGAAGCAATGCGCCATACCGTGATTACTTTAGGCCACTCGGTGCCTTGGGCAGGACATTTGGGCAAGGCCAAGACGTTAGCAAGGGTTGGAAGTCGGTTCAGTTGGCCCAAAATATATACGGATATAACAGAGTTTGTTCATACTTGTACAGAGTGTCAGATGACATCGGGAAGGAGAGTGGCCCCGGCACATTTGTTACCATTGCCGGTCATTGACACACCCTTTAGTCGCCTGGGAATGGATATAGTAGGGCCCCTGGAGAAAAGTAAGAATGGGAATCGGTATATTTTAGTAATCTGTGATTATGCCACCAAATACCCAGAAGCCTTTCCCCTTAGAACCATCAAAGCTAGACAAGTAGCTAACTGTCTGGTACAGCTGTTCTCCAGAGTGGGAATTCCTCGTGAAATCTTAACAGATCAGGGTACGAACTTTATGTCGGTGCTGTTAAAACAGGTGTACCAGCTGTTGGGAATAAGGGCAATTAGGACCACCCCTTACCACCCCCAGACGGACGGTTTGGTTGAACGATTCAACCAAACTCTCAAAAGCATGCTGCGCAAGTTCGTTTCCAAGTCAGGGTCCGACTGGGACCAATGGTTACCGTATCTGTTGTTTGCTTATCGAGAGGTGCCGCAAGCTTCCACGGGTTTCTCCCCATTTGAACTATTATATGGCCGGCAGGTGAGAGGACCTTTGGACCTGCTTAAAGAGCGGTGGGAGGGACCCAAAGATGGAAAGTGCAGTGTGGTCCACTACGTGGTCCAAATGAGGGCGCGGCTGGAAGAGATGACCTCACTGGCCCAGGAACACCTCAACAAAGCCCAGCAAACCCAAAAGGTTTGGTACGATAAAAGGGCAAAGGAGAGATCGTTGGAGCCTGGCCAAAAAGTGCTGCTGCTGCTACCCACCACAGAGAACAAGTTGCTAGCTAAATGGCATGGACCCTATGAGGTGCTGCGGAGAACGGGTAGAGTGACCTACGCAATCTCCATGCCAGAGCGGGGTAAGAAAACTCAAAACTTCCATATTAATTTGTTGAAAGAGTTCCACCCCAGGAAGGAGACCGGGGCCGTACAACTGTTTGTTCGAGTGGTCGGTGAGGAAGAAGAACCAACAGAGCAGTACTTCCCCACCAGCTCCACCCCACAAACTGTTGATATATCCCATCTAGAGCCACCTCAAAGAAGCCAGATAAAGCAACTGCTGGATCCCAGGCTGTTTCAGGAGAAACCGGGGTGTACTAACTTGGTGCTACATGATGTAATCCTTAGGGAGATAACTCCCGCCCGCCAGAAGAGTTATCGGATCCCTGAACGCCTGGTGCCAGTGCTGAAGGATGAACTGGATATTATGCTCTCCATGGGGGTGATCGAACCATCCCTTAGTGAGTGGTGTAGCCCCATTGTTCTAGTCCCCAAAAAGGATGGTACCCTTAGATTTTGCATTGACTTCAGACATCTGAACAGCGTGTCTAAGGTAGACCCTTATCCAATGCCAAGAATCGATGAATTAGTGGAAAGACTGGGCAGAGCCAAATATCTATCCACCATAGACTTATGCAAGGGGTACTGGCAGGTCCCTTTAACTGCCAGAGCCAAGGAACTGACAGCGTTTAGAACCCCATTTGGGCTATTTCAATTCAGGGTTATGCCATTTGGACTGCAGGGGGCACCAGCGACTTTCCAACGTTTGATGGACCAGATCCTGCAGGGCACCAGGGAGTTTGCGGCCGCATATCTGGACGATGTGGTCATCTTCAGTGAGACCTGGGAAGAACACTGTCAACATTTGCGGCAAGTCTTGGGAAGAATTAAGGCAGCCGGTCTTACCATCAACCCAAAGAAGGGTACAATTGCCAAGAGAGAGATCAGCTACTTGGGATTTGTGATTGGAGGAGGAGTCATTCGGCCGCAGCAGGAGAAGATAGAGGCCATTCGAAGTTACCAACCTCCGACAACTAAGAAACAGGTGAGATCTTTTCTGGGCTTGTTGGGATGGTATCGGAGGTTTATACCTAATTTTTCTGGCAGGGCCTCTGTGCTTACAGATCTCACAAAAGCCACCGCGCCCAACAAGGTGGTCTGGACGGAGCAGGGTGAGCGAGCTTTCCAGGACTTACGAGAGGCAGTATGTGGAGATTCCGTTTTGCTTAGCCCAGATTTCCAGAGGCCATTCATTCTGCAGACGGATGCCTCTGGAGTCGGACTGGGGGCGGTGTTACTACAGGAAGTGGACGGAGACCGCAGACCGGTGGCATTCCTGAGTCGTAAACTCTTCCCTCGGGAAACCCGTTATTCGACAGTGGAACAGGAGTGCTTGGCCATCAAATGGGCCACGGATTCACTACGGTACTACCTGTTGGGAAGACCCTTTGTGTTAGAAACCGACCATCGGGCTCTACAGTGGTTGGACCGCATGAAAGACTCTAATGCCCGGATAACAAGATGGTCTCTCTCTCTCCAGCCCTACCAGTTTACTGTGCAATACTGCCCGGGAGCCAGGAACAAGGTGGCTGATTTTTTGTCGCGGATCCCAGAGGAGGAAAATAACTAAAATGGGTTGGTGACCCCAGCTCGTGGAGGGGTGGAGCGTTGACACTTGGGACGACAGTGGTCGTCTGCAGAAGGAGGAAGAAGTGTCACAGAGCCACCCTCTGTTCTCTGTGACCCCTGGTTACCCCTTCTCACCTGACGTCAGCAGACATGGGGCGGCCATCTTGACTTCAAATAAAAGATTGACAGGGTTGTTTCTCAGTGCTTTATTCCTGTGCTGTTGCATTGTGGGTAGTGGGAGAAACCAAGTGTGGTGGCAAAGGAGGGGGTAAATTGTGTGGGGTTAGTGAGGTTTGCTCCATAATCATTGTTAGAATTATTGGTGGATGTGTACGGTGTTATGATAAGAGCTGTTAACAGAGGGAAATGGGGTAGGCAATCTAGTAAGACCGGGTCTGCACAAGTATCCCATGTTAATGGTCATTATTATCCCCATGTGATTAGGGCCCTAGAATTGGTGGGACCCAGGTGTATAAATGTCTCACCTAGTGGAGTCATCGGGAGTTGGTGGGCTACGCCTGGTGGGAGCGGTTGCACCTGTGAGCACCTGCACGTTACGGCTTGGGAAGGATGTGAATAAAAAACTTTATTGGCATACAACGTCCTCTGTCTACTATTGTGGAGAAACTCGGGATGTCCTTTTGACACACTCAGTTAAACATTCGCATACTTCATTTTGGAGCACTTGCTGGAACAAGTGGGGGTGAAAGCAAACGTAAAAAGGTTCAGCGGAAAGCGCAGAAAACCCTCACTAGACAAACAGCATCCAGGCTCTCCACAAAGCTGCCGCCTTCGGGATAAGAGACAAGATGGAGGTCCATGACCTCTAATGATTTTTTACTGGAGTGTCCCTGACATGAAAATGTTTGAGATCCCCTGCTGTACATACTTATGATTGCCAGAGGACTGAGTGTCAAAGCATGGCATTTATGTTCATGTGACATTATCAAAATGTTCATATGACAGCACACCAATTATGACTCCTGATGAGGCGACAGGGGGAAACACTTTGCACTTTTCGCTCTGGCTGACATGACCTTTTACTATGATCCTGCGTCGCTCCGATGGACGTCACCTCCTGTGCTTTCCCCCCCACCCCCTCATCTTTCTTCTTTCTATTCATAGCTCCATCCTCTCAGCTTCCATCCCAAGGCAAATCCCATTGCTCGGATGCTTTGTTGTGGGAGAGCTCGTGAATGTTTTCGCTGTTGTTATTTATCGACCACTGACAGGGCCATCAATTGTGGGCCAAAGTGAAACTCATATTGTTATCAAAAACATAAAATTCCTATCACTTTAGGTGTCAAGAGCACAGACAAGAAAATGAAACAGGTACTCATAAAGGCAGTGGGTGTCATAAATCAGTCGCAGGGGCCCGGGCAGGGAGGCGCTTGATTAAATAAGAGGAATTAGGTATTTTTGCAAAAGCGGGAAATAACATTGATCTATGCCCCCCTGTCAGTGGCGAAGCTTGACACTATTGTGTATTGTTTTTTTTTCTTGTGGGTTTATAGTATATCAATCTCCACTCTGACTGAATGGCATGAACGTCTCCTTTGCCTGCCGTGTGCTCTGTTGCTGCAGAGCCACGAACAGACTTACGTGGGAACAGAGTTTGCCGTCTCCAGGTTTTTCAGCAATTCAAACTACAACTATAACCCAAATCTCTGTTTAGCAGGATATATGTGAAATGAGCCAAAGGGACTACCGTTTTTCTCCCAGCGCCATAGGCATCAAGAGGCAATTTAAGGTCAGTCAGGGGTGAGACACTGCACTAGTTTACACCGGGGCGCAATCAAATTTCATTGCGTTTTACGGAAAATCACTTTCAGGAAATCATTTCTATTTATATACTGAGTGTTATAAATCTATTGGAGAAGAAGTTGAAAAGGAGGAAAATGCATCTTCATACGTAACACCTCTGGAAATCTCTAATGCAACAAACAATCATTTACTGGTTCAGCCCGTTCCAATTCCACTTTGTGGGGTATCTGCAGAATCCCTTCCAGGTTCCATCATAACATTCAGGATGGCCAAAATATTAAATGTGAACTTTAAAATTATCATTTAATACTTCCAAAATCCATATATTTTATATTTTGGGAGGTGCTGCTTCAAGTGTGAAAGTAGCTGCATAAAGCCTGAATTAATTCCAATACAGTGATGTAATGTGGTGTCACTTCAGTTAGTGTTGGGGTGTCTGAAGACAACACCTTTCTAAAAGAAATACAATCTTTGGTTGAGAAGTTAAAATGAGCTCCGTGCTGCTTGGGACTTAAAGACTAGAGAAGAAGTTAAAGACTGCTACTGGCGTGACTTACCTGAGTCTGCCAAATTGACCTTTTTTTGTAATGCATAATCTATGATGCACGCTTTTAAACAGCTTAATAGTTTCAGATCCCTCCTTGCTGGTATCCTTGAATATGACATAAGAAATGACAGCTGATGGAATTGTCAATAAAACATCTCTCTAAAAAGTAAATCTTGCAAAGCAGCAGCTCCCTGTTTTTGGGTATCTCTCTATCATTTTAGTAACGTCCCCCTGTATGATTTGGAGGTGTCTGCATGGCTGATAGGATCAGTGAACTCTTCAGAGTGGGGTGACGACCTCCCACCTCATCCATCACACACTGATGGACATGGGAAGCCTGTCCCTGACAGGTCGGGGGTTTGGCGGGGGTGGAGGGTATCGGGGTTAAGGATAGGGTCGGAGAGGGACCTCGAGTACCTCAGCATGGTGGCGAGAAGAACAAGGGGGGGGGAAGTGAATGGAAGAGCGTGGCCAGGATTGAGGTCAGGGATGTATATGATTGGGGTATTAGACGCACCTCGCCTTGACCGGCTAAATATTTGTGTTGGTGGACGAAGATGGATTATCTGATTTACGACAAAAAAAAAAAACAGTACATGTCTAATTTTGGTACAGTTCTCGAGCTGGCCTTTTTTCGAAAGAGCCACCCACACCAGCACAAATGATGAATCTGGTAGTCAGGAGCAATGTCACTCCATTAGCCAAATCTTGCCGAGGTGTAATGAGTCTCGGAGGGCCACTTGTTTCTTCCTCCCACTGAAAACGAGGACCAACGTCATCAATCTTCACAGCGGTTGGAGTGAAGTCGACTTCTGTCTGAAGGTGCTGCCCTCTGTGGATTTCTTCTCAGGAGCTCAGTGGAACAGCCTCTGTTCCCGTCACACACACACACACACACACACACACACACACAGAGGCACGTGAAGAGAGAGGCTGTAGCTGCATGCTGTGCGGACAACGAACATCAAACCTCCAGCTGATGCAGCCGGTATTGAGTGAAACCACCCAGCGAAGCAGGGAGGCAGTACACACCCACACACACACACAGTGTGGAATGGGTTCACTGACTTTTGACCCGGCGATCCAAACGCCTGTCAACACCATATACCACCATCGTTTTGTGCGTGACCCTGTGATCATACGTTTTCCTCTGTCTGACCTAAATGCAGTGGTGTCTAGACACTTCTTACTTTCTGCTGCTGCATTGCTCGGATTGTGCATCTCATGTCAAAAGTTTGCTTTTTTTTTCGGGAAGTTAAACAAGACTCCTTCCCCTCTCTCGTCAGACAGTAGCTTGATGCTTGGCAAAGTGAAACTAGGAACAGCTCGTGGCTCATCTGCCCAGTTCACTCTCCCTCAGCCCTCAGGTTTCACTGTTTATTCTCTCTCTGCTGGTTTTGATTCCAAGTGCAGCGTTTTGTTGTCGTTGTTGTGTTTGTTGTTTTGCCATGAGCGGACCTCTTTGCCTATAAATCATCTCTTAATGCCTAGATCAGACAACATCTTTTTCTTGAAATGAGGATAAGCTTCTGTTATAACCTGAAAACAACTGTGTGGGATTGACACAGATACTGTATTGTATAATCTTCTTGCAGATGTACTCTGATTAATTCAGTTGTTTCTCACTGTATTGTCATCATCAAAATATTTACTGCGTATGTCTTTGTAATCGGTTGGCACCGTTTCATGTTGGAGTGTGAAACAACATGCTGCCCTTGCTTGTCTTCTGCTTGCCAGAGCCTCAGTGGGACGGGCAGTTTGTGAAATGACAGGACATGCCAACAAATTGCATCACTTCTGCCTCTGTGGCTGAGGACAATGGGCCACCATATGCCGAAGAGGGGAAATGAATGGCGCTCATTTGTGCTGGCACCCTAAGCCCCTGCTCCCCCCGACCCCGCCGGGGGTCTCGGTGGCGCAGAGGCCGACACACTCATACGGGCCCACCCAATGCCGCGCTGGTGTTCACCACACCGTCCCATTGACCAAGTCTAGTAAATGCGTAGTTTGGTGTATGGCAATGGACTGAAAATACAGAATTTGTTTGCCCATACATGGAATGATGAGATGGCGTTTTTAATTTTTATGGGTTCTTAATGTGAAATTGTGCTAGGACAAATATTCTTCAATGAATGTTAACAATTCTATCTGTAAAAGTAGCCTGGTCAAGTATGCATTCATTGTGTCTTTATTTGTGTGTGTGTGTGTGTGTGTGTGTGTGCAGGCCTGGGATGATAGCAGATGATTAAGGAGTGGCTGCTCTGTTGACACGAGATACTAATGAGGATGAAATGAGAAGGTCAGGGCTCGTCTCCAGGAGGGGGGACACCCCACTCCTCCTCCTCCTCCTCCTCCTCCTCCCACCGCCGCCACACACCCCCCTGGTCGCCTCCCTCCTCAGGATGGACGGCTAATCCTCCTCTTAATCGCCACAGACCAGTACACACACACACACACACACACACGTGTATAAATAGACTCGCACAGACACAAACACACATGTATACACCGAGGCGCCTCTGATCAGGCGCTGTGCATCTTCATAATGAAGGTAATTAGCAGCTCAACAGCATTATGAAAGCACCTCTCTGAGCGCACTCTGAGGCCGACCAGCCGGGCCTCTGCTGTCAATCGGTTCTGTTCGACGCCCCTAATAAAGCACACATTGAAGCAGATGCTGGAGATCGAGATTCATTATCTATGATCTACCTAGTTGTGCCATGATATTCTTATTATAAAATCTTTTATTAGAATTGTTTTACTTCTGGCTGCATTGCTTTTTGCCCAAAGAGACTTGAATGGTTTTGATGAGGTGGAGGAGAACATTCCCTTTGAAAGGCCTTATTCAAAAGGCACATGACACAATGGGTGTTGTTTGCATGTTTAAAAAGTTGTGTTGTTGCGATATTGTCTTGGTTTTGATTGGTAAGATTCTTTGACTAAAGGCTGTTCCTAAAGCGGAATGAAATGTGTTGACCAACGTCACGGATTCAATATTCAACTTCTTTCTAAAAGGACAAAAAAAGGTCTTCAGCAAGATAATAAATGATTAATGCAGTGATGAAGGAGTGTGAAAGCCAGACCTATGAATGGAGTATTGGCCGACCAGCGATGGAGCACGGCAACCTGTGTGAGTGGAGGCGGCGGGGGAGGGGGGCTCTTATTAATGAAGGTGTGAGGGTCTCCATCAGCATAGTGAACTGTTGACCCCGACAAAGGGGAAGGAAGTGCTCGGCCAGCTGCATGCTATTTTTCATCTCTCTGATAGACCTCAAAAGAGAGGTATGGAGAGGAAGAGAGATAGAGAGGGAGAAGGGGGACAGCGTGAGGGAAAAGGGGGAGGGTCCAATATTAAAGAGAAGTTGGCGCTGTGAAGTGTGGCGAAGTGGTGGACAGAGGCCTCCTGAGCCGTGACCCCTGTGATTTTAAAGAGTGTCTAGCTCACCTCGTTAATCAAAGGCTGATGCGTATCACAGCGACCCCCCCCCACAAAAAAAACTCAGCCAGGTCCTTATAGCACTTAGTCATTTTTCACAGGAGGTTCACGGAAAGATAAAGATCCTCAGGTCGCCACCCAGTTTAAGAGGGGGTGAAGGGGGGGGGGGGGGGGGGGGGGGGGGGTTGATTTTTGACGGGTGCATGTTCATGTCGATTAAAGAGGAAGACTAGGGTCGATGTTGTCCATATAAAGATTATTATTTGCTTAATGGTGCATTATACCAGTAACCAGCAAAGAGGAAATCCAATTCCTACGTTGCGTTAGTCACAGCCGAACTCTTACACCGTGACAAAAACTTGTGACACACAAGGATTCTTAATAAAAGGGTTGGATTTGTTGACCAAGTGCAACAAAAGGTCAGAACGGACCAACATGTGACAAAATGGTGTTGTGGTGTAAAAGCAGACGCCAAGCCACCACGCAGCGTATTTGTATTGAGAGGAGATCAGGTGGCCAAAATCTGCTTCTGCTTCTGCTCAGGCTTTTATGCATGAGGCACCGCGGGCACATGTGTGTCCCATGTCCCTGATTACGGCCAATCAGGTCTGCAGCCCTGAAGATTGACACTGTTGTACACCGGTGTTGGGGCGACCGGTGTGAACGAAGCTGTATGAAGCCCATGGTGGCTCCGGAGGAGATAACAGGAGCAAGTGTATATATATATATATATATATAAAGTTCCTGTGGAAAAAAACTACCACACTTCAAAACAGGCTGTCTAAAGACTTAGGTGCACTTACTTACGTGCAAATCGGACTTCAGGAGTATTATTGTTTTGGCTCGTGACTTCCCGTCCTCCCGACCATCCGACCTCCTCTTCCTCCTGCAACAAGACCGTTGGTACAATTCATTGTCAAAGGTATGGGGAGCATTTTCAGCGCTGTACTTCATTTTGTTCGATGAAATATTAGCAATACTTATTGTTAAATATAGTTCACACAAGACTTTTTCCACATTGCCTTACTGTAATTCAAACCAAATACGTTGAAACATCAAAAAACGTGTCTTAGTCCGGTGTGAACGCTCTATCCTGCTCTAAGGAAGAGAGAGAGAAAGAGAGAGAGGGAGAGAGGTAGAGGAAAAATGAGCCTGCCAGTGGTTAATTGAGCATACAGATTCCTAATGTGTCAGGCGGTGGCCTCGCAGATGAGGGATGGCACTTTTTTTTTTTTTTTTTTTACGATGCATCTTCCTTTGTTTCCTCTTTTAAGGCTAATGAAGTCGGCCTTCCAGTCGCCACCTGGGCCAAGCACTCAGACACCAGAGACACGCTCGCATCCCATTCACAAAGTCCAACAGTCAGTCATCATCTTCAACACCACCCAAAGACAAACACACAAACACACACACACACGCAATGACACACACACACATAGACTCAAACACAGGCGTGCTTGTGCTGTGTGTGGGAATGCACACACAAGTGGGGTTTTTTTTTCGCTGGACGTGTGTGATAAACTCGCACTCTGGGTTGATGTTTACAGCGTATTCATTACCGGAGCCGCAGACCTGTTTGTTTTTACTGTCTCAAAACAGCAAGAATCCATTATCCAAAGATCTAGTTGTTGTTTTTTTTTTTTTTTTTTTTTGTCTTTCTCGCTTGTCTTTTTTTCCGACATGCCTTTAGGTCACCCACTAATGAGCTTAACGCGCAGGCAACATGGAAGCGATTAGACGTGGCTTGGCTGTTTGAGCAACGCGGCGCTGATATTGTTTCTTATGATTACACACATTTATATCGGAGGAAACGAGGGTGGCGAGTAGGCGACCAGGAAGTTGAGTGTAGCTTTTTTGCCGCTATATCTCGAAGGGGGGGGGGGGCCTTCCCCGCGTGCGAGCAACTAGTGACTGATGGCAGCCCCTTTCCTTATCCTTGTTCTGCTACAGCAAGGTGAGCCTGAACCTCCTTCGGCGCCTCGTGTCTCTTTTCCGCTGCGGCGGCTTGGCCCCAAGTAGGTTCTGGTCACCCAAACATGTTCAAGGTGCTCTGTGACCATATGTTTGCCCATTGGGGAGCGGAGCAGCGAAGGGCCGGACTCCATGACCTTCACCCGGGTTGAGCAATGAATACTCCCGGCTCGGCTCGCTTGGGTTCATGCCAGGTGAACACAGTAGTCGCGGGCGTCCCAGACATGCGACCGGAGCCCGGCGAGCGTTTGACGGGGGCACACAGAGGGTGGACAATGAGAGGGTGGGGGACTTTCCGGTTTTAGGAGGAAGCAGGTTCATTCCAGTTGTAATTTGGTGGAAAACATTTGTAAACCTTTAGTATCATTAAACAGTCTTTCACTTGATGTTAAAATAAGACATGGCGTGCACATATTTACGTTATATTGCTGAGGGTGACTCAATTTCAACACGACATATATTAAGACACTCAACTAAAAAATGTGGTGCCATACGTACTGTTTCTGACGTGGCACTAGCATCTACTCTGCAGCTGCTACCAGCAGTGACATGATACGACTTGCACGGCATAAGCTACTTTTCCCTACAATTCCACCGTGTCAAATTCTGAAAGCAGTGTACTAAGAAAGGCCTCGAATTGTACTCTCATCTTATGAGTTCTCTTGGGTTGTAGATAAATGTGTTGTGGTTGTATGAGCACTCTTCTCATAGTAATCTGTGACTTTTAGTTTGAGGTGAAACACTTCCCAGTGAGTCAAAGCCAAAAAGCTGAAAAAAGGTTGTCAATGTTTAATATTATATTGAGCAGAGAATACATTGTTTTCATAAGTTATATCTAAATACTTTATATCGGGATAATATTAGGGTCTAAAAGCTGCAAAAACACAAACCCACTTTAGTCTCACATTGTTTTTGTATAAATCCATCAGTATAATGTTTGAATAGTTTTTATACACCTTTCTTTTATTTCAGTTCACCCAAAAGCTTTAAAGGCTGTCTTATCAAATTAATCCCTCACTTTATTTCAATGATTTGTTCAGTTTTAACCACCTTTAATACATACTTCCTGTTGAATTATACCATATGCATGAGTGCAAAATAAGCAACAGATTAAACCTGTGCTGATAACTCAAAATGTCTACATAGTTGAGTCAACAAGGGATCTTTATGAGGAGGGAAAGGGCTGAAGGAAAACGCCATTACTCTCCAGATAATTTAAACATGTGTTGGCATTTATCTTGGTGGTCCATGTCCGAACCCTAATGACAAACTCTTGTTATTAGTGGACTGAAACACTGCCAAAGGCATGCCCACCCAAAACTTTAATCCGTTAATGTTCCCCACTCTCTAATTTTGTACTACGGAAAAAACACACTGGATGTATAGTAGTACACATAACACATATATTGGACATGTTATTTTTTTTAAATCTCTCCTGCTGTCTCTCACTCTCTCTCCACCAGTCTTCCACCATTGAACTTTATTTCCGTGGGAAGATTAAATATTTCTGCTTGAGAACACCCTTTAAACTATGAAATGACTGCTGTCACTAACACACAGACACCCCCTGTACACACAGACACACACACCATGCTCCCCTGATTTTGGATGGATAGATGGTTGAGCAGTGGAGGATAAGAGAGAGAGGGGGGGGGGAATATATAATCTTCCTGAAAAGAATGAGGCCCTCTGGGATTTTCTCAAAGTGGCCCCTCTTTGCAGTGGGGCGGGAGGGCGGGGGGGGGCTGGTGTAAGGGGAGGTAAAGGGGGAAAAACACGGCCACTCCACACTGTAACCCGATCCAGAAGGGGGCCAATCTGTCAAATAATTAGCTGTTGCCCGGCACAAAGGTTTTATTTGGAGGAATTTCATCGCGGCAGGATTGAATAATATGTCTCTTTATTGTGTGGGGTCATGGGAACATCGTCTCTTACTGGTGGGCCATAAAAGACGACTAAATGATAATGAGAAAAGGCTCTGGTAATTCAATTCCTCAAGCATTGGTTTCCATCCCCCCCCCCTCTCCCTTTCCTCTCAGTTCATTGGTGCTATCTCTCTGCTCAGCTAATTGTGGAACTTCATGTTGATGTTGAAGTGGCTTTATTTTGTGTGTGAGGAAAAGCACATGCGCATGTGTAGTATTAACTTGCATACAAATAAAATATTAACTGAAATTGATGTATTTTATCATATGTATTGTTGTCGGTTTTAGAATTCATTAAAGAACAACAATCAGTTGCCTGTGAGGTTTTATTGTGGATGTACCAACAAGCGAATGTAACAGGTCGAACCAACCATAAAGGAAGTTATATTCAATGTAGGATTTAATTGAAATTTAGAACAATTATTTCACACTAAAACATTTCCCCTTGTTCATGACCATGCTTTAACAGGGACACACCCGTCTTACTCAATGGGGAGTTATTCGAACTGAAGGGGGCTCATTAACCAGAACAAAACAAATAAATTCCCCGTAACAACATATATTCATTCCACTGCGTGTTAATGTCATCAGCAACATATAGCCATAGATGCGGTAAACGACAGGCCAAGCTTAACACTGTTGCTCTTAACGGAATGCAGAAAACATGTAATCACATCGTTCAAAACTACCCATAACGTAGAGGTCCTTGTGTACAATAAAGTTCAATGTTATTCACACTGCTTCCTCACCATAATAAATGTATAATAATTTCCATAGTTCAATACTACAATTACAGTTATACAAAAAAGCTGTAGTAGTGGTCACCGTAACAGTAGTAGTATTTGTAGTAACAGTAATAGGATGCTCCATATACCTTGACTAAAAAACACTAACAATTTGTAGCACTGAAAATGGCTCTTATCTATAGAAAGTTGTAAATCAGCTTATTTGATGAAATTGCACTTTCTTGTTCTTTTGAGGATCCCTATAGTTGAAATTCACTCTTTAAGTTGCTTTGGAGAAAAGCGTCAACTAAATGACATGTAATGTACAGTATATTTATACAACACCAGTCAAAGTTTTGGACAAATGTTCCCATTTAATTTGGTGAGAAAGAGTGTCCAAACCTTTGACTGCATATTTATGTCAAGATATATGACTAGGACGCTATTTTGTTATTTTAACCCAAACCATCATGTTTTCCTGAACCCAACCAGGTAGTGAACATAATAAAGTGGTCCAATTTCACAACATTAACCACATGTTCATGTTTTCTCAAGAACATTTTTCTTTTCTAATCATCAGTTAAAATGTTTGAGAAGGAGAAGAAAAACAAGCTCCAACCAATAGAACTTAGCGGAACGCTGTTCTAAACATTCCGTGCACTTCAAATAGAATGTGAACCACGGAATTACTAAAGGAAGCTATGATTAAGATCATTTAGGATCAGCAGTCAACGAAGACACCTGAACTTAAGGACTTAACAAGATGGCATCCCGGCATCCACACCCCCGAGGACTGGAAAGCTTGATCGAGTGTATGGCCAGAGATACAATCTGCGCACAACCTGCCGATGTCCCAAAACATTTGGCGCAGTATGGGTCTGATCTCATCAAGAAAGGAGGAAAAACAAATCCCATTGAAAAAGTCTTTCGATACCAAGAAACTCGCGGTAAGATATTGTTTAAATATACAAAAGATTATGTTTAGGTAATTCTTTTTGATGTTTAGAATCGGATAATTTCACAAAGTGAGAAACATTTAAAAAGATGAACCATGGTTTAAAGGTCGTTGTTAAAAATGTAATGCTATTATTAATTGCTCCAATGTACTTAAGGACTTGTACTTATTGCTAAATCTTGTGTACTCATTTTATGTTTCTGAAATGCGTTTTTCTCTTCTCAGATTTGGAATATTTTGCTAGGAATAAGAAAGCACCATTGATCAGGGGTAAAGAACAGAAGCCTGTACCTCTTACCCCTGTTGTTGCCGAGAAGACACAGACAACAACATCCCTAAAGTCAGCACCTAAAGTTCCAGCACATCTGCCCACTAAATCCAGAAATAATGTACCTATTGGCACAAGGGGGAAGCCAGAAAATGCTGGCATTGTGTTACCACAACAAAAAAAAGAATGCAGTGTACCAAGGCCAGAAAGACCCAAAGAAGTAACCAAACCAAGCCCAAAGACGAGACCACCACTTTTAATACCAGCCCAAAGTCAAAAGAAAGGAAAAGGAACCATTGGAGATGTCAAGAAAACACTGGCACCATGCACACAGAAAACAACACCAATGAAGGCAGCACCTAAAGTTCCAGCAAACGTAAATGTGCCCCCTAAACCCAGAAAGCCTTTACCAACTGGCACAGGGGGGAAGCTCGAAAATGCCAGCAACAGGTCTCCACAAAAACCAAGAGAATCCAGTGTACCAAGGCCTGAAATACCCAAAGGAACCAAACCATGCCCAAAGATAAGACCACCACTTTTAACACCAACAATTCCCAAAAAGTTTGCCCCAAAAAATCCAGCTGTCAATCCCCTTTCAAGACGCCCGACTCTGCGAGAACAAGCAGCAACAGGAACAAGTGTTTTACCACCAATTCCACAGAAGAAAGCCATAGGTAGCCAACAGCGGAAAACAATGACAAAAGAATCTGTACCGATTGCTCAAGTCAAACCAGAGTGGAATGACTGCACAACGCTGGCGGGAAACAAAGGGAGAATGAGGACTCCAGCTACAAAAATCACACCCAACCAGCAATGCCCTCATTGCCCTCATTTGGTGCAAGTTATTCAAATCGTGAGCTTCAGACGCCGCATCTTGCTTCCCTCACCGCAAGCGTAAGGTAGGTATCACAAAAAGTAGTCACATTCTATGGGTTTTGTGTGACACAATATTCACTCTTCATGCTTCATTTTGTAATAAAATGATAGGGTGCGGTTCCCGTCGTAACTCGGACTCGGGCTGAAGTCCTGGACGATGAGTGGAGCCACTTGACGCCGGAGACGGACATCTCTCTCTCCCCCCTTTTATCCCTCTCTCTATCCCCCCCTCTCCCCCCCCCCCTTATCTGTCCCCCTTTCTTTCTCCCTTTTTCATGATGTATTTATTATGTATTTATATGGATCGTTGGGTCAATAGCTTATAAAAAAATATATATAAATATAAATGTATATATATATATATATATATATATATATAAATATAAATATATATAAATATATTTAAAAAGATAAAAAATACTAATATAATAATAATCTCTCTCTTTAATAATATATATATATATATATATATATATATATATATATATATATATAAATATATATATATATATATATATATATATAAATATAAAAAAATATATATATATAAATAAATAGATATATATATTTAAATAGATAAATAAAAACTCAAGGACAAACATTCAGTCCATTCATGGTAAAACGTCATTAAAGAGTTATGTTTTACGTTTTACCAGTGGGTTTTCCCCTTATTGGGTTTCCCACGTTAAAAAAAAAACTCCTCCGTGAATCGCCACCTTAACGTGGTGGAGGAGTTTGAGTGGCTCAGTGATCCTGTGATCTGTGTTGTCTCTGTGGCTCGATCCCCTTGTCGGGCGGCCCAAGGACAACATGTCTCAGGGGAGAGTCCAGACTAAGAGCGATTCAAAAACACATGTATATACGTTTACATATATGTATGCATATATGTGTATATGTATGTATACATGTGTGTAAATATGTATGTATATACACGTGTGTGTGTATATAGGGTTAGGGTTTGTGTATACACACATGCACATATATAGATGTATCTATATATGTATAAACATTAGGGCTGCAACAACGAATCGATTAAAATCGATTATTAAAAGTGTTGGCAACGAATTTCATTATCGATTTGTTGTGTCGCGCGACTATTATGTTTGAGTATTAAAAGAAAGTTGCAAGCGCCGCGCAGAGCTGAAAAAAAAAAGTTGAGCCCTCGCGCAGCAGAACAGAGAAGAAAAAAAAAAGCTTCGCCCAGCAGAGCATTGCCAAGAAAAATAAATAAAAAAGCAGCGCTGAGGTAGAGGAAAGACCATCGGAGAGACCCGTAATACTGTTCTGAAACATGGCGGAGGAAGAGAAACCAATGCGACCTAAATCCTCTAAGGTATGGGATTATTTCACACTGAAATGGGGGGGTGTGCTAGCGGTTTTCTTTGCAGCGCCAGTCTCATTTTTTTCCGTTCTAATTGCCGCGCTTGACTTTAAGGTGTAACCTTTATTATTGTTCGGTCTGAAACGGCGCGCCCAGTGACGGATGGTGTAGCAATATTGTTGTCCGGGTGGAAATCGGGAGAAAGGTCGGTCCGGGAGATTTTCGGGAGGGCCTTTCAAATTCGAAGTGATTGTCTGCCGTGCCTGATCGTTTCCACCTGTGTCCAATCACCTGCACCTCCCTTGTGTATTTAAGCCTTGTGAGTCTCTTGTCTTGTGTGGCGTCATTACATGTCGATGGTTCATGTCACATATGTCGGTGTTTCAAGTCCAGGTCCTTGTTTGTGTTTCTTGATTTTTGTTTTCGCCTCCTTCCTGTCTTTTTGGTTGGAGTGATTTTGATTTAGAGTTTTTTGACGATTAAAGTCTTTTTATTTTTCATTACTCCGCATCTGAGTCCTCCCTCCTTGCCCTCGCACCAGCCGTACTGACACTATTTATATGCCCCGGTTATTGAATGATACTATTAGCATCACCCATCACCTCATGCTTTTTCTAGCCGGGTTACACGTACATACATACATATATACATAAATATTTACATATGTAGCAGGTCGACACGGACCCTGAACTTAACTTGAAGCTAAACTTGCGATTGGCTGACATATCCTACCGTCGCGCTTCCTCAATCACAGGTGTACTCCCAGGGCCCCGCCATCCTTCTTCTTCGTCACTCTTCGTCTCCCCCTCGTCCCGCCCTCGCCGTTTGCCTGCACACCAACTTCCTGGCCAATGATTGGCCGGACCTATGGCCAAGTTCAGGGGTGCTATTGGGTGTGAAACTTGAGATTGACATCCCAAAGTAATCTCAGAGGCTGAATACAAAGAAATATGTCTACACTCTGGGTGTATCCCCTACACAAAGAAAATGAGTAAAAGAATAAACACATTGAGAAAAAATGAATATGTAAGCTGGTAAAATAATTGCATAGACATATCAAGTGTATTTCGAATAGCTTTAATGTTTCTGCTGGTGTATTAATGCTAATACATCAATGAATAGATTATAGGTAGCATGTTCCTCCCACCCCCAAACCCACCCGCTCAGTTTTCTTTTTATACATTGACCCCTGACCTCTGAGAGCACCCAACCAGGAAGTGGATAGCGTTAAAAGGGAATGATTGGTTTGTGGTCTATAGATGATTGTTTATATCATTCTATACTGGAGGTTTGACCCCTGCGGTGACCCCTGTGTGGACCAATCCACAGAGAGCCATGACCTGCATCCATTTGCAACCCTGCTAATTAGCTCTGACGGGCCTCGCTTTGCGTCCAAGTAGTAAAATAAAGCCCTGCAGTGCCCTGATTGAAGAAAGACGCGGCTATTCCACCCCATGCTTACCATATCCTCCCGCTCCCAATGTCAAACACATTAAACTTAATGTACCAGCAAATCTTACTCAATTATTTGTATGTTGTTGGGGTGTGTGTGTGTAAGTGTGTGTTTATGTGCGTAAATGGTGTTCATATGTCAGTGTATGTTCAGCTGTCTGAGCACACTCAAGCATGCTGGTGTTTACATGTGAGGGGAGGGGGGGGGAGGAGGGGTTGCCGTTTCACCGGTATGCCCATGTAGGATGAGGTTACACATCCCCGCCCAGCACATTGCAGAGGGATGAGGAAACTTGCTTTTAAGTAAAATAATTGGATTATTGCATCCAGCGATCGCGCTAATTATAATGAAAGCATGCTTACAATTTTCCAATTATTATTCTATGGCGATTCTGTTCCTCTCTAATAAAACGGAGCGCTGATGCAAAACAAAATGCCAGGACTCCATTTCCTAGCCGTGCCTTACAGCTATTTAGAGATGAGCGGCGTACAAACCCTTTCAAATATCACAAAAAAAAAACATTTGACTGCAGAACGTACGCCGCTTCCAAAATGACACCTAATAGTATGCAGATTGTTGCCCTGTACAGTGCTCTGAATCAAATACAAAGAGCAATTTAAAAGACGTTATAATCGCAGGGTGATTTAAAAAAAATGTACACGGAACTTCGATTTTTTAAAGTCTACAAACAGTAATGTGTGAAATGAAAAGGATGGTACAGTTTATGTGGTGTATTTTCCACTGTGTCCTTGGAGTCACTCACTCTGCCTGTGACAAATCATTGCATTAAATCTCCTCCCCTCACAGTATCTCTCACTCTCTGCCCGCTGCTCCTCCACACCAACAAGCACGCACACTCGCTGCATCAGTCACTCATACGTCTCGCTGGCCCGCCTGTCAGTCCACCACCCAATTCCCTGGATCACACTTCATCTGACAGTGTTTCATCTTGGATTTTGAGGATAAGTGACAGGATTTCAGATCAAGCTCGGAGCTTAGCGTGAAAACGCTGCTACGTCAGAAAAGCTAAGGGTTTTACACAAAGTGGGATCCCCCCCCCTCCGCCTCCGCCCTCACGCCGACCCTTTTTTTTTTTCCTCTTCCTCTGCGTGTGTGCGTCTCTCTCTCTCTCTCTCTCTCTGTTGATTTAGCTGTGAGTGGCTGCCTGACACAACATTGGCTAACTCCTCAAGGAGCCAAACCCCATTGCAGAGTTATTCTGTCACTGCAGTCCGAGGGGAACACAAAAAGGATGTATTTTAATTAAGCAAAACACAGGGGCTTCAGTATTCCTAAAACCACATGAAGGTGGAGACAGTGAGATGACGATGGAGAATATATGTAAGGGAATTGTTTTAGGGAACACTGAAAAATGCATGTTGTTTGTGTGTGGTGATTGCGAGATGTTTGATTTTGTCCTCACTTTAACTGTAGCTTCGTGTTAGAGTGGAATGTCTAAACATTCTGTGATTTTCTTGTAACTTCTAAATAGCAGGATAAGAACTACACCAACTATGAATTGAGCCTACCAGCGGGTATCATGTGTAGATATGTGCCGTAGAGAACGTAACATAACTGTGTGCCACTTCCTTGAAACTAGGTGACATGATCCTTAATTCCCTTGAACAAACATACTGTATAGTTTATTTTGATTCAGGTATTTCACATCACTCCCAAATGTCCAGCAGCCACCATGCATACCAGCTTCATGTGTGGCTAAAGAGTCCACAGCAAAAGGTCAATATTCACACCTGGAACATTTGCTTAAATGTAAAGCCAGTTTTAAGTGTGATTTCTTGTGACCATACACAAATAAATTATGATGGATAGCAGAGTGACAACCAACCTTATTTACATCATAATATCAACATGTGGGTTGTTTGGGGTACATTTTTTCTAACTTTCTAGCTGAATGTGATGTTGAAACGATGGTGCGGTGATTTGAAAAAACTGAACCTGTTTTTGTTCTGCGAAGGCAAAATTTGACTCATCCATCTTGAATGCAAGGGTTTAGTCAATACGGTTCCTTCCTTTGACTACAGCAAAACACATTCTAAAATGTAATGCATGTGCAGACATGAACTACCAATCCACTTAGCTATAATCCAATTTCCATATGTTGCATATGATTTAGTTGCTGTGGCAGGATGGACAGTGAATTGACTTGTGCAGCACATTCTGCCACCGTCTAATAGACTCTAATAACAGGTGAAGGGTTAGAGTTGGACCCCTCCTACCCCAACACACACAAACAAATATCTCCAGCATAGGTTCACCCTGGAAATAAAGAAATAAAGGCATACATGGAGAACCTGAGGAGAATCTTGAGCGCCAGTCGCCGGGAGGAAAGATGGATTGCCTGAATTCTCCACCAATCACCAAACAACACATTGGCCGCAGCATTGATTGATGAAGTATTTAAGTCGTCAATCGCACATCACCTGCTTTTCTTCTCGCCCCCCTCCCTCCCTCCACTCCCCAAAATGGCTGCAGAAAGGCTGTGCTGTGTCTGCGGATCGGGTGAACCCGGACCGATCAAACCCGTGGGCTGGTGAGGAGGGATGGGGTCATATCAACGAAACAAAGAAAAGCCCTTCGTTCAACGATCGTTGGAGCAGCTTCCTCTGAACATTTGAGCGGTTGAGGGGGGGCGGAGCATCTCACATTAAGTCCTTGCTTGTGTGTGTGTGTGTGTGTCCACATCGTGCATTAAAGCCCTCATTTACCAACGCACACAACGGGGGCCTCCGCCGCCACCTCAACCCTACTTCAGCCGAGATAACTCAGTCCAATATTATTGATCACATATCATGATTAACAATAATTATATTGATAAAAATGGAACATTAGCCCTCACCTCTGACCTTTGGTGCAGACCCTTCTGTACTCTATGAGATATTCAATATCATAATCATGCTTGAGTACACTTGGTTTGAAAAGAAAGGGGGGGGGGGGGGGAATCAATGAGGCCGTGCTCATAAGCGCAGCAAAAGCATCACACCTGCAGATATTGTGTTGACTTTGGGTCGGAGAGCAAACACAGATCCACCGTCGTCTTGGAGTTGTCGGGGGGGGGGGGGGGGGGGGAGGCCATTGATCCGCCAGTTAACCTATTCTCCTGCACCGGTACAGCAGCAAACCCCTGGAGGAAAGCACCCCCCCACACAAACACACACACACACACCCAGGGCCGTCGCTCCCCTTCACTAATATGATACCCCCCCTGAAGGTTCTCCACAGACCTCCTTTCTAATCAATGCATGTGGTTGGTGGGATCATCCTGTCTCTGCAAATTAATGACTTCACTTTTTTCCCGTGGTTTCATTCCATTGATTTGTTTTATTAGCCCATTGATCTCCATGCACCCCCCCCCCCCCCCCCGCCCTCTCCCCGCCCCTCCCCCCTCCACAACCATCCCTCAGCTCCTCGGCTTCCTCTTTGTTTATCAATATAAGAGCTGATGGCATCAATTCTTTCCTTTGACGACACAGGATAATAACATATATGAGTAAGAGCAGGGAGGGGGGCATACAGATGGAGACCACATGGACTCTTGTTATCAAGTGTGATTTTTGTATTTTTCAGGAGAAAAATTCAACCAGCTTTCATGTTGATTACTTTTTATTCAGTCGTGGAAGCAAACATACATTTGACATTAAACACTTTATACTTGTGTGCACGACAAGACTGTTTTGTGTCCTCTGTTGGTCCAAAATAAGAGTTTCCAAGTTAAATTGCGGTTTCATTACTTACATAAAACTGTTATGGTCTAAATCAGTTGGACATTCATCTGGTCGGGGCTCGCTGGTCTTATTAACAGCCATATCTAACTCTCTCCCCCCCATAATTCCTTTTGAGATGCGAACAAAAGGATCGGAAGTGCTTTACTCCGACAAGTCAGACTTCACCTCACCGGAGGAATTACGGCTTTTCATTTTCCGTCACTGGAGCGTTTTTTAGTGAGGTGCCCCACTAGCATAACGACGTCCCTCCTCTCTTGTTTTATGACCTCGCACAAAGAGTTGATTCACAGTAATTACATGCGAAAAACACAAAAGCCGATGCGCATATGTGAGCTCGCTGAGAGACGGACGCAGAAGAACACACGCTGGATATGAAAGACGTACATGGTGGGAGCTGTTTGCAGCAGACGAGTCATTCAGAAAATAAACTCATTTTAAGTAAGTCCTTCAATGCTTCTCTCTCAACCCATAAGAGTATTCTCGGGGCTTTCCCTTGCTTCGCCACCGAATAGTGACACATGGCATGGCTGATTCTTCTCTCCTACAGTCCAGCCGTTATTCTGCATGAAAAATGATTATGTCATTCACCGGCGCTGGGAATACATGCACAATTACATGAAGATTTCAATCGGAGTGAATCCCAGGGAATTGGTAGCATGATGAGTAATTGTGTGGCTACAACAAGTGTCGAAGAGGCAATTCCTCCACCAAACTGCATGTTTATCCAGCTCGTGGGAACTTCTGTTCCTCGGGATGGATCTAGAGTCCTCTCGATGTTTCCCTCCCACCCTGCCGGGCTCTTTCATTGCTTTTTCAAATCACATTTTTCCTTTACTAGATTCTCGCAAAACTACTCACGCGGACACACGCAAACGCATGGGAGGAGTTTATAGTTTTGCAGCTCGGTCATCGGACAGAGTGGATTGCATGCTTGCACACACAATTTAATGTTTTCGTTTTAAAAGGTGCAGTCCACTGATTTAACTCACACGCCTTTTGTCGACACACAGTTCCACTTATCCTGTAAAAACAGTTGTATAACGTCCTCTGTGGCTCTGGAAACAACAGACCTCTAACTTCCCTCATCTTGATCCTATCAGTTATTTTAAACTGGGATTATGAATATAAATATTCGTTAAACACGGTGCACCATTCGGCACGCAACAGGTAGGTCGCTTAAGCTACGGTGGCTTTAGTCAGCTCTACATCCCTACATCTCTCTCCCGTCTTTACATGAATACTCTCGGGGTTTCTGGCAGCAGTTTGCTCCTCTTTCATCTATCTCCTTTGCGGTGGGACTATTAGCCGAGCCTGTATACCTGCAAATGTTTGGGAGGCAGCTGGCTGAGGACGCTCAGTGGCTCCACTGGCCCAGGGGCTGCTGGGACCTGGGAACGCTGGCACCAAATACCAATGGGTAATTAGACCTTCATTCAAGAGCAAATGTGGCAAGCATTAGAAACGAGGCACTTTCCGGTTCAATTCATATCTCCATCCTGCCTTCCTTCCTATAACAACCACGCTCCATCTTCACCCCCCCCCGCCCCCCCTCACCCACCCTCCCGCCCCCCTTTACTTTTGTTTGTATATCTCCAGTCACAATCTCTAATGTCAGGTCAATTATTGGCCCAGCGTTGTTGTCTTTTGTTTGTTCGTTTTTTTTTAGTTAGTGATAAAATTGGGGTCCAGACAGAGAGATAAAAAGCTGTCAGTCAGTAAGTAGAAAAAAACCCTCTATTTTGTGATTTTGGAGGAATAAATTGATTTCACTCAGCAATCTAACAACCTTTGCCTGGTGTTCATTTGTTAACCCCCAAATACTTAATTAACTGTTCAACTGGTAAAACGTTATGGATACGAACATGCTGTTTTAATTACAAGAAAATAACATTGAAGATTTTTTAAATATAAGTTAAAATTAGTCATGAAAGTACCCATGCCCTTTCACCCTAGACCTGTTTATGTATAGGAGCTGAAGTGCAGTATAAAAGCCTCTCTTTGAAACATTTATAAAATGTATCATTTCTAATCGTGGCCACCACCTCAGGTAAACCCGTGTCGACATATTATGAACTGAACATGTTTCACATAATGGGCCACACGGTCTATTTCAGCTGTGAGAAACATTACAGTGGCTGTTTCTCATGTAAGAGGAAAACTTGTCCCCTAATAGTTCCGTGGTGAAAGGTGACATAACCCATAATTCCACTCAAACCACAATGTTCTTTCATCAGACGTTCCTCTCCGATGCTGCGAGCTTGGTTCACATAACTCAAAACAGTCACAATGACCGAACCAATGCCAGCAAAATGCACAAAATGTGGGAAGCTAAAGGGTCCACAACTGAATGAACATTTTTACTATATTATACTTTTTCAATGTTCATGTATTCATGTATGTTTGTGTACGCATGTATGTGTGAATGTATGTATGCATGGCGGTCACTTTCTCAACCGTTAATATATATATAATAAATACAAATATTAACTCAAGCAATCAAATCAATATTAATATATCAGGGAAATAAAAGCAGCTGCTGTCCTTGTGTTCACTGAAGGCACCACACCTGCAACGCGCCACTTTCATTGATTGAAAATGACGTACAAGGTTATAGTCAAACTAAACAAGAAATAATCCAGTTTTATTTTGTGATATTTATTGGAAATTGCATAAAATGTATCTGTATCTTTCAAGCAATCTCCCTCAAGCCATCTCGCAGCCAGTGAGGACACGATGTCATGGATATGAAGGGCAAAAATGAATACTAGAAACTCATTTTTTAAAACAAATACGTGTAAAGATGTTTGGCTGCAAGAAGCAATTCTAGTAGTATTCTAATAGATCCTTTTGCTGTCTTGTGACTTTAAAAGTTGAATGAATTTTTTTTTTTTTTAAAGGATTTGAAATCTAATTTCTGTCATGAAATACAAAATGAACTATGAAAACAGCCTGAGCTTCAATGATTTTCAAAGTAAGGACCATTTATTGGTTTACTTCATCCCATTTCTACAATGTTTTATGAACATTGTGGGTCTCCATAACATAAACGTGGATATAAGATGGATAAATCGTACTAATAATATTGGAAAATATTTCAGCCCCTCATTAAATCACAGGTAGGGGAGGCTTGAATAGGCTGCACGTGAATGAAATCAGAAGCTGTTTTGAGTGGGCAGAGAAAAACACTGGGTCCAGATTAGCATAAACAGGAACACAAAAGAAGAAGGGGAGAGGAGTGGAAACAGAAAATACTAGTGCTGTCAACAGGACCCCCTGGTGAGGAATTTCAATTTCATATATCTAATTATCCCTGTCAGATGGAAAGAAGTGACAAAAAAGCTGTCTTTGTTCTCTCTCTTTATCCCCCGCATCTCTCTCAATTAATTTCAGCATACAAATATGACTAATTGTCTCTCTGCAGTTCTGCAAACACATAAATAATAATTTCGGCACATGATGGAAGGGGGCGGGATTTTCACGCATCAAATTATGATATTTGAACACAATGGATTGTGCATAAATCAGGTGTTCACGTTAGCAAGCCGATGCAACCTCTCTGTAGGCATCACCCTCTGCCCCACAGTCTTGTAGCCCACATAATACCTCTATACTTTCCCTCTTTTGTGAACCACACCGCCGCGGCCCTCATTGCTGTCACTGGGATTGTTTCTTTGTTTAGAATGATGATATTAGCATCATAATCAGACAGAGAGAAAGAGGATGAGGTGATGACTGATTTATGCGTAGTTTGTGTGGAGAAACCAACAATACCGGTGACCAACTACTGTGCATTTTAATCAGATATGCCTATGTTTAAGTTCATTATTTCAGCCATTCGTGTGCTAACTGGTTTTAAAAATGTAATTGCTCCTAAATCCGGCTCTGGGAAAACTTTGATAACTACTTTTTAGCATTGCACAAGAGTAGGCAATGACTAAAAAAGCAGTAAACGTTAAGGACTCATTAAGAATGTGATCGTAGTATCCATGATTTTGTGAATATTATCCAATGATTCACTAATAAAGCCACTTCCAGGGCTATTTTTCCAGTAACTCATTAATGCCTCCTATTGAGTCGTACATTCTGAGATATTATTTGTGTTAAATAACTCATTAACGATTTACTCATTTTTTTCAGGTGGTGCAATAATTGTTCCTCACTTTGAAGCTGCTCAAAAGTTTGTGTGCCGTGATTTTAAGTGTTAAAGTTCTTTTTTTTTTACTTTGAATCAACGTGAATGTCTTCACCTTTCATACAAATTGCTTTACCATGAGAGTACTGCACTCTGGTTTACATTTAACTCACATCAAAGGTTTGTGACTTTGACAGTGATTGTGTAGTTAATTGGTGTCCTATTCACAGCAAGAGACCTTGTCTTTTCCCTGCATCCCACAAACAAAAAACAAAAACAATTCAAATGAGAAGGAAGGCCAAAAATATGCACTCTACAAGATAAGATGCTCTATCAGCCCTTAAAAGAAATGCTAAAGTGTTCAGATTTATTTAATCAAATCCTTGAAACATTAAGACGTAATGGGCCAAAAATCTAAAAGCGGTTGGAACAAAGCTGCAGTTGAGCCGCAGCACTACCGACCATAAAACATACTCTCTCATTAAGTCGCTGCAGAGAGGGGGAGAGGAGGAGGGGGAGAGGGGGGGGGGTATTGTTACATTTCATTACACACATTCCTTTTCTGTGGACTCTTGACCGGTGTTGCCATGTCAATGTAGGTGACCACATGTCATATTCTCTCTCTCTCTGTCTCTATTTACAAAGACCTCGCTATCAACAGCAAAGCTAGCACATGATGGGTCACCTTAATTATGTTCAGTCTGAATGTTAAGTCAAGACTTCAAATCATCCCTTTTTCGTTGTATTCGAGGTATTTCTCATTTGTTGTGTATATAAAACGTTCATCCACCTGTCATATGCAGACTTTGTCTTGTATACGTTGTCATTTTACAGGCCTGGCAAAAGACATTTCAAATATAATAAAAAAAAAAAAAATTCCAACAACTAGTTTGAAGCTTCTTTTGAAGGTTAACTAGTCTATAAAGAAAACAAACTACCTACGGGAAATATTTATGAAATAAATACCCTAACATGCAAAAAGAAACCTGCTGTATAGAGGAGATTGTAGTGGGCCCACGATATATCATTCACGGGTCTCGAGTCAAACAGGTGGCATAGTTACAGCAAATATGTTATCTGTCAATCAAACCCAGAGGTACAATGTCAAAAAACTTTCCATACCTTCATTCATTTGCATTTTTCCATCAACAGTCAAGTGCCTGCAAAAAAAAAAAAACGAGGATAACAAAGGGAGGGAAACATGATTTGCATTTGGTGTATAAATAGTTCCAGGGAAAGGGTTGTTAAGTTTGAAATTAACATGTAAACAGTTGGAAAGTCTGCCCTCCTACCCCCCGTCTCCTTCTCCTTAACCCCCGCCCCTGGTTCCCTTTTAGCGCCTTGATAAATATACATAAAGCCCCACACAAAGAGCGCCTTGTTCCTTTTAAATGGGCTACTTTTTAATGGAGACATATATTTCCAGGATTATATCAGCATTCAGTTGCAAATTGTGAGTTTTAATACTCCAATTGGGGCAGTCTATGAATAAGAGAATGATTTGAATGCAGGGGAACACCTGGTGCTGAGAGTGGGCTTGGAGCTGACCCGGTGTCAGTGCCAAGGCTTCACTTGTTCCCAGCCTCCCCATTCAGACTCCCCCCCCCCCTGCCTAAGCCTTCTTTCTGATACTGTAGACCGCCACGCACATGGAACGTCATGCTCCCAGCGTCGTATGAAATGCCAATGAAGAGACAAAGAGGAGACGATTTGGGTTTGGAGTTTAGAATTAGATCATCATATGGGAGTCACTAAACGAGGGTTCTGTTGTATCAAAACGTCTTAGATGTTCTAAAAAGGATGTCGTGAAGCCGAGTGAGTCGCTTCTGAATAAAAGTGTGGTTCTACACGGCAGCTATGAAAAACTTTCACCGTTAAATGCTTGTGAACATGTGAATAGAGTTAAAAACATTTAATCCTTCCCTGAAATGATGTTTGGCCAGCTGCACTTGATTTACACTGTCAGGTGTAAATGAAGACACAAGCTCAGAGTTCAATGCTGTAACCACGAACAACACCAAAACCGCCTCGGTTCGTTTTGTGTCCACGTTGCTTACTTGGCTGCGTGACAACAGAGAGGGTTGAGGGGGGGGGGGGGGGGTTGGAGGGAATGAGTGGTACTATTTGGAGGAGGAGGAGGAGGAGGAGGAGGAGGAGGAGGAGGAAAGAGCAATGGGTGTAAGGTCCATTCGTATGCACCCCACATCGACTCCACACACAATCAGGCCTGTATCGCATTTTGCAAATTTATACCCAGGATGTTGGTTTAGAGTGTTTCTCTGAAAAGAAAAAGAGGATCTTTTTTTATTCGAGTAAGTGTCTGCTTTCATGAGCAAGAGTGATTGAGGCTCACAAACAAACCTTTGTTTCCTGGCTCACAGATATAAAGGCCGAGCTCTGATTTACGTCCCACAGCTAGACACATTTGCCCTTTTTAAATGCTTTGAGCCACAAACACTGTATTTTTATATATATATATATATATATATATATATAGATTGAATTGAAAGGCCAATGTATGTTGCTGTTATGGCTACATGAATAGAAAAATAAATGATTAAGTATAACTACCCTGATTGATGGATGCTCTATGTTTTAGCATTGATGCATTCCATGTCTTTAGTTATCAGACACCTACCTAATTCATTCGTAGAAGTCCCTTGTTTATCACATGGTCTCTGAGGTATGTCAATGTTTATTCTTTACAGTACGCAGGACATGTTTGACCTGTTTGAGGATGCGTCTGAATACATTTTGCTAAGACCACAGTACTGATAGAGTCATTTCTAGGAGCAGTTACAGTAGTGTGTGTAAGACAGTACAATACATCTATATATATATATATATATATATATATATATATATATATATATATATATATATATATATTATTACATTATTATTAATATGATAGGCAACATGTTATTTTATGTACAATTTTTGTCACATAAAGTTGCCACAAGGAACTTTAAATGCTGATGAAATGTTTCCAATCTAATTCCAATACCTCTATATGCAATACATAAGTAAATCAAGAAGATTGACCTTGTCATAAAGTTTGTCCTCTCAGCCACCGGGTGTGAACCTCTCTGTGACCTCGGGACACAATTTTGCCGGGTTCACGCGCACGTCGCGAGTGTTCCACAGTGAGCGACCCCCACTGCCCTCTAAAAGAGACGGAGAGGTCACCGTCCCGTTGATCTTCCACTGATATAGCCTTTTTACACAAAGTATATGCGTGAGTTCCTCCATTGGATTTGCATGGGAGAAGGTCCCACATTTCCACGTCCAACATTTCGGGTTAATGCGCTTCAGTCGGCCGGCTGCCGACAACTTGTTTACGTCGACCCCCAATTAATAATTAGTTTAATGATTTGAGCACTTGACACGTGGCCCGACCGAACAAATGCGGGCAAGAAAATGCACACACGGTGCGGTTTGCATAAATCTGCCGTTCGAGCGCCGGGTTGAGGGAGAACAGAGGGATGGAGGTGGGGGAATTATAGGACTCAGATGTGTGTGATTGGCGGTTCCCTTGGCTCCCAGGGTTAGAGGGTTCAGAGAAAAGCCGATTACCGCCCTCCCTCAGGTCAAGCCTTCATAAATAAACAAGGGTTGAGCCCGAGGCACCGTGTTTCAGTGTGATTAGCATATCATACAGCCTATCGACAAGGCACTTATCATATTACAGCACGGCCGTCCTCTGAGCTCACGGAGGTTACATGAACGGGGCTGCTGAGCATACATCTCTGTTCATTACAAGGGTCCTCGGGGGGGGTGGAATAAATCATATCAGCACGTGGTCATGGCAGCGCAGGGCGTTCCGCTCTGCCACAGAGCGGAGGAGTTTCAATAAGACAGAGAGGATCCGACAGTTGGCTTCAACCGGAGGGAGGGAGACAAGTGGAAATGATGGAGGGGCTCGATGGAGGTAGAGAATTATTTAAAGAGGGGGGAATCTCTGGCCGACTTTTCTGACACCTTGTACCTCTCCTCGTCGCGTGCGTTTGGGCCGGGACTTGCTGTGGTCTTTTGGATCCACAACGTTCAGCAGTGGATTGTTGGGACTTTGGCTTTGGAACCAGAGTTTTGGACAAAGTTTAGAAGGCAGTCAGCCCTCAAAAGTAGAAAAGGCCATTCTTTATTATTGCCTTTAAGGGAAAAATAAAGAAGGCCTTTTCTACTTCTTCTCTACCATTTTAGGGCCCGTTTAGAATTATGGGTAAAGGGTTAAATGCTAGTTAGTTAAATGCTAGTTAGACTCGTGCTGGGGACTAAAATACCCATCAGATATGTTCAACCTGAACTGCCCATTTATGACTTTGAATGTGTCCGTGTTTTCATTCTAAACCAGTGTTTTTTTTACTGAGCGTCCACACTAGACTGGAGTGTATTAGAGCACCACACTATTAGCTGTTGTGAAAAGCAATTCTGCATACTATAATGCGTCTAATGCCAGCATGCGGGGGAAGCAGCTCCTATTGAAACGGTTGCCAACCGTTTCAATAGGAGCAATATATACATAATAGAATAGAATAGAATCGTGTCCAGCCGGTCTGAGCCCTACTGAGCAGACTGGTCGTGTCGCGGTTTGCACCTCTTTCGAGGACAATAGACACAAAACCTTTTTTCTTATTGATAACAATTTTCCAGAACAAAATATGTATAAAGTCCACACCTTGACTATATGGGAACAAAATAATGATTTTCTCTTCACTGCGACAGGGCCTTAAGCCACAGGCCGAGCTACGCGAGTGAGAACAGACAACAACTAAGGCTAGTATGGTATAACGTTTTTTTTGCAAACGATACTGAAACACCGGAGGGACACAGATCGTTTTAGTTTTAAAACCCTGAATTGAACTTTTTTTTTCTTTCTATCTTGCCCCTGACTTTTAGACCCGCTCTACTCACCTGGAGATGCCATTGATTATGGACCTGTCTTCCTGCAACCAATGAACATAATATTGCTCAAATGGATCATGAAATTGGTGCAGAAGGAATTTTGGAACGTGCCTTAAAAACTGTGTGCATGATGGAGTGGAAGTCCCCCCCCCCCCCCCCCCCCCCCCCTCCCACAACTCTCAGACACGCTACTGAGATTCCAATTTGGGCAAGCCTTTTCTCCTCAGCTACACAGGCTCAACTCACCGACCAGGGGCCACAATTAGCAGCTAGCCACTCTGACCAGGGAAAAAGAGCAAATGACATCCGCACCTAAGCCCTCCTAAGCCTAAGGAGGCAGGGCACGGGAGCAGCCTCAGTGCTCTCCTCCCTCCACTCAAGCGTGACCTCTTTAGGTGGTCCGAACACTGCAGAGGGATTGCATATTTTGACTGTTATTAGCACTGTTTAGCCTCCCTCTAGGGGCAGGGAGTGCCGGGGGTGACCAGCTGGGTGGATGTACAGTAGGCTGTGAGGAAGACGTGGATTGGTGGTTTGGTCGGGTGTTTTTCATGTCTTGGCTTCACGGTGGAGGCACAAAGCTGGGATCAGTGTGGGTGCCATGTCACCTGGATAATCACATCCACCACTGGCATGGATCTTATGCCAAAGGGGAGGACGGCAGACTTAATGTTTAAATGGCCAAGGAGTCTGGAGTTGTTCTAAGTATGCACAGAAGTATCAACTTGAGCATCATTACTTGGGATCTCTCCCAGTATGCAATGCTAACTTATTTTCTACCACGTGTGTGTGTGTGTGTGTGACCGTGTGCATTCGCGTTCCCAAGTGATGCCTTCCCCTGACGTCCCCCCCCTCCCCCTTTCCCTCCCTCCCGACTCCCTCCCCCACCCCACCCATGCAAATTAGAACTTCACACACGTTGCGGCAAGCTGCCGGGCGCTCTGTGATTTCACACGACCAATTAAGGCCCTCTTGGCAGTTGTGTGAACAGTTTCATTAGAGGAGATAATATTGCAAAGTGAAATGATAAGCAATCATTATGATTAATGCCGAGACATTACATTGCTCGTTAATGAGGTGTAAATGATCTCATTATTTTTTGAAAGAGTACAGATTAGATTAAAGTGGAGTGGACAGCGCTCCTCGGTGTTCAGACAAGTTAGTGTTAATTAGGCCCAATCTCCAGGAGCAAATGAGCCGCAACCCTTTGGTAAACAATTAGGCTTCCCACAGCCCCGGGCGGGATGGACAAGGATAGGCAAGTGAACGGATAGATAGCTGGAGAGATGGATGTGAAATCTGAATCCAGTTCATTGTTCTACAGCCACGCAAAATTAGGCAAATCATCTTCCTTCTCATGCAGCGTAATTGGGTAAGTAGTTGAGGTTTATTTGGGGCTTTTATCAATTAACAGATATCAGCCGGTTAGTGGCGATACGATACGGTTTCCTCCATTTCTAAAGTTTACAACAATATAGCGAATCTGATGTTAAAAGGTTTCTACCATTTTTTTTTACAAATTGTACAAAACAACCAGAGAAATAAAGTGTCATCATGCTTTAAGAGACACTCACCCTAAAGTGGTTCAGAAACACTAAACAGTGAGCATAGGAAAGCATTTTAATACTAGCGCGGCAATACCAAACAATGAAAACTAATATAGAGTTGTATATACAGAAACTACATTTAATGGCTATCGCTAACAAATGCAATTCACTCAAACTTTATTTTATTTTTTGAGTAGGGAGTTTAATCGTTGGTAAGAAATATTGATACCATTTTTTTCAGTATGGCCTTTCATTTAATCTTGCACATGACATTTGTAAAATACACAGATTAAAAAAGAGATGCTGTGCAGCCATATTTGCAGACATGCAGGTTGTGCAACTGCTCTCAGGGTAACAGAGGTGCACCTTTTGACTTGTGGGGAATAAAGGTGAAAAAGTGGAGTTTAGGCTATTAACGTAAAAACCATTCCATTTTGTGTCTTTATTGATTATTCTAATTAAACAGTAATGAAATTAAATCATTCAACAGGACAAAATGTATCCTAGTGTGCTTTGATTAAATAATTCAGAGCTTCATTGTAAGAAAAAAAGAATAATGGTTATTTTAGTTTGACGTTTTCTGAAAACAAAGCCATGTTTTCTGAAACGGGAGCACTTTGTGTCAAGACAGATCTGGATGTCTCAAAGGTCTGAACACTGTTGCCGCCTCTCATCTGAACACCGACTGGATCGGCCGTGGTGGGAAATGTCCGCCTCGCACAACATTGATTTCACCATCCTCTCACTTTGAGAAGATATGCTTTAGATTATGACGAGAAAGGCGATGCTGTAATTCCTTTGCCATAGGAGTTACGTTTTAGAGACACACAGCCCTTATCAGTGATTGATAACACTTAACTCAAAAACATATAGAAGCATTAGGAACATCAATATTTTGCCAGTGAAGGTGACCCCCCCCCGGTCCCCATGTTTGCTGTGTGTGCGCGCTGGGCTTTGATGGTAAATTTGTATGGATGGTTATGTGGGGAGGCTGTTATGGATTTGCTATCTTGGCCTGAAGTGTTTGCGGCTGATTATGTGATTAAATCAATAATAATTCCTGTTTGGGCTCCTTTGCTCCTCTGTTTCATCTTCTTTTTCCTGGCGTATTTGAGCGGAGCGGTTTGCTGGGGACCAGCGTACAAATATACAAATGCAGACACAGACAAACACACACTCACCAACATACTACAGGCGGCAGAACAACTGTGAAGCAGATGGCATTAATAATTAACATTGGTTTACATGAAGGAATTCATCAATCTGAAAAAGACTCAAACATTTTTTTTTTGTTTTAATGCTTTTTAATAACGGCTGTGCATTGATGCATTTTTAACACTCCGACATACACTTCCTTAACTTTTACCCAGAACTTAGACCCCTCCTCAATGACGCAAAACTCGAATTAAAACGACCATGTGCCCGACGCTTCAGCTGTACGTTTGAATGCTCCTTCCTCCGTACCTTGGGCCCTGGTTTGGTGCCGACTTGTGCCAGCCACTCCCTAACAACCGCAGTCGCTCCCTTTTCTGGTTCTGCCAGGGTTTTTTTGTTTTGTCTAGACTGCAGGAAATGCAACATTACATTTGTTTACAACCAACAGGAACTCGAACCAGAAGCTGTTTGACGTGATTAAAGAGTGCTACCCAGAGAGTGTGTGCACGTGTGTGTGTGTGTGGCTCGACCCCGTGGGTTTGGCAACGCTCGACTCGATATAGGCAAACCAAAATGGAGAAAGAGAGCAGCACTGCTGTCCATATCAGTTTGATAGAAAACAATTGCATTCAACACTCCTGAAAGTAAAGAGCCGAGTTTGTGTGTATGTGTCTGTTCATACTGTATTTATGTTGGTGTTTACTTGAGCATGTTACTATGCATGCTATGCAGTTTGTGTGTCTGTGGCTGCACGTGTGTGTTTGATTGTGTGTGTGTCTGAGTTAACTCACAATCCCTCAGCACCCTCTTAAAATCTATACCCAATAAAAATCAGCGCCGTTTCGAAAAACAAAACCCAAGGAAACATCTGTAAAACATTGATTTCGCAGATTGCAAACCAACTGCATGGCTAATGAGAAAAGAAATCCTTTTTGATTAATTAACCTAAAAATTGGGGACTCTAAGTTGCCACCTGGGAGATGACAAGTCCTGCAGGGCTGATCGCACAGGAAGGAGGTCACACTGTAGAGCTGCAGAAAAGCGTGGTTGGAATTCATAGTTCTTCCCTCTCTTTCATTCGTGTGCTTTGAGGTGATGGTTCGTCATAAAAGTTTAGTTTTACTAAATTACACACATTGTACTTTTGAAGTTAAATCTGCAGATAGCTCAAATGAATGGAATTTTTTTTTAATGCTATTGGAAATTTACAAAAATGATGCAGTCATTTCGTTAATTGTGTCATTGTTGTTCTGACCGGTCCAACACACTGTCAAAATTTGAATTATTTGTCACTTTTTTTAACTTAATGTTGCATGCTGTTAGCACTAGCAATACATTTCCATTCAGAAAATTAAAAAAACAAAATTATCTCCACAAAAGAGTACAACTAAAACAGTGGGATCCTTTAAAATGAAGTAATTTCTGCTCGCCAGCTGTCTCCAATTGTTTGCATTGCATGATAACACACATAGCATCACTCCAATACAACATGAAATTAGATAGGTGAGAACCAAAGAACTATTATATTATAATATTACTCTTATTATAATAATAATAGTGTAACACAAACACTGCATCTGATATAAATGTATTGTTACAAATCGGTACACTCTCGATGTATCAGGAATCAGGAACATTTATTCCCAAAGTATGTCAGACATACAAGGAATTTGACCTGGCGCGTGGAGCATAACATTGGACAATAAGACACTGAGACAATGGACAAAAAGAGAAATGACACAGTGCAGGAAAATAAGGCACGTTCAATTTACAATTTAAATGTACTGTATAATATAGAAGAATATAAACTAGAAGGATATACGATAAGTAAAAAACATTTTATACTGTTATTATTGGTGGACATGGGGACTATTTATGTAAGCCAGTGTCTCTCAAGCTTATATCCCAAGACTGCAGAAGGCCATCTGGGACTAATGGGAATTATCAATACATTTGAAGTATGTTTTTAACCAATCAAATGACATAGCTGCAGCCACTCATCGTGCACGAGTACAAAGGCATACACAAACGCAGGCAGTTTGAACAAAAACACACACTTATGCTCAAGAGCTCTATTCTGTTCATAGACAGAAGTAAGCAAGCACACACACACACACACACACACACTTTGGCCAGAATGGGGGAACAGAGGGTGGGGGCAGTTTTCAGCACTCACAACACAGCTGGTTCTGAAAGGTCAAGAGTGTTTATTTGTCCATGTGTTTTATTTGCTTTCTAATACAGCCGAGGCTCCGATTTGACAGATCTATTTGAAAAGTATCACAGCACATTAACATCTGAAGAGCGTGGGAAATTTCCACTCACCAAAGAAGTTTGCCTTTCTCCTCTTCCTCTTTTTATTCTATTATTTTCTCATAATTCATTACTATCTTTCCCCATGTGTCTTAATTGGATCCCCCCCCCCCCCCCCCCCACACCAAAGCATTACAGTTGTACCCTAGCAGCTCACTAGGCCGATGCAAGAACAACCTCCTACCCTGTGATGGCTGGAGTGGGCCATTGTAAAGCCGAATTGCCCATGGATTTATGACCTCAGTTGTGGGTTCCCAGAATGCAATGTCACTCTGTCATCATCAATTCGCTGTGTCCCACCGACTAAATAAGAGAGAAGGAAATCGCTGCAGGAAAGTAGCGCATACTGCTTTATGCGTGATCTCTTTTTTTTAATAAGCTGTCTGTCCGTCACAGGTAAAACGTGTGAACACAAAGAGCTCCATTTACCCAAGACCAAAGCAGCCAAATCAGACATCATCTACTAGTTCCAGATTGCACAATTAACAAGGGGCTGGTTGACTGGCAAATATGGGCCTTGTAGCAAATGAATACACCTTTCAATGCCAAAGCTTTCACAAAACATTTAATCGTCATTAAGCTATGAACCACACAGCCATGTAGCCTGTTTAGCATAGTAATAACACCTCGTCGCCTAAATCTTTGATTTTAAGAAATGTAAGCGGTATTTCTGCTATTTTCTACTGAAACACACTTCTACATTAACATTAACAGTTTGCTGACTGAGACCAAAGCCATCTATCATCCTTTAATCATAAACTGTTACCTCTCACAGTCAAATCCCATGATCTACCAGCACAGAAATTGTCCACCATGAATCCGCTTCACAATGGAAGTCGGGGAGTGTTTTTGAGAAGAAGGTAAAATGAAAAGGAAAGAAACCTAAATCCTCCTTAATAATGTGCTCTCGAACCCCCTCATAGCCATGGTAACCAGGGCAGTTTGCCATGCCATTTAGAGGATCCAGGACCTGACAGAAAAGAAGCATTTTCCAAGTCCCCCCCCCCTCATGCACCTCCTGTATTACTGTTCAAAACTGTTCAGATCTCGAGTTTTTAGGTACCCCACTCTTGTTTTAAGCAGGCGACCAAACACTAGTCTTTGTAAATTGTTACATAAAATGATAATCCAATTACTATAGCAAGGATTTCTAATTGCATTTGCAAACCATTTCACGCTGCGATCACACTTCAACATGTGAATCGTAATCTGTTGTGAAAGAAAGACGTCAGTATCATATTCAACACTGATAATTCCTCTTATTGTAAGATTCACAAAGAGATTAGGACTGATAGAGATGTACTCGTTTGGAAGTCTTAGCTGAGGTTTTAGGGGGAATTTTATAATGAGTGGAAAAAATACAAAGCTTCTCTTAAAGTAAGTAGGAAATACTTGGGAGACAAAAAGCAAAGACATACCAATAGAAATCAATATCAATATTGGTGCTTAACAAAATAAAAGCATGAACAAATAATTTATTTGCATTGAATTTATAAAATTGTATTTTCTTTTATACACCCAATAAAACTGACTACGTATACCCAACAGATGCATCATTTCAGGTAAATAGGAGGACATATAAACCTAGGAAAGTATTTTTTAGATGCAGATAAAATAGAATGGACAATGAAATTACAAAGTGTAGCGCCGGAAATAAATTTAAAGTATGGACGTGAAGAGTAAAAAGAGAGGAACACACCTAGTGTGGCACGGCTGTCTTTTGATATCTCCCATCTGTCAGCTACCCTATGTATGCCTTCTTTAATTTATTGAGGCAATAACACTGCCCTGGAATCCCGCCCGGCATAATAGAAGGAGAAGTTTTACGTGGACTTCTGTCAAGACGGCCAATTCTTGAAAGTAGAAGGGGCAAAGGTAATAAAGTTAATCAAAGGAACAATGGCTAAACAACCCTCCACATTTTTGCTGCTTTGTGTAGCAACTACTTTTTCATTCCGTTGGGGGGGGGGGGGGTTGCTTTGAACACTTTCCGTTCCTGAGGAATACACGTTTTCCTTTAGTAATGTAATATCAATGCTAGTTTGCTAATGCTAATTATTACTTTGTTTGGGGAAAAACTGTTGGATTAAAGATTAAAGGTGTAAATAATATTTATATGTATGTGGGACATTTTCTTTCAACTAAGAACTGTCAGAATTAAACGGACGGATATTTGTCACGAGAGGAAGCAGTTTGAAATGTTTGACTAATCCCCAGTCAGGTTGTTTCCTGTCGACAGGAGGCCACAAAGTTCAATTAAAGGACAGGCAAGCATCGATTTAAAAGAAGTGCACCCCAGAGTACAGGGCAGGACCCTCACACTGGTGACACTAATTCCTTAGAGAAATTCATGTTAGTTGGTGTCTAGACATGTTATTACTTGGCCATAGAACCAGGGTGGCTATCTCTCCATTTTCAAGGATGTTACCTATTCAGAGCCATTCAGGTCTTGGTGAATTGACATCTTTCAATCACATAAATTTCCTAGCAATAATAATTAATAGTTGTAAAATCTCCCTTACCTTAGCAGTTTGCCAACATGTTGGTTAACGGGAAAACAACGAGGTAATACAAGACGAAAACTTCCTGTGTGCCAGGACGCACTCTCTTTCTTTCTCTTTCTTTGGTGGAAGGGTCAAAGGTTACGCGTCCGCCTATCGATCGCCATCCGCACCGCCAGCTTCCCCATGAAGCTGCTCTTACTGGCTAACAGTGCTGTCAATCTCAATTCGATGGAAATGGCTCAATTCTATAGGCTCTAACAATCCCAGTGAGGTATGAGAAATAGCCCCACGTTTTGTGTAAACTGGATTTTTTAGTCATCTTTTTATTAAAATACATAGAAGTCTGGGTTAATTGCAAAAAGACCCCCTACACCTGTGTGTATGAGATGTATTGAACACTGTAAGATAGCGGGGGTGGAACACAGTGCATGTCACGTCGGTTCCGCTTGATTTCTTTTTCTTTCATTTTAATCTCATAGGTGCAAACATATAATAATAAAGTGCACTTCCTTTACAACTCTGTCCCAATAGTGTTTGCTGGTTCCCCCGCGCCCCCCAGTTTGGGAACCACTGGGTTAAGTCAACACAACCGTGGCGCTTTCATGGCGCGGGTTCAAAAAACTGTTTGTTTTCTAACTTGTTGCGTGGCTTTGGTTATTCGGAATAACTTAACATCAACGTTTCACATGGGACCCAGACCCAAGTCTCCTGGGTGAAAGCCGCGTATTCGAAGATACATAAAACAAACAAGCTCAAATAAAAAAGGTTTCATCTTTTATACGTGAAATGACTACAAAGTCTCTACAGCACGTTACGTGTAGTGGGAATGCCCCCCCCTCCATCTGAACTAATGTAAGCTTAGTTTATGCCAACCCACATGCTTTGTTTGTTATTAGAAAGAAAACATAGTTTGGTAGAAATAAAAAATGTGTTTGTTATTCTACTTCCACATGTTCATGACCTAAAGTGACTCTTGACTTCTTGTTTCACAAAGGGATCGACCCGACAGGCTTCTTTTGAACCTTCGTATTCATGTGTCCACCACAGATTAGCGCCCCAATTAACTTACCATCGCCATTGCAGGAGGGGGGGGGGGGAAATTTCACATATTTCTCTCAAATACAATTCTTTCTATGCTTCATACTATTTGAAATATTGTTAAACTGCATCAAACAAATTGCTATTGAGGGAATTTAGACCGTTTTTATGCTTTAAGATTAAAAATAAACATCTTTTAGGGAGATAAGCTAATAAGATTCAGCAAAAGTAGTTGTGTTGCAGCTAAAAAAAAAGAAAAAAATCCCATACGTTTGCTTTAGGAAGAGGAACTACCTAACTAAATTGCATTTAATTTGTTTGTACAAAGATGCAGATTTTTGAAACAGACGTAGCGACACACACACACACTCACCGAAGAACTCCAGTTGATTAGCACGGCTCCTGTGAGTGTGCGTCACGTTTTAGTGGAAAATTACAGCTCTCTCAACAATTCCTCAGTCGGAATCCCATTTTAAAGTGGATTTTATCCGCAAATCACAATTATTTTGTTCATGCTCTGTTTTAATGGGCACACCCGCTGGGCCGAAGAAGACACTTCTCTATTCATAAACGTATTACTGCTGGGGAATCATTAACTTATTGTTAGCAGCGCGACTGATGGCTTATTGACATGACAACATTCAACCAACACTTTTGTCTTTAAGCCATACATCCATATCGCTGAAAACAATGTCATCCACCCCATTTCCACCGCCTCCCTTGTGTGTTGGAGCTTAGCGGAAGTACACAGCAAGAGATAAGTGTAGGCTGGGTTTCTGGAAAGACCGGAGAGGTTTTTCTCTATGATGAGGAAAGGGGAAAAACAAAAAGCACCAGATGCCACAAGTGAATGGGACGCGAGTGTGTGAGATAATGTTACACAGAAATCCCTGTTTGCTGAAAAATGACAGGCTACTTCTTTTTTTGTTAGCGATAAGAGCCTAAATAGTGGCAAAACAGGCCCCGAGACGATAAATTGCCATATGTGTATTATCTGTGAAGTGGGATATTTATGGCTGGGCATGCAGGGGAGTGATAGAGTCAGACAGTTTGCACAGATGGTGGCCATCCTTGGTCAACATTCAAATAAAAAAAATAAAAAACGGAATGAGTGTCTCCCTCTGTGTCAAGCTATTCCTCGTGAATGCAGACGCAGATAAAAGGAGGGGGTGTAAAAGTGTTTAAGTAGGCAGTAGGCAGGAGTTGTAAAGGAGGGGGGAAAAAAGGCAGAATCTCCATTCACCGCTTGTGCAATCCTCTCTGCCTTGTTGAACTTTATTAAATTCTGTCCTTCTCTCCTTCCCGTCTAGCTCCCTTTTGTCAGCTTCTTCTCAAGCGTAACGCTGATTTTTTTTTTCTTTACAAAAAAAAAAAGGTGTTGCAGAGGGGATTCAGGCTGAAAGAACGTGTCGGTAATAACCATAAAGTACAAATTCCAATGAAAGGATTCACTGTCAAACATCTGGAATGGGCACTTGAAAAGTTGAGAAAATAACAGTTTTTCTTTATCTTAGTTTGACAGAGGCCGAGTTGAAACTGCAGGTCAACCTGATCGGTTGTGAGTATTTTTATTCATACTGTACCTGATCCCAACATAGAGACAAACAATGAAAACCTTATGCCTTAGGTTACTCATCAAGTTTCTGGTCTATTCTATCACGTTTATCAAATTACAATTAATGTTGCAGTGCTTCCATATGAACTAATCCCATGATGAAAATGAAAAAATACTGAAATGAAAACTTTCTTCACACAAGTGTCCATTCACTCACAAAGTGCGTGGGTTGCATTGACGTAACCACACACGAGGAATGAGGAAGCCTCAAACCTCACAACCAACGTTGCTGATTGTGTTGCCAAAAATGATTGTAAACATTTCTACGAGTTAAGTTTGAGTTAAGTTTCAACAACAGGCATACAATAAGCTATACCCTGAAGGTTTTATGTAAGTCCAGGAGTAAAACAATAGTAGAGGATTGTATCATGATGTTGTGCGAGATGCCTAAATGAATCACAGCTGCTCTGACAAGTTTACTTTTAAAGTATATCTGCAGTGTCCCCATTTGTTACATCAGCTATGAAAGCACGGCTAATGGATATGAAAGACCAATCAATTGGCCAGGAAAGGGAGATTAGGGAGGGATGAGTCACCATATTCCTCCTTCTTGACAACCATGTCATGCCTTTGCAGTCTCCCCAGAGACATTGCTGATTGATGCCTATCTTTCATCAGCCCGGCTTTAATCTGACATTCCACATGCTTTATAATCATATCAGTAGAAAATCTATATCACATCAGGCTCACTCGTTCCCGGCGCCCCACCTGTGGAGCACAATATACTTTTGCTTTGATATAAAAAGAGAAAAACACAACGTAGTGCGAGGCACGTCTTTATCTATTGATCACATGAAAAGAGAAAAAAGAAAAAAGATTTCAATGAAGATGGAGGGTAAAAAAAAAGGCTGTTTCCGTAAAGCAAACAGTGATTGTGAAGTTGCATTCTGGGAAGCAGGTTCCCTCCTGGTGCCGACCAAGCAAACAAACAGGAGCGAGACAAAGTGCAATCACTGACCTTTGTTCAAAGACGCCATCTAATCTGTTTCCACTTTACTTAATTAGAAAAAGCAGAGGGATTTTTTAATGTGCACAGTGTTAATGGGAAACAGCTCACAGGTGCTAATTAAAAAGAAGAAAAAAAAGATCTCTTTGGTAACTTTGAGTCCATTAATTTATAAATTCATCCGTGACAAACTTGGCAAACTTATCTCTCCTATATATACACTGTTTTCAAATCCAAATGATAATCAAGATATAATGATATTCATGCAGTGCCACATCATTCATTTCTAAATACTACAATAAATAATAAATCAGTGTCATATGCACACTTTTGAGCTGTGAATTACAGGACTTCGTCGTACCTGAGAGCTCAAAGTACCGCTCTATGCAGACAGCGATTAAGGGCTGCTTCACAGGCGCCACAGAGGTGCCACAGAGGTGCCACGTGCGTCCCTGAGGTGGCAAATACATCCATTTCCTCTTTCAATTTGACTGTTTAAAAAACACTGTTTCATGTCATTTACTCCGGTAAGCTTTTGATTGACGGCAGGAGCTCGCTAACTTGAGTATTAACCAAAAGAATAAATCTAGCACAAACCTGCTGAATGTTATGCTGATTTCTAGAAATATAAGTTGAAAGTTTTTATGCTAAACAAGACAATTTCTCTCTCACACACAGTTTCATCATAACATGTCTGAGTGTAATCATTTATAGAATCTTAGTGTTGTTTTAAGGGTTGATCTTTTAAATGAAATGACGTCAGGACTATTATACAAATACAAAACAAATTCTGAAAGCAGGTCTTTTGCATGTAATGATGCAAGAGTCTGTTCACATTCTACCACCTTATATTTAAACATGTTTTATACTTTCTTGATTTAAAATCATCATTTAGTTCAAATTTAAAAAAAAGCTTGCGTATAACGCTGTTCATTGAGCACTTGATTGGTCCTCTTTACATTGCCAACAAGAAGCTAGTTGGATGCGGGTTTCTTCCTCTGGGATATGGGACCCGGGAGCTGAGGAGATCAACGACATGCTACGCACCCTCAACCACATTAAAGCCCCTCTTGCATGGGCAGTGTGTGGTCCGCCCTCCCAGAGACGGCGGGGGACGCAGGAAACAAATTAGCTTTCTTGACCTTGGCCAGAGTTCCCCTTCTACTCTTCACCCCCCCCCCCGCCCTTCATCTGGCCACTTCAAGGGTCAGCTGGATGACAACTGGCCTCCGTTGTGCTGCTCCACGGTGGGGATATATTCAGACACAGGCCTCGCACGGCATTGTGGGAAATGAGGTGGAGGAGTCCCGTTTACACATGAGGTCGACTGGATGTGGTGAAAAATGATTACCGCTGGTTCCAACGTCTCGCTTGTGACGCAGGGCAAAAGCACAATTTTGGGGATAGAAAGGCAGGAAAGTGTGTTTAAAAAGGATTTTCATCATGCAGAATGAAAGAAACGAGGGTTCAAATAAGCCGCTAAATGAAGACGGCTAAACTTCAGCATGGTGTAAACCAGTGAAATCACTTGAAGAAGGAACGTTTCCTGACAACACGAACCAGGCACGCAGTCCTTGAGTCCTGTCTCAAGGTCACGATCAACGCCACACACACACACACACACACACACAGCGGCCCCCACCAATGAGAAGCACATTTTTTTTCGAACATGTTAATAAGTTTAAAAATCTCAAAAAGGAATGCAACGAGCACCTAAAATGAGGGAGCATTAGCTATGGGAGTGGAAAGAATCCTTTCAGCGATAGATATTGGATCGTAACACCGACAGGCAAATCTAATTCCCCAAGTTCACGCGAAAGCACGTCCACGTGCATCAGTGTTCAGCCCGAGAGCAAAAATAACCCGCGGTGTCCAGGGGAGGGAAGTAGCAGACACTACATTAATGCTCATGCTCTTCATTGATCCACGAGGACTCCTTAATCGTGAGACCGGCTTCCTCCGACGTACATTTCATAATGCGATACGTGGTGCGTCGATAACTCGGGTAAGGGCCTATGCTTTCTCACGCTGGCTCACAGCATTTATTGATCCCGCGCTGAAGTAAACATGTCTTTAACACAAGGGCCCGTCACTCCTGACAGATGCAACAAAACGGCTGGAGCCACGTTGTCACGCACGCCAATGATGACGGGGATTGATAGTTAACGTGACAAGATATATCATCTGCAAAGTTAACAACTGTCATGATGGAGAGTGCGGGGGAGGTTTAACTAAGTCCGTGTATCTAAAGGAAAAGAAAAACCCAAGCATGAGGAGACACGTGTTTATTGCGCAACCTCCCAATCCCCCCCCCCGCCCGAGCTGGGGATTATTTATTTGCAGTATGATTCAACTGGTGTTCCGGGAGTGGATGACAAAAAAAAAAAAAACTGCGTACAGTAAAGTGACTCAGGGGCATGGTTTTGGCAGGCGGCCAAATTGACCATACCCTTATGACTAAACGGTAGCTTAAGCCTGAGCCATTTCCCCTGCGTTTCCTGCAGGCAGCCATGTAAAAAAAATGATTATAGGTGTGAGCTTGGAGCCCCGTTCCGGCCCGTGTGGCCCCAAGCAGCCGGAGCTACTGGACACCGGCTTCTTGTAGGTTCAATTCATGGAATAAAGCGAGGGAAGAGAGCTGGACCAGTTATTGTGACACCTATTTTTTTTTTTGTCTTTACAAAGATTATTCTCTCACATGCCAAACGTGAGCTCTTGTACAGCTGGATGTCATTTTGAAAAGGTTGTAAACCGTCTGTCTTCTTTGGAACTTTTCATGGTTGCCACATGAAAATCATTTGTCATTGGCTATTTTTAATTTAGTTTTCTATATTCATGGGCATTCTGGTGTTGTTTTGTTTTTATTAATTGCCGATGTGTTAATTGTCTTAAGCGTTAGAGGCATGGTTGTTGTTTTGATTACTTGTTGCGCCTGTAGAGTTCCACACTTTGAATTGAATGCCTGGCAAAGGTTCCAGGACCGAGATCACACTCGAATAAACTCACTCGCTGGAGCAGGAATTTATCGTCTTTGACGTGATTTCATTCTCCAAAAAAAAAGTCTGTGAAAAACAGAAGACAAAAGTCACATTTCAATCATCACTAAAACTGTCAACTGAGATCATTAATAAGAAATTCAACTGTTTAATGAAAACTTGCGGCAAATTGAATGAAATGACTATCTGATGCTGTGATATCAGCCACCAGTTGCCGATGACGATGACAAGTGAGTGTGAGCCTGTGTGTGTGTGTGTGTGTGTGTGTGTGTGTGGATTCCTATTAAGTGAGATCACATGGTCGGCCCTCCGAGTCCAGACAGTAGGAAGTGAAAGTGCCGCCGCAGCCACAACACGGGTCAGATCCCCGACCCTGTTTTCCGCTGCACAATGCAATCCCTCTTCTTGTTTTACTCACAAAGCTGCAGCATATTACTTGAAGACCAAGGACAGAGGATGAGCCCCTGATTTAATGATGTAACATGAATACTCATGAACATGCACTTTGAGTTCAAGATCCGAGCATGAAGCAAGATCAGAATGGAAAACACGAAAATAGTCACAATAATATAAATTATCAATGATTAAAATGCGATGAAATGACTCCAAACTGTACAGTTCAATGCAAATGTCAAAATAGGTTTTTCTGCAATAAAAATAACCCATGGGGATTATTTCAACTGGAAAGTCAACACTAACAAAAAAGTTAAAGTTTGTTCTAATTTGCTGAACATGTTTGTGTTATAAAAACATTGAAGGCTTTACGCTGTGCTCACTGTTGCATTAGAAGCCATGAGGTTTTTTTTTTTTTTTTTCCTGCTTTTTCTGCAGTTTAATGAGCTGAACCTTGGAAATGTTTTGGATAATAAAGGGACACACGTCGAGTAACTCGGTTTGATTTTATTTTGTCATTGTGCCTGTCATCAAGGGAGGGAGGGAAGAGCAAACGTGAGGTCTGACAAAGACAGTGGCAGATGTGCAAGGGTGAAAAATAAAAGGAAAAGGGGATATCTATTTGTGTGCAATGAAGACAGACATAAAAAAACAGCCTCGCACTGAGATAGTTGCTCTAAATGAAATACCTGGAGATTGCATGTTGCTTTGCATTTGCAGGGGTATTCAATTTTAATTAGGGTTTTGGAGACATCTTTTATCAGACTGTCACTAATCTCTCCCGGTCTCTCTCCCACCTCCTAACCCCCTTTCTCTCCATCACACAAACACACACACACACACACACACTTATCCTCTTATCCCCACATTCAGAAATGCAAATACACCGCCACAAGAAGGAATAAAAAGATTTATAGTACAACAATTTGTCTGATGCACAAATTATCAAAAAAGCAATGAATTGGGGACAAAACCTTCGTCCCCTTTCATTTTGAGGAAAAAAACCATTACCTCTACTTTTTAATTGAATTTTCTTTGGGGCAAAGGTGGCAATTAATTTTGCTCAGGGAGACACACATAAACCAATAACAAGAATATACAAAAACGGTAAATAGTATTCTTGCCTTAAGTCTTAGACTAACTATTTAAATTCCACATAGTAACTCTATGAAAGCCTTTTGTGGGACGAGATGAGAAAAAATAATACATAACACTCGGCAGCATTTTTCTCGGATGAATACCTGCTGGTTTTCATGTAAAATGACATCATGGTTTAAAATTGACAAAAGGGAAGAGTTACCAAAGTGCCAACAGACTGTAAATTAAAAGTTGGAATGACAAAAATATTTTCAAAAAAGACTGAGAGGGGTAATTTCTTTATATTACTCAATTTAGTGTGATGATTACATTTGCATTAAGTTAATTTGACCAATTTCAAAAATGTTGTTAGTGGGCTTTGTAGTAGCGTATCAACACTCGTTGATACGCTCAACACATTTAGATATTTTATGTCTCCTAAATACAATGAAGTAAAAATGTCTCTTCACCCAAACAAAAGCACCCACTCTTAAAAAAAGTGTCAAAGTGACCATAAAGCAAAAGCTTTATCTAGTTTGTTAAATCTAGTTATAAAACGTGCTTTCTTCCCCCCACTGGTTTCAATGTGTGTGTGTGTGTGTGTGTGTGTGTGTGTGTGTGTGTGGTTGCAGTGGTTAGCCTGTCTCCTTCTCTTCATTCCTGGCCCTCTCCCATTGTTAGTCACCTTGTTTATTGGCTGGAGCAGCCGTGGCGTACTGGACATCATCTGAAACTACAAACGACAGGATGCAATAAGCTGGAGAATAGCAGCAATCTGAGGAAAGTTCTCCATTCACCAGAGCTCCCTAACTCTCTGTCTTCTTATCCTGGGCAGAAAATAAAAAAATCAATACCGGCTCACAGGGCTTGATAAAAGTGCTGGACAGGGAGAGAAGCAACCCTGGATATAGTAAATTAAAGTGATCAAAATTTTCCAGTCGACTCAGCCCACAGCCTACATAAACTAACAACCCTGTCTCCACAACTGTCCATCATCCTCCCCCCCCCCACCCCACCATCTTCATTCACTCCTTTAACTTGATTTCAGGCATTCTGATTGGGGTGTTTTTCCACTCACTGCTTGTTTTTTCATGTGTTCTATTTTTGATTTGTACGATGTAAGAAATGTTATTATTCAAGCAAAGTCATGGTTTCATTTTTTCTAGTATCTAGTAGGTGGGAAAATCCCACAGTTTAACAACAATTTCTCCCTTTTAACCCTGAACTGGTTAACTGCATGTGAGCAAGAAATAAAAACAAAAAGAAGAGTATTTGGGGCAAGGCAAGAACGTAGCTGCAGTATTTGTTGTCCATGTAACTAACAATAACGTGAGTTTTGTACTTTGCACACTGACCTGGACAAAGGTCATTACGATGGCCTATAAGGACCATTGTTGGTCAAATCAAAAACCTAAATATGCACAAAGAGGAGGAGGGTATTCAGAGACAAAAAGAAAAAATGCAAATAGTATAGATCATACAAGAGCTAAATCACAATTTGACTGAAAATATGCTTCATGTCATGAATACATACATTTTGAAAACCACAATGATTGGCTTTGGGAAGGCGGGGGGGTTCCTCGGATCATCCCCATCATCGGATCGTCTTCATCATCGGATCAACCTCACCAAGTGAAAAATGATTATATTAATATTTATTAATTGTCCCAAAACAACCTGGAGCCTAGAGAGAACAAAATATAAAAAATATTTTATATATATGTAAGGCGCAACAGAATTTAGGTTGCTGTTAGTGGATATTAGAATATGAATTAATGTAGCTTTAAGTAAAATATATATATATATATATATTACACCCTGCAAGCTCCCCCTCCACACCAGAGGTATTGGTGATGCTCCTCGAGATTAAGACCATGAATCCTGTTCCCACTGCTTTCCAACCTCCTAATTTCTGCCTGCAATAAAATATTGAATTCCTTTTGTCATACCATTTGCTCCTTTTACCTTTGCCAGGATTGTCTATAAGACCAATGCAATGGTAGACTTGGTTCGAATGTTTCAATGCGTTTGCATGCTACCCACAAGACGAAGAAGAAGGTTGAAAGACAATCAGAGGTAATTCACTGCGCTACGCGTTAGAGGCGCGCCCCCAACCACACAGACACTAATTGAATTACTGTAATGCCGGCAGCAGCTGACTCGCTCCGCTCACCCCCCCCCCCCCCCCCCCCCCCCCCATGCCAGCCCTGCACACCCCCCCCCCCCCCTTCCCCCTTGGCATCTTGTGCACCTTACAGTAAGAAGGGATTAATAGGGATTGGCCAATCCAGTCCAGTCTCATGCAAGCGTGTGAGGTTTACCACACAGCTTAGCTGATGTGCCTGCGTCACTAATAACTGCAGTTTGATGGCGACCTGCTGTAGTCCCTTGTCTTCTCATATCAAGACCTAGGAGAGGACTCCCACTTCTATGTGACTGACATCTTCAGATGATAGTCACATCTACATTGTGTTGTTGTCGCCTGGAGCGTCAAACGTGTGGGGGTTTCTTTCTGATACCGCAATCATTTTTTTTCCGACTGAGCTTCTCGCCGTGTTCATGTGTGTGTGTCTTCCTGTTTGGGTCAACCCTGTGTGTGTGTGTGTAAGGGATCAGCTCAGGTGATGCATGAGCTAGTGGGGCCGCCCAGTCGCTGTGGCCTTATTTCCGTTTTGACAGCCCCGGGACACTTTAAATGCAGCAGTAACAATGAGCAGCACGCATGTGTCCTGTTGGTTTGGGTCACAGCTTGACGCTCTGCGGACCCACCCGGGCCTTCAGCTAACAGCCTGCACATTATCCTCTTCAAATGTTTTGAATGGGGCAACGTAATACTAAGGCAGAAAGGCCATATGCCTAAGATACGAACAAGGGAATAAATCATCAATTTATCAATAATGAACTTTTTTAATGTGTTCTGCTCTGTGTAATTGATTTATTACAATGACTATGTTTGTCTCTGGTACTGGAGAGGAAAAGCGGAGGTCAACAGATTACAAGTCAAATGCACTAGTTCAAAGGAGGATTAACACCCAATCCTGTTTATCTATTGGTCTTATTAATCTTGTGTTAGCCATGCAGTTCCTGATGGTCAAACTGTGACTGTTTCTAAATTTATCTATTTTAATCTCTTTATAACGGAAAAAGGATTGCAATTACCAACGGCACAAGAGTCAATCCAATTGAAAAACAGTTGGCAGCAGCCCTGTGTTTTACAAGTAAAAGCCAAGGAAAAGATTACAGAGGGGCCGTCACGTGCATTTTCAAAATGCAACGACTTACATGCAATCACTCGCAAACTATTTGCTCACGTGTTTCTGTCACACGGCAGTCATTTAATTGCAGGGCTCGGCTGTATGCTGCCTGGCAACAGTGTATGATAGAAACCTGTAACCCTGCAGGAGCGTGAAGATTAAGATTACTACAATCGGGATTAGAAAAAATAGCCTGCACTGTATAAGGTCTACTGTGAGGCGAGTCAAAAAGGTTTTTAAAGTATACTGATGAATTCCAAAATGAATGTGATCTTTTTTTTTAGCTGTAATATGGCTTACTTGTGAGCCAACACATGATCTTGTGTATGCCCAGGTCGTCGTGATGGATGACACGTTGCCATGTAAACACCCACATCCATAACTCTTCTATCTATTGTGCGCTGACCACAAACATGCACACATACACACAGGAAGCTGTCCCATTTTGATGGGACATCTGTGGAATGCAAACAGGATTCTCCTTTATCAGTTTCTCTACTTTGGCCCATTTTCATCACAGATTACATTCCCCTCTTTGTTAACAGGCTCCAAACCCCACAGAGGTATTAATTAAAATCTAAATACTAAATATTGATTGATACGTTATCAGGGCATAGCAGTTGGTCCCCAGGCTATTGATCCAGCCTGTGATTTATTATCATATTTAAGAAAAATCATTTTGCGTGATTATACGAGGTAATGGATTTTTAGCGAGGGGTGTAATTCTTTTCTTTTTTTCTTTTCTTTTTTTGTATTGCGTTTGTTATGTGGGAGGTGGAGCCGATTTCTCAATTGCATTCGGAGATCACTGATATCCTTGGTACCGCAACCCCCCTTTACCCCCCCCCCCTGGCTTGGGACTAAAGCTTGTGTAAGAGAACGATCCCCGCTCTTGTCATTGGGAATAATGGGTATTGGGATTACCTCTTTAATCACAACAAAGATTAACAGATGGTATGAGAGCAGTTATTAGCAAACATCTTGCACTCATCAAATCAATAAGATGATTTGTAATCAGGCTGTCGGTGCAAGTGAAAAACGGAGGCGGGGGCCGTTCCCAGTGAAAGATCCTGGCAATCAGAGGCTACTGTGTAGCAATTACCTCTCCACAAAATAGGTGCTCTTCCTCCACAGGCTGGCAGCCCTCCAGAACGCACGGCAGGCTGATAGCAACACGGGGCCCGAACACGGCAAAACACACAGCCGCCGCACGGCCAACCTTGTGTTTGATCAGGTGTGAGGTCGCTCCGTGATTTCATTTCACTTTGCGCCTTTTTAATTGGGTGGATCCCGCAACCGACTTTGAGGGGAGAAATCGAAATGTCCCACGCGGTGCTGTCTTGCCGCTACGGGAGGAGCGGGAGGCTCGTGAGCAGGTTAGCGCGAATGAGTCGGCGTGCGGGCGGTTCCCTGTGAGGACAGAGAGGGGGAAGGCTGGCGGACTGTAGGCAGGCTGGTGCAGCCTGAACTGTGCACGGAGCACGGTGTGGTAGCCAACTCAGTTTCACATAGCAACTAAAGGTTTCAGTTCAACTGTTATGTTGCTCTCAAAGCTTGGCTTTTTGGTAGGAACTGCAAGATCCAACTGATGCTCTGGAAGACAGTTGACTGAAGGGAAGCCGTTATTTCACGCCGAAACATGCGAGTCTGACCTCAGGGAGGTTGCATCTGTTAAAATTTGTCTTTAAATATTCATGGGAACTTGTGAAAATGTTTTTTGTTTCCCTTCTCTCTCATTTCGTAAGGCATCGAGCAGGTGTACACCTACTCACATTTCTAAAGGCTAACTTTCACTAGCTCTGAATGATAATGCTACACGTCTATCTGTACTCCCTCTCACTCACACACACACACACACACACACACACACACACACACACACACACACAGACTTGTACCCTGTCAGTGAAACAGTGTAGCTATGCACATGACAGGATTAAGCAAGGCAAGTGGTGCCAAAGCAATGACAGTACGAAGTAACCGATGCTGTTTAAAAATGCAAAGGCCTCTATTGAACAGACAATGAGGCACATATACCACCGGGCCACAGATCCCAGCAGCCCACTGGTCTGGCTGCTGACTGCTCTCATGCACATGGAGTAATCCCCCCCTGCCGCCCTGCCTGCAATCCAGCGATACCTCAGACGTGCTGGACCACCATGCACATACGGGGAAGGTTCAGTGACTCACAGTTACACTGACAGATAATCATACAGTCCGAATCTAAAACGGCTCCATAAAGCACGTTTTGCTAGTGTTTTCACCAGAAAACACACACACACACACAAATACACCCATGCACAACTCGCAATCGCATACCTGTCAACAGAGACACAGAGGCACCTCTCCCTTCCCACTCACACAGTCACTTGCCGGGTGGCTAATATCTTCCCAAGGTCAAACCTGACACGGAATTCCAATGAGATTAAGTGTCATCAGTGTGACTTTAGCCCCGTTGTGCTCATTGTTCTTGGAAATGGGATTAAAGCCACAGATGACCACGGCCTTGGAGCACTAAAACCTCTTCCCTTCCTGTGAGGGCCAAATTGATATGTGAGAAATTTGATACAAGGCCTCCAATCTGAACAGCAACATGTAACAATGTTCTTGCTTATATACATATATATATATATATGGATATATATATATATATATACAATAGTGTTATTTACTTTTAATGTGGCATCATCTTAAATTCAAACGTTGTTATTTATTGCACTCTGAATTCAAGATCCTGCTCTGTCTTTAAGACAAATTCTGCATTTTGGTATTATTTTAGGATATCAGGGGAGAAAAAAACAATAATTGTGGTATATATGTGGACACGCTGTACCCTCCACACAAACGGTATTTGCTTAGATCACACACAAGTAGCTCTCTACGTGTCTCACTCCACATATTAGACAGCGTTTCAGTCTGGCATACAATCGGAGGATTTTGTTTTGCAGGCCCTTGGAGGGAAGCGCCAGCCCCGTCAACGCGTCAGCCAGCATTTGGCGTGGTCCCGTTCACACTGAATTTGACACACAGTCCTTTGGTGGCAGCAATGAGCTTTTTGTCATCGCCTCCCGAGTGCCAACTCGATGTCCAATTACACCGCGGCTACTAATTTAATTACAGTAGCAGAAGAAATGGGTTGATTCGATTCATTTCAATTAGCCCCGATTGGAGCAGTCACATCACATTTGACTCATCTCAGGTACGGCCGGGCCTGTCACATCTGATCTCTGCTCGCCCTCATGTGAGGCCGGATGAGCAGGTCGTGATATGATAACCGAAAATGTAACGTCTGGTGACTGACTGACATATTATGTAAAAACAGATCACACACACTTAAATTCCTTCTAATCTCTGATTCTGTGATAACTGTGGGAGTAAACAATTTTTTTTCACTGCAGGACCACAGCCAGTTGCCACTTAGCGGACCCAAGAGCTGCAACAGCCGTTACTTATGCACAGTGTCCCCAATTATGTATCACATAGTGTATGCAAGTTTGTGTGTGTGTGTGTGTGTTTTACATGTTCAACTAACAGATGTGCAGCACAGAGAAAAGCTTAAAAATGTCAGGAGAAAAGAACACACTCTTATATTCATGTCATCCAGCTGCTATTTCACAGAGTGTCTAATTATACAACACACACACACACACACACACTGAAGAGTAGATATGTTTACCTTCAACGCATTAATGAAAGACCGTTAATGTACGAGGTAGCACAAAGAGGTTGTGCCCCTTTAAGAATACTATAGCAGAATTATAAGCTAAACTACAAAAAGATTCCTTTAAATGAGAGAAACTATATTAAAACAAAAGAAGCAACTTACCCATGTTTGTAAAAACAACTCAAGGATCTACTTGTAAATGTTAAAATGCTGCTTTGTTATAGTAAGATGAAACAAAAAGTAATAATATTTAATACTTTTATAATATGTTTGTTAATCACTTTCAAGGTAATCAAATAAAAGATTACTTTAAAATGATCCCACCAACACGTTACTGACGCCTAACAGGTGGTGTCCCCCTAATTATAAAAAATGCTTTGTAGTATCGGAAAAAACGAGAATACAATAATATAGGAATATTACAATCACAAAGTCAAATTCACTATCAAGTCTCAATAAGTCTGTACTGGAATAATGTTTTTATTATAAGAAAATGACGATGTTGTTTGAGTCATGGAATTATTAATAAGGGAAATAAATGTGGCCTTTTAATGTGAATGAATTTCACAAACTGTTTATGTTGAGGTTATGTTTACAGGCACGGTGTTATGTTAAATCTGCAAGCAATGCTACTATCTATAACAATAAATGATTTTCAATCCAGCATAAATATTTTCGGATGGATGGACACTTCTAGGATGGATGCTACATGATCATCCAATGGCAGGAAAAAAAAGTAACACATCGCCTCTGATTGGTGCACATAGAAGCCTCAGCAGAATGCCATAGGCTGCCATAGTCTGCTACAGTAGCGTGTGTGTGTGTGTGTGTGTGCGTGCGCGTGCGTGTGCGTGTGGGTATGAACGCGTCTTGGCACCAGTTGCGGCGGCGCAAAGACGTCTGATTGGACGCTGACGCAAGCGACGCAGTTATCCCACACTGCGCTACTTTAGCGGTCGAATCAAAATGCTTTTTACGATCCGAACACGGCGTGTGCGTGACACGCACCAGGTTAGTTACATGACATCTGATGCGTGACGTCATGGCTGACACGCTGCTTGTTTTTATTATGACGACGACCAGCAACAAAAAAAAGAAGGAATAAATTCAAGCGTCCTTTACCTCTCGGGTGTCTTCCTCGGCCTCCCCTCACGGTATCCGCAGTGAAAGACGGATAGCCTAGCGGCAGACTGCAGAGTGAGAGAGAGGGAGAGAAGAAGAGGAGTTCTAACAAAAGTCAGCCGCTCCAATTCCCGATGCAGAGAGGGCCGGTGGTGAAGCCAAGTGGCCCTTTTCTTACCTTGCGACACAGATCCAGTGTGTGTAGGGGGGGGGGGTGGTGGTGGTGGTGTGTGTGTGTGTGGGGGGGGGGGGGGGGTGGTAGAAAGGGTTGTTTGGGTGATTACACGTTTTCTCCCTCTCCCTCCTTTCTCCACCCACCTCCCCTCCTCACCCCCCAGAAGCCCCCCCCCCCCCCCCTGCTCTCCCTTGCTCTCAGGCCGAATAGAGAGAGAGTGGATCCGCTCGAATAGCCCTCGATGGGGCGCCTGTTCCTCGGGGCTCCGACGTGCCTCCGGGGCGCATCCGGTGTCAGCCGTGTCTTCCTCTTTCTTTCTTTCTTTTTTTTTTTTTTTTTTACTTTCCCCATGCAGTCAATTAAGGAGCAATCTATTTTGGTCTACGTTTGGATGGCCAAACCAAAATAGACGTATGACGAGTTTTAATAGTTTAATAGTAGCATCAGAAGGGTCAGGGTTTACCTACTGTAATTGGTTATGAGAATTGTGATGCTTTAAAAAATAGGAAATAAAGCTTCTTGCAAACCTGATCAATCTGGATCCCCCCTCCTCTCTCTCTCTCTCTCTCTCTCTCTCTCTCTCTCTCTCTCTTTGTATGCGTGTGTGTTGTCTAGCACGGATTAAATGGCACCTCGTCTTTAAATGGCACCTTGCCTCGTTTCCCCTCTCCTTTCATCATCAGCAAAATAAAGATTAGGCCTACAGAGGAGATTGTAAAAGGCTCGCCTTTTGGGAGGCGCGGGGATCTTCATTCCTCCGCCTTTGTGATGATATTGATGATGATGATGGCCAAGTGGACAGTTTGATTTTTGTGTGGCGAGCTAGTTATAAAGAATCAATATTATATCAAGGGGGTAACTTTGGTGATAAAGGACTTCAGCCACTCTGGCTATTCATCATAAGTCTGTAGCGAGCAGATAGGTCAAAAGAAATTATATTGCTCTAAAGAGTGTGTCTCCTTATCTCTCAGTGCCAGGGGAGTGGAGGACACGCCGATCGATACAGTAGCTGCCGTATACTCCTTGCAATTATCAATAGCTGATTTTGTCTTCCTGGGGCTGCATCTATTAATACCAGATAATAACAGCCTTTTGGACATAACTTCGCAGGGGGGGGGCGATGATGGAAGGAGAAGGAGAGGAAGAAGGAGGAAAAAAAAGAGAAAGAAAGTTTGTTCACAGGACGACCTTGTTGTCGACAGATTTGTCTCCTCATAAGAGGCGCACGCGGGGGAATAGACGACTCAAACGGACAGGAGGGAGGGGGGAGGGGAAAAGGAGGCTCTACCTCCCTCACCACCCCCCACCCCCATCACCTCCAAAACACACACACGTGCACGCAAACGTACGCACACAAGACTCAACCGGATAAAAAAACCAAACGGTACAGTAAAATGTTTTTTTTTTTCATCCAAAATGCACCTTTTACGCGTTGGAATTAACAATGCAATCAAATACAGTCTGCATCATTTTGAAACGTAAAAAAGTAATGTATTGTAACGCGTAATATTATAACCAGCCGTTATATAATAACCATGACTAATAAATTATGTCAATAATGAGTAAAAAATACTAAATATAATAGTGGAATATATTGTTCATCAATAAAACAATCGTGCACGCTTCCCCCCGTGTTTTTTACATGCCAGTCGGCCACGCACATCTGAATCTCTTTAATATCCTTCCCATTAACGTGTACATGCAGCCGGAGGTATTAACGCAAATATAAACGTGCCAAGTAAAGGGTTAATGTGTTTATTTTTCGCCCCACAACGAGCTGACATCGATGCACAACATCGTTTCCCCTCTTCACATCTTCCGCATTTTAAGCACGAGGAATGGGAGGGGTGGCTATTTTATACAAGTATTGCATCATATGTAAAATATGCATTTAATAGCTGTAGAGAAGATGTAGGGTTATCTTTTGGAAAACTACAAATCACTTGGTTGTGTGTCAGTGAAGCGCAAATGACATTTCCAGTCTTTACCAGCGTGCGTAAAATGGTGCATAAAGAGAAAAAAAACAAGGTTGTGATGGCCGTCGGGCCTAAAAAAAAATCGCCACTTTCATAAATACAAAACTCTTGCAAGATGAACATGACCTCAGGGGCGGCGGCTGGTGCGACATAGTATGATGAGAGTTCAAATGTGGGTGTTCACACTGGAGCCTGAGCGCGACCCATTGAAGAGAAACGTGGTGGTACATCCTAGTGGTGACTGAAAGCAATGGGCTGAACCTCTGCCTGGGGGGTTAACTCTCACACACAGCGCAGTCCCCTTACGCACACAGAGCCAACGGCCAACGCCGAGAGACCGACAGCGCGAGTCTGCCGGAAGATCTTTTTTTTTTTTTTTTTTTTTTTTAAAGTTGACTTCGACATGAGCCGACCTGGAGGACGAAGACACCGACTGGCGCGTTCATTCGGGAGAAACTAGAGGGTGTTTGGGTGCCTGGCCACAAGCTCTCCAGGAAAATAAAAAGGCTCTTTTGGAGAGCGCACCGAGGCAAAAGCGCAGTAACCGGGAGCTTGGAAACGGCGAGACGAGGAGGACGAGGAAGAGGAGGAGAGGGTGGACTTCACCGCGATGGCGAGTTACGTTAAAGCGACTTTGTCTTCTGCTGGACAAATGAGCTTTTGATCACATTGACACTGGCGCCGAAACTGAGAAGAGGACGAGGAGGAGGAGGAGGAGGAGGACTGTTGCTTTCTCGGAAGACGCGCGTCAAAGTTTGGAGAGCGGAGCCGCGGCAGTAGAAACAAGAGGAAACTCGATAAAAAACAGTTTATTGGTTTCGTCGAGAACTTCAACGTGTCCTGGCAGCAGTGTCCGCGCGGCACGTCGGCTTTACCGGAAACCTGTTCATCCAGAGACAACTTTAAAGCCCCGGAGCAACTCAAAGACTGTAAACAGCGCTTCATCTCGAGTCCAATTCACGAGGATGAGCCTCGTCAAACACGCGCGTTAAAAACAAACAACAACAAAAAAGTTACCGGGCGGGAAAGAAAGAGCCGGGACTCTCGAGATTTACACTTTACGGGGAAGCGCTGTCACGTGTTCTCTGGGTTAAAAGTGGCATCGCGAAGGCGATGAAGATGAGAGATACTTCGAGAAGAAACGCGCAGGCGAGTGCGCGGCGCTTGTGAGGCGGTGCGTGCGCTGCCGCGGGGGAACGGGGAAGAAAAAAAAGAAGAAGAAAAAAAAAAAGCAGCCTGACGTTCCCTGTTGAAGACACCCCCCCCCCCCCCCCTCCCCCTCTCCTTCACCCACTCCACCCCCACGCCCACTCCTCGTGAACCGGGCATTACAAGAGCTCCGGTGTGTTGTGTTGTGTGTCGTTGGAGAGGGAGGTTGGACAGTAAAGAGAAAAGAGACGGATAAAGTCTGAGAGCGAAGCGGCTAATTGCTTAGTCCGTCCCTCATTAGCATATCCGATGCGCGCGTCCGCTGGACTGCGGCCAGCCCTCCCCGCCTTCACACGCTGCCATCAACCGACCAAGTATTATTCACTATAGTAATTATTACACCGACATGCGGGATCCGACGCGCAGCAGCCGCGGCAGCAGCGACACCGGCTCACCTTAGACCCCCCTTTTTATTCTGTGTTAAACTTCTCTCCACTCCCTCCGCCACAAGGCACTTCGCGAACTTTTTTTTTCTTTTCTTTTCTTTGGTTTTTCTTTTTGTTTTGTTTTTGTTGTTTTTTCTTTTGTTTGCTTTTGGCGTGTGCGCGTGCGTGTCGAGTCGTTCGCTCGCCGCCGATGCATCTGCAAGACGCGGAGAGACACCACGGAGCGCCACGGCAGCAGCAGAAGCACCGGCAGCCGCACCGACACCGACGCCAGCAGCAGCAGCAGCACCGGCAGCAGCACCGGCAGCATGTCCCGACGCAAGCAAGCCAAGCCGCAGCACCTCAAGTCGGACGAGGAGGAGCCCGCGGTGGCCGGCGTGATCTCCGAGCACGGTGAGTGGATTCGAATCAGCTGAGGTCTCCCCTTTCAAAACGCGGACCGACTCCCCACACACCACCCCCACCCCCCCCCCTCTCCTCTCCCCCCCCCCCCCCCCCCCGAGTACCCCTAAACCCACTCACACAGACACACACGCACACACAGCCATCGGCGGTGTTCTTTGCAGCGACTTCTGGTCCCTGATTTCACTCTGTTTGAGGAGTTTTTTTCCCCTCTAATTCTCTAAATCTCCCTTTTGGGTTTCTTCGGTGCCAATCATTTCTTAAACATAGATGCATCCATTCGTGATGAATCCATTACAAATCGGTTCTTAATGCGGGCGCCTTTCTAGAGGACAGGAGCGTTTCTCGGAAGTTGTGTGTTTGCTTGAGTTAAACCTGCAGCACATAATCGGCTGCTGGCCCGAAAGGTGACTCTCAGGATTAAAAGCAGCCAATGGAAATATTCGTTTGAAACACTGTAAAACACACTGTGCGCCGGAGGCCTTTGGTGCCTAAAATACAATTGATTTAATATTGCGCTGCGTATCAATTCTTGGAGCTATTTTATTAAATGCTCCGTTGAAATGTTCGGGTGTGTGCCTGCGCGCGCTACACAACTGCATGGACAGCCACTCGCAATTTCAGAAGTTTAAAATATTTGACATTCTCTCTTGCTGTTGAGAAATTATTAGTTCAGCAGGTATAAATGCACCATGCAACAACTCGGATTTTTCCATGTCAATTAAAAAAAAAAAATTCCAAACGGGTTCAATATTTATTTTATTTTACTTCTATTTAGCATTCGTGTCTTTTGTCTCTCTGCGCCTGTCTGGTCCCCCGAGGAGCTAAATGTGGATCCTGTTGCAGGTCGAAGCCTCGTTTTGTTATGGAAATGTTTTTGTTTACCCCCCCCCCCCCCCCTCACATAAATTTAGCACACTTGATTTGTTCCCTTTTGCTCACAATGTCGACACGACCGATTGACAGGGCTCGTCCTCTCCATGTGCAAAGAAAAAAAAGGGGCTCATTCATCTTTTATTCTTCTGCGTAATACAACGACCATTAGGGAGATAAAGTCATCTTATGCCAGGCGTAATGCTGTGGGAATTACAGGACCAACACCACACATGTTATTAATAATGTTGTTTAAAGGTCCTAAAATACATATGACTGTTTTTCAATATATAATTATAAATTGTAATATATTAACTTGCCGAAATATATCAAAGCATGTTGCAACAAATACAGAAAAGTTCTTAAATTAATGTTAATAATAACCTAAACAAACCACTAACTATGCATTTTTTTTAATGGATAAAATAATCCCTTTTCGAGGCGTTAGCTATCATGGATGATGTGTTTTTTGGGGGGGGGGTATTGCTCCCAACAAATCACTGCTATTATTTATACCTCACTATTTAGGGTCATGTTGGCCAACACACACACACACACACACACACACACGCACACACACACACACACGCACAAACACATGGTCACACACTTTGCAGGGCTTCTTTACAATAGAAATGCGTGCTATGGTCTCTGGGGAGCGTCCCTCTCTGCATGGGGAAACGGTGGCGTGAGGGCCGGCGGATCCCGCTGACGCCTCTTGTCTCTTTATTTTCCCCCCTGTTTACTATGTTGATTTATTTTATTTTTTTTCACTTCAGAACGTTTCACAAATTCAACACCACCACTGTGTTTTCTCTTAATGTTCAGATTTTCTGAGTGATACGAAACGTCCGTCAGGTTGCTCCCCTGTAAGATCACGGAATGAAAAAGTGAGCTCGGCCCCTCTTACTGTTGTAAAATCTTGATGATTTTTTACATTTAATCTAAAATATCACCACTGCGGCTTGTGAGACAGAAAACCATCGGAAGACGCACCGAGAAAACAGAAAAATCTTTACCCTCATTTTCCCTGTTGTAAAACTCTCATTCCTCCATGTGTGTGTGTGTGTGTGTGGCATTAACACATAAAAACCCCACTCGACAGTGTTGTGGATAACCTATGGCATTGACGCCATTGTGCTTTAAGACAAGCGAGTGGCCGCGGAATGTTCTTGCCTGTCCACCATTACTGGCTCACTTGTTTCCACGGCAGACGTTGCAGTGGAGCCAACCCAATTCTTTTTTTTTTCTTTTTCTTCCCCCCCCCCCTCCGAGCACAGCGGAGCCCATACAAACTTAAATAAATCCCACAATACCATGTCTCATTCAAAGCTTCCTCATCAGCGAGGGACAAATGTCAGGCCGCTGCAGCGCGGTCGGGTCCTGCGCTGCCCGTTGCCGCGGTGCAGCTCCTTGACGACGCTATCGATCGCTGGCCTCGACAAATCATTGCACACAACGTCGAAAGGAATTCAAAAGCTCCAATCGCCGGTCGCCGCTTGAATTGGACTTAAAATCCATACGATGTTGGTGCTGCTGGCGAAGAGGAAGTTGAGCGTTCGGGGTGGCGTTTAAATTGTGCTCGGGGACACGCGGTCTGATTGTGGCAAATTCCATGAGAAGAAAAAAAAAGGATACAGACAATGTTCCCCCCTTGCGTGTTTCCCTTTTCCTTATTTCTCACATCGTATTTTTGACCTGACCATTTGTGTGTGAATCCTGTCCTACTTTGAGGTTCCACTGAAGCTCAGTGGTCCTCTTTTGATTTGACGCTTCCCGGAGGAAAAAAAACTAAAAATGAGGTGCCGACGAGCCCTTGTCTGGTATAGATCATCTCCGCCTCAGGCCTTCCGGACACTTGCCCCCTCGGGGTTTGGGTGGTGGGGGGGGGTTGTTGGTGTGTGTGTGTGTGTGTGTTCAGATTGGGTAGAGGAGACAGAGAGAGGGAGAGAGAGGGGTGGTGGGGGGGGGGGGGGGGGTCTGCTTAGGAGTGCTTCTACAAAGCTTGCTGACTTAACCTTTGTCCATCTACCGGCCCGGGCCGGGCTCCTGCCTCTAGATGTCAAGCTCCTCGTACAATTAGGACGTGTGCGCCGGTGACCTTGGTAGCACAGACCGCTCGTGTCCGAGAGAAGTGTGAACATTTAAAAGGCTTTTCATCCCCCCCCCCCCTCCCTCTGCATCCAGTGTCTTTGAAGGCGTGGAACGAGAGTACGTAAGTTGTGCTCCTCTGTTTCCAGAGGAGCGGACGTAATGTTCACAGCTCGGGATCAAGTTGCACCATGCATTATTCGGCTCGTAATAACGACACTCACTGTCTGCACCCTGTGGGGGAGACACCTCGGGGGAAGACACGCTGCACAGGTGGACGGCCACGTATGGACGTTTTTCTAGCTCCTGTTTTCGATCGCCTCTCTTCACACACTACTTCCCATTCACCGTCGAAATCTGCCTCGCATCGGCGAGCGTAATCACAGTGTTTAAGCGCGCCCCTTTCCTCGCCGGCTCTACAACGCCATGTTCGCTGCAGGAATGTACGTAGTTTTTAGGTGCAAAAAGCATAATACAGTGAGGAAATCCCCGCTGACAGTGAAAACACGGTTCCCCTGCAGTGGGGCTTTGTTTGGCTCTCATGTTAATCCCCTCACCACTGGGTGCAGGCCGCTGGACCACCCACACAGTTGTGCCAATGACGGCACTCAAATATGCCTGTGTCCTATTATTTCTCAGCACCCAAAAACACACACAAACAAGTAATATCCTGATTGGGAGGGTGAACTTGTGGAGTCCTTTACATATGGCGAAGCAGTAGACTTTTGCGGATTTAAGAGAAAACTAACAAAGCACGAACTGAAAGGTGCCTTAAGTCATCACTAACGTCCTGGACAAAGGGTTTGACAGCTGAAATGTTGCAGTTTGTTAAAGATGGTGCTTTGCTTTTTCAGCTGTAAAAGAGTTGATTGTTTTTTATATAACTTATTTTAATCTTAAATGGAAAGTGTATTTTGAATGAATCTAAATTCTGCCGACGCCAGATCAGACCATGTAAAAATGAATCTGTCCTTTGCCGACGATGATTGTCCCTCAGATCATAACCCCCCCCCCCCCCCACCCCCCCCCCCCCCCTGTCTTCTCTGTGAATCCACATCCAGAAGAAGAGCCATCGTGGCGTCATTGAGTACTGTATCGCAGATGCTTACACAAACAAATCGTTAATGTTTTGGCTGCTCCACATCTGCAGGCAATGACAAAGGCCTCTGTGTTAGTGCAGATATGACTGTACCACTCTGCAGCTGACCAGGCCGATGGCTCACACGCACACACACACACACACACAGATCCTTGCGATGGATAATCAAGCCTCTGCAGATCTGAGCACGCATGAGATCATCCCAGGATGTTTTATGTGTTTATGACCACATAGACATTACTGCACATTCTTTTTCATTTTTTTAAAGGATCTGCTGGATTAAAAAACTGCTGGATATAAGTAGAGGATATTAATGCAGATTCAGTCTTTTCCGGATAGGAATGAACCTGTCGCAGAAGTGCACAATCAAAGGAATATCAGAGTGATTGATGCCCTGAATGATCCGGTGGTAACAGACAAATTACCACGTGAAAAACAATACATCGGTCAACATAGGGGTCCGTTGGAAGAAAGAACTTACATATATCAAAAGAATCTTAAATAAATCAATGTGTTTCTTACGAGAATAGATCGGAGGATGTTGGATGAAAGAATTTGGTTGTTGAACCTTTTTTGTTTATCCCCTTCTTGGCTTAACTCTACAGTGATGCATCTCTCTTTAAGGGTCCTAAGCCATCCCCAGATGCTTGATAAGAATGCATTTTAAAGGGGCAGAAGGAGGGGCGGTTCTAGTGAGGCTGTAAGTGCATTTCTTTTACATCACTGTCAGTATTTATGTAAATTCAATTGAAAATCCCAGTTTGACCAAGAAGTTTTAAAGGAAAAATAGTTAAAATGTAGGGATAAAATGAACAAATCATGTCCTAAAAAAACAAACAAGATAGGAACAACCTAACCTTAACATTGGAAATAAATGTTGCCTGTGTCATTGTCTGCTTGTATGTGTGCGCTCATTATGGGAATCTGGAAATTGTTAAGAATGGGACAATTTGTAATTGCACAATGCTTCGCTCAATGCTCGTCTCTGTAGCTTTCACAGAAACAGTGGAAAGCATGAATAGCTCATCTGATATAATATGCCAGATTAGTGGTTTCAGTTAGCATGCCACGGATTGCTGAGCAAGATAGCGGACACGGACACATTCAATGTCTACAATCCTCCTATTGACTGCGTTCAGCTTAATATTTGCATCTGAGTAAATTAAGACTCTTAAAGGAATGAAAAACGGATTGGATTTTTTTCTCATCCCTTCTTTTCTCATGCTATAGGAAAATCAATAACCCCCCCCCCCCCCCTCCCCCCCTCCCCCCCTCACACACACACACACACACACAGTTTCACTGTCTTGCAAACACATAAAGAACACAAAATGTCGTCTTTACACAGCTGCACAACACAATGGCACCCCACTGTTTCCTGAGTGAATAGTGTTTTTTTCGAGCTCATTGGCATGTGCCATGTAAGTCTATTTTCAATAAAAGCATACACATAGTTTTGTGGTACAATGGTGTGGAATGTATTGTAATATTGTGTAATTTTTTCCATTTAATGTTTTTCATTTTCATGTCAGAACTGCTAGAAAATAATCCCAACTTTTAACCCCTGAATACAAAATCTTGTGTGCAGATCTTTTGTCCAACGTGTAAAATTATTCACAATATTTCTTTGATTGTGCTTAAAATTAACATAGCATCCTAATTAAAAATGCCAAAAGTGAATTACATGTTCAAAAATAAAAACAAGAATTAAAAAAATCACTTTCACATAATATCATTTAATGTAAACAATTTAGCTATTCATAGGTCATAAAAAAACTATTTTAAGCACACTTTTACACTCTAAAGATATGTATTATCCAGTGTCATCTAAACAAATTTGTGTATGTAAATTTAACAAAAGCGTTTTTCTCAAACACAAATACAAATGGCCATCTGTCAACATATGTGTGTGGAAAAAGCGTGTCACTGCGTGTCTGCGTGTGTGTGTGTGTGTGTGTGTGTGTGTGTGAGGTCAGAGGTATACAAAGACCCCCCTTGTAATTGTATGAATGAATAAAAGAGATTGACAGTAATACCATTCTAATAACTAATCAGCTCAACACAATTCCTACTCATTTGCGTTGACCTTTAAACCCTAAATTATGGAAATCAGTTCTGCTGGACTAAGGACATTTGGAGCCTGTTGTCATGTGCCGCTTATGTTTCCAGTACCTTGCTCTTTGTCACTTGAGGTAAATAATATGTTATGTATTCGAAATAAAGAAATTACCATCATTTCTTTTGATTTAATTGGATTTTTATCTTGAGTTTTTAGGGTGGCTGGATATTGCAAAGAAGCAATTTAGAACAACCTCAAATGAAAAGAAGAATGTTTCATTTTATATCTCTTTAAGTATTTTTTTTTATTTAACCTGGCCATCTAAAAATAAAAAAAATAGTTTTTTCACCCAGCCCCCCAGTGGGAACACGGAGCCCATCCAAAGCCTTTCTGCTCATAATTAATTAAGTTACAGACACCAGGCCGTGATAGCAAATGCCCCAGTTGGTCAGAAATTGTGATGAATTTCTCCACTAATGAGTCTCTGTAATTGGCACAAATGCTTCGTGTCCACCTCACATTTGCTCCCTTTCGGCCTTTGAAATGAGCATAACCACTGTGTGAAGCTCATCATTACTCACTGACAACACACGGTGTTGTGTAAACACGTGCAGTTTCTAATGTACAGTAATGTTTTGCATTTTTTAGAGCGAACACTATTGGTCGAGTTGCCCTCATGTGATTACTGGAACTGCATTTGCACAAATATTTTAAATTACTTACTTTATTTGTAGAAATTTAGTGTTATTGAGCCCGTTTTAAAAAAAATGATTAAGTCACGCAACTATCAACACGTTTACAACAGCTTTTATTTTGAGCTACCATCTCTTTGGGTGTATAAATGACTGTTATTTGCATGAAGTCAATGAGTGTGTAAAGTGTACGTGCAATACTGTAATTTGTGGATAAGTTAGTTATATTGCCAACATATAATATGCTGAAGCTTTGTGTATAAACTGAACAGGAGACTTTGAAATGAAATATGTACAGGATGCTTCTGCAGTGATTGAGCATACTTCCCGCTTGTAATCAAAATCAAAATCAAAATAGTCAAGTGCAATAAAGTTGACAGATCTCTTTTTGACAACACAATTTTAATCATGATAATAAAGCACCTTTCCACTATAGATTTCTTTGCTATCGTTCAGGGCTAAAGTGTTAATTTTGCCATGCTAAATGGAAAGGCCAAAGCATTTGAAATTCAGGTGGAAATGACTGGGCTTGATAGCAGAGGTGAATCCTAATGGGGCCATCAAAGTCCTGATTTGTACCCAACAGATGAGGCAGCTGTGAATTGTATGAAATATTGGAAATCAATAGGCTCTATGGAATTTCATTAAGCGGCAGTATCCACAATTGATAGGCTCTCATAATTTGATGGATTGCACAAAGAAAATTATTAGCTGGCTCTATTGAGAGGGTGCGATGCAACAACCGGGATCTCGAGGATTGGTAAACTAGGGCAATTTGTTCAGAGTAAAAAAATGAAAAGAATATTGATTTTGGTTATGTTAAAAGAGAGAAAAAAACCCAAAGGTTAAATCTTTGCAGCACTGCACTGCAAAATATGTGTTGATTCTTTATTGATTATTTATTCATTAATTCTTCTTCCCTCCTTTCCCCCCCCCCCCACCCCTTCTACTCTCCTGACCTCCTCCCCTCCCCTCAGCCCGAGGTGAAGTGCTGGATGATGCCGACAGCGGGAACGAGAGCCGCAGCGGCAGTGAGGAGACGCATGTGTGTGAGAAGTGCTGCGCCGAGTTCTTCAAGTGGTCAGACTTCTGTGAACACTTAAAGAGTTGCACCAAAAACCCTCTGGTGCTCATAGTGAATGACAATGAAAACACACCTAACCCCTCCCACGAGTACCCTACGGAGCTCTCCCCTGTCCCCAGCTGCCCCAGCAGTGAGCAGGGTGACAGCGAGGACCCCAGGGAGGGCAACCACAGTTCTGCTGGTGAGGGGGATGACATCCCAGAGCCGGCGACATTGAATGGGGTCAATGTCCTGGAAAAGGAGGATGAGCCGATGGAGATGGAACTATCGCCAGAAAAAAACATGGGTCATGAAGAGACAGACCCGACATCCCCCGACCCAGAAGGCTCCCTACCTCAGCTCGATGACGTTGTCTCCTCTACTCTGACCAACTACGCCATGCCAAGCACTAATGTCACCTTGGAGACCCTGCACGGCACCCGGGTGGCAGTTGCCCAGTTTTCGCAGAGTGTAAGGGCAGCAGTGGGCAGTGGGGTCTCCACCATGGCTATCCCTATGATCCTGGACCAGCTGATGGCCCTTCAGCAGCAGCAGATACACCAGCTGCAGCTGATAGAACAAATACGCAGTCAGGTGGCTCTGATGAACAGACAGTCCGCCTCACAGCCTGCGTTGAACCACCATCACGGTAATGGTGCTGGAAAGCAGGGGCCTGTATCCTCCTGCGCCCCTGCTGTCGCAAGTCAGCTTCAACTTCACAACTTCATCACTCCCCCTGTCCATCAGCTGCCCGTTAGGCTGCCGGCCACTCTTGGTGGTCCGGGCCCGTCCCCCCAGTCCTCAGCGACAGAAGGGCCGCTCTCTCAAACCCCGCAAAGTAGCAGTCAACATTGTAGCTCTTCGATACCCAACACGTGCTCAAATAACTCTGTGTTTTCCTCGGCAAGTGGTACTGGATTGTCATCCCTGCTTCCCTCCTGCTCTTCGTCAGTCACAAACAACATCAGCTCCAGTTGTGGCGCGACAGGAGTTTGTGGCCTCAGCAGCAGCTCGGCTCTTCCCAGAAGCTCCACCACCCCTCCCTCACTCAACCACAGCAGCCTCCTGAGCTCTGCCTCCAGTCTACCGCTGATACCTCACAGCTCACCCAGCAGCGTCATCTTCCCCAACCCGCTGGCTAGCATAGCAGCCACAGCCAATGCGCTCGACCCCCTATCCGCTCTGATGAAGCACCGCAAGGGGAAGCCCCCAAACGTTTCCGTGTTTGACACTAAGCCCAGCTCCGAGGACCCCTTCTTCAAGCATAAGTGTCGGTTCTGTGCCAAGGTGTTTGGCAGTGACAGCGCCCTACAGATCCACCTACGATCGCACACCGGAGAGAGACCCTTCAAATGCAACATATGTGGCAACCGTTTCTCCACCAAGGGGAATCTCAAAGTCCACTTTCAGAGGCATAAAGAAAAATACCCTCATATTCAGATGAACCCCTACCCTGTGCCAGAGTACCTGGACAACGTGCCCACAAGCTCCGGCATCCCATATGGAATGTCGCTGCCCCCAGAAAAACCTGTAACCACATGGCTGGACAGCAAACCTGTCCTCCCCACTGCCCCCCCCTCAATAGGTCTCCAGCTGCCTCCCACGCTGCCGAGCATGATGGGAGGTTTTGGAGAGTCTCCCAGCCTCACACCGCTCAACAGGTCCCCCCAGAGGCCATCTCCACCACTGAGCGAGTGTGCATCCTTATCCCCTAATATTCTTATTGACTCTGGCATGACCACTACTCCATCTTCCCCAAAGCCCACACTGGGAAATGATGCACCGCCTTTCTTGAAATCTGAAGGTGTTCTCCTTCCACCAAGCTGCTCTCGGCCAGGAGAGAACACCACCACCACAGCCACACTGAGTCAAGTGGTCCTTTCCTCTACCTTAAGCTCCAGCACGTCATCCACTTGTGACCAGGTCAGTGAACCCATTGCTAGACCTAATTCTGCTTCGAACCCTGTCTCGCATCCTGTCCTTCCCATGCTGTCAGACCAGTTCAAGGCCAAGTTTCCATTTGGAGGCCTCTTAGACTCTATGCAAACCTCAGAGACATCAAAGTTGCAGCAGCTTGTCGAGAACATTGACAAGAAGATGACAGATCCAAATCAGTGTGTCATCTGTCATCGCGTTCTCAGCTGTCAGAGTGCTCTCAAGATGCACTATCGTATTCACACTGGCGAAAGGCCTTTTAAATGCAAGATATGTGGGCGGGCATTCACCACTAAGGGGAACCTCAAAACACACTTTGGTGTCCATAGATCCAAACCTCCACTTCGTGTCCAGCACTCTTGCCCCATTTGTCAGAAGAAGTTCACCAATGCCGTTGTGCTGCAGCAACACATCCGCATGCACATGGGAGGGCAGATCTCCAACACGCCGGTCCCTGAAAGCCTGCAGGAGATGGACAACGACCTATCATTTGACGAGAAGAGTTTAGATGCGATGAGCACGTATGATGATGACCTTCTTGATGAAATGGAGCAAGCCATGGAAGATGAAGTTGACTTTAGAGAGGGAGAAGTAGACCCATGTAAACCGTATTCACCCGACAGCTCCCCACCAACTTCCATTATCTCCAGCATTGCTGCGATGGAGAACCAGATGAAAATGATCGACTCCACTGCCAACATGACGCGGTCCTTTGGCCAAAAGCCCACGCAGAACGGCAGCAACTTCGGAGGAGAGACCGACTGCTTCGCCACTGATTCCCTGTCTGCATTGGGGGATGCCGAGGGTCAAAGCTTGGGGAGCCCCGCTTTCTCTGAGTCCTCCGGCTCCATGCAGAATTTGTCCCCGGCTCACAGTCATCCTGAGAGCCAGCGATCGCCAGCTGCATTCAACAATATTAACAACAGCAGTGCCATGACAATAGACGAGAGCCAGGACAACAACGCATCTGGCCTGGCAACAGTGAAGTCGGAAAAATCGGAGACCCCGTCTCCGCTTTCCGCACCCGAGGGCACTGGGGCACTTGACCTGACGGCCACTCAACCTGGCAGGCACTTTATCAAGGAGGAGAGCCACTTCAGCATGCTGTTTCTAAATAGGGATCGAGGTGTGTATGTGCAAAATCAGCTGAAACATATGCACATTTATTAATTGTTCAGTGATCACTAAAAGTATATATATACATCAGTCATCAGGAAACTGTTGTTTGTATGTTTTAACGTTACAACATCGCTCTTTTAGCCAAGGGGACTCCCAGTTTGTATAATCAACGTTCTAAAATCTATTTGAACTTGTTTTTTTTCAGGGTTGAGCACCCCTAATTTGGCCAGCACTGCATCAAACATGATCAAAATGGAAATGAATGGACACGGCAAGTCAATGCCTCTGAGCGACAGCTCTCACCTGCCTGTGGGGATCCATGTTCCTGCTGCTGCACCGCAGAGCAACATGAGCCCCAGCATCAACCCCATGTTGGCCCCCCCGCCTCCACGACGCACTCCTAAGCAGCACAACTGCCACTCGTGTGGGAAGAATTTTTCCTCAGCCAGTGCTCTGCAAATACACGAGCGCACACACACTGGGGAAAAACCTTTCGCCTGCTCTATCTGTGGAAGGGCTTTCACCACAAAGGGCAATCTGAAGGTACGAGTCTGTTTAATGCACTATCAAAAATAAATGGACTTTTTTTTCATTGGGGTTGCAAAAATGCATGCTAATTAAACATGTTTCACATTAAGGTGTGGTGCATGCTTGCCATCACTTTTCCTGTTTCTCTTTGTTCTGGGCTCAAAGTTGAAATGTAGCCGCTACTTTAATGGTTCATGATATCACTCAGACAGCACTCAGCATGTGTCCTTTGTTTAATCTCATCACCAAACGTAGGTTCACATGGGAACTCACATGTGGAACAACGCACCAGCTCGAAGGGGCCGGCGACTGTCTGTGGAGAATCCCATGGCCTTGCTGGGCGGGGATGCCATGAAGTTCAGCGAGATGTTCCAGAAGGATCTGGCGGCCCGGGCGATGAACGTCGACCCGGGCTTCTGGAACCAGTACGCTGCCGCCATCACCAACGGGCTGGCCATGAAGAACAATGAGATCTCTGTGATCCAGAACGGGGGCATCACCCAGCTGCCCGTCAGCCTCGGCGGTGCAGGGATCACTTCGCTGGGAGCAATGGCCGGAGGAATGGACCGCGTGCACACCGGAAGCAGCCCCCCCATGACGGGATTAGAGAAGGCCGGTATGGATGTCGGGGTCAGCCGCCCCTTCTCCCGATTCATGGAGGAGAACAAAGAGATTGGGATCAATTAAAAAGACTTTTCTGTATTATTCCAAGGTAGAAGTTTGGCAAAAGACTAAGAGTCAAACAGCAAGGAAGGACACTGTTGATCCAGTCTGAACTCATGCGTACTATATTATGTACAGATTAAATATTTTTTGTTTGGTTTTGGAAATATAGTATTTAGTATTGATTAGAGGTCTTTGCCTTTCATCCATTCCCTCCTCACTTGATATTTTGCCTATACAAAGAAAACTTTGTCTCTTGTTTGAGAATATGTCGTCTTGCAAGATTTGCATGGTACTTATTGTTTGTTTTTTTTCAATATGTTTGACTGCTTTTATGAATTTCTTTGAAAACCAGGACCCTGCCTCATTCATGATGGGTAAGGATCTTATGTGGACAGGACTAAAACAGAAACGTTTAAAGACTGTCTGGCCTTCGTATGGCATCCTGCTCTTTTATAAAAGGGCCGTTAATTGACTGAAGAAAAGACTGAAGTCTAGTGTTTTTGTGCTCGCCTGATATTTGTTTTCTCATGAACTAGGAAACTTGAAAAAAATAATGTTTGAACTATTTTAATCTTTACATTTAGTCTCCCAGCATTGTCTTATAATATTGTCCTGTGTCTTTAGTATTTATAATATTGATGAAAAAAAAGCGGGTATATAAGAATATATTTAATGGCCCAAGCATTTTATTGATCCCTTTCTTTTCTAAACTGCAGGCTTCACTGATGAATATCTCTTTCAATAAAGACTGTACGTCGTTTGAGTTGAACAACAGAGAAAATGGTAGGTTTTATTTGGATATCTGTTGAGACTATGTGTATCTCGTTACATGGTAAAGAGCCTGGAGATATCCGAAGCTGCTATGACCACAACCCTGCTTTTAACCTTTGTAAAAAGAAAAAAGAACTGATCCTTTTGAAGAAATATCTATGTATAGAAATACAGACGAATCTAAAACAGGTATGCATATTTTGTATCACATAAAAATAGACATCATGAGTTGAGAGTATTTGTCATGTTTGTGAATGCACTTTTTAAAAACAAGACGTTTTGTCTGTGAGATACCGTTAACCTTTTGACTGAACTATCTATCACGTGCTGTTTTCATTGTTTTCAGCGTACCACTCCTACAATTTGCAGAGTCGGTCAGTTATTGCATCTGTGCTACTCGTAAGAGTGCAAAGGTCATCACTCAATCAAAACCTTCTTTAATAAAAAAAAGAGAACAGGTGTGTGTGTGTGTGTTTGAATTGTTTCCTTATCTGCACCAACTTTTCTCTTTCTGTGGAACCCTACATTTGATATACCAGATAAATATGTTCAAATCATTAACTTTCATGAATAGGGTGTTTAAACCATCATTATAATGATTATTATATTGCCATTTTTTTTTCCATTGTGCAGTTTTAAAAATGTCTCTGCTTTAAAGATTAAGCCAGAAAATAAAAGTCCAGGTAATCTTTCTCATTCTTTGGGCCTTACTGTATGAATAATTACACCATCTCATCTAACTTTTGAAAACAATATGATAATAAAGATAATGAATTGCTATTATTAGGTATTTATATTTATTGGTTTATTTGATAAGGGACAGTGCACATTAATAAGACATTGCTGTAAATGTGCCAAAGTTAGCAAAAAGGCTATTTGTCATCTGTAGTGGTCGTGAATTAATTGATCATTGTTTTAATATCGTAATTTAGTTCTTATTTATTAGTTTATTTTTTTACATTTGACTATTGAATGATTGATTATTTGATTAGAACTTTTCAGTTAAGCTCTATTTGTCTTTCTACATTCTCCAAGAGTACAGCTCATTTATTTTCATAAAATAATTGTAACTTCTTTTTTAGCACGCACTCATTTTTCCCAAATATTTTATAGCTTGCGGGAAAATATACTTTGAAAAGAACCATCAACAATCCTTTTGTCACACTCCGGCTGGGGCATGCTGCAGTGAGGACTCAGGCGCAGGGTTTCCAATCCAAAGTGCTCTTTATTCATAACCAATAACGTGCTCCAACGACGAGGGACATATAGACAATGACGCGACAAAGGACAACAGGCACACAGGGCTTAAATACACAAGGGAGGTGCAGGTGATTGGACACAGGTGGAGACAATCACGCAATCACAAGACAAGGCAGGAAGTGATGTTAACCCAGGACCACAAGAGACATGAAACTTCAAACTAAAACAGGAAGCGAGGCCAAACCGTGACACCTTTCCTCCTTTATTAAACTTTTTAGCAGATGGTATGCATTTCAATGTTCAACAATTTGAAAAAACAAATTGACATGATATCTATCTTGGACTTCTCCTCTGTGTGTGTTTCTCGTGTCTAGATGAGATGAGAAAATAAAATAAGAGAAAATCACACAATCATCGTTATGTCGGCCTTCTCTTACGTTCTGACAATTTGAATTGTACTTGGAAACACAAATGAAACATATCAATATGAGAAAATATTCATAGGTCATACACAAAAGACTGAAATACTTGTAGGAATACGTAATAAATATATGAAAAAAATGATTTTCTGACGCCACCAACACCAGAACGACATGAAACATTTCATGGCTGTTGGGTAATTCAATAGATTAAAACGAGCTAGAACAAAATAGTAAATGAGTCTTGTTTGTCTAGCAGTGGTCTGCGGCATTTCTCTTCATCAGTAAGATGCCTTCTTATGCTGCTGTGGCAGCGAGGACGCATGTGTGTGTGTGTGTGTGTGTGTGTGTGTGTGAACGGCACAGTAAAGCGGCGGTAGCCTCCTACATTGAGCTCTCCCGGCGCAGGCCGCTTTGACACATGGTCCACATGTGTGAGAACACACACACGCATAATCTCACACAATGGAAGGAGAGAAAAAGGGAAAAATAAAACAGAGTTGCATCCGATATATACTTAGAGATGGTGAAAAACACACGTCCCTGTTGTGGACAGCACGGAGTGACATCAGGCCCAGGATGAGTTAACAAATTAAATCACTGAGTAAAAACAAGGTTTTCTATTCTATATGAGATTAACTTCACTATAGCCATTTCCTCACTATATGAAGTAAGATTACCACGACTGGTTTAAAGATAAGTTTGCAGGATGTGACATCAAATATTAAAAAAAAATTATTTACGCCCATCCCGTGTTTTTAATGATGATAACATAAGAGATGCTAATTAGCGACCCTGGATACAATGTAGAAGGATGCATTAGGAGATAGGACAGCACTAAGAAGCATGACTCTGACTGCATCGCCACTGAGCACATTAGCCCCCCGAAGCAGCTGAAGCAATGATTGGCCCATCAAAGTCCAGTTTACACCAGCTTTCACCACTGAGCCATAAGTGTTTGTTTTTGTGTTTCTCCTGACTTTAACCCACATATGACTTTTCATGTTGGTGAACGGCACTCACGTCTCGGGGCTGTTTCGGTCACGCTCCCGTTTGCAGGCCCATTGTTTGACATCGAGCTGTCAGCTGATGGTGAAATTGTCATGGAATACCTTGCGAGATTTGATACTGACTGTTTTTCCTCATGAAGGCCCTTATTTTGCTCATATTTTGGCAGGCAAAAACTGCATTCCTCTCATACTTCCACTCATGTGGTAGCATTTAACAAAATATCTTTCACAGACAGCCAGCAGACATTCATGTAAAAGCCTGTTGTTTGACACCATAATGGCAATTCTTCTCACATTCATAATATAATTCAATAGGCTGTGGCTGTAGCTTCATTGAAGCATTCACTGACAGAGGGCTGTTTTACCTCAAGTGATTTCAATTGTGATGCCTTTCTCGCTCCCCACTTGGTTAAATTAGGTTATTAATATGACAATGTTGTTGGTTGTTATTTTCATAACTAAACTACAGCATGTTACCCAGATTTGACTGCTGTTATTATGTATTTTTCTCTCTATTGATACATGATAATAGAACGTCTTATATGTGACGGGCAATTTTATTTTTCTGTTCAAAACAGAAAAATGTTTATGGGCAACCAGTGGAATGCAGACAAGGAGTTATTGTAGGTGAGTCCATTTACATACAAACATAACATGCCTTTCCAACACTCTGGGATATATTTGGTTTATTTTCCTAAAATGTGGCAGCTTTGCTCTCTGTTCAGCAACATGGAGTAAATTGCTTTGGCCTTTTTTTGGTTTTGTTTAGTTTTATCTGCACTTGACTCGTGTTCGTGTGCTACCTGTTTGAAGTGAATGTGTGTGATGTTCGGGCATGGCACAGTGTGAACAGACAGGCCATCATTGGGACGGGGCTGTCGGCTGTTTGTTTAATGCCCTGCCCACTGTGAAAGTCTCCCTGAAACAGGCGCAGTAAATATCCCCATTGATCCAGAGGCAGGGGGCCCTACGATGATGTAGTAGCGAAGAGCCACAGGAGTAAATCTAACCGACAGTAATCCAATCCCATTCTCAAGGCTCCGGGATCCGAGATAGGTGCTTTAAATCCAAAAGTATGCCTTTTTTTTTTTTTTTTGCACAATGTCTCTGCCGTTGTTGGTGCTGCTCCTCTTGTTTTGTTTTTTTTGTTGTTTTTTTTTACTACCATGCCTTGGCTCATGAGTCAATTCACAGCTTGCTGGGGCGCTTCGCCTGCTATCCTTTTATGTTTGTTCGCAGTCCTGTAATGAGTCTCGTGGCATTCAGTCCAACACTTACATTTGCCAGTCTAAAGCATGTGCACCCATCTGAGGTCCAAACCTGTGAATGTGTGTGTGTGTGTGTGTGTGTGATAACAGTCCTCAGGTAATCGTGTTCTCTGTGGATGGCAGAGGGACACACTGGAAACTCTGAAACCCCATTAGGCTGGAATTTCCCTTTGATGGCCAAAAGCTGCCTACTTGGCGCTTCACCGGTTTGCTTGGCTGCTCCAGCAAGTGTTGGTTTTCATACCAGCTCTCAAGATGACAAAGTTACGCACTCCAGATCCCCTGGAAAAGGATTGTGTGGTTTACAAATTCTAATTTTTCCCTGTATGGATTGTTGAACGTTGCTGAGGCGAAAAGCGCGCCGTGGGGCCATTCCAAACATTAAGAGTTTGGATCAACTCAGCTCAGCATTGTACACCGAAGAAGATGCTTGTGGTGACCAGTTCACATTAAAAAATCCTTTCTATGCACTTTGCCATATATACACACCAGTAATCGTTGGCCACTCACCGCAGAGGGCTAAGAGAGTGAGAAGGATTCCGAAAGTCCCACATCACTTGTAATCTAAGTCACACGAGCACAGCTCTAATGGGCATCAGCGACAGTTTTGACAACCATGTACATCCGAGATGACTTTTGTGCGCCTGTGTGCAGCAAATGTGTGTACAAGTACACCTCTCAGCTCCCTGCTCCATCTCTTCTTGGAGGAATGTGAGCCCGAGACTTGACTTTTGCTCACTTCTCATCATACTTTTAAGTTGATACACCTAGTAGGCCTCTGCGCTAACAAAGGGGCCCTGTGTATTCATCACTGCGAGTCTAACCGGCTGGTCAGAAGCAGGTTGAAGTACACTCCAAGTTACCCACGTCTCCTCGGCATCTTAAAGGAAGCGGGGGGAGAACAAGCTGTGGTGAAAAGGTTGGGGGGGGGGGGGGGGGGGGGCTGTGGAAAATCAATGAATGCGCGGAACATAGTGGTGGTCCACCTGAAAGGGAACACGTCATCAATTAAACAAACTCGGCGAGCAGGGCCAATTCATCAGAGAGCGCCGTGGATCAGCTATTGGGTTCGGCTTCTCGACGTGACAAATGCCGGATCTCCGCTGTGTGCCCAAGGTTGCCGATCGATAGAGATCATCATCGCGATGTGGCCTTTTATCTCACAACCTGCTGCCTCGAGAGCCTTATATTATTCCATTGCCCACACAGCAATCTCCACGGAGGAGGCGGTACAAGAAGGGCCCGAGCCTGATGGTATCTTTTTTGCTCTGAGAAGGCATTGTTGGCAGTGTTCATGGCTTTTGATGATCCCGCACTGTCCCAATGCAGGAAAGTTTAACGTTCTTCCTCTCAACATGAGCCCGCTCCCACTCAGCGGCATTTATTCAAATGTGTCAAATCCGGCTGAGAGGAAGGCCTCCTGGTTTGCAATTGATCCGTGCCATTATGGAATTCCATGCCAATAAACTGTCATGACCGACTGTAACAGGCCAATGATTCGGCTCCCCTCCAGTCACATGAGCATGAAGAGCTTCCTCATTATCAGGGCCCATTATGAGAAAATGGAGTTTTGCAATTGAATTATGCAATGGTAAATATTGACTTCTTCCAACTTTAATCGGCTGGTTTAACTGTGTTATTGGTCAATGGGCCTATAGAGTTGCCAGTAATTGTGGTGTTGTTATTTGCATCATGATCCACTCTCTTGACTTTCTTTCAACCTTTCATTTCAGAGACACACCAACTCCGATGTCAAATCCAATTTCTGAAACAAAGAACATGTTGACAAATATTTGGATTTGTGACGTGACTTTGGGCTGACCCATCCATCACATGTCATACACATGTTCTCTTGTGCACAGGGTGTAGTGTGTTTGTAGGTGTTGGAGTTATGTGAAGTGTTACGTCCGGCTGCTGGTTGTGTTTTCTCCTTCCCCCCCCCCCCCGTGTCTTCCTTTTTAATCTGTGCTTCACAGGTGTGGTGAGTTGCTGCTGATGGGCGTGGCCAGGTGATTCTCCAGCCAATCCAGCGCGGCTCTCCTCTACAAATGTTTTGGTCGTGAGAGCTTGGAGGGGTGGGTTGTTGGGATAGAGGTTTGAGAGAGACACGTTGAGAGACAAACTTTGAGAGACAAACTGAGATTTGTGTGATTTATTTTGTTTGTTAACACTGTCTTCTGTACTTACCCCAAGAGCACTGTGGAGCAGGGCTAGGTAAGATACCCTGGGGTCTACATACACACGTAGGAAAAACCTGTTAGAAACACTAGGTTAGAAGCCAGTGGCTGTCACCCAGTGTATTGTAGCAGTTTAGGTAAGTGGTGTGATAGGTTAGATTGTGGTAGGTAGGATTAGAGGAATAGGGAAGTTCAGGGTCCTTTTGTTTTGTTTCTTTGCTTTGACAGACCACTGGCACCGCCCTACTCCACAGGCCTTGCTACCTGTTAGCCCTCCTATCCCCTGTCTACCTATTTGTGTGTGTTTGTATGGTATGTACTGGTTATTTCTTTTCATTATTATTTAGTGGAAAAATAAACCCACCGTTCTGTACTTTTGTAGCAGCGTGTGTTTTTATTGATTGCTATTATAGTGCATCGCATACAGGTTCCGGTCCCAACAGGCGTGGTCTTGGGCAGTTACGCCCCACCTCCTCGTCCGAGGCGGGGTGGAGGCGTAACAAGGTTTGGGCACCAACAAACTTGCGTGAAAAGTAGCACACTGGATGGTCAACCCCTTTTTTTTATTTATTTTTTTTTATTTTTTTTTTACAGAACGGTGACACAGAAATTCCTCTGGAATAAAGAGAAAAACTGCAAGATTTTGCATTTCAGTCTCTATTTGGTTGCTTTTTTTGTGTAACTTTGTCAAATCTGTTCAGCCTCTGGCAAGTGTTGAAACTTTACACCTGGACTCTAGTGTAAAATATGCATGTGGACACTATCGGTTACATGATCCCAGCCTGCTCCGGCAAGGGAGGGAATTGAGGACATTACAACTCACTCTGTGTTTCGCCAGCCAGCCCCAGTTTCCCAACACTGATTTGAACCAATCTCTGCTATCTGCTCTTCATTAGAGGACATAGAGGCCAGCTCCACTCGGAGCTGCAAGAAGCAATAAGTGCAGGCCCGGCGAAAACTACTCCCGCAGTAGCAAGTGAAACATTTTTGGCAGAAATTGTTGTCCTGTTTCTGCTGAAATCAAATGGCGACATTTGCCCCTTAACATGCAACTTAATTAAATGCTTACTCTTCGGTTTTGAATTAACTATACAGATACAGTTCACACGGGGGGACTGTGTGCTTGAGCTTTTTCTGCAACATCATGAAATTACCTCTTACCTTTTATAATTAAAAGCAAATACTTATCATATCCATCCTTAAATAAATTAAGCAATCGCAGTTCTCTTTTGTAAATGTGTGCTGGAAAGTTTCTTCTGCATAGATTTAAAAAAACGGTCTTGGCTCTTGTTGCGGCAGCTAAGAGCAATAGAAAACTGCAGAGAGTGAATGATGCACCGCGCGGAAATCACACGGGGCCTTGAAATGCATTACAGTGCGCATTCAAATATAAGAAGTCCAGTCTCAGCAGATACCGCTGCAGCCCTTTGACTCTGTTTTTGACGCAGCCAGAATGTGAGCAGCACTTGCTGATGTATGGAATTTGAAGAGTTCAGAGTTGTCACTGTCAGTGATTGACATGATGAGAGGATCAATGCAAAAGCCTCCCTGCCAAGCAATAATCCATCCAAACTGATCACGCTTAAAATTGCCTGGGGATATTGATTACATGTGCAGGCCCAGAAAACACCGTAAGCACTGTGCAACAACAAACAAGTTGGCTAAGGAGGCAGATTTCTTTTCCCCTTTCCTCTTAGGCAATGCTCATTCTCTCCATTTTATGCACACTGTTCAATTTCAAATGATCCACACAACTGGGGTTAGTTGGTCACTTTGCCCTGTTTGTGAGAGATCGTCTCAAAAAGCCTTATGTGTGTCCATGCAAACTTGCAAAATTCTGCACTTTTCACGAATTAGTACAAATAACTATGAATCAAAGCAACTAGCACAAAAGGTCAAGCACTGTTCCCCCAAAAGAACAAAAGAAACACCCTGTGAGTAACCTACAACCACACACTGCTGAATTGTCCACACAACGTCGACCATCACTTCCTCTGTAGCGTGGTTTTATTTGCCTGCACTGTATGTAATGTTAGTGTTAGTGGCCAAAATGAATCTTTCAGAGGTTGCAGGTGCCTTTGGGGCTAAATTGTCATTTGAACCGCTCCTGTGTAGAGTATGCAAACATTTATTTAAGGTGCATTAACACACCATCTTTTAACTTGGGTCCCATGTCTCAAAAGTCACCTTTTACCAACTTTTACTTGAGTGCAGTAGTCTAGTCTTTTCTCCACCTCGTGTGATTCAGACTGACATTGTGTGGCAGCAGGTTGCCACCTTACCACCCTGCAATACAGTACGCAGGAGAAGCCGTCCATGATCACAGTAGACCATTGCATTACACCTTATCATTTCCTCCTGGAGCTGAAACTCAAACTGAAACCCATCAATAATGCACCTATGATCTCCCATTCAGAAGATCTCCGTGGCAGATCAAGCTACTGTAGCAGCTCCTCTCTTATCTCCGTCTCGACTTCTTCCAGATACTTTATTTAAAGCAATGTCCATACATGTTAAATCACCTCACTGACCGCAATCTCCACACTAATGACTTCAAATATCCAGCACCCTCATTTGGGAGTTTAGCTTTCCCATTAGTTCGGTGCCTAAGATTCATTCCGTCTTTTTTATTAAAACCCCCAGAAAGGGATGTGTTCATAATGAGTGTTTTTCTCCTGTTGGCCACAGCAATCTGGTGTCAGCTGTTGTCTGGACAGAATAATGTCCCTGACTATATTGGGGGAGAGATGCTCCTGTGTTCACTTCTCCTACTCTCTAACTGAATTATTAAATACGATGAATCTGGTTAAGCAGTGTACATTTTCCTAAAGGTCAGAAAGTGCATTAACTATGGACTACCATTGATTATATCCTTGTGTAGTTCTCTGCTGTGGTGTACGATTTCAACCCTGCTACTTGCAGTTGTGTGGCTACAGCTGTAAAGGCCGACGCGTGTTTGTCCCGTCACGTGTGATGAAACGTAGTTGAATATTTGATTTCAGAAAAAGGTAACAGCTATCCTTTTACCCCCGAGCCACACTTTAATCCACTGCACTTTAGCTGGCTAAAGAACATTTCCGCGTAAAAGGCCACATGTTCTTTTTTTTCTTCCCCCCCCCCGCTAATTGTGTCTTGAAACTGAAAAAATCCATAATGACTATGACAGCCGCAGTATCTGTTTCACAACAGTCCGCTCATGTCGATCAGTATGATGCCGATTAAGATCTGTGTTTTGATTAAACGTGTGCAAAACTACTCAAACTTTACACGGGCGACTTTGATGTTAAACCATTGGAAATCACATCAGATGCCTCACGGGCAAAAAGAGCAGCCCAATCAACGGAGATGATTTCATAAAGAGGGCTCTTGGGTTTCAGCGTCATAAATAACTCATGGTAATCCCATATTTCTCTGACTTCACTCGTTTGAGTTTGGGATGGAAAGAGGGCAGTTGTGACAAACATTGTTAGCACTGCTGCCAAGCCCTTCGATGTGCCTCGGCTGCTCTGGTTTCTCTGCGCTAGGACCTATGAGGCGATGTCCCAATTTACCCATATCCTTACCTTTTTTTAACCCATGGTGTACTCTGCCGATAACGCTACCTTTAGCATCGATAAAATGCAGTCACAACATGCGCAAAAGGGAACTCGTGGATTTTGTATAAAACCCTTTTTCTTTTTCAAGTAATGTTACTGTTTTTGGCCGACTGTTTCATTATGGCTGTAATGATAAAAATGGGCACGTGCCCGCTCTGTGAGGTATTTTGGGAGCCATGCTGAGACCTCTCCCTACACGTGCAAATTTTCCGAAGCCAGCCACTCACCGAGCAATAATTATGCTGAAGTTTTCAATTACACTCCTTCCATTTCATTAACAAAAAATGTTTGCCTATTGTATAATTAGATATATGAGCTTACCACCTACATTTAACATAGCCACTACACAGCAGCGTGATGGAAAACAGGGAGGAATTTTAACACGCGTGCGTTCATGGCGGTTTAGTAGTCTACTATAAAGTCAGCTAGACGTTATGCACCAGGCCTCCCCCCCATTTTTTTTCCATCATTTGTTAAGGGTCCTTTAATCTGCAAGAAGTATACAGAGCTGTAATTGAGTATCATGAGTTGTTTGATGGTGTTTGGGAGGTTTTGTTAACATGCAGAGTACACATGTACACTGGCTGTGTTATCAGCTGTTGTTCCCGATGAACTTAACTTGCGAGACCCGTCATGTGAAAGTTGTGCGCCAGTGAAAGATTATTATTTAAAATAGCTCTATGGTATTAAGTTAAAGTGCAGAAAAGAAATCTCATGTCATCCGAAGTGGGTGAGAATTTTTTTTTTTTCTCCATTAAACCATTTTACAAGATGTATTCCCTCTCTCCCTGCTGCAGATTGTAACCCGTAGATGATACTATATTTTCCCCAAAAAGGTAACTGTCCATCATCGATGCTATCTTGCCATCTTAAGTGGCTGTACCCTGTTACCACACAGGCTTGGGTTTCACAGCAATGCAATCCAATACAAGCCACAGAAACTCTCCTCAGTCCTGTCATTTAGTTTAATTCCCTTTCACATCTCCTCGCAACAGGTTTCCACTGGAGGCCAAGGTTGCTCTCAGTAAAGAGGTATGTGTTGCTCCTCTACCTGCTGTACATTTGCAGGAAACTGCAGAGCTTATTTTGACTGAAAGAATCTGAGGCTGAACGTGCTTCAATGCTTGCCAATGAGTAATGGGCAATTCATACTGCATTTGCTTTCTAAATAGTATATCACCATTACGTTGTAGTTCACTTGAGATGTGGCTGTCCTAGTTGCTCACCATCGGTGAATTGCCAATGGACATCAATGCCTCTAGTTGTGTGTGTAATGTCGAGAAAAAAAAGTGTGAGAGAATGCTGGAGACAAAAAAACAAAAACAACAGAAATAAAGAAATGGAGGAGGGAAGAAGTGATCTGATGACACAGAGATAAAGTCAGCAGAGGACAGCGTTTTAATGAGCCCCGCCTCTCTTTGGAGAGATGTCTGCATGTTCAGCTCAGCTGTAAAGTGATGCCGGCCTGATATTGTCCTCCCGTGTGACAGAATTATTAAAAGCTCATCCTCCTAATGCGGCATGCGGTCTCACCTTTCAGGTCCTCAGAGACACTTGCCAGGTAGGTCTGCCTTTTCTTTCTGCCTTTTCTTTTTTTTTCAGGTATATTGGCATAGAACCGGCAAGGACTCAACACCAGCGACTGGTGATAGTGAAGCGAACCCTCTCCCCACAACTTGGAACATGACTCGCTTTTAGCCAAACTTAATGTTCTTCTCTATCCGTCAAAGTTAGACAGAAGTATTATGTATATGAGCCCTAATTCCCTGTCATTAGTGATGCCAATTGCATTATGGTGGTCATCAGTTGCAAAAATGATCTCAAAGTGGTGTCCATTTTTAAGGCAATTTTGATACTAAATGGATTTTGCCTCTTTGTGCATAGGAGCAAGTCCCCTCAAGCCTGTACTAATTACATCTATAATCAAATGCCTTCTGTGGCTTCTTGTTAATGACATTGATCTTTTGGAATATCCGAGCCTATATTCTGCGAGATTATTGGATAAAGTGCAGGGCGAAGTCTGCGTGACCCCAGGAGGAAGACGTCGCTGCAGACATAAGTGGGTATTAAATGGATATAATTAACAGTGACCCTTCCTGGCACTTTGTGCCGCTGAGGCCTCTGCTCCATGGATCATACAGCAGAGGGGATGAATTAGCATGGGTTAGGAATGGGAAAATTAAAATTAAGAAAAGGGAGATGGGCTGAGAGATAGATCAATGTTGAGCCAGTGGGCTTATCAACTGATGAAGGCCACAGACTTAGTGGCCAGGTTTCACCGACGAGTCAAAATCCATCATTTAGAAACTCCTGATCTTCTTAGCTTAATTTCACGGCAAACTTCAGCAAAAGCATCTGACACTTGAATGGATTTAAGTTGATGGTTCTTTCCCTTCACGTACGTTTGCATCAGCAACCAATCCTGGCCGGGCTTTGGGCATTGAATATGTTTGCTTATTGATTGTACAAGGGTCACGACCTTATAGCCCTAATCCATTGTCATGATGCAGATGGCTGATTTGTATGAGATGAATCCAACATGGCAACATATAATCAGAGTATTCCACTTCACGATATGAGGGCTAATCGAGTGTTGGACTATGTACGGAAATACGTCTAATTGTAGAGCTCAGTATTTCAAATTTATGAAACACTGACCCCTCTTCACCAGTCTATCTGGCAAATGTTCCCCACTTGGACAGGTGGATCCTTGTGTGTGTGTGTGTGTGTGTGTGTGTGGGTTGTTTGCTCTTCTGCTGTACTGTTGGCATGATGAGGGTAATTGGAGTGTTGGTCTGGTGAATCAGTGCCAGCCTGGGTGGGCAGATTGCATATGATGATCATGTTCTGACCAGATGGCTAGCTGGCACCAGGGCTTGGATTGGCAGGGAGTGCATATGTATGTTTGAACATGTGTGTGCTTGTGCCGGGGGAGGGGTGAAGTGGGTATGAATAGCAATTTATTGTGGCTGCTCATTTAGAAACATATTGAGAGCACTATGCATATGCCCACAGAGATGACGGGTCACATGCAAGAACCACTGATACAAAAAGATGTATGGCTGACACGAGGGATCTGAGTATGTCATTTATTGCATTTGTCCATTTACAGAATTCTGCATTGTGATGCACTCGTACATCTGAATGTAAGAAATTCCATTTCTTTTTTATTCATATTTTACAGTCCGTGTGGACAAAATCAATGTCTTCAAGCACCAGAACACCTTTAGGAAACCTCTCCATTTATTTCAGCACACCCACGCAATCTTGGTTTAGGGTTCTCCTGAGCAACGCGGCCTGGCCCTCCCAGCAGTGCGGCCATGAGGCAAAGCCCTGCTCCTGGCCGGAGGAGCTCTCCTCCCCCACCACAGCTCCGGTTGCAGATCGAAGGCGGCAGCAAAGTTGGATCTGGGTCTGGGTCCCACTGGTGTTTGAGCAGAAGGAGCTTCTGGTGGACCATTTAACGTGGTTTCGACCCAATGGCACCAATGAACTTGTCGCTGACAATTCAGCATTCATTCACCAGTTTCACACCCACTCGAAATTCAGCGTAGAACTATTTTACTTTGCTACATTTCAAGTTGCATCATCAACAAAGTCCCGATAAATATGGGTGACGATAGAACAAAGGATCTAAATCAGCAGCTGCAGAAGAGAAGAAACTGCTGGTGTCTCGGCAGCCGCGGGAGGGCAGAGCTCTGCAGAGGAGTCCGCCTGCGCTCGGCTGACACTCCGGGAAGGATACGTGTTTTAAATGTTTACGTTCACTAACCGCAAGTCGGGAGGTGCAAGGATACGCGGAACCGCAGTAGCAGCCAGTAGGGTTAGAACTATATCACAATGCGTTCGATTAAAGGGTCATATTGTTTTGGTTGTGGTCCCTGTAGCGTCATTGAGCCTTGTGATGGTTCAAAGGGTTTCATTTACCTTAATTCATCACTGGTTTAACATGGCAAGCACGCCAAGTGACCCAGATCTGACACGACCCCAACAGAGACGGATGATGCGTCACCGACGTTCTCCTGCGGTTGTTGAATTTGTGTACATTGACATTTAATGGAAATTATTTTGTAGCCTTAAGATGCTAATTTTATTCAACGTTGTGTTATATCCTAGTGCTCTTTCCATCTCTTCTATCTCTGTCAGCCGCCTTTGGGTTTTTTGTGCAGATGGCTGTCAGGGTCATTATCCACTGTTAATAACCCAATAGTACAGCCTTTGTTTGTCCATCTGAGACGGTCACTCCCAAGTCTTTGACTATGCTTTTAGTAAGATGTAAAAAGTTAGATGCAAACTTTTGAGCTGAACCTTTTGATATTTCTCACAATACATCGCTGCTCTCATGACATGCCATCAGAGCATTTTTGATTTTAAGCCAAACACTCCCTCAAATTAAACAAAACAGATATGATGTAGGGATCAGAGCTTTTACACTTTAGTGGAAATGGTGCAACTTATTAGAGAGAAGGCGCTCAAAGTACACTTTGTCCTGCCACAGTGTTTGGTATGACAATGATACCTCCCTCTGCTCCACAACAGTGGGCCACTCGCGAGTCACATTAAGGTGGCCACTCACGTGTTCTTGTCTAAAATCCAAGCCACTTGGAAATGTATTACTTTCGAAGATGACAAATGGCTCGGGCAAAGTTTTGCACATGCGGCCAGATGAAGTTTATCTTCAGGGCATGTGTAGCTGCCAACAGTACTTCCAGAAAACTTTAATCTCTCCTCTCAGAGGCTCACTTTCCATTTCTGCACGGGGGACTTGATGGGAGGCAGACCGGGGGGGTGTTTTGACACCCCGTCTGAAGAAACGATCGCAGTGAGTGAGGCCGATGCCGCTGCTGCTGCTGCAGTAGCGCTGCAGCGTGTCTCCTGTGGTTCCCGCTGGCTGTTTCTGTGTAACTTAGTGCCCTGGATACTTAATTAGAGCTTTGTGTTTTTTTTTGGGGGGGGGGTGGGGGGTGGGAAGGGAAACACAGTTTGAGCAGGGCACTTCTCCCAGTGAGCCAGGCGTGTGGGAGAATGCTCCTACAGTGTGATGGGAGGTCCTGATGAATGATCAACCTATATGATGACCAGCTTCTTGAATGTTACAAACACCCCCCCCCCCCCCCCCACCCCCAAACATCATTAGAGTGATGCTGCACACCAAAGAAATAAATAATTACATCTAAAAAAAAAAAGCATGGGGCAAAGCGAACTGGCAACAGCAAACACTATTGATGTGGCCGGCAGATTTCATTACAACACTCGGCTGTTTCGTCTAATGACTAACTTCTTCAGCAAGATCCAACATTGGGAGAACAGCAGCAAAGAAAGAGAGAGAGAGAGAGAGAGAAAGAGAGAGGGAGGGAGGGAGGGAGGGAGCATTACTGGTGTTGCTGTCAGTAGGGGGCTCAGGCCAAGTGGCAAAGCGTCAGCACTGTCAATGGGAAGGAGGGCTTGATGCTGCAATGATAGGCCTCTGTAATGGGCACTTTGAAAGAACAATCAGTGCCTTCTGTGAATCATACAGGCCGGCATGTAATTCATGTTTGCCTACGTGAATTTCTGGCTGAGCATGAAGACAAAAACTATTTCTGGTCAGATGAAAACAAAGCTAAAGGGCTACGTACGACTTTCAGCCGTTTCAGCATCACAACTCATACTCTGACGCCAAGGTTCATGATATCTTTTGGTGCTGTTATTTTTTACTTTTTTTATGTTCAGCTTGTTTCTTTTATAGAGTCTTGGTATGCAATTCGTTGTATTCAAAGAATGTCCTGTTACGCAACTTTGCTTTTTTTATCATTACTTTTTTTTATTGCAGGCCTTGCATGGAAAGTATTGGTTTCTAAAGGTGTTTATTTGTACTTACAGTATGGTAAGGTCCTGTTTGTTTGTTTGTTAGGGTGGATGTTACAATTAACCACCATAAAATACTTGCTGGAAATGGTCTCTAACTGACGTCATCATAATTCAGTGCTATTACAAAGTTGTGACCCGAGATGTAAGTCAAACTAGAACTCATTTGTTTAAGGTATTAACCGTTAAATAAAATGTATGCATATTGATTCCAAAATGGTAGCTGTTACAATGCAAGCATGACCAAAGTGACCGAAACATTAGTTACATTAATTAAACAATCATAGCTTTGTATAACTAATTGTATCAAATAGTCTCCAGTTCAGAACCCATTCAAATGAACACGATTGGAACATGATGTCCGCCTGCTGTAGGACATATGAATTAAACACAATTCATCTCTCTATATACCTCTCGAGAACAAAGCAAAATATCGAGGGGAAGTAATTAATAATGGATCTCGTCTTCCCCTCCTGTCTTCATTGTGTTACACCTTAACGAAAGGAAACGATAAATCTCCATTGCTTGAACCCCCTGCTCCTCCCAGCAGGTTAAAGATTCATAACATATATTGAATCGTTGTTGAAAACCCCAAATATATGCAATTTGATCAGGTGGGGATTAAAAATGTCACCGTGCTCGTCAATAAGGGTTGGTGGCGACGTGGCAGTATCACATTGACTCCTGCGTATTAATACTGAGTGTCCTATTGGGCCCTTCAGCTGATTGTTTGGAATGTAAATGATGCTGCTGATGGCTCCGGTGACCGATGGCTTAAATTCCAATTAATCAATTGCTTCATCAGTTTCCCTAATTCAGATCAAATATCTCCTGAGTGCACACTCCTCTTTCAGTGGTATTACAAGAAATAAATGCTCTGGAAGTCATTTTCATCAATCTCGCGTACATGCCAATATCCCTCACAAGCCCAGTCCAGGTTGAGGACTTAATGTCTTAAGTGTGTGTGCGTTTGCATGTGTGTGCCGGAGAGACATTTGCATATTGGGAATGGAATGTAAGGAGGAAAACAGGGTTACTCATTTGTACAGAGATATATACATTATTTTACTTTATTGTTATTTTCTGCTAACATGAACTTTGGGACTGGATTTACGCATTTCAGTAATGGAAGATCTGCATCAGACACGCAGTTCCTTTAGTTCTCCATTTGCTGCACGCGGATCACGATGAAAAGGTCAGCAGACGACGTGGCGTAGGAGGTGGCGGTTATGACAGGTCATGAGATCCCACCTGTAAGGAAAGCAACCGACCGCATGAAATGAGCCTGACGTGAGGCAGCCTTTTGTACCACAAGGGGGGGGGTGTGACATATCGCCGCATCTCAAAACCCAAGCAGCCATGGAACGCCCCACCGTACGATAAGCCTTGTCAATTATACAAAATAAAATCAACTATTCATAAGCAGGCTGTAACAGGATATTGCCCAACAGATTTAATAATTCAGCTTTGCTGAGGCTCAACTGGTATTTGAACTGATGGTTGCCTTTGTTACAAATGCATTGAAGGCAAAGCTGGAGTGAGAAGATACACATAATTATGCCTGCTTTATTTACTCTTTCCCCCCAAAAAATGTTAAAAAGAAACCTCTAAAGAGTGCTCGTCTGTTTAAGCGTGCAGAAGCAAAGGAAGTGTAATTTGATTTATGAATGTGATCCCACCCTAATTTAATTCATCAATGTTTTAGAAGGAGCAATTATGCATTGTGCTACAGCTCTTCATAGCTCCATTATCCAGCCTGAATATCTCTGTCACAGGGTGTGTAATGGTATTGCTACAAATTCCATAATGGCCAGACGGGGCCTTGTCCCTCACACCCATTATTAGCTGGTCCTGAACTAAGCTTCTATTTTTTTAGTTAATAGCTTTTGACAACAAGCAGATAACACAGACACAAGTGAAGTTTGAGCGGCCGTGCACTCAAGGACTCAGATGCATTTTTTTTTTTGGGGGGGGGGGGTGAGGGGTTCTATTGTTTCATTTTAGCAACAATTCTGCTGTTTGTTGTGGCCCGCGGGCTTCAGCGACATCATCAGCATCAGTCATCCATTTCATGTTGCGCTGTAAGTTGCTTCCAGTGACATTTTTGGGAGAGCAGTTGCATTCATTCATTCTATTCATCCATGTTTTCTTCTCTTCCTGTGTTTGCACACCACCCAACCACACCCCCCCCCTCCCCCCTTCCCCACCTCCTCCACCACCCCTCGACAAATGCTCAGCGGTCGTGAACTACATCGATCCGGGGTATAATTCTCTATGAAATTGATGGATGAGGGCAGCCATTGACAGAAAGGGTAAAGACCACTTTGAGACGTCCCCTGTGAATAAGTATGATGGAAAATAGATTGTTGAAGAAGATTTATGTTTGTTCTCCACTGCCACAGGAGAGGGCTGCCCTCCCCGCACACCAAACACCCCCCCACCCGCCCAACCCGCCCCACCTTTGACCAATCAGACGTTGTAGTCAGATTAAACTCACTGGCTCTATTCAGTTTAAACTTTTTCACCTTTCAGCCCATTCTCTAAATGATAGGAGGACATGAACCATATTGTTTGTTTGTTTTTTTTGCTCTTTTCTTATGAGAGGGAATGTACTGGTAAATTAAACTTTCATGACATGCATTTTTTTAATTTTCAAATAATAGCAACTTTCCAGGTATTTTTCGGGACTCGTGAGACTTGCGTAATGAAGAAAATACCCATTTGTGGCCTTGTGAATGTACAACTTCAAACGGTTTTCCCACTTTGTCTGTTCCAATACACACGATTTCCACTGAGGAGAAAGGGGCAGCTTGGGTGAATGTGTGCAGTACGTCTAGCTCCTGTCCCGACTCCTCTGAGGTGTAGTACTGTTTGGCTGCCAGCAGTGTAATCAGATAATACCAATGAGAGGTCAAAAGCACTGCAAGATTTAGCTTCACATTTCTGTCACCTTAAAAAAAGTAAAAAAACGACTTTGATCAAACGATGAGTTTGATATTTCCTTGTGTATTTTTACCCTTTGCACACTTCAAGATTACTCTGGCAAATGCATAGTGTAACAATGTGGGGATAGCTTGAGACGTGGTATTACTGTGGAATCACTAACGCGCCCCCTTTTTAACGGACTTGATGAAAGGATAAAGTGCAGAGAGTCACATAACAGACTTTGAGTGGCTGCGTTAATCAGGGGAAACACCCGCGTGGATGTGCTGAAACACATGGCTTTAAAATGGATCATCGGTTACATGTTATTCTAAAAGCCTCTTCCCTCTTATTGTCATGTTTGGTGCCACATCGCACATTATACCGACCTATCGCACATATACCGATGGAACAAACCAATCACATCATCGCTTGGCGATGGAGGAAAGACACACACACAAGCGGTGCTCCAGATCACTTCATTGCTCGCAAAAGCCGCAAAATGATTATTTTCACGAAACCAGCAGTGCAAATTACGTAAGGGTTATTTCTCTAATTATTTTTAGCAGAGAGGGTTGGAGGAACACAATGTCAATGCATAACCTTTTGGCGTCATGATCGGCGTCTTGTGTGGGCTCTGCCCGTAGCCGCTTCCCATGATGCTCTGCTGGTAGGGGGTCCTCTCCTTTTGGTGCCTTTATTTACACGATCCTCTTATGAAAACATCACCTTTGGCTTCCCAGAGGGTTGAAACAGGATAAATCTAGTATCAATTAGGCCGAGAAAAAGCGTCTCATCCCAATCCTCGGGCCTCAGTGGGGTTTCCTTTCATCGGGAAGCCAGAGGGTGAAGAGGTCTTCATTTGTTTATGTTCGATTTGGCAGCCGTCGCCGAGCATCACTTGTTGTCAGCAGAATATGGGGACAATACGGCGATTAGAATCCCTTTTTTCATCAAAGTAGTTCAGTGCAGTGAGTTCAGCTTTCCTTCATGATGTGCAGATGGAGAATTACCACCTGACCTTGAATGATAAAACATCAACTGTATTGACATATATCGACACTGGCAAACAAACAAAAAAAATACAATTTCCATAATGCATGACCTGTAATCACTGATGAGTTTAGAATGGGGGTAAAAGGGCCGTGTATCTGCATGACCTGGGTTAGTAATCAGATGTATTGCAAATTAGAATGTAAATAAAAAGGGATGTTTGATTGTTTTATGTCCATATGTGACTTGTTCTTTTTGTCTACCTTCACATTTGTCGTCAGCTATGTGTCACAGGGGAGAGAAAGACGATGAAACCCCTGACAACTAACTCGTATTAATCAGATATGCATTTCTTAATGAAAAATCATCCTTAGGTGGAAATCCTTAGCCTTTCAAAATCATTTTCTTTCTCTCAAACAAACACTGCGACCATAGAAAAAAAAAAGCAGTTTTCTTCCATAATTGAAACAAGGTCAGAGAAGGGACTGCAAGGCAGTTTGACTCGACGCTTTTAGTATTTTTTGGCCATTCGAATCTTAGTCCGTGGCCTCCACTAAGGATTCGTATTTTTACATGAATCAAAAGTAGTCTGAAGTGATTTGTAATCGTTGCTTAATGTTCAATCCAGAGCCGCTCTCCTCTGAGTCCGTCTTTATTGTCCAATATCACACTCTTTAGCTGCTAAATGTTCTTCTAACCAAATATTCACAAAGGCCGTCTGTCTGGCAGGCATGTGGTGCTTGTCCAGCACGAACCGGATCGCATTAGCACCATTGATCACCTTTTTGACTTGGCTGCTTTTTATTTTAAGGAGAAAAAAAAAGACTTAAAGACAAAAATATAAAGTTAGATTAGTAAGATTAGTGTTCGCTGTTCGTTTAGGAATATTATTTACAGTTCTCACCAGCTTTAAGGCTTGTGCTTCACAGCCCTCAGGTGAGAGGAGTAGTGATACACCCCCGTGGTGGCATGTCACCTGTTTGATTCCTGCACGGTACAGCAAGGATGTCCGGGTGGTGAAACGAGCTGTCACTCACACCCATCATCTTGCGCAAAGGTGACACCTAACCCTTCATTAGACACCAGCACCGCAAAAGGGAGCAGGCAGCTTTATACGGAAGGAGCTTTAATACCTGGGCCTGCAAGAGTTTGTTTCCTGCAGCACTTAATGTGATCAGAGGATTAAAATTTCAACAAGACATTTAATGATAGCTCGGGGCCAAAGGGCCTGCAAAGCCTAGCTAGAGTTTCCCGTGGTTCTGCAGTCATATCTCAGAACGCCTCACTCTCTGTTAAATGATATCAGACAAACTGTGCGTGTAAATGGAGTCGGGCTAAATTGTATCAACAGGTCCCGGGCACTGTAAAGCAGAAGCATTTACGTTTAATTGTTTTCATTCAGCCAATGTCTCATTTTATTTGAAATGAGGCACATTGTGTGATTTACGGTAGATTGAAACCATATTTAAACAAGAAGAACAAACGTTGCCCTTGAACTGTCAGGCGGGGTTCATCGTGTCTCTTTTTACGCGTTTCTATCAATAAAAGAGCAGAGCGCGCTCTGAGAATCTAGTAAATATGTAAATGCAGACGTTACAAGGGCATTTTTTGAACAGCTTAAGGCAAAGGATTAGCTGCCGTCTCTCGCTCGCTTTGATTTTTTTATTGTTTGAAAGTGCATTTTCTGTTCAAGTGAGCCGACGACTCCTCAGTCCCACTTCAAAGCAGCAACACTGATGAGCTTTTCACGTATTTCAAGGGATTAGTTTTTAGCATTGAGAGACTCGTCTTGCTCAGAGACAACTTAAAAACGTCAAATAACTCAGTAGTTCCGTGCTGGTCGACTTTCACCCAGCCAACGTATGCGTCCAGCCATCAGACTGCAAAGTCAGCAGCGCTTTTTACCACGTGTGTGTGTGTGTGTGTGTGTGTGTGTGTGTGTGTGTAGCGAGAGCTTGAGAGAGTTTGTGTCAGTGTGTCTGTGTGTCTGGCCTGTAGATGCTTTGTCTCGTTAATGAGAGGCGTTCAGGGCCTCCATGGGGGCCTGTGGAAGATAATCTTCCCCTGTTTTGCTATGAAAGCTCTTCTCAACGTAACCGAAGAAACTCACTCAAATGGCGGAGGGGTGGGTTGAATAATTCAGCATTTACAATCAATTTTGGCCCCCCCACCTCACCTCGACACCTCCTCGGACCACAGGGCCTGCAGGCTCATCATGGGAATGTTGACAATTCCCTGCACAATGCACTCTCTGGCCCCCGTGGCAACATGAGAGGCTGTGGGAGCATGGGTATTTGTGTGAGTTTGCAACTTAGTGTGATGAATTATTAAACCCCCCCCCCCTCAAATGCTGTTTTATCGTCCAGTGTGAGGATGTCGATTTTTTTTTTCTCTCTCACCAGGCTCAAAAGAAATGACTTGGGTGTTTTTTTTTACCGAAAGAATTGTGTTATCGTTTGACAAAATGTCGATGCAAAATATGATTGACTCAATGTGGATAAGGTATTTCAAGCTATGCAATTACATTCATCTATTAGTGTAGTGTAGCGTACTTTGTATTGTCATACAATCTCTGCAGTCTTAAAATCTACACCTCTCAAGCTCTCTGTATCATTTCTATGAAAGTTATACGTTAACTTCACACTACTGCAATTTATTTGCAGATCATTATTATTTTTGACAAAACAATCAGGCATTCATAATATGATATTTATACCATGTAAAGTAGCAGCAACGTTCCAATGCCTGATGAATGCTTTAAAACTTTGATTTACCGACTTTAATTTACCGATGATACGTCTCTGTTTGGGTGAAATGATCAATGATGATTTGCCAGATGAACAAGGGTGAATAACAAGATTCAAATAGGAGGAAAGAGAAAATGTATTCAGACAAAAGCAGATAGAAAATAAACATTTCATTTTCAAGAACATAATAAACAGTGTGCGGCTGGTGGAAAGTGAGGACAGCAACATAGAACTAGTTTATGCTACTTTGTACCTCTGCTCCATTTCAATTATTTTATTTTTAACTCCATTACATTTACGTGACGGTTTAAAATTGGACCACAGGACAAAAGCAAATAAAACAGTTAGTATTAGCTCCAACTCAGCCGTCTACGATACAATGCTGTTTCGCAGTGATGGAACAGTAATTACGTCAATAAATCATAATTATATCAAATTAGAACAACCTGCCGCTTAATGAGTGCACTCATCTGGATAGATCTTCCAGCGCTGTCAAACCAATACCTGCTAATCAAAGACAACTTTTCTTTGTGATACAATCGTATTAAAGTGTGTGTGTGTGTGTGTGACTATGCAACCCGAATGCAACACAACAACTGTTCTGCTGTTTACGCGCCATGTGACTATGTACAAACCCAGAGTTTGTCGGTCTGGTAGGTGTCAACTTTCCGCGGGTCTGACTCGGGCCGTGGTGGTGGGGGGGGGCCGTGGTGGTGGTGGAGGAGGAGGTGCTGCTGCAGAAGGCAACTTTATTCTCCTGTGCAATAAGCCGCAGCACAATAGTCCTGTGGATTACCTCAATTGCAGGTGATAACAGACAGGCAGCGGAGCGCACAGGCTGATACAGGACACCCACTCCTGTGTGGGAAGCCGTATGAATTATTTCTTGTTTGGCCTGCAGACTGTCTATGGGGGCCGGGGGCCACTGATGGGTGGGAGGGGATGTCAATGCTATGACTCAGTTTGACTTTGGAGGCAGAGCGTGGAGCACATCCACGATGGCCCCTGTGAGTCACACCGTTCGCTTTGTACCCAAGTGTTTTTCGTGTTTGATTGCACAACATTATTACCTTTTTTTAAACAGTACAAAAAGTACAAAAAAAAGAAGGAAAAATGATATTTTCTTTGTCCCTGCACGTCGCAGAGCCGAGTCGCATCTTTCGTGTCGCCGTCCGACGCGCGCTCACACTGTGAAGCGATACGCGTGTGTGTGTGTGTGTGTGTGTGTGTGTGTCAGTGAGCGTGCCAGTCACAGATACCTTATCAAGTGGGAGGCCGCAGCTGCCCGTCAGTGCAATGCAGTACGCAGGATTCTTTGTCAATGGTGGAATCGGGGAGGAAGGCGATACCTGGTTTAAGCATGATTAAATTGACACCCCATAGAGTGTCTCAGATAGGTTTTTGTGCTCTCGATACGGTGGCGGCAGCTTATTCAACGCTGTCTCGCATTCAGTCTCACCTGTCATTCTGACATCATTGCATCGCAATTACAGTGAGTGAGAGGTAGAATGCGTGAGGCCAGCGCTCCGGGGGGGGAGGGGATCGAGGCAACGTTACGTCCCCTAGATGTACATATTGTTACCTCTTTGTTTTCCCGGCAGTTTGGAAGCAGAGACACATCAACTTACTCAAAAATGAATATCTCTTTACATGCAGTCAAAAAAAAAAAGACCGTAAGACCTCCAAAAGACTAAAATAGTGACTTCCCGAACAGCTGCTCTCGAGATCAAAGCTCCCTGAAAGTATTTTGGTGTTTGTAGTTGGTTAGAGGTTTTTGAGTTCATGCTCCATGGCATATTTATTATTTACATCATTCAGATGGAGACAGTATTTATTTTCGCTTTGTTCCTTCCCATGTCCCAAATTTCTGCCGGGGCACGGGATCCCCCTTCAAATGTCACTGCTCAATGACTGCACTTTGTAAAGTTTTGTTCACAGGAAACGTGTTTAAAAGGGGACATTAGAGCAGGTTAGTGAGACTTAAGATTTAAGTTCAGTGACATTTTAGGATGAGACCAGCAGTTGGGTATTAGATAGACGGGGAGAGAGACAGAGTCACAGAGAGGATCTTTGTTTACAGCCGTCTCTCTTGGCCACACGCAGGGCTTAGAGAGATCATTTCCTGTACAGATTCATTCTCCACTCCATCATTTGTGTATCGCACATCTTTGTTGACAAAAGGAATCAACGACGTGTGTGCCTGTGTGCATGAATGAATCGTCAGCGTTAAGTTGTAACGATACGTGTTGGAACTACACAATATCAGTCCAGACCCCTTCAGGATCCTGCACACTTCATGTCATTTGGTTTTGGTACTAAGAAAAGGGAGAAAAAGAGAAATTCGGGTGCTGATTAATACAATAAATGCAAAAACTTTTATCTCGGAGAACTCGTTATATCTAGCTTTCTTGGACTAAAAGTAAGGATTTTAAAGCAAAATATTTCGAGTGGTGTTTCTATAAAGTGTATGAGTCTGGGCATGCCAACTTTATGAATGCTTGAAAGGAGAACTTAGATAAACGCTTTTGAAAAGAGATTCAGTTCAAAGCAAAAGCTAAGAAGAAAAATAATAATAGGGACGGTTATTTTTAGGATTTTATTGATACCAGTACTTTATTGATACTTGTACTCTTACTAATAGTGCTTATTGGTTTGTTTCCTTATTGATTGGTTGCTTATTATTTATTTCTGTCAATCATATTGTGAGAAAGACATTTTTAATGAAGAAAACGTATTGATACGCGTAATAAATGTTTGAGGAAAATTGATCAATTCAAATACTATAACATTTTATTTCAATTGGGGAATTTTGACTATTCCTGGGTCCACTGTCTAGTGGCTTTAAGTATAGAATGAAGGACATAAAAAACCCAGACAATATCAGAGCCAACTACTCCCTGACATCCCTTTGTGCTGAACATCGTCTGCTTTCATTGAGGTAGACAGATATTCACGTTGTCGATATATTATATTACCAGTTACAAACCCCCAGCTCCACGCCACACTCCAATACGTCATAATAAGGGGGTGCCAAAGCGTCTGATGGACACGGTGGGCACGATCTGCCCGCCCCGAAGCACATTTTGAGGACGTGTAAATGTGCTCGTTTGCGGAGGGCGGAGGGGGAGTGAAACACGCGGGCCGTCCCCTCGCCGGAGCCTCTGTGTGTTTGGGCCCAGCAAGGCGGTGTGTCACAGCGGCCTCTCCGTGTGTGGGCCCCTTGTTTTGTCATCACTGCTGATGTGTTTAGCAACGGCCCCGCGACCATCTGACCGCAGCGCGGCCGTCTCGCGGAGTTGAGTGCAGAGAAAGCACGCTCGTGGCCTCGGTGTGTGTGTGTGTGTGTCCCCCCCCCCCCCCCCTCCCGCGCTCCGCTGTAAACACGCGCGGGACGCACACGTACAAAGACGCACGCGTATGTAAACACGCGCACGCCGGGCCGCCGCTCCCTCGGCTGATCGACGTGGGCCTTGAAGAGAGAATGGCTCCGGTCATGCGTGGAGGGATGAGAAAGCGGCACCATGCGTCGAGACATCATGTGATTCCATCATGTGATCCCCACATGATGCCAGCATGGGCGAGGAGGGAGAAGACACGAGCGGCTGTCTTGCTAATGGGACACTCAAACGTCTGGGCCTACGTCATCCAGTCCCAGCGCGCCGCATTCAATCGCCCTCCACCAAACCCACCAACCCCCCCCCGCGCCCCCCCCCTCCAGCCATCGCAGGGATCCAGCTCCGCGACCATCGATCTGCGGCTAGCCTCCCCCCACCCTCGGCGGTCGTGGCTCAGGCAACCGGAGCTGTCGGGGTCCTGAGGCGTCCCTCTCACCGTCTACCTCCCCCAGCCCCAACACACACGCACACACACACACACACACACACACACGCACACACACACACACACACACACATACTGTCCCACTGCCCCCTGCGAACTCCTGGCCTGACCTTGATCTGCCTCTGGAGAACCCAGCCGGAGCACTTTGTACATTCTCAAAGTGGAGGACCGTTTCAATCCAAAGTCATGCTTGTGATCAACTCTGAGGTGGGATGCTCGCTGTAAATGATCATGTGAAGATGAAACTAATCGCTGATACACGTTGTGCGAGAAACAGCGACGAAACAAGTACGTACCCAGTAAGCAGCAATGAATGATGACATTTTTTAAGATCTGTTAAAGCTGGCAAAAAGCAGTGACATATTCTACATGTATATATTTAAAGCATGGGTAATATATGTTTACCCTTAGTTACATTAAAAGGTTCATATTTGTGGTTTTGAGTAAAATGTCAACACTTCTGTCCCTCTCAGGGCGTAACTGCTGCCTTGATCACCAGAAATGTAGTTCATACAGTATTCGGAGTGTGTCATTCCTATGCTAGACATAGAAGGTGTGTTAAAGGCCTCGGCCTTTCTTTGCCTTTCTTTTAAGATTCGAGTTTCTAGATGGTGCAAGTGGTCTGTCTTGACTCATACCTTCTCACATTGCCTGCTGTGAACAATGTGCGCCGAGCACGGAGGCGGGCAGCGGCCTCTAAGCTTACAAGTGGCCCTACACCTCTTCCCACCATTGTCATCTAATATTGATGCTGTATCTTCTTAGCTAAGCTCCAGTGATGAGCGGCTGAATATGGGATCGCGGCGCACATAGAGATGATAATCTGCACGCGCTCTCTCATGAAAATGGAGAAGGGCCCTCTTGAAATAAAACTGCATGTCTGGCCGCATAAACCTTCTGCGTGGAAACAGGCGAGAGGCAGATATCTTAAGTTGGTGAAGTGAGGTGATTCCTGAGCACCAGTGTGACACAGGGGTTGTTTTTCAGCGGAGGAATAATGACAAGCGACACTATAGAAATGCAAATTTAAACTAAAGCATCAAGGTAGACAAACTGTATTAATGTATCGGTGACAAAATATACGTGGCGCGTCTCTAAAAATATGATACAAGTGGAAACTTTTAACATCCTTACATCTTTTTCCTCTTCTCTCAATCTCTCTCTCACAAACATAGACAGCATTCGCAAAAACACACTTTGAAATACAGGATGTGAGAATCCCGGGGTTCTGCAAACATTCTGGTTTTGTCTACACGCAGCACTAAAAAGCCCATATTCAAAAGATGCGTCTGCAAACACGGTATTGCAATGACATCATTGTTTACGAAAGTGGAAACACGGGGAGAAAGCATGCTGAGTAGCTGGTGGGGGCTTGTTTGCAGTTTGCTTGTATTCTAATATCTCCTTTATGCGGAGCTCCACTGAGACACTGTGTGTGGTCCACTTTGGGTCCGGCCTGCGGAGCGGATGGCCGCTGTGGCCGCGTTGTTGTCTTCTTGACTTCATTTTTCAACATTGGCCGGTGTTGCTTATAATAAAACCAGATTATGAAAACATTTTCGGAGTCCCGACGTGTACTGACAGGCTCAAATATCAACAAGGAGATATGACAAAAAGGGCACCCAAAGCATGCTGCCAATGCTGGAGTAAACACTTTTAGTGAAGGTGATTGTGACATAGTTTGTCCATATTTCATCATTCTATTTTCAGGTTCCTTCCATAAACAGCTGAAACTCCAGGGAGGGAAACCAAAGAGGGGCTTTTCCAGGTTGTTCTCTTCGTGTTCAAAAGCTCCGGATATCGCATCATTTCCAGACTGACTTCTTTCATTTTACTGATCAAATCAATTGCCTGGTAGACTGGATGAATAATAGTCCCCTATTCTGAAAAATCAATGAGCTTCCTCACCCTGCCCTCGATTTATATCCAGACTTCAACCACCTGTTGGCGGCTGCATCACGTCTGATCCCACTCGGTCCCACACTGATTCCGTCCATAGCTTGAGCATCACCCTGACGGGGCGTTTTGTCCCTCCTCCTGGCCCACGACCACGTCTCTGGAGGAATATCACACACACAGTTATGGGTGCTAATCATGCGGAGCGGGTTTAGGCTTTCATAAACAACGCGTAACAAAAATTAGGCCCCACTAACAAACTGGTAATTCGGTAGCGATCGGCGGACGTCGCCGCTATTCCGTTTCGCGCCGGATTATGAAGCTGTGTGCACAAGCGTCGGCTTCTTAATGACGGCCCCGTGATATTACAGCTGCTCACAATTAGCGAGGACTCCCCCCGCGGCCCGCCAGAGCTCCCCTATGCAAATAAACGGCGGGACGGGGGAGGCTGGGCACAGTAAGCGCTGAAACAACACGGCTGATTTGGACATCTGGCGCGGTAATAGAAACGTCTCTTACACACTTTGACGTAATGAATAGGGATCAGAGTCCTGCTTTAGCAGAGACTTGTGTGGATTATGAAGACGTGGCGTGCTTCATACATCACTGTTTATTCTCATGATGAGCGCGTGGAGGGGAGGGCTGCTCCGGGTCAGAGAAAGAGGGAGAGATGGGGGGGGGGTGGGAGGGTGAATGGACAAAATAACCAAAACACCACAAAATAAAAAGAGGGATTTGCTAACGTCAACAACCCACGGTTTGCAAAAAGGCTGCAAAGCCACCATCGCCCTGCATCTGCTGGCATAGTTAGATGGAGATCAAATCTAGCTTTGGCCCTGGCAGACTGGATTTAGGTCATTTAGAAGAAGCTATATATGGTTTCAGAAGTAAATAACGTACATAACGCAAAAGTAGTTCATTTAGGGTCGGTGTCCGCCATGGAAAAACACGTGAAGACTCCATGTGACGACTTCATCAGGGTTATGCTCTGTACAGCGGTTCCACAAAGCTAAGGGGTACTTCTTGTGACAAGTAAACTGATCTTCTTGTGTGAAATTGGTGTCGCTTTTTGGCCAACTACCGGGGCTGAAGAGGGCCAAAATGTTGGATGTTGAATTGCCGGGCGTTAGAGCTGCAACGTTTTAAAGGTCTGAACACAATGTGAACAGCCTCACCAGACAGAAAGCTCTCTACTTCTCTGTCTCTAACTGCTCAGTACTGACATCTAACCTAATGATCTACTGGTGTTCATTAGGTCTGATGAGTGCTCTTCTGCATCGTAATGGCTGCATAATGGCAGTGGAGTGCAAGTCCATTCTGCAGGACCCGAGAGCACCCTTGGGTGCACCCAACGTTTTCCCAAAGTGTGCCCATTTTACTACATGATAAAACCCTTGCAGTTTATTCTCTGGCTTACACTGCAAGATTCAAATGCGATATGCAACACACAATTGTAGTGTGTTGCATTAGAAATGGATATTATGATATTGTATATGTTCAGCATTGTATTCCTATTATATCTCAAATAGGAATGTGTTAACGCATTAATATTGAGTTAACACATTTGTTTATTAATGAATGCAGACAATTATTTTATTGCTCATTAATCGGTTTATTTTATTAATATTATTTTTGAAAGTCTGTTGTTCTTTGGCAGTAAATACAGATGTAGACAACCAGGGGTCAAAGAAGGGGCGGATGTTTATCATAAATGTAATAATCGCTCATCACTAATTTAAATAATGACATAATTATTATGCTTTAAACTGGGAAAGATTAAATATATATCCATTAATATCATTAGTGGCTATAAGATATTTGTTAGAAGGTTTGATGTATTGAATTTACCAAAATGATGGTCAAGTTTGATAAAAACAATAATATAGAATTGGTTTATAATATTTTTTCCTCCCTGTACTCACTAAATGAAGCTTAGGTTTAATAAGTAGAACACGACTGTGTTTTTTATTTGTTATCTCAAATCTATCTCCTTCAGTCCAGTGATCACTAATCAATCTGCTTCGATACATAGTTTCGTAACCTTGACTTTCAAGATAAAGTTGCCCCCTATCTGTTGGAAAGGTCAGGAGAAGATGTTAATTAACCAAGAGGGAAATGAACTAATGGGGATTTTCGAGTGGCATTTAACGAGACACCTAATCCCACTGAAAGAACAGTTCACAGTATCGCATTTTTTACTCGGTGTACATTTCCAACGGCGGCGCTGCCAGACGCACAGTTTTAGTGTTTGACACAACAGTTCAGTTTTTGTGTGGCTTTTATTGGGTTTATACTTTAAAAAGGCAGGCGCACCTTTTTTCTCACCTCTGAGAACAAAATAGATTATAGTCAGATCATTAGTGCCTCCTGCTGTGATGTCAGAACCTGAGGGTGTGAGCGGTGACTTGTGAGTCTCAGCCATTGTTGAATGATGATAATACAGAAACCAATAAACGTGTTTTTTTTTTTTTACTTTTCCCAGGTAACTGCGGCTTGGGGAAGACAATCTTTGACAAGGCTGACCAACATGGACCAATCACAGATTCATATTTTGAGGAAGCTCTGGAGAGCTCCAGGCCAAAACTCCACAGAGGAGGCAGAAGCACACGCCGTGCTTCCCGTTATCTGTGACTTCAGGATACAATCAGCGACGGCTAATGTTTCCTCACGCTGACTTCCATCCCCAATTGGCTTCAAACAGCGATTGCCACTCCGCGTGGTTTTTGATCCAAAGTGGCCGTGACCACTGCGGCTGTGCTGTGCACATGCGGAAGCAAAGGCCCCCATCCTCAACAGGGCATGCGATTATATGAGCAGTGTGACCTGCAGCACCTGCGTCTTTGTTTTAATACCCCGCAGCACGCAGGGGAGCGCGCTTTGTCTCTGATGCGTCTTTACTTTCTCCCCCTACCTTCTCATCTTGGTCCTTTTCTAAGCTGCTCCTCACCTCCTCTCCTCTCCTCCCCCCTCGCCTCCCCGCAGCTGCACACACGCATGCCTGGCGCCTTGTATCGCCTCCATCTGGTCCACATTGGGGACGGCCACTGGCATCTGCTGATGATTACCGTCACCTGCACGTTGCGTGAAGCGATAAACACGCGGCGTTGCCGGTGGCACCGCGCGGCGCTTGTTTACGCGCGGGGCCGCTTCGGAGCTCGCGCGGGGGAGAGAGGTAAGGCAAGGTATTCATCCTCTCATCGCGCCACGATGTGCCCCCGTTGTGCTCGTCTCCAGCCACGCCAGGAGAAAAGAAAGCAAGCGTATGGGACGGGATTCACCGTTTTTTCTTTACAGCCCGTGATTCCCAGGTCAAGGCACAGAGAGGTTCCCACTCACATGTTTATACGTCTAAATCACTGACCTTTGCTTACACAGGAAATCCGTCTACTCTGATATACAGTATCGCAATGATAAATACTTCCCTTCAAATATTTATAATAGGATCAGGAAACCACAAGAACATAATAGTTTAAATTAGGCCCATCAAATACAAGTGGCTTGTTAGACAACATCCAATATTTCAGTTCAGGGTACTCTTTCAAACGCTGCGGTGGGTACAAAAAAAAGGAAGAAAAAAAAAAACAAGAGTCAAGGGTTGCAATCATAATGATTTAATGATGGGCTTATCTGCGCTGCAGTACAGTGTAAATCCTAGCAGCCAGAGAATATAGCTCTGTCCCCTGCAGTGGTTTATCCTCCTGTGCTCTGGCCTCTAAATTTTCCGGCAACACTGACAATCGTCTGACCCTCAACCGCTAAAAACACAGAGGCTCAGAAGTTTGGAAGCAAAGCAATTATGATTCATATTTAAAATGAATGTGCAAACTTCCTTTATTATTTTGTGACGATTTTCTCATATAATTATGTGAAAGTTGAAGGGTACATGTTAGCAAATGCTTGAATTCTTTATATTTGTGTGTACACTATATTGTCACTACTCTTTTTCATCCCGTTATAAAACATGTCAGACATATGTGTGGAAACAGCAGGTGGGCTTCGATCCTCTGGATCGGTCCCATGGCAACCGTTGACTAATCTTAGAGAGCTCGCTTTGGTAGATTTTGGTATCGCAAGGCTCCTTGTTTTTGTTCCTACGGCTCAAAAGACCACATGGGGCCAAAATATAATCTCAGAAAATTAGCCATTTATGCGAAATATTTACATTTAATATTTATAAGAATTCATATGCAGATATTTGTTTGAATCAATTCAGTAATATATGTTTTTCAACAGCAGATTTCTTTTTAAGCAGCACATCGGACTGTAAATGACTGGTTTCAGAAAGAAATACTTTTATATCCCAGGTGATGAACTACCGCTGTGACCACTTGAAGTGAAACCCGTGTAGCTTAAAAAATCAATTTCAAAAATCATATTTTGGTTTAATGAAACTTGTGTCTTTTTTCTCAGTTGACGTTGTGATTTGTTAACCTTCATGTTGGGATGTTTGGTCACATTAATTCATATTTGAGGTGAGGAAGTCTTGGGCATCGGGTGCATAACAATCTCCCCGAAGCGTCACTGGGTGCGACTCGACCTGTCGACCTCTCACAGAGTTGCACCGGGGCCTTTGCCTTGACAACTGAAGAGCGTGGAAAAAAATGTCCCTGATTGGAGACCCCTAAACTGTCCCCAGTGGGCCCCGAGAGCAGCTGATAATTGTGAGCGGGATAGATGTGTATATCAAATAGTTTACAAAATGAATCCAGCTGTGTTTCCCCTGCATGCTGTGGCTTCCTGACACGCACCATTAAACCTTATTAGCCACTTCCTTTAACTGAGATCCTCCTCACCCCATCTTCCACCCCTCATATTAACGTTTTTTTTTTTTCCCTCCTGTTCCTCCAACTGGAAATTATTTGCTTTATTGCAGAGTGTCAACCTCTCACTGTAGTTTTCTGACGCGACATAATTGGCACTTTGGAATATAATCATGGATGAGAGCTGTGTGATTGTGGTCTTTTATGCGCACATTTTGGCAGATTGTTGATCACTTTGTTCTGTCTTCGCCCCCTCGGTCTCGCTTTGCACACGACTCATCCCCGATCCCTCTGTTTGTCTGGGTACCTTCTCCCAAAGGTCCTCTCCTCGGCGCGCTGCACACAAGCCATTAGCTTTGAAATGACTCATAAAGAATCAATTGAAAATGATCACAATAGGAAGTTAATTTTTGGCGGGGGCGGCGGCGGCGGCGTGGCTCGTGAACAGATGTCGCGATACACGCCGCGCGTCAGGCGCATTATGGCTTTGAACACACATTACCAGCGCAGCCCAATGGGAGACATAATTGCAGCAATGTTTGGATATGACATTCATTTTTTTTGGAATGCGAGAGCAAAAGAGAGAAAATAAACAACGCGAAATGACTCCGAAGACACGGACAGGTTGGCTGCGGAGTGCAACTTGACATGCTAACAGCAAGTCATCCAATTGTAAATCAGGACAGGCGGCGATGGGGGAGGACTCATTTGTTTTGATGGAAGGTACCAAAGGAAGCTGAGGCTTTTAATCGGCCAAGCTGTGAAGATGAAGATGATGATGATAATGTGTTGCTGCAGTTGGAGAGCGTTGCCGTAACCCAAAGATGTTGAAGTAATTACCTCTTGTACCTGGGTGGTCCCAGTGAGAATAGCGTGATGTGTGTGTGTGTGTGTGTGTGTGTGTGTGTGGGGTGGGGGGGGGTCGGTACAGGCCCTCAACAATTGATAGCTTCCTCTGTGGACAGATATCGTAAAGGTGAAGGCAGCACAGTTGTCTGATGATATAAAATTCGAGCACCGCTGGGTGGATTGATCGAAGCCTCTTACAGTGGGGCCCTTTATGCAGGGCAGGGAGTTGAGATGATGGTTGTGAAGACCAGGGGATGAAGAGTCACAACACACTAAGAGATCAGCACTTCCTAAAGTCAGAAAGTTTGAATTGCAGTTGCATTCACTACACTGCATCCCACATTCAGGCCTCTCTTTATCATATCTCCTGACGAGCTTCGACTGCGCGTTGTTATGAATCGCAGGACGGTAACGGTACGAATGTTATGAATGAAGCAAATGAGCATGTATCCAGTTAACATTCTACTAATACATGTGGAAAGTTGCATGAAAAGAAGCCCCTGTTTATTTCAATTAAATCATTTCACAATGAAACTCAAGGTAAACTAAACACGATGCACATGCACAGGGCACATGTTTGACCCACATCCTTCCAGATGCCACATGGACATTTTTCCTTGAAACATTAACGACCATTTATCCCAAACATTGAAATGTTACGCACACATATGCACCTCTCCATCATGACTCATGGAGCGTTCATTCCTCCTGCTCTGTGATGCCTCCTCGGGCTTAACGTGGGGCGGGCAGATTAATGTGTTGCTTGGCCATATCGAGGGGAGGAAGCCGATATTTTTCTCCTACACGTTTAGTCTTAGAGGAGGCCCACGCGTCCTTGAAGCTTCCCGAGTTGTGATTCGTAAATGAGATAGGCGAGTATTACAGACCCTTGGTATTTCTCTTGGCGCCCCGCGATCAATTAAAGCGCGACAATAATAAATGTATACATTTGGAGGGATTTCTCAGCGGTAACAAATGATTTTACCCTTGAGCTATTGACATTGTCTGGGAATAAGCTGTGTCCGTCCCCTGTTGTGTATTCTGTCTGAGGGTCCCTTCCCGACACATATTCATCATTAACATGTGAGCGCGTACACACACACACACACACACACAGACACACACACACAAGCAAGCCTTTCCTCATGCATGCAAGTATCCTGGGCTTAATTGGTGTGCACGGCGCGTTGTCGTACATCTCTGGGCTCACAGTTCAAAAGAAAAGTTGGATTTAATCATTATTTCTTACCTACAATGGGGTCGAGAAAGAAATATTTGTGTGCCTCTGTTGCTCGCCGATACCATCTTCAGATGGAGGTAATTGGATCCCCTGTAGTCAACTGAATGATGATTGTGAGCTCTCTTATTAAGTGGGACGAGAAAATTGAAGCCTCCGTGTGTCCTTTGTTGTGCGGCTGGCGTTTTCTTCGCTCGTTAATTTCACAACTCTGCTTTCAAATATTTGGTCCATTTCTCTCTCTCCATGGAAGGCCCATTTACTCCACTTTTCATACTTTCTTTTTTTTTGATCCGTGGCTGACATGAGAATTGGAAAATACATCGTCTAATCCCCTTTTTATTTTATTCATGGCCTTGATATGTTACCTAGTTCATATGATTGATTGGTCGAGGGGGGGGGGGGGGGGGCGATAGAATCGTAGTAATAGAAGTCATTAAGCGGGTGGGGATCTGATATTACCAATCTGCTCGCCCCTGAAAGATCCATCAATAGGGGAGATATTTTCTCTCGGAGAGGAGGGGTGGGGGGGGCGCGGGGGATTTAACATATTTCAATAACGTAATTTTCATGTGGGGCAGGTCAGACTCCCAAAGGGCAATGGCGTTGGAGTGTGTGAGTTGAATCGGGGTGTATGCTAAGCAAATCAATAAAACATTAAAGGCAGCATGCAGAGAGCAGCCCATTTGGTACCTGTCTGCCAAGGGCAATGGTCTAGCCACTCAGAAAAGAGAGAAGGATTGGAGTTGCTGGGCTTGAAGAATGCTCTGGCACTAACATAATTGGAAGGTAGTTGCCTTATGACTGCAAATTGGGTTTTTGCGCTTCATCAATAGGCATTTTGACAAGCGGCGTCCATCACGGCGCATCTCACCCCTGCCACGGCGAGCAGAGAAAGAGGTGTCTCAATAATTACATTAAATCTCCCCCTCTCACCCACCCCCAGCAACCTTCCTTATTGTTGGACAAGAAAAGCAATATGGTATAATTAGGTTTGATTGGGATGGTGGTATTGGTAGGGGGGGGGGGGGGGGGGGTTGGTACGTTTCCGGTGAGATTTGCAGATGGATGAAGTTACCATAGCGACGTTCATCTGTGCCCACTGGTGCGTAAAGCATAAAGTGTGGCACGTGGACACGCAGGACAGCGCGTGACATCTGTTGTGACTGGGGAGCACGGCAGGTGTATTGAAACTGACCCGATGGGGACGTGCAGATAGTAGTTCGACACGACTTAAAGGACACGTTGTGTACAGCGCTTCTCTGGCGACGCCGAGGTTTGTGCTTGTTTGTGTTTCACCAGGACAGCCGATGAGCTGGAGACTGGCTGATGTAAGAGATGTTTATTAAAAAAACACATTTCCCTTTGTCATTCAGCAGTTATAAGCTCAAAGTACAAGGGCAAAGGTGTGCTTAAATATCATAAATATATATCATGCCAAAAACATTTCTCTGCTCTCTATAAATTGTGTTCTTTTTGGTTTTTTATTAATTCCTATTACTATATTTTGACAGCTAGGCAGTGAGTATGAATGTGAAACTGTAACAGAACTTATAATACATAGTACAAATACTTATAATACTATGATTTATTAGAGAGATGAAGATAATTCATTTGGTTGATTGGTTTATCTAAAACCAGTTGGATCGATAGAGCGTTTATTAGCGATAGTACGGATATTACGTGATATTACCATGGTGAGAAAATGTCAAAAAACGTCAACGATGTCTTTACAGACCAGTCAGGGAAAGTCAAATAATTTGCAAGTTCCTTTGAGCCTCAGCAGACCGGAATGCAACGGACTTGGCTCTTGATGGGGAGAAACTGTTAAAGGCAAGACATTAACACTGAAATTATAATCCAGTGAGATTAGGCCCCTGCACTCCACCCACAGCACAGATTGATGGATGTGACGCAGGTTAAGAGGAATTCACCCAATATCAGATTTGTATTTTTAAAGGCCACGGGTGATGACAATCAGCAGAAACCTAAAAACCATGTTGTGAATCTTCACACAGAGGCATTTAAAAAGGAGAAACAAGTTCCAAGGTCTGGAACGATTGTCTGTTCCGGCTCGGAAAGGGGTGTATTGGGAAGTGCATTAACAAGTGGGAGATGGAGGGTGAACGCTTAAAGGTGCAGCTGTTTAGTAACACTATTATGAGGATGGATGAGACTCGTCTGGCTGCAGCATTGCAGCACTTACTGTTGTCAATCCTTACTTTTAGTCATCCACATATTGTCTGAAGTGCTACGAGCCCCCTCGTCTTTGTGTCTGCTTCTCATAAACACCGAGCGGGGCAAACAAAACAACAGAAAGTGTATGACAGCACAGCTCTGTTTGGTGCACGGTTTGATGTGTCATCACATTTGGTTTACGGATGCCTCGGCTCTTGTTTTTGTTTTGAAATGCTGTAAACTTTTTTTGCAAGAGATGTACACAGATCACGGGATGTTTGGATTGCTGCTTGTTTAGTCATCGGCTTGTCTGTTTTTGCAGTTATAATGGCAATAAGTGCAAATATCATTTTTAGGAATTTTGGCGTGCGGAGCTGCACAGAAAAGACAAGCGTGCTATTGAGGCCTCAAACCTGATTTGTCTTCTCATAATGCAGCCCCATCACTTTTTTGTTGCCATGTGTGATTTACCTTCGCAAGAATCGCCTGAAAAAAAAAAAAAAAAAACGATTATCCTGCTATTTCGGAGGCATGTTTCTTTAAAATTGGACAGTTCAGGGATCTGTAATAACGCTAAGTGCAGGAATGAAGAAAAAGCTACGTTTAAAAGCAGCCCACCTTGGGGAGCGTGCCACTGGAAATCCTCTGGCTCTTTTTAATACATCAGAGCGGTAAATTAATCCTGAATGCAACACATGTACAGGCGGGGAAATGAAGACAAAGCCATGGTGGACCGGGGCTACGTGGCTCTTATTACAGGCCGTTGATGAACTCCACCTCGAGCCTTACAAATGGTTTATCGGGAGGTGTTGGAGAGACTTATTCTTAATAAGCCCGTCACTTTACTGGGGACGTACGTGCAAGCAAGAGAAAAATTGGGTTAAGAACACAACGGCAGTCTCGGCACATACTCGACGTCCACTCATTTGCTCTAATTAAGGAACACGCCAAATTGCGTACTGTACACCTCATGAACGGATGAAAAAGAAGTGCCAGAGAAGTACTTTCGACATGAAAAGATGACAGAGGGATCGCCGGCGCCAAATGTGGACTCCAATCATTTGCCACTTAGCCCTTCTAAATAATACCAACATAAATCCTCATTATTTGTCTCCATGCTCACTGTGACTAAGCTCTTGCTCGTTGTCATGACAAAGAAGGGCAAACCATGTAGTGTTGTGGAAGATTATAGTTTGGAGCAATGACTCAGGAGCAGCTGACGTGAAGCTTCACAACGTCAGAAAAGTGTCAGCCTGCTCCTAATTGCAGTTATTATTCACTTTTAATTGTTGCATGATGGGGCTCAGTGGCTAGTCCCCTAATAAGGGATATGCAACCCCCATTTTATGCAACAACAAGGAAAGTTTCAGATCCATTAACTCAACAACTCATTCTGTGGAGAAGGAATTAAAACCATCAGTAAAGATGTATCTTTATTAACATCTTTATTTCTTCTTCTATGATTAGTTTTGTGCTTTCCATGGCTATCTCACAAATCATCTGACAATGGACCAACATCAGAACATGTTGTGTGCAGTGATCTATTAGTGGACTACTGTTGATCCGTCCCTTGTTGGATGACAAGTGGTCTTTTCCACGTTCATGCTGTAGTTACAGAAAGCGTTCCAAGGCAGAGCCAAATCTTTTAAGCGGTAGTTAACCACGGTGATTTGTTAACTTTTTTTTTTAACTTAAGTCCTCCTCTTGCTGACTGTTGAGTGGGATCTTTCTCATAAACACACCGACAGATTATTAACACTCAAGAGTTTGTAGTGGGATACCATACAAATGATTACACTGTGCGTAGCATCACACGCTTAGTTGTGTGTCATTTTTGCCACAGCTGTTACTGAGGTGACATATTTTACCCCCCCCCCCTACCCCCGCAGGGCCACGGGGACAGTGTAATCCCCAGAGATGACTTCCTTTTGATTCTGAGCTCGGAAAGCTTCCTGTCACTTAGTGCGCTTTGACGGCATCGTCACAGCCCCCATTGATCCGTTGGCTTGACTCTGCATTATTAAGATGACACTTGTGTGTGTGTGTGTGTGTGTGTGTGTGGGCGTGCACTGTGTGTATTCCGACTGTAATGCATGTCTCTAGATCCATTATAACCCGATTAGACCCCCCCCCCCCCCCCCCCTATTCTCCTGGAAGTGCTGCTCTGTGACAGAGAGCATAATCTTTAATAGAATTTGTGTGAAATCAAATTATACGAGCATCAATAAACATAACATAATTCAGAAGAGTAAATGGGCTTAATTTATTGGACGGGCAGGCGTAATGGCACCGGTGTGTGTAGAGTGGCGATGTCAGGGAGACAGGTTTTGGAACAGCAGGGTACGGGTAAGGGTTGACAAATGCTTCATTACTGTGCGTGCGCGCGTTTGTATGTTAGCATGTGTGACACTTTAAGTGAGGGAGGGAAATGTTAACGATGAGGCATAGCAGGGGCCGTATGTGTGTGTGTGTGTGTGTGTGTGTGTCCAATATTCCCGAAGCAGGAATTTGGAACAGCAGGAAACTGGCAGATTTTTCATCCACATGAGTGAGTAAAGAAAGTTCAACCTTTTATTAGAGAGGACTGTAATTTAATGGGCAGGGAGCACACATGGACCCAGAGAGACAAGCGAGAGATGGAGACGCAGGGTGACGGGAGAGGACAGAGAGAGAGAGAGAGAGAGAGAGAGACAGGAAGACAAAGATTAGATGGTGAGGCAAATGAAAAGATAGCAAGAAAGCAATGGAGAGTGAAGAAGAGTTAGAAGGAGAAGTGTGTGTGTGTGGGGGGGGGGGGGGGGGCGTATTGAGAGAAGGGGCGCGATGTGTTCAAAGGGTGATTTGACGGAGTGGCTCTGCAGCAGCTGTAACAGTCAAGTGTCTGATTGCCCCGGTGGGGACGGCGTGAGGTTGTCATTTTTGCGCCCTTAACCGTTTCGGTGGAGCGTTTTCTCTTCTTCGGGTGGGAGGTTAATAATCAAAAATGATCTGCTTCACCAGAGCAGATAAATAGTGTCAAACACAGCTGGGACGGAGGAGCCGGGCTGACTGGCCACCACAGAGCTAAATTGATGGTTGGAGCTGCAGAGGAGACAGGGGGGAGGGGCAGAAGCCCCCGTTCCTCTACTGTATGACATGAATAGACTTTCGAAGGTGTCTCTTTTTCCTCCTCTCTGTTTTTTTTTTCCCCCCTCTGTCGTTCCGGCGACGAAGCCGCAGTCAGAAACCGGGAGGCGCGGATGTAAAGTGCGCGTTGCCTTTAGTGCGGCCTTTCAACTCACAATCTGAGATCATTCATTATGTTTTTCTTCCACTCAGGTTCTGTGTGTGTAAGAAGTGCTCCCCGCAGTATTGACTCTGCGTGAGGGATTATGTCATCGTCAGACACACACACACACACACTGTAAGACAAAAAAAAAGGCACAAGCTGTTGAAGACATCTGTCATTGTCACATTTTTCCCCTTCTCCTCCCAGAAGGCCTGACTGTTTTTGAAAGATATACAGTCCACAAAAGCCTTTTCTTCTCTATCCCATGAATCTGTTTGTGTGGCGGATAAAAGGAGATGGACTGAGCGGAAAAAAAGAAAAGCAGCTCAGTTTACTTCATCATCGACCCCCTTCCCCCCCCCCCCGGTCCCTTTGCTCCAGCACCAGATTTGTGGTCATAATCGTGGATAATTTACAGTATAATCGTGTTTGTTCCTTTCTTAAAAGGAGCGATAACATCTCCCCGGATCATGAGTGGAACGACAGCGGTAAAGGGAGGGTGTGGGGGAGGTGGGGGAGGTGGGGTCCGTAGTGGGAGAAGATAGGGGGGGAGGTGGGAAAGGATAGAGAGGCTGTTGCACTTGTTTTCTTTATGTGGAAATCCTAAAGTGCTGGCGTTTATGACCTGCTGCCTGACTGCTTCCACTCCAGGATTTACAAACGTCCTCATACACACACACACACACACACACACACGCACACACAGTATAGGCACAGTGTTATCTGGAGGACACTAATAAATACATGCAATATAAGAGGTCAGCAAAGGTCAATCGGCAAAGGAGATCTCCTGTCATAATTTGTTTAAGGGCCTGCATCCAGAAAGCTGTTTTAGGGATTGTCAATGATGTGTGTGTGTGTGTGTGTGTGTGTTTGAAAGTGGGTTAATTGCAAACAGTTAATTATTCGGTGAAAGGAAATGGGATTTTTTTTTAGATAAGTTTTAGCCACAAGAGCTTCCAGTAGCACTTCCATATGAACTGGATTAAAACAGAAATCCCTACTGTGAGTAACGTCATGATTGGTGTTTATTAAATGAAGAGAAAATGCATCTATCTAGATGCTACTTTTGCATGCTGTTGGGAAAAGAAGTAAATTTAAAATGATTGATTTTAGGATTTAAAGGTTTAGAGAGATCTTCCTTCATATCATGTTTCAAACTTCAAACTCTCAAGGCTTTTCCGAGTCATACCGAACGTGACATCATCACACATTGTTTACTTCATATTCATTTTTATAGCATTTTCATCCATTAGATACAGTCATGATGTAAAATACACGTACTGCAGTTGTAAGCAGGTATACATGTTTAGGAGAACCTAAACTTTAAAAAAGTTTTATTTATGCTTTCAACTTCATGGCAGTGATTATAAACCATTCATCCCATTTACATATACTTCTTAGAAAAATAGGACTTATACCATTTTTTCATCACATTGGCACTCCAACATATTGTTAGAAAAGATCTAATATCAATCACGCAACCCTAAATTATTTCTAATTATAATATTTTAATATAGGGAATGAAACAGTGCATCTAGAATGCTGACGTCCCACTCATCCAGGGCGCAAACAACCGCTCTGGGCATAACGGATCCCTCATCAGGGGGGCTATAGAAATGCACGCCTGGTTAATTATTCAAAAGTCTGCGCAGGCTCAGAGGCTTTACCGATAACGGCGATCAGCGATGAGGGGTTGTTTCGCCCACTCTCAGGGAGGAGGCGGGGCCAAGAAGGCCCCAGCCTCATGGCTGTCCATACACATTCCAAGAAAATAACCTGTCCTCGTGTGGCTGATGGATGCGACTCCCAAGCTTAAGATTTTGCCCGGCATAAACACCCCCCCCCCCCCCCCCCCCCGCCTCCACACACCTCGACAGGTAATACAAATTTCCTTTGATACTCTTCTTCATTTCCATCTCTGTTACTAGGCCTGTGAGACTGATCAATATTTAATTTTCCCGGAGAAGCAGTGGGAAGGAATCTGTGCTGCAGCGACACACGGGACATCGCACCCTCACATCCTCTCCCTCGTCACCCTCCCTTCCCGCTGCCCCGTTAAACATCGTCCGTAAGCGCTGGACAAGAGCTCATTCTTCTAGTTTTGATCGTCCCCCCCCACATGGAAAAAGAGGGGGGGGGGGGGGGGGGGGGGGGGGGGGCGAGGTTAACCTCTAATGTAATGAAGGATCATAAAGGGAGTTGCTGTGCCCTCTTGCAGGAAAGGCCTTGCTATGAACAGGGCCCTTCGGTGACCTTTGATCCCATACGGTCATTGCCCAGTGCTTGGATGTGCCCTTTAATGACTGAGCAGTCCAATCAATAGATCACTTTTCACTTTGGAGACTGGGGGGGCGGGCGGGGTGTGGCGGGAGGGGGGTCTATCCTCTATGGCACAGGAGAAGAGTTCATGGGAAAGATATTGCTCTACAAAGTCCTCTGTCGATGCCTCCGTCTGCGGCCAGTGGCAGTGACAGGAGGGTACCACTTGTGCCGAAGCGTCTCGGCATTGGGGGGGGGGGGGGGGGGGGGTGAAGGATGAGCGGTGACGGAGCAAAAACACAGCGCTTTGCTTTGGTTTGAAGAAGAGAAATCGGACGCCCGGCCCTGCCGATAAAGCCTTGGGACGACTGCTTAGTCAGGTTCAACCAATCATGTGTTTTTGTCGATGTATTCGAAAGGAATCGTCGATGGTGGCACAAGACATTATTACTTTGACCCCCTGAGCCCTGTCCAGTTAACCCATGCGTTTGATTTAATCCTCACAAAAGAAGAGAATCTTTGGTCTATTTTTTCTTGGTTTACACACACAGATGTTACACTATTCGGTCTCTGTTAATGCTAAAGAGCATTGAATATTTTGATACACATCAGAGTCTCAGCTCCTTTTAGACATCAAAGGATGCAACACGTGTTTTTCGGAAATTACCTTTTTTTTTCCCCTTCAGATGTCATTTCACAGGGGAATGTTAAATGGCTCGGTGGATTAAACACATTCTCGCAGTTGCTTTATAAAAGAAAAGAAAAAGCGATGCGTCGTCGTTTCGCTGCCTTCATCATCATCATCATCAGTGCTGCTGCGCAGTAGATGATCATGAAAGGAGGCTGATAGTTTGGACTGAGAGCCACCGGGCCTCTCTCTAGATAGAGGGCAGTGCCACCGCGCCTCCCATCGTGCCCCCCTCTCCTCCGCCGGTCTTTGGTAATCGACACCATAAGGATGCAGGAATTTCTCAGCACATGCTGGTGCTTTCTGGCTCGTTGCAACCTCTGCTTCCCATTGAGCAGGGAGGAATTTAAGTTTTTCATACACAGCAAGGAGAAATTAAGTCGTTCCTGTCGCAGAATGTCCGGATCACTTTGAAATACCCCCCATCAAATAACAGATGATAAAATGTTATCGGGAGGGCAGGGACAGAGGGGAGGGCTACTGCTTTGAAGGCCAGATTTAGCTCTTGTCTATCTGTGATCTACATAGCTGACTAATAGCATTGAACTGCATGTGTTCTCCGGGGCTTCGGACCAGGTGTTGGTGTTAATGCTGGAGCTCGCGTAACACCTGTTGAGTCCAGCTTCAACATCCGGGTCAGACGTCCGCTCTGGTGACCACTCTGATCCCACCTGACCCACCTGAACCTGGGAAGGGATCGGAATGCAGAGGGTTCTTTTATTGGATTGCCCAGAATTAAAAAGTGTCTTCGGTCTTCATATTGTCAAAAATAGAGAAGAGTTTTTGGATGTCTATAAATATATATATACTACCTTCATAGAGGGATGGAAATCACATGACTTCATTACAACTAACTTCTCATCTCTGTGTCCATGTGTGAGAAGTGACTGAATGCTCCAACAAAGGCCCTTATTGTTAAGATAAACAAATATTTAAGAATATTTTTCTAACCCGTTGCAAAAGCAGTTCATTGAATGTTTTCTGACCTCCTTCTGAGGAGGAAGTTGGTGGACAGTGTCTAATTGTCAACCATTTCCTCCCAAACCTGAACCGAGTAGGTTTTCATACTTTAACACCGTACCTGAGAGTCCCCACCTAAGGTTTGGTTCCCCAGACATAAACAAGCAATAATTACATAAAGATGGACCGACAGGTTTTGCAGCACATGACTGTCCTCACTATAAAAAGACTGTCCTCACTACAAGACAACAGTATCAGTCTTCAGAGCACAAAGACACACGTCTTTTCTTCATGTAGACTGGTGTTCAGTAAATCCCTTGGTCCCAGCTTATCATTTGTTCTTTTGACTGTTTGGACACACGTCAAGTAGGCGGGGCTTAGGTATTATGAACGGGTTAGAGGGCAAACGTCAGGAGAGGAGAAAGGAGGAGAAAGGAGGAGGACGTCCTGCAAATTTATCACGTAAAGTGATGATAACACTCGTCCCATGACGTATTTTTAGCTTAGTTTGGGATCTGACACGTCACATGACGACATCATCAGCCGATAACAGAGTGGGGCAGAACTATGATTTATCTCGCAGACCGTGAGAAGGGTCAAGAGTACTGACCAAATACCATCAGTTTGACACATTGGGGGGAGGGGAGGGGCACGGTGGGCTCAAAAGCAACCACACAGTGAAAAGAGGAGAATCTCCCCGTCTGAGCCAGGTCCGTTAAACCATACCCAACGCTGCACAACCTGCCCTTTGTGTCTCCTCTCAGGCGTCATTATGTGACCCCCCTCCGCCGCGGCCACCCGCAGCTTTACACGATTGTTATGACCTCTTAAACAGTGGCACTTTAAAGTATTCCTCTCCTGCTCCAGTGGTCCACGGAGGCCAGGTTTCTTGCCAGGGATTATCAAAGTTAACAGGATTTTAATGGGTCCGGGGAGACCGGTAAAGACCCTACCAGGGCCAGGTATCGCCGCTCTCTCCCGCTGCCCCTCTAACTCTCTAATGCAGTCCGTCTGCACAGCCGAGCAGCCCGGCTAAATAATAAACAGATGGCCCCCCCCCACCCCCCCCCCCCCCAACAAATATAGCCGGCCGCGGTCCAAACTACAAAGGGACCTCGGAATGAAATGATGAGGTTATTAAAGGGGAGACGCAATTTGCGGGTCAAAACGTAATGGGAATCCTTTGCTGTGCAAATTGAAAATTAACCTCTGGTGGCACTGGATCGTTGGCAGCTTGTGTCCTACATGCGGGGCAGTTGTTTTTTCGCCTTGGCAAAGACGGATCATATTTATGCCTCTGGGTCCTTCCGGGTTTTTTTTGTTTTTTTTGTTGTCTCTCCTTCCTCGTTAGCCGAGGGAGTCTGGAGTGAGAGCGCAGCGTGTTCGACTTACGACTCACTAACGTTTGATCTCCTGCCCAACAGGACTTTTGAAAAGCCTTGTTTTGCTCGCTGCTGATCAATAATCAGGCCTTTTTTTTCCTGTTCCACCAGATGATCACGTTTTCGCAAAAAGCGAAATGCCACTCGTTTTTTTGACGAATTATGGAATCCACAAACAAAATTAGTCAAGGTCCAGTGTATTTTGCTCCTGGATTAATGCATTAACACAAATAGCCGGGGCCTCCGTCCGCTGTTCCTCGGGTATTAGTCCATGAACCTAAACCCCCTCTGCAGGAAACCGGCTTATGATGCAAACCTTGTCATATTCAGCAGCTGTCGGCAAAAAGGTCTCCGTACCGGGCCAAGCTGGTAAAGTGGTCTATTCATTATCCTAATCTCATTAGTTAAGATCTGTTAAGTAGAGACCGCTTTTAATGCACGCTATTCCCTTTTAATTATTGACCATGAATATGATGGAGCGCATTAGGGTCCGGGGGCGAAGAGCGGAGCGGCTCCTAATAGATTAAGGGGCAGGCACATTACCTAAATGTATATATCTGACTAATCGTGCGTCGGCCGTAAGCCACGTGAGCAGAGTGACATCTATTGCAGCTTGACATTTCACCCTCGCGTGGCCTCTCGGACGCCGGGGTCACCGGTGAGGTCACCGTGAGGGAAAGAAAGTGACGTCACGGTTGCACAGACATAGTTTCCTTCCTGGTTATGACCAACTCTGTAGTGTTGTTTCTCAGTGCTACCAGATTATTTGTGAATTGCTCAATGGTTAATTATGTTAGGGATTAAAATCATTTGGGGATCATTTTATGAGGACTGGTGATCACATGTCACATGATCACATCTCTCTCCTCCTTCTTTCTGTTTTGTCACTTTTGCTTTCTATGTGTCTCATATGGGCATCTCTCTTTCTCTCTCTGCCAATCTCTCACTCCTCCTACAGCACACACACACAAACACACACACACACACACAGACACACACACTCAGAGAGGCTGTTACTCGCTCAGGGATGAGGGTGAGAAGTGCTTCTTTGCCACACAGAGGGGGCTCTTTTACAGTTGTGAGAGGCTATTGTGTGAAACAAGAGCGAGGCCACACTCCTCATAGAAGTATCATCCTGGCTGAGGGTCCTCCCAGCCTCTGTGTTTGTGTGTGTGTGTGTGTGTGTGTGTGTGTGTGTGTGTGTGTTCATGGGGGTTTTATGTGTAAGCACATGAAGGTACATTTCTAATCCAATTTTTCTTTTTTTTACGTCAAATGGCTCAAAGTAAGCCTGATGCACATCACTTATAATATACATATTACATGTATGGATTCAGTTTTCATGATTGTGTTGATGGATTTATTTGACAAGAACCTCCTTAAAAAAAGCCAATCCTCCTTGGTCAATGCTTCCTGCATGAGGTCATTTGGCTATTCTGAATCAAAATGCTCTCCTGATTCTTTTGAGACGGCAGCCAATCAAGACAGGCTGTCGGGTTCAACAATCTGGACAAAAAGAGAAGAAAATAGAGCCTGTAAAGGCCTCAAATGTACAAAGCACAATTGAATGCATTTTACTTTACTTTAAATGAATGCACTAATTCCCATGGCAGGAGAAAATGTATTTTTAGCTTTTACTTTTGCCATAATTTTGTCACATCACAACATGCGTTCTGCATAACCATCCAGACAAGTGTGTCTGTGTCACGCAAGTAATGTGGATTCTTGGATCTTTCAATAACACTCAAGGCAGTCCGCTACCTGTGGCGTATGGGCACCACTGAGTCATTTCCACATATTGTCAATTTAGGTTAAAGTAATTAACATTTTCATGAATCTCAAAGAATTGAATTGACTCACGAACATCAGAAATTGAGAGTTGTCACCTTGAGTGTTGTGGCGTGCAGCAATCAACCACATTGTGCCTCTGCAGTTTTTTTTTTTTTTATCAATAACACACTTTCAGCATGTGTGCTTTTAATAAGCCACTAGAAGGATTATGAGCTTTGACATTATTGTGCACGGAGATCCATGATGGAAATTACACGGCGCACATGCACTAATACAGTAATTACCGTCTCCTTTTTCTGATGCTAAATACAGGTGATGCATGCACAGTGTTTCCCTTTAATCCATTTAATTAGTGTATGCATAACATGTGTGTGTGTGTGTGTGTGTGTGTGGGTGTGTGCGCGCATATGGAACTTCTTTTCCAGCCCCTGCTTCATCACTATGAGGCTGCTCTCAATACATTACGGCCTATTTTCCACTCAGGCAATTATTGCTCGGCTAACATGTATGGATGGATGTCTGAGAGCGGCAGGTCATAACAGTCATATCGTATCGGCCGTATTAGCGAGTCAATAAGAGCCCCGGGGCAGGTTGATTTAATTACACTAGAAGCCTGATTAGACGGCCTTCCCACGAGTGAGTACGGACGACACGTCATGATCATAACAACGGCGCAAATTATGAACAGGTCAAAGTAATATCCCTCCGTGGTTTGTCATCGCTAATCGTTGTGGTTTAAATTATTGTGCGCTGATGTGATTTCGTACTGGCCCTGCAGTGTTGATTTTATTGGGTTTTGACAAATTGTAAACAGGATGAAAAATGAATGCTGGGATTAGAAAAAAAAGGGGACACTTTAACTTTTTTTCCTATTAGAAACCGGCGTGCTTAAATGACACCCTCGGGCTCCGATATTCATATCTCATGAAAACACGCCGCGGAAAAATAAAGGGTTTTTCTTTGTTATGTTTCATAGAGTTAATGAACTATCCGAATCAAAGCAACTTGACATTTAGTCACTTTCTTAAAAATAGGTAAATAAATAAATGAGTGAGGTTAATGTTTATGTTGTCTTTGTTTTAAATGAAGGATTACCCCACAAAGTGATCACCCATCACGCAGGCAAATAATTAATTTTTGGATTGTTATGTAGACACAATTTACATATAAATGTGTTTTGTATCAAATAAAAAAAATAAAAAAAATACAAATACACAATAGTGATAAATAACACCCTCAAGACTCAAATTTACAATTCAAATGTTAAACGTGCTGATTATATTCAAGAACAATTTCTTCTTGACCTTTTGTAATTACGTTTTTTGGGGGGCTTCCATTGGAATTTCACATGTTTTCTGTTGCAGTTTAAATTGTTATGGTTGACTTTTCCTCATTTTTAACGTCGAAAAAATACTTTTATTCAACACGAGACTACAGGTTTCTGTAATATAAAAAATCTGTTATTCTGATTCTTACTTCTCCGCATCTTCAAGTCAAATGTTTGATTTCACAACTATATCTACACTTTGCTACAACAAGTGCTGTAGTCACTATTCACTTTTAACTTGTATGAAAAATAAAGCGATATAAATAAATATTATTCAATAAATAAAAATGAATTATTATTAAAAAGGCCCTGCACACCATCCCAGGTGTTCTCAGTCACTTTGGCTGATTAGACCTGCTAGAGCGGAGCTCTTTTACATCGTGGTACTGGTACTTTTACAGAGAAAAGGATCTGATTATTTCCTCGGCCCGCTGACTGTTATCAAAGCATGAAATAATTAGGACAGATACGTACAGCAAATTTAAGCTAAAACGTATTTCTTTGTCCTTTTAGCAGTTCCTGTAGCACATATACAAATCTATGAAAACCAATAGACCGGATCACAGTGTTTTCCCGACTCTTCGTAGAATAAACGTGTTACATGTGTAAAGTTTAGCCCATCAACATCCCGTTTCTGCTTCCAGACGGCGCTCTTCCACCTTTTGTCCACACGGGGACAGCAAAGCAACAGAAGTGTCCCAATGTGGATGCGTTCAGAGCCAATCTGAGTGTCGCTCTGTCTGTGTGTGTGTGTGTGTGCGTGTGTGTGTGTGCGTGCGTGCGTTTGTGGATTCGGATGTTTGTGTGTGCGTACCATCACGTGTTTGACGGCGCTGATCTGACTCGGGCTAATGAATGCTGCCAATGTGGCTGACACCGAGTGACACGAGGGACAAGAAAAAGACCCTCTTCTCTGCCAACGCCTCCGTCTCAGGGCCTTAAAATAACCCCCACGCAGCCCGCTGCACGTTTATTAGTCATGTATCAGACGAGCGGCTGATGGACGCGGATGCTCATTACCTGTTAGTGTCGCTTCATCTGCGCCCTGTGAGGGTCATCGCTCACAGGCAAACGGGCCTGCCACAAGTTGCACATGAATAGGAATGATATTTGACTGAACTGAACGCTCCCGATCGGACCAATGTGCATGCAGTATAGTGGGCATATTGTGCTATAACAGTGGAGAATGTTCCCATGAGAGTTTTGACTAATAATAATGCCCCTGTCCTCTCTTTTACCCGCCTCCCCAGGTATTTTCTCAGTAGGTTAGGTTACCTTACATCTGCATAAGTAACACACGTCCCTTTTTTCTATATTGAGATATCTGATATTCTGGCAATTGTGCGGTGCGACATGCTGTGGCCCGGGAGGCAGAGCCGCTCCGTCTCTCTCTCGCCCCTCCACGCATGACATCACCACGTCTGCTTTTAATTAAAAGACAGGAATTGGCCGTTTTGGGAAATATGAGCAAAATATTTGAATTTCAATCACTATTACACGTCCCTTATTTCACACACACTGCATCCGTGGAATGTGCCACTCTGCTGCATATCCAATGATGGGATCACGCAGTGGGCATTAGGGCCGGGGGGGAGGGGGGGGGGGGGGGGGGGGGCAGAGCAAGGAGGGGAGAGGGCCGTGCAGTGCAGCCGGCCTGGAGCGGCAGCTAGTTTTCACGCAAGAGGGCTCAGTTTTCCATCGATGGTGCCGCTTCCACACAATGGCCCTTTGGCGCCGTTACCGCGTAACAGCAGTGGGGGGGGAAAAGATTAAACAGAAGCACACTGGAATTCAGGAGGAGGAGTTGTAGGAAACCAGAACACTATACTGGGTTACGACAACCCAGGGGAATATGGTAAATTACAATTACTTCCCCCCCACTTGATTACTCACATGGAGGCAGTTATTTATTGTACGTCTTAATATGCAAGGATGCATTATCTTAACAAACATTTGCAAATTTGTATATATTTCCACATCACAAACCTGAACATCGGATGAAGCCGGCTTCGAAATGCTTGTTTGATCTTGTTGACATATTAGTCAAAGTTCTCTTCCAGAAGGAATTTGGGATGTAATTCTAATTCTAATTCTTAATAATTAAGAAAACACTGTTTACAACCATAAAACAAACTGTTTTAAAAGTGTCTGTTTTAAAAAAGATGTTCTCTAAATCATTGTTTGAACAATATATGAACAAACATCTCAGTTAAAACCTTCAGAATAAAGGTGTGATTAGAACTGGGAGGATTGGTGTATGTGTTACTCTTACATAATACATAAAGCAGACTTTAAAGTACATTCACTATTTGGTACCAATAAAGTGACTAATAATAATGACTGGTGTTCTCCACCAGATGGGGCAAAGGTTCACACAGTATAGTCATTCATCCTTCTTGATGCGCAAAGTAAAATTGTGAGGCAACTCATATGAAAGTCATCTTTGTTTTAAACTCAACCTTTAATCAAGTCTCATTATTTATATTCCTACAGGACTGACAGCATGAAATCACAAAGCACAGTAACATACTTTGTCCTATGATACCTTTCAAATAATAAACACACCTGATGTATGTTCTGCGATGTATTGCTCAAATGGATTTGTTACATTTGTGAGAAGTACGTTTTGTAACTGCAACCAACAATGGTGGTTCTGTTTAATTTTTTGTCAGCTATTTTCTTTTTATTCCACCGGTTTGATTTCAAGGTACCAAATGGCTTGCTGAGTTGAGAGGATGTGATGCACCAGTAACCCAGCAGGTGGAAGCAGCAACACGTGAACCGGCGTCACCGCGGGACAGTTCCATCATGCCCGATGCCCCCCCACACCCCCCCACCTCCTGTCTGTAGTCTGTCTGTAATGTCAAACCAACTCCTTGAATTTTCCATGGTTCATTTTAGTGGGTTGCTAAGCCACACAATCTATTAAGTGACAGCTCCTCTAATTTCTAAATTGAAAAGGAAGAAAGAGTTTTGAGGTATGCAGGTGTTACATTACATCACATTACATTACATTTAGCTTTTACTTTATCCAAAGCGACGTACAATAAGTGCATTTCCACATAGAGATACAAACTCAGAAGAACAAGTAACAAGAAAGTACAATTTTCATCAAATAAGCAGTTTCAAAACATGTTATAGAAAAGTGCCGTTATAAGTACAATTTAAGTGCTACCCTTTGTTAGTGCTACGGTTTGCTAGTGTTTTAGTCACGGAGCCAAAACTCCACCAGATCGCTCTCCACTGGTGGACTCACACCAAAACATAATGTTCTTTTTGACTGCCGTTCCACTGGCAGCAACTTTGCTTTTTCTGGGAAGAGATTTGACTTCAAGATATCAACAATCACTTCAAGGTAAGCCTGTCCTACTTCATCAGGGCTTGTCTTTCCATAATCCTACATGTTCTTTATAAAACAATTAAAAAAAAGCAAAATAAATCAGTATTGGTTATCTTGCTATGTCAATAAAACAAGTTGAATAACTTGCTTTACATAGTGATTTGCTGCTACACGATTGCTCCTTTATTGTGAAGTTGTCATTTTCATTTTTTTTTATTTTCATCCCATACGCTGGCAAAGGGAACAGAGAAGTACCCATCCAAAACCACATGATGGATCCATAACAGACCCGTAAAAGTTTTGTAACCGTCTGGTTAAATAAATAAATAAAGCTATGAAAGAAAAAAGAAAAAAAGCAATGCCAGCACGGCAGCCAGTCTGCACCGTGTGCCCAATGTGAAGCTGGGACTCAGATCTGGTTCATATGATGACATGTAAAAACTTTCAGGGCAAATTTTCCACCTTAAAGATCTTGGCACTCAAAAGAGGACCACACACACACACACACACACACACACACACACACACACACACACACACACACACAGAGACAGACAGACAGACACAGACCCGTTGCTCATGTGTTCCAATGGGGGAGCAATTGAGGGCAAAATTGGGAAATCTCGTGCGTCTGGAGGTCTAACGTACTCATGGCCTGGCACGGCTCTCGGGGGAAGTGCGGGAAGCCGAAGTCATTGAGTCATTCTGGACGACGGGTCGACGTGGTTTCAGACCGTTGAAGAATTACGGCGAAGGGGGCCCGTGCCGAGTGTGTATTCTCAGCTGGGGGAGCAGGGATTCCCTCCGACAAGACCCGGGCTTTGTTTCCTAATGGAGGGAACGGGGAGAGAGGGGGGGGGGGGGTGGGTTCAGGGAGGTGCGTATGTTTGTGCGTCGAAGCGACGCTGTGTGAAATTATATTGTCCAGTTGTATTTAAACACGCGGCCCCAAATGAAAGTGAAGGGACAGCCGTTACCTTTGGTAACAAACCTTTGCCCGAGTGCATAAGCACGAATACGTTTCTACATTAATAAATTGGATCTTTCTGTTCTTTGTTGGGAGTGAAGCGTGACTGTGGCCCCAGACGGTTTCCCAGCAGCTATCGCAGTCACGTGGATAGCGGTAAGGTTGCAACACAATGGCGAGCCGCGGAGTAACACTGCCTCCTGCTGCCACAGCTCACAAGCTGGGCTCCACGAATCCATATGAACCTACAGTATATCAGACCATATCCTCCGTCTGTATGAATAATTAGTCCAAAAACACACAGTATAGGACAAACAATTTCTTCCAGACAGCACACACACACACACACACACACAACAGGAAATCCGTCTCGGATCAGCTGACGCGGAGGAAGCGCCGAGCCGTCAGGCAGAGAGAAGCCAGAGCGGGCACACGCCGTTTTTGTGGTCAGTGACGGAAGGCCGTGGCCATTTACCGTGGCGAAGAGGCGAAGGCCAACGATCTGGTGGTGAGGGACAGAGGACTGAGTCACAGGCAACGCAGAGCGGGGGGGGGGGGGGGTGGTACCAGGAACCCAGGGACCCGTCTGACATGCAGATGAGAATGATCTCTCTACAAGTGCGTTGGGGCCTGTGGTTTAAACAGTGAAGGGGCGCAGCAGGGTGGGCAGGCGATAGTGATGGAGCTGGTGAGGTGGGCGGGGCTGTCAGGTGCACTCAATGAGCTCACCAGGTGAGCCGGGCAGAGCAGAGCTGCGACAGCCGTCCTTCGGAATGGATTAATGACACCCCAGCCCGGGGCTTTGGATGAACAAAAACGAGCGTCACACTGTGCGGTTTGCAATCTCTCCGCACACACAACACCAGCCGTGCCCTGTTAGACAACACGGCGTGGCCTGCGACACAGCACGCAACCTCTGGCCGTCACGTCAACGCCAAAGCGCCCGGCCCCCCGGGAAACAAAAGTAATCCTGGATGTTGTCGCCCGATCGCACAGGAGGGCCGGGGAGGAGGGCATCCGGTCCGTCGTGTGAGCGCTCAGAAGTGAGCACCGCCAACCGCCATCATATCTCGTAAATGTCACATGAATGTTTTATTAATCAGGCAACATCCGCACCACCGCGGCGCGATCCACGTCGGGGCTGTGGTCAGTGGTCGGCCGTCGGGGAGGAATTGGAATTCGTGATTCATCTGCAAGAAAATATGACATCTTTTTTTACTGAAAACGCTGATCTGTGCATCATTGGCAACTTAGGAACAACTAAAGGCCGGACCTCAACAGTCGCTGAATACAAAGCGGTCGTTTGTAAATTGGGACTATTACTTACTAAAGTGGTGCTCTTATAACAAACCGTGTTAAATATCGGCCGGAGCAGCAGCCAGTTTTCCTTCAGGAGTGTGTGCCCCCGGAGAGGGATCCCTCATTACGCGATTAAACTATTTGGTTTCAGCGCAGAAGGGTCCAAACTGCAGCATCAGGGTATTCCTCCTGATTGGGATCGCCGTCTGAGGTCGGGAACACCCGCTGTAGGATTCGAGTGAAAAACAAACCGCCAGTTCAGGTTTCCAGGGACTTGGAAGATGCTTTAGGCTGAATGGGGAATGACTTCAGATGGATCCACAGCAGGGCAGCACGGTCTCTCCCTGCAGACCAGACCTTTATTATTATGTCTGGTTTCATCTCAACAGAGCTTTTAAAAAAAAAAAAGGTAAAAAGGAATTTAGAGAAACTGACACGTGCATGCATACGTGAATTCTCTCGTGATTCCCTCTCATCTGAGCACATGCTTTGTGTAACGCGTGTGTGGTTTGCTGTTAAACCCCCCCGTAAAAAAGGCCTTAAAGAGCGGAACGCGGTCCGGCGTGAACCTGACATCTATCGGTGCTATCGGGGCCACAGGTGGTGCGAGGCACGTCGGGCCTCGGCGGAGCGGCCCATGTGATGCATCTTCGCCGCAGCCGTGTCACTGCCAGATGAGGGTGAATCAAAGGAGGGGGCTGACTAATAACACGGTGTGAATCACAGCATTCTTCAACAAGGGTTTGTGTCTGTTGTCTGTGCATGCACGCGTTGAGCCGTACATTTTCACATTCACATCAGGGATCATCATTTATACAGCCGTTTAAGTATTAGCACCATTGCAATTAAGCCGCATAATAGATAATGGTTCTTGTGAATATTTCTGCAGGAGGATTAAAGTGAAATTGGGATTCCGGGTTAAACCTGAACCTGGGGGCAATGCATTGGTCTGAAAACAACAAAATAAGATTAAGATAATTAGATAAATAAGATAATTAGATTCATTATTATTTTTAAGGAGCCACACAAAAATTGTAAATTCCTGCCTTGGTTTTAAACGTCAAAGTCTTTCTATGAGAATGAAATGTTTTTGGTGACTCCCATTGGTGTGGTTTAAGATTAATTGCAACCGGCTGAATACTCCTCTGCTCACCTCTGGCTGTCCAACACTGTTCACCGCTGTCTCAGGTCCTCTTTGCCGGAGTAACAATACTTTAGAAGTAAAGTAGGTAACAAAAAAACATGAGCTAGAAACTGCTTGACTGGGTCCGTTCGGAGCTACAGTAGAAAATTGGCAATGCAATATTGTGGACTTCGTGTAGAGAACACACCCACATTGTGTTCTTAGTTTAATTTGATTATGGAAACATAGTCATGAATAGTACTTTTCATTTAGGTCTGCCAAAACGCCACCCATTGGCCCTTTAGCAAACACTATTCTCCATTAGCACACTTCCAGCTTGACATAATAAACCAGCTCGTGGCTTGCACTGTCTTTATAAACAACAGGACACAGAGGACCAACAAGGAGAAATGTCTTTAGACAACTGGATCCCACATAAAAAAGTTTTTAAAAATCATTAAGAAGAGAGCACTGGCAGTTAAGATGGTACAACTAACCATGTGGGTAGGTGGTGGTAAATCCATGAGAACTCAGCAGTGCTCTTACTTTGGTAACTAATGGTAAGACTATTGACTCGTGCAAATTTCAGAAAGGGGCAATAATGTAGAGACACATACAGTACAAGCTTGATATGAACAAAAGCAAATTGTCTTTTAAAAGTTATAATTTGTATTTACAAATTCCTTCATATTATTTGAATCAGTAAGATAGTGTTTTAAAAATGGTATCCTCATTATTTTAAACATCAAAGAGGGGGACACGGCCCATATATCAAAATACGAACATAAAAACTGTAAGGCATACCACCCATGTGCTGACCTCGTAACCTGTCAACCCCCCCCCCTGGGCAAACCAGTAAAAAGAAGAAAAAAAGCCATCCTTCCCACCTGGAAAGCTGCCATGGTTTCCAAGCAACTCACATAAACAACAGGAAACAGAAGAGGGGATCCCATCAGAGGGGCTGTGAAAAAGGAAGGCGTGGTATTGAGACAGGAAAAGGTGAGAAAAAAAGAGGAAGGAGACAGGGTTTGGTCCCCCCCCCTTCCCTCGGCTCCTCCGTCACAGCCGACCAGAGTGTGACTCGCTGCCGCTCTGTACGCCAGGGTGGAGCTATTTTTAATCCTTTTTCGTGACATGTCAATACCAACCCCGAGGACAGGTCACAGAATCCCTGTAGCAGCTTGCCTCGTGCTTCTTTTACGTGTGTGCATGAAACGCCCTGCAAATCATCTCTGTAGCAGCCCAGATACCTCCTATGCAGGTACTGTCAAACTAAAGTGGTAAAAAATGCTAATGCGTCCTTTTTTTCCCTTGCAGAATTGAACAGGGGGCAAAGTGCAATCAGCTCCTCTGACATGTGCACCCGCTCTTGGACTGCCTGGAGAAAGAAAAGACAAGAGGATGCTCTGGTGCTACAGTCAGAGCAGAGGGCTCCATCAAGGCCTCTAGATCAACCCAGCCTTCTGTTACTTTCACAGTCATGCTAAGCTAAGCTAAGCTAACTGCTTCCTGACTCCAGTCTCATGATTAAAAGATGCAAGAGTGTGATGTCATTAAGCAACAGAGGGGAAGCGTGATCCTCACAAGTGCATGCAGTGTGTATTTAGTGAAGGCTTGTCATACACATATTTGCATTGTAGAAATAATGGTGGAAATTCTCAGCGTGTGTGGAAGTGAAATTCACTGAGGGCCTCTGGTTTTTCTTTAAACAAAATCCACATCACTAAACCTCCTGTCATCTTGTCTTTAAGTAAAGTAGCAATGGAAACGGTGACTGCCTGTGACAAATCACCTCTCGGTACTCACTCGGCAAAATGATTCAAGACGCCGAGAGATGGAGCTCGGATTTGTGAGTGACCCATGCACATAAACAGGACCCTGGCTGTGGTGGACTATATAAATGTGTTTTAATGTAGAGCCGCCAGGCGGGAGAGCCCTTCAGTAAAAACGGCCTTGGCATATATGCTTGGGTTTAAATCACCATAATGGACCTGGATGTGACAGTCAGAGGGTAGAAAAATGAAACCATCCGCCCTCATAATCCCTGGACCATTATTGGGATTGCAACAAAAGTAAACGGATAGACGGATTTTGGTGTGTGTGTGTGTGTGGGGGGGGGGGGGGCTCATGGGGGGGCTTGAAATCACATTGTTTTGTTTGAAACTGACAATATTGCCCTCCCCAGATGTCTTGCCTGAGTAATTATCTGTGTTAGAATTGATGTAGGAAAGTTGTCTCATAGGTCGTACGTCTTTGACCTATGGAAGCTGTTATTGGCCACAGGTTTTGAATTAGCTACACATGTGGGTAAGATACAGTGCCCATGGTGGAGCTGTTATCACATCTCACACTGTCAGCAAAAAAGTGTAGAAAAACAGCACTGACAAGGTGCAATAATAGCTCATTAGTTAAAAAAACAGCACACGGTATCCAACCGTGTCGGACTGTATTTAATCCAGACAATAACACACAGTAGAGCATTTTCATATTTAATCATTTTCTTTTCTCTTGTAGTCACTTCTGGGTGTGTTCAGGGTTGTCTAATCTGGATTTACGATGTGTCTTCACATTATTATTATTTGTTTAAGTTACCTCTTGAATTTTCTCAGACACATCAAACACACTGGCAGGAAGTGTTATACTGTCCTCACTTATAATAAGAAACCTGCATCAGTGGGATCAGACTCCAGACACGTGTTAAGCAAAAGACCTGAAGTGCATCATGTAAACAACTGTGACCAAGTGCCAGACTCACACTGCTCCTTCCCTATTTTCTGCCAGAAGAGAATCTTAGTCAATGGCCGTGTGACGGTGACGGCCCCGCTCCTTCGGTCTGCCAGCCAGACGCGTACGCTACTTCCTGTTCAGAAGAGGAATCTCGGCAGCTAAACATACAGCAGTGTCCAGACACGCCTAAGATAGCTCCGAGCAGTTCTCCATTGAGAGCGCTCAAGTATGCACCTCCATGTGCCTGAATGCTAACAAAAGGAAAAGGAGAAGTGGTTGAGGCGTGCACCACCGCCGCAGCCATCCACAACGCGCCTCCATCAACCGCAGACGCCACCGTCCGCTCCCATTAGGCCCGAAATCAAAAAGAGATGAGTTGCAAGTCGGGCCTGTAGCTTGCAGCGGCTGCCAGCCTACGCTGCAGGCTGCGTCGCTGCACGGCACGGTGCGCACAAATGAGTGTTTACAGCTGTTACGAGAGATGCCCGCTTCAAGTTATAGCCCATAGAAGAAGAGAAACAACACAAGGGTTTAATCGATAATAACAGGGTAGGGGACTGAAGATGCCGGTTGTGCACATTTCCCCCCCGGATATGTCAAACGTGAATTATACGTTGTAAAAGGAGAGGCTTAACTGTGCCGTTTTGAGGGAAGAGCCTTGAATTTGATGTATCTCAGGGATCCAGGCAGTTAGCTCCACGTCTGTGGGTTTACGACTCTCGTTAGTGCCCACGTCGATATTAATATCAAACCCAAGCTCTTTTTTTTTTTATTCCCCCGAATGGCTGCATTCCTGGCATCTGGACAAATAAATACGACAAGACTGAACCCAGAGCTTGGAGAGTCTCGAATGCGATTGTTGGATCCTGTCAACATTTGTCATTTTCGTGTGAAAGTTTTCAACACAGGGTTCTAAGAAACTGTTTCCGACCATGGCCAGATGTACGCTGACTCCTGAGCCAAACCACTGGTAGTAAAAAAAGTAAAAACTGGCATTAAGTAGAGAACACATACTGAAAAATCTAATCGGCAAAGAGTTCCCGCCCCTCGACAGCGATTGGTCACATTTTAAGGACACAGGAGCGAGGCACAAGTATGGAGCACTCTTCATCCCCAGTGTCAGACATGAAGGAAGAGAGCAAAACAAAAACAAGAGCAACAATTCAATCTATCTGTGTACAAGCAAAGACGATCATTTTCTAAAGGAACACACAAGCGGGGAGCAAGCGGCTCGTAAATCTGAGCGCGACACGTAGCGCGCCTCTAATGCGCTCCGCAGATATGTGGTGGCTGCTGAGTGCGTGCAGTGTCACCAGACCCAACACAGCAGCACAAGGAATTTAAACCGTGCCAATGTGTCCCGGACACTGATTTCTCTTTTTTTTTTTTAAAGCTTTTAGGGTTTTTTGTTTGTGCATTCCCAAATCATATTGACATTTTGTGTAGACAATGACAAAATCAGTGTCTATAAACATCAATTGTCTGGCAAGTACTCGTGCACTTCACTTCATATAAAAAAGTAAAGGCTCATGAAGAATGCTCATATCCAGATTGGTGGGATGAGGGCTGAGGTTGCAGCACATGGCGAGAAAGATGCCATTCTGATAATAAAATGTTGCAGCATTAGAATTTCAAGGTTTGACTTAAAGGGTGAAACTAATCAAAGACTTGAACCAAAGACAAACGTCCGCATCAGTACGTTCAAAGAAAACAGCAGCATTAAATGCATTATCAGCTGCATTTCAGTAACCTGATGGCTAAAAACGCCATTCAGACTGAGTTAACGTTCTAAAAATATGAAACCCACATATAAGCTTCAGCAAATCACACGCAGCATCTGCTGCGACTTTGGAAGAGGGGAAGAAAGGGCACCTCACAGCTTCCTTACTCGCTGCAGTTTATGACACTCTTCGGATTTGAGCCTCGGCTGAGTTACGATTTGGACCGATCCCACAAGTCCAGAAGTGTCCAACTCTGAAGGCTGTATTTTGGCAAATCAACACAGCCTCACAGTATAGATGTTCTTCACATGAAAACAAAAAAAAACCCTACCGCATGTGTGGTTCAACTGTAGCAGAGATCTGAACCATGAGCCTGAAACACTGTAGGAGAAAATGTCATGAACCGATCCCCGGGGGGGGGGAAGAGGTCACTTACATTGTGAGGAGCATTGCACCAGGAGGTTTTTAAATTACACACGTCTCTGCAATGAGCTGCTCGATGACCTGACGTCTGTCGCTGCAGAGACGGTCTGAAGGGCTCTGACTGTTGTTGACGGACACCGCGGCTAATGGCCCTTTACTCTTGCAGCACAGAATCCATCAAGATAAGCCCCGAGGCTGCCATTGAACCGCGTGCCACACCACAGGGTCTTAAAAGTCGTTCGAGCGACTCGCCCATTGCCCGTCCCCGACTCACACTGCCAGATCAGATTGAGTTTGCGTTTCTTTCACCGCTGGTTTTGCATCACAATTCATCTCCCGACGTAAGCGACGCCACTGCTTCGTCTTTTGAGCTCACAGGGAGAGCGCGTCCGCCAAAGCCGCAGCCGACGCCGGGCGAGCTACTGTAGGCAAAGAAAACACAGCTATTACTCCCCCCCCCGGCGCGCGGTGTGCTCCCGCTCGCCCCCACGGCCTGCTCGCCCCCGCCGAAAGCCAGTCTGCTTCTGATTATGTGCGATCGTCCTCCAGCCTGCCAGCTCCATTTCAGACTCGCGGGAGTCATTTTTCTTTTTTAATTCTGGCCCCCTTTCAAAAGGAATTACACTTTAGCTTGTCTAAGCCATTGTTAATTGCGCTCAAGCGGCTACCAGCACTCACAGCATTACTTGTTATGTGGAGGGCTTTTTTTTTTTTTCAGTCATCATCATTTACATACCACATAATGGAGGCTATATTCCGTGCTTTGCACTTGCCAAAAGACACACATTCAACGGGGCCACTCATCCGACTCTGTTCCTTTTAAATGTTTCGTCATTATAACACATTATCGTTACAAATGAAAACTTCATTTATAAACGTAGGCTCACACTGTCTGTTAATCGGCCCGGCTGCTCCTGTTAGGAAGGCCATTTGCAGCACCAATACAGGCAGCATTTTAGCAATACAATGTGTGTGTGTGTTATTTCAATTACTATAACATGTGTGGGCCATGTCTAACAACACCTCCTTAAGTTTTGACCTTACCTTTCCTATGATTTCATCGGTTAATAACCCCAAATAACAACAAAGTCATATAACGGAACTTTACTTTGGTAAAGGTAATATGAGGCAATAAAGGGTAAATAAAGTGAAAAGTGAACCTCAGTATGTTCCCTTGGCACAGGCACCGTGCCCGCGGATTAACGGGGGACTGACTTGATACAAAGTGGTGGAAAGCTGAGATGAGGGACACGCTGCGTGTCCGTGGTTCGGGATGCTTAGTTTGGGCAAATCTGTGAAGCTGTGAAATTCAATAGGATTTGCGTTTGGATTTGATGATGTTTGAATAGTGTCAGTGATGATATAATAACACCATCTGCCCCATTTGCGAGGAAGGACATTATGTTCATATCAGTAGAAGGGTACTGAAATATGATACTGTGTTTTTGGTGTAAGAGACCCCCCTCTTCCACCACTTCTTCTGCAGGGTCAGCTACTGAAAAACATGGAGGAGGGGTATCCTAATTATATACAGTAATTATCACTGAGCTGTTGTAGATTTAAACAGCAGTTATACTCATCAAAGGGAACCAAATACTAACAATCAGTAACTTTCACTCCTCAGTTAACATTGAAGCCAAACTTTTACAATGTAAAACTCACCTTCATCTGCCGAGGAAGAGTAAGGAGCGAACCAAATTTAACCCAGATCTTTGTATTGACACAACTGAAAGGTATAATCTAAGACAAGGTGTTTATATTCAATTTGTGCAAGTTCTATCTTTAGAATGGACTTTTAGACAATGTGTGGTTTGCGACTCAAGTTCAACTCGACTCAACTTTGGGAATGTCTCTGGGTTTTGTTTTCATCTCTCTCTTTCTGTCTGGCGCGCGCACACACACACACACACATCTTAGACACACCTCCCACCTCCACCTCCTGGGATCCCAGGGCAGAAGACATCGGTTGCAGGAGCCGGTCGCGTCATCCCTGGATGGGCGGCGCACTCACTGACGGGAGCACGCAGGGTGTTTTCCAGCTTTAAAAGCACGGGAGCCGGCCCCTGTGACAAACCGCTGTGCGTCATCCACCCGGGGACACTCATCAGAGCTGTGAGAGTCAAACTCACCTCACCCGCGCTCCCTCCCCCCCGCCCCCCCCCGTGCAGAAAGCCCCTTACCTGCGCCTACCCTCCTCACCCAACGGCACCAGCCCCTTCTCCAGCGCGCCCGTCACGAGCGATGCGCTCATTTCACGGTGCGTGAAGTCATTCGGCTCCTGGCGAGAAAAAAAAAGGTGTCGCTCGGCGTTGCTGGTTGTACAGCCTTCCTGTCCGGAGAAAGTTGCGCATCGCTTGTTGAATGCAGGATACCTTCTGCCCGCCGCGCGTCGTTTCCAAGTTCAGCTTCGGAGCAGCAGCAGCCGGCGAGGAGCGGGGACTGCAGCTTCTCACCTTTGTCGCCGCCGATATGAAGTCTGCAGAGGAAGGTAACGTAAATCCACGTTTCAACCAGCGCTCGTTATTCAAACCCTGGGCTGTGGTTCTGGTGAATTGCAAATGAACTCTTTTTGTTTTATTTCACTATAAATGCACATCCTACATGTGTTGGTACGAGTGAAGTGCGACTATCTGTATTCTTCTCTGGTCGATCCTAGTTATTATAAATCAAAAAGATTCATTTTAATTCTAAAAATGCGCATGAATAAACATGGAGCTCGGCTCTGCATGCAGATCAAATGAGCACTCACTCTCATGCACCAGGTGTCTTTGCAGGTGCTTCTCTATTTATGCAAAGAACATTGACGCTGTTGCTCTCACCTGAACTCCTCTTGCTGTGAGGTCCAAATACTTTCAATTCTTCCCATGCACAGCGAGGTCAGAGGTCAGCCCCGGCACATTAAGTGTCTGTGCCTTGTTTGGGGATACTTTAGTTAGGAAGATGATTCGATCTTGGTTTACCATTGGAAAGGAAAACTCTGTTTTTTCTGTATTTAAAGCCTCTTTATGGTAGACAAATTGGATCCATCAGAAGCCATTGATAGTCTGTCTTGTCCTAATTCCTGGTGTCTCCCAGTGCTGATGTAACTGGCTTTTTTTTGGATTTTGGTGATTCAATTTTGTCTTTGAGGTTTCAGGCGGACGGGTGCGGGCTGTATTAATAGTCATTTCAGTCCCTCAGTCCTGAGCCATATAATTGGTTGCAGACGTGTATGCGAGAGAGTGAAAACTGAGATCTGTGCATTTTGGGATTCTTGGTAGCTTGTTTGAAAATGAGACGTGCTTCAGCAATATGCCAAGAGCTGCTTTATTATCACACATATACATACACTCAGACGCAAAGATGCAGGGACACACACACACTCTTTGTACTTTGCCCAAGTGGGCCCTGGGTTCTTAGTTCCAGTGGCTACAGATGACTTCTGCGGGGCGACCACCTATCTCTCCCTGAGGTCCCGTCAGTCTGAGCCCAGCCTAGACCACAATCCCTGTGGATAAAAGCCTCTATTCTTTAGTCACGCTGGTTTTTGCTGTGGGGAGGGAGTTTTGATCGTGATAGCATAATTGAGAAAATTTGTGGAGGATAGAAAAGAACTCAGCTGCATTTCGAATGCACTGGAAACAATTGGAACGGCTCAGCCTTGAGTGTAGGAGTGACTTTTATATTATTATTCTTCTTTTTGGTTTCCCCCTGCAGATGATCTGCAATAATTGTGTTAGCAGACGTGAAGCGTGTGACCCGGGAAATAGCCACGTTTCAAGATCATGCAGCACACAGGAGTAAAAACCCCAGTGCGTGTTTGAGTGGGTGTTAGGATGTGTCAAGTGCGTTGTGGCGTAGAGCACTACAGCATGCACGTCCAAAACAGAAAAAAAACAACTACAGCAGCAGCTCTCAAGCTCAGTCAGTCAGACCTGAAATGAGGAGGTGTGTCCCATCGGGTGGAGTGGGCAGGGCATTGTCATCCGTTTAGCACTAGTAGAGGGTGAACCAGAGGAGAAGAGGATCAGAGGGGACTGAGCTGAAGGCATGCACTCGTTTATATGTTGAATCTTAGTGTGTAACCCATTTGGCGGAGATGAATTTCCTGCATGAAGGGGGAGAGTTTGATTTCAGCTCTGTGTTTGAGTACAGCCAGGGCGTCCAGAATGACCCTGAAGGAGGTGGGTACAGTAAATGGTGCCTTTTCATTTTCGTATGTCCTGTTTGATGCATAGTGCGAGTGCACTCCTCTGTACTGGCAAATTTTATGTTATGTATGTCAAAAAAGAGGCTGTAAAAGTGTCTGCATTTAACCAAAAAAAAAAGCTGATTTAACTTTAATATTATCATTTTTGTTTTGTTTCATTTTTTGTTTTTTTTGTTAAAGGGGACAATCACTGGCCACATAGGAAAAGTGTCCTAGGTGTCACTCACTGTGTTGAATGCTGAGCTTTTCTGATGCGCGGCGCACCATCACCTCCGAAAATAGACTGCCATGACCTATTTTAAGAACAACACATTAAGTGGTGTGTGACAGATTTATCATTTCATGTGATGCACAGCATTGTGGTTGACAAATATAGCGCGCTGCGTCAAGGGGAATGCCCTTCAGTTTCAGTTTTACCCTCATTGACATAGTCATTTCAAAGGCTGACATTAGTTTTACAACTTTTGACGCAGCTGCCAGCCGGTACAAGGTGCATACCTGTTACCTGCTTACTCTTGACGGGGTTGGCTGTCAATGCACTTGTCTGCCAAGGATCTCCTTGCGCGCTTGTTTGTGTGTGCTCTTTGTGTGTGTGTGTGTGTGTGTGTGAGTACCATCTGTGTGCAACGCTGCAGCAAACTCTCTTTGACTTAATCACATGCTCAGAGCGATGCGAGAGTGCTGTCAGTTTTCCACAGGGGAGGGACTAATTCACTCAGTGAGTGATGGAATCAATCAAATAAGGCATCCATCAGCGCTGCTGGAGGAATTTGTGTAGAGTACATATGACAGCAGGGAGTGCCAAATAGAGCCTTAGATGAACTGATCAAACAAACAGACTGGCAGTGCATCTTGCGACTCCGCAGTCACCACAAACAGTAAAACGCTTGGAGATGATTGCTAAGTTTCTCCAGATGTTTATAAAGAAGGGAGGCAGTCATTTGCTTCGGGACACATCGGCGAGATTTGTAAAGGGCATTTGTTCTAAAATATAATCATGGTTAATTAGCACCATAATGCAATGTTTTTTTTTTTTGTGGTATGCTATACCTCCATACAGTTACAATATGCTTCTTTTTCTTTTCAGATGCATACAGCTACACACCAAATGTCAGCTTGTCCCTTCCGGTGGGAATGGGCAACCCCTGTTTCGCTACCCAGTACCACACTTTACAGTCAAGCCCAGTCATCTCAGTTTCCTCTTGCCACCAGACAGGCTACAGCCTCCAAAATGATAACCATGCGGCACCAGGTTATTACCTTCCCCACGGCCTGAGACCCAATGGGGCCCCAGCGTTGGAAAGCCCCCGTATTGAGATCACTGCCTACAGCCAGTATCCTGAGGATGAGGTAGAGGAGAGCAGTAGCGAGGACCACATCATCAAGCGAGGCGTCAACTCCATCGTGACGCTGACGCTGCCCAATGCCGACGGCTACCGTGACCCCAGCTGCCTCAGCCCAGCAAGTAGCATTTCCTCCCGTAGCTGTAACTCAGAGGCGTCCTCTTACGAGTCGGGCTTCTACAACTACGACAACTCCCCCCAGAACTCTCCCTGGCAATCTCCCTGCGTTTCTCCCAAAGGCTCATCAACGCTCATGTCTTGCCCACATGCCAGTGGCCCTGTCGCTCCCCCTCTCCATTCCCCCTCCACCTCCCCTCAGATAGGAGCCGTGGCTGAGGAAGGCTGGCCGGCACAACCCCGTGGCTCTCGGCCTAACTCCCCCTCCTGCAGCGGAGGCGGGGTCAACAACGGCGGCGTGGGCAAGAGAAAGTACAGCTTCAATGGGACCACCTATCGTCAGACATCCTCCTCACCCAACCAGTCGCCCACCCCATCCCCGCATGGCTCCCCCAGGGTCAGTGTGTCAGATGATATCTGGCAGGCCAACACCAACCAGTACACCAACTCTGCCATTGTGGCCGCCATCAACGCTCTAACCACCGATGGAGTTGTAGACATGGGGGAGGGGATCCCCATTAAGACGCGAAAGACCATGCTGGACCACTCCATGAGCCTGAAGTTGGACCCCGATGGGGAGCTCTGCCATGAGGACTACCCCTCCCGCCTCGCCCTCAAGAAGGAGAGCTACTGTGGAGGCTTCCTGGATGTGCCCCAGCATCCTTACTCCTGGTCTAAACCCAAGCCTTACCTCAGGTAGGTGGAACCAGTCCAGCAACCTTGTATTACCATAGCAACGATGTCATCCTCATTTTATTTCTATTTTTTAATCTTCAAAATCCATATAAAAAGGAACAATCCAAATGTTTCATGCCCTTCCCTTCCAAAGGAGTTCTCTTTGAAGATCAAAACTATACCCCAATATTATTGCAGTGGAGTAGCCCCGCGTGTGCGCAGCATTGTCGCCGCGGCGACCCGCACACAAACATATGAACTAATATATCATATCATTGATTTTGACTTTTGAGCAGGAGAAGCTTTTTCAGTTTCAATTGTGTCCGTCGTGGCATTTTTCCCAAGCCAATAAGGCAGTCTCCTGGAGGAAATCAAGTGTTTGATTAAGATAGTGAGCAACAGGAAGCAACGGTGACAGGCCCGACTGAAAGGGAAGCAGTCTGTGGGTTAATCAGTCGGCTGGCTGCTGTGGTCCGTCGCGCCATCAGCCCATCTCTTTCTGTGTGGCTAACCTGATGTCATGCCCTGACTGGGCAGATAAAGCCCCGCGGGGGGAAATCAGTTCGTTTTGGGTCAACAAACAGCCCGTTAGTTCCACAAAGATGCCAGAGATTGTTTTCAGTTGAGCCACCCTCCGGGTCAGGGCTCTGCGTTTACCAGGCATCCGGCATAGCGAAATATTGTCTTGCACATGTTTGTTTTGTTTTCGATATCTTTTCGGTGTTCACATGGGAAGCTCTGACTCTCCATCTCAAGAACAATGATGTTAAGGGAGGGCAGCTGCAGCTCTGAGAAAGAGATATCATGGAGGGTATGTCGCTGACCTTAGTCTGTGGTATAACTCCATCTATTGTCTTAAAATGACTGTGGCTGTTTGGATTACATAGTTATCATTTTATCATTGATACTTGTCTCAAAATGTATAGAAATGTCTCACTGTCACTTTCTTAACTCCCACCTGTCCCACCGTAATACAAAACACAATGGTCTCTAACCAGGTCTCAGTCTGGTTTATAATTAAAATACAAGGGCTGAGGAGTCACTTTAATTTATTAGATTACACACCATGATGAAATCGAGAAAGAAAAGTGTCCTAATTGAGTCCAATTTGAAGAAAGCTTTGAACTTTGTGATTCCATTGATGGAACAATGGAACACTTGCAGTTTGTACTTTGGCAAATCAAAAAAGACAGTAGATTCCAATTAAGCGAAAAAGGCATAACTGCCACAGCGCACTGTTTTTCAGCAAAGATCAACCAGTCATCAAATGTTTTTCACAGAAATCGTCTTTCCCATGAAAGTAAAGTCACTGTTGTATGAATCAGCAGTAGAGTATGAAAGAGACATTTTGTGTGTTTTTATTTCCTCCTAATAATATACACGTGTCATGTTATTTCAGTCCGTCCCTGCCAGCTCTTGACTGGCAGCTTCCGTCGTGCTCCGGACCATACAGCCTACAGATCGAGGTGCAGCCCAAGTCCCACCACAGGGCCCACTATGAGACGGAAGGCAGCCGGGGGGCCGTGAAGGCGCTGTGTGGCAGCCACCCTGTAGTACAGGTATGTCACCAGCTCCGTGGTTCGTAGATGTACACACTCATGTTTATCTGGGAACCAGTTTAGCTTTGTGCTTATTAGTTTGCTGTCATTACAGCATAGTTGTGGTAACTGAGATGTGCATTTAGTGCTGTCCAACAACAAGCTAGTGACATGGAAGTTTGGGCGACTTTGTGACAGCATGTTATCCCAGCGCAGCCATGACCTCTTCTTCTTTCATTAGTTCAGACGCGGGCCCTTGATTTCTTTCTCCTCCTATTTTTACTAAAGAAATCTTCGCATCAGATTTGAGTGATCTCTTTTAGTTTAATTTTGAATTATGTAATGTCCTTTCAGATCAACACTATCTGCAAAAAATTCAGCAGGGTTAAATTGTGTCTAAACATAAAAGTGAATGGATAAACTACTGTATTCTTTTAATAAAGTTTGCATCAAAAGTATGTGCTTTTAAAAACATACAGGATTAATTAAGAGACAAATTAAGCTGTTCTGCATACGTGCACCACGTACCACGTATGTCCATACGTTTCTGCACGTTTTTCTTTGCCGCTTTATTAATGTTCACTGAAGTCGGGAATCATCTACTCGGTTGGACCAGCATCAGTGCATGCTGACTCAATTAGTATGGAGCAGGATCATCGGCTCTCACTATTGTGCTTGGCGTACACGCAAATAGCACACGTCAGCCTCACCACAGCACAGTGCTTCTTTCTCTGCACACTACCATCACACTGCGCTGACATCTTGGTTTACTTAAGGTGGGGGATCTAGAGGCGTGTGCGTATGTCCTAAAGGTTGAGCTTCAGTTTACCCTTCAATGTTGTCAATTCCAAATGAAACTGCTGCCATACTAATAATTTACAGGAGCATATTTTGATTAAAAGGTTTAAAGGCTGGATTTAAAGATTTCAGGTAGCAGATGTTGTAATTTATCATCCAACCAAAGCAAACACTGCACCGAACAGAGTTGCTCCAACCTTGTCACACAATTAGCTTTATTTTGTAAATAAATGTTGTCAGCACATCCCGGTCCCCCCAATGTCAAAGGTACTTGACAGCTGTTGGACGACGTGTTGTTATGAACAGGCCTGTCTCTGTGCATGGAGGTTATTATTCCCTTTCATTGCAAACCTTTGTAAGTCCACATGAGCTTGAATCAACATCTCTGCGTCACACCTCACCAATGAGGCCAAACGGATTCGGCTTGCCATGCACAGCTGTGGCAGGTGAGGCTGGTTTTGATTTGGTTCACACCACTTTCTGACTCACTGGGGACTGAAGTGAAAATATGCCATGAGTAAGCATCCTGTTTGTCTTTGCATTCACCCTGTCGTCCAAATTTACAAATGGATCATACAAGAATGAAACCAATTCATTCCCAACTTCGCAAGGATGTTTTCCAGTCTTATTGTGTATGTTGTCCAATCATTGGCGAGGAGCCTACATTGAGAAGGTATTATGACAGCTGCTTCACCGTAACACCTTCCTCATACTCGCAAAGATCACACTTTACTCATTCGGAGAGTGATTTATGTGTTTGATGGGCCACTGGCAGTCAATCGGAATACCTCGAAGGTTTCAGAAATGTTGAATACCCGCGGCAGCATGACAGCTGATGAAAAGAGACATCTTCAATGATTACGCAATCATGTGTGCAATCTAGAGGGTACATTGTAAAAAAAAAAAAGAAGACGTGCATTTGTGATATCTTCAGGGATATTTTAGGGATATCAAGCAAATATCGGACTCCCTCGCTCTCTGTCGCTCTCTCAGTCTCTGCTGTAGTGCTGGGCAAAATGCCGTTGTTGAGGAGGATAGAGCGCGCTTTAGTCCCCTGTGTCCTGTGGTTATCGGTGGTAGGCACTAGATGGGTGAGGTGCAGTCAAGGAGAAGACATAGGGACATGGGTGTAAGAGGCAGCAAAAGGAAGTGTGTTTGTGCTCAAGACTGGAGTAAGTAGAGGGAGAGAGAGAGAGAGAGAGAGAAGGGGCAAAGGGAGTCACCAGGCAGCTGAGTCCTAGCCAGGCTGCCCCTGGAGATGTTCTGCATCCTGCTGATTAGGGCCTCGGTGGCACCGAGGTTGGCTGAGCATAGCGGTGGTGGGGGGTGGATAGGAGCGGGAACCCCGGCACCCATCAGCCCCCACCTCCCCTTTCCATGCACATCTGCCTGCCTACCTCCCCGAAGGGCCTAAGGATGTCACTCCTTGTGATCTGCTCATCCTTCAACCATGTCCCAAACACACAACACCAGTCCTCCCTCGTTCATCAATGGCTGTTGTTGTGTTTTTTTGGCTCATGGATGACCAGACGTGCGATATGAGTGATGTTGACACGTGTGTTGGAAAGCGACGGATTTCCCCGCAGAGACGGCTGACGAATATTCCAACCGGCACGCCCAACTGCTCAATTTTCTGTTGTTGTCTTGCTACTTATTAACATACAGAGGTGCTTCCTTGAACACAAAGGCCCACAAAGTTTAGCATTTGTGAGGTCTGACATCACCGTAGGCTGCGGCAGATCGAACCTACGGCCTCCCAATTGGTCTACTCTGGGACCCCCGCGGCTGCTTTTCCAATTTATTTACTGCAACAGACCACAGCACCATTACGGAATCTGGGAAACTCTATCGGCTCCTCTCCCACTGTTCCAGACTCTTCTTTCTCTCACAACAGCTACTCACAGGATGACTTTCAAAGCCATGATCAGGGTGAAAAAACAACAACGTCGACCTGCATTCAGAATGATCTAGGGATGGGGGTTCAAGAGGAGAACACCTTGGAAGAGTTGGAAATGTGCTGAATAATTGTTGGGTTGGGAATGGATCGAACAGCGAGGTGTCCCGGCTCTGATCCGAATTGTGGGTTCAGCTGAAGAAGTTACAAAGGCAGAACCTCGGTGAGGAAACACATCTGCCAGACCTGCCGTAACATCAGACAGCAACACCTGTGGCGCATTAAACCTCGCACAGTGCGCAGCAAAGTCCTGTATACGGCTAGTTTGTGTAGGATAATGACCGGCCTATAGGGCTTTACCCCTTTACACGAACACACACACACACACTCATTAAGTCAAAAGCAGCAACAGACACGGAGTAATTTCAACAGGATGTGGCCATCGTCCCTATTAACGTGTGCGTGACTTAATACCCATCTCCCTCCCTATGCAACTGTATGTAATACGCTTCAAATTTGTAGTATGTTTCCGCCACAGCCGCATGAAAGACCTTGGCAAACATGTGCTCGGTCCTCTGAATGTGCGGTTTCACCTTGGGATCGGGGCGCTTTGCTGGCTGTGTAGTGTCTCGAGTGTAAGGCCTCATCCGCAGCGTCCTATACTGTAGCTGCTAATTGATCGTTAAATGTACTGCCGCCTCTTGTTTGATATTCAAGAGCCACGGTGTACCCTGTAGTGCTGTTAGAGCTTAGTCAGGGCTGTTATTCTTTGCCCAAAGGGGTATTTATGCCACTCTTAAATTGTGGTTCTCCATCTGCGGGGCTTCCCTTATACTGGTATTGGGATACCACTAATTACCAGTTAATAGCATGTGGAAAAAAAATAGAGCGAAATGTGCATCGTTTTCACTGGTTTGAGGTGATAACCAGACAGTCCGCAGATTTATGAGGTAAGACACCGGGTGGGTAGTGGTGGCGTTTGGGGGGCACAGCAGTTATTGTGAATCATCTTACTCTAATTCTTCATAGGTTTGGGATATAGTTCTTATGGCAGGATGTGCTGGTAATGTGGAATTTGGACCCTCGCTGGTCTAGACAGGGGCTAGAAGTTTAAACTTTAAATGTTCTCAATGACGAAGCATCAAAGTGCTCGCTTCAACATCAACTGTAGCTGGTTGATTATAAAAAAGGAGCGGATTTTGGAGCTATGGATGGGAACCGCATTAAAGGAGCTGCATATGTTGCCTTATGCATTCAAAATGAAGCCCTGAAGACATTAGTGGGGCATGAGGTTGATGGAGTAAAGTCTGGAAGGAGAGACAACTTGGACGAGTGTACATTTAATTGGATACAGCACAGACTGGCCATGGTACTGTCAGCACTTGACAGAGGGGGAGGGGGGGGGGTGATAATTGGAAAAGGCCTGAATCTGCTGTTGTATTTCTCCTCCCTGGCTTGATACCCCTCCCCGCACACCCTCCTCTGCTGCTTCCAGTCGTCTTCTGTTTCTCCTTTTCTCAATTCTCTGCGCCACGTGGACCTCTACGAGTCATGACATTTCTCCAGGAAGTGATGAAATCACTGCCGAGGGATAGCAGGCAGCCCACTGCAGGCTTGTAGAGTCTATTCACACCATTCATCTCTACCCAGGCCAGACACATCACATTCGTCGGCAGGCCATTATTAGACAGGGCACGTTGGAATCGTGTCTTTGAACCAATGAGACTAGGTACCTGCAGCTTTCAGACAGTCCCTATTGCTGAAGAAAACTGAAGAATAAAGCACAGATAGAAGAAAACACGGCCTGTATCATAATTTGATCACAACAGATTTTCAGTGAGTGAAATAAAGAGAATTTAGAAAAGAAAAACTTTTGTAGCTGTATTGTAAGGGGTGTAACTTTTGATAGAGATAATGGAGCTGTCAGGGTAGAAAGGCACCAGGAGATGAATGGTTCAAAGGGCATGCACTCCCTTTTTTGTGCTTGACACCCCGTCCACATCATCACTACTGACCCAGACGATACAGATGCGTACAATTACGCAATTAATGCCTCATCTGCCATATCCGCAATGTTTTACTTGAGCCTCTGCTAGAAGAATTTGCTCGTGCAGAGTCGGCCTGCGGTGGGAGGTGTAAATGGTTCTAGCTGACACAGTGGCAAAAGTTGGCACCCTGAAAACAGCTGCAAATCAATCCTAGATTCAAAACGGTTTAGATTATCTCAAAATAAATATACAGCACGGGGGCCAGATAGGCTGCAGTCACAGCTAGGAAAGCTCATCTGGACAAAATTATACGCACTCTGCTCCAGCCTCACAGGCCGCATTATACACAAACACAAAGCTAAAGCTGAGGTCACAGGTGTGTGTGTGTGTGCGTGTGCGTGTGTGTGTGTGTAGGTGTGTGTGTGTGAGACGCTTCTGTTGTCAGCCCACACATACGGTATACACTATTTTCTTTCATTCCTATCCTATTTCCCCTTTGGGAATATAATACAGAAGTAAGTTTTGTGCTCTGTTTGTGTTGTGCGTTTGAGGAAAGCATCACATAAGCAAAGGGGGGTCTAAGGGAAGGGGTCAACGGGGCACATATGGTAAAGCAGTTCGGGGGAGGTCGCCCAGGGGGGGGACTAGACCGCCTTCCTTTGCTTCTGGGAAGACCAGCGTCATAGAGAGGACCACCTGACCTCATTAATCACTTCCTCTCCTGCATGAGGTCACTACGGCTTTGAGCGCGGACGCCACCGTCATTGCTTGCTACCGCAAGACGAGTGAAGGGATAAAGACCCCCCTCCCCCCCACCCCCCCCCTTCCCCGCCTCTCCTCCTGCATCTCTTGTGGGCCTCCTTACAGCCACGTGGCAGCTGATGTAATGGTTGGAGGTCACCGAGACATCCAAAGAAGTCTACTGAGGCTAAAGTGACAGACGACATGGCTTTGTAGCGCAGTTGCCTGCGCTCTATTAAATCATAGGGAAACGTCATGCAATTTAACGCTCCGGCGTTCCAGATTTGTACTTCATGCTCCACCGTAGCGCTCCTACGAGCCAATACACAAGTAACTGGTAGCATGTGTGGCTATGGATAATTACCACTGGTGACACCATAAGTAAAATATAACAAGCAGAGCGGGGTCTGCCGGTGAGATCACCGCGTAGATGAAGTGGTCCCTTGGGATGTCAAGACTTCAAGAAGACCCTGACCTCGGCCTAACTCACTGATGACTAGCATGTGTGACTAGCTTGCAGGTCAAGACAGCTGCTAGATACACTACGTGGAGCTGAAGCGAAGAAGAGGTTGGAACTGGAGAGGAACGAGAGCTTTGGCTCTGCCACTCTCTTTGCACTCCGTTGATATCTGAATCAAAGCGAAGCAAGATAACCATTGGCTGCTGAGAATATTGAGACATATGGATATACGGTCTGCTCCGCCGCTTATAGTTGTATGCTATTTTCACTCAGCATAATTAATACTGAAAATTGCTCTACTTCATCTGCCTGGTCCCAAATCCAAAAGGTCTGTCAACTCCAGACCAAAGGCGTTTAATGGTCATGTTTATTATTCGGCCAGACAACGTTTAATACAGCGTGCAGACAAATTAGTTGTCAAACAAAAGACATTGGGTGTCCATGAGACTGCAGAATTATTTTCCACAGACTACTAATGACGTAGCTCTCCAGCCCTCCACCGACCTACCTTTTCCTAACGGTCCCATCTCTGACCGCCCTCACAAAGGTGATTATAAACCCATTAATCAGACTATGTCATAGGTTACATGTGGTCTGCATTTTGCTATATGACTCAGTGTCTTAGATAAACAACAGGGGTCTTTTATTCCATCCAACGCTACTAGTGTTTTCACTCGGATGGAGCTGAAAGAAATTTGGTCAGTAGCAATGCGCTGGGGTAATTGACCAATTTGTGGGATCTTTTTAGATGGCGGTGTGAGCCCTGGTGCACTGTAAGTGATCCCTCGCTCTGAATGTTATGTGCGGTCAAGGAGCCACCTGAGTGGATCCAAAGAGGTCCAGCCGTTGAGGAGTTGGTCCTCTCGGATTTCTCTCGGTTTGAACCCCGATGGATTCTGCAGTCGTCTTCATAGATATACACAGATTTCCAAGTTCACACACAACAACACATCCACACATTGACCACTTTTCACTGCACGGAGCAGGCTTAAACTGGGAGGTCTGCTGTGACTCAGTTCCATCAGAATCCACATTTTGGTTGGTAATTCATTCTGATGAGAAGTCACCCACAAGGTATTGGTTGTCCTTCACCTCACTTTCTTCGAATTTGTAACCCAGCTTTATATTTTAAGCCATTTTACACTGGTGTGAATCATCAAATAATATTTATTTAAACACTGTGAGAAAATGATCCAGTGATGCTGAAGGTAATTTGGCACTTGCACTCAATATATGAAGAGACTTCGACCCCCAAAAAGTCAACAGTGCTTTTCAAACCGCGCATGGCTATGGCGCTTTTCTTCTCTTTTTAAAAATATTTGATCTTTTTATTACTCGAGCAGTAGCAGTTAATGGAGGCCTTGAGGAGGAAATGGTAGTTGTTTGAAGTGGTGGTTCTGATACAGGAGTCTCTTTCATCACAGTGGGACACAGTCTTTAACGGGAATCATAATGCACGTTCATAACTGCCCAAAGGCATGCCAAGCCCCACAAAGTGTGTTGTGTTATTGTACTTGGGTGTAATGTATGATGAATTTGCCACTACCATACTTACAGTATATCAACACAGTTATTAGAATCTAAATGTATGTTGATCATTTTTTAGAGACAACACGCTTATCATTTTGTTAGTGGTTGTCAATGTCTATAGTTTCATACACTTTATAAACTTTGAGCATCTCACCTTGGAGCTGACTCGAGATGATTGTCCTGGCTTCTTATTTTGTCTCTTTAAGGTCGGATTCCATTGAGTCACTTTCGATTGTTTGCTGGCACATTTTTTATTAGCTGCCACGGTTTGGGTCTGCTCTATGTCTTATTTTGTAGTTTTCATGTATCTTGTGTTCCTGGGTGACTTCACTTCCTGCTTTGTCTTGTGATTGCTTGATTGTTTCCACATGTGTCCAATCACCTGCACCTCCCTTGTGTATTTAAGCCCTGTGTGCCAGTTATCCTTTGTCGTGTCATTGTCTACGTCAGTTGTCGTTGGTGCACGGTCTTCGGTTTGGTGATGCTTGTTTTTGGAATAAAGAGCACGTCTGGAACTCCTGCGTTTGAGTCCTGCCTCCTTCCACCTGCGCCAGCTCCCACCCTGACATTAGCAGCAATACCGTTTTTAGGTACTGGAAAGCCCGGCCCTCCTTCATCCTCCAATCCAAACCCCTGAAAAAAGAAACCTCATGGAATGTAGAACTACATAAAACAGTACGACGGCAATGAAAACGGGTCTCCAACCCGGTCAAAGGACAAACAAAGACAATGCGCTTGTTCATCAGCCATGTCGGAGCTATCATTAAAAGCCCCTTTAAAAACCAGTAGCCGATGTGCACTGAATCTCCGTTTCCTAAATAAGGGGTTGCTCGAGATGGAGATCTTTACAACCTGATGTTGCCTCTCACCTGGGTCACTTTGTTCTTCTCGCCAGCTTTATGGCTACATGGAAAGCGAGCCGCTCACCCTGCAGCTGTTCATAGGCACCGCAGACGACCGCCTCCTGCGCCCACATGCCTTCTACCAGGTCCACCGCATCACTGGCAAGACCGTCTCCACCGCCAGCCATGAAGTCATGCAATCCAACACCAAAGTTCTGGAGATCCCTCTGCTGCCCGAAAACAACATGAGAGCAATGTGAGTTCCTTTAGACTTTCACAAGTCACCTTTAAGTCTTTTGCTTTCCACATTCTTCATGTACAGCCACAATAACTCACACTTTCTTTCGTGATTCAGAATAGTTTGGTGCGGACGATACATCAATATATAAAGGAATAAAAAAGTTTACTAAATGACTCTTCAAGTCTTCAGCGCCTATGCATGCTTCCATGGAGGTGTTCACTTGAAGTGTCTCAGTAAGTCTTGACGATGTTAGTCTTATCTAAATTAACAACACTGGCAGTCTGCAAAACCATCCCCACCAAGACACTTTGGGAGTGTAAGTATAGAAAACTAAATTTACAAAAGCTCTTTGAATCATACCCACTACATTCAACAAACAGTAGTGTTGTTAGCCAACTCTGAAGCACTTAAATTTTGAGCTATTGCACAAATTACTATTACCTACTTTAATTTGCTACTGTAAATGAGAGGACAATTTTCTTTCAGAATAAAATGAGCTAACAAACAACCCATCTTACTTAGAAAAGCCCTGTGAGCTCAAACAGAAATGAATGGACACATATTACTTTGTAAAAGTTTGCCAAAACTTGCTTAAAGTCTTCTCCGAAGTATGGTCTACATTTAAAATCACAGCCAAATTTGTCTGCGGTAAATCAGCCTTGGCCGCTCTCCTCGTCCCTGCAGACCTGCAGTAGGGGACGGTGCTCTGCAGGGCGTCCGGGCATTAGCTCCTGACCTGGGGCTCCGTTCAGACCAGGCTGCAGTGGATTCTGTTGGACTTGGGCCTAGAGCTCTGGGTTATGGATAAAAACCGCTGCATCCGAACCGAGGTTACATAAATACGTTACCTCTTGCTGCACCTGGGGTTCATCCAACTGAGTTATGATTTAATATAGATTTTTTATTCATGTTTGTTTAAATCCGTCCTGCCTTACTATATACTTTTCAACAACATCACAATGCCTTATATTGTATCTTTGTATTTATGAGCGCCCCTCACCCATTTGACATAATGTGTCCCTTAGGATGAATCTGATATTTCAAGATAAATTCAAGAGGAAGTTTCTTCTCCCCTTTACGTGAGCACACACGCTAAAGGAAGACGAGTGAAAGTTGTCATTCTCTCCCCTGACTGCCTAAAAAGTCCCCCAAAAATCCTTGAACCGTTTATTTAAATTCATATAAGGCTGTGTTTGAAAATGAATGCAGTTTTTCCAAAAAAGAAATTCACCCCTTTCCCTTCCAAATTGTGAAATAAAATACAGACAGACGGCTTAAAAAAAGAGATGTAGCGCAACACATGTCAATGATTTACCAAACGTTTTTACCCTTAAACATGTCAAGCGTAAAGCTTCAGTGGTGTGAAGAGTACAGAGAGGTTTGGTGAGCGCTCAGATAGCAATAAAGTGACTCTGGTGTGCACCGACTGTAGCAGAAGGGAACGTGTTGGACGGCGCGCTCAGTCCTGAGGATTCCTCCAGAGAGCTGCTAATTCCTGGACCACCGTGACCCTTTAAAAACCGTGATGCAAAGACATTAATGTCCAACTCTCTGTCTTTGATGACATGCTGTATTAATAACGACACGGGCATGCTCCAGTGCACTTCCAGTGCTTGATCTACACTAGCGGGCTTCTCTGCTGTTCTTTAATGTGCAGCTACTAAGTTTTAAACTGCCTGAGTCATTCGATATGCTCCCATTTCTCTTCCTTGTCTTTATTTTCTTGTGTTTGGAGAAGCCTGCATGAATGCAAGATGTGCGGTAGCAGAAACGCAACAATGGAGGCTTGCCTGACACAGTTGTTTTGTAGGAGCATGCACGTGTGCCTTGAGACCAAGACGAAACGTCACTTTTCCATTATCTTGAATACAAAATGTCCTCTTTGAAACACATGTTTACATTGTACTCTTCCCCGCACTTGTCCCAGAATTGATTGTGCAGGGATCCTGAAGCTGCGTAATTCAGACATCGAGCTTCGCAAAGGGGAAACCGACATCGGACGCAAAAACACACGCGTGAGATTGGTGTTCCGTGTGCACATCAACCAGCCCAACGGCAGGACTTTGTCCCTTCAGGCTGCGTCCAACCCCATTGAATGCTGTAAGTTGGACGGAAATAAACAGGCTCTCCTGGCTCGCCACTAAGGAAAATGCTAGCATCCATTGGTTATAACTGGAGCAAATCCAAGGCCCCTGAAGCTTTACGTGATCGAAGCAATAGCCCAAGGCATAGATGCATCGTACGTGTTGCCACACACGGGTACTACTAGTTATCGTACTACGCGCATTAGCGTAGGTTCCATAAAGGTCATTTGCCAGCCTCCAACCAGTTTTGGCACAGTTGAATGAGCGCATTGAAAGAAACCTCTGTTTCTTTGTCATTCATTTGTGCATAAAGGTGTGCAGTTATTTGCACCCAGGAAAGCCAAATTCACGTTAAAGGTAAGTAAGGGCTAAAACGGATGTTAATCTGAGTTGGTTCATCACTACTGAGAGGGTTTGTTGAGTAAAAATAAGTTCCAATTTCTAAAATGATGTGGTAAATTTAAATGCATAATAGATTTAGATTTAAACATTTATGTGAAAATCAACGTATGTGCTTCTGTGAATCTGATCACCAAATCCTAAAGGCTAAAGCTGAGTAGCGAGCCCCAGTTACAGAAAACAGTGACCGTGAGGAGGCTGGCGACCGGCCCTCAATGGAAAAACGTGACCTAAGGATCGGTTCATGAATACGTTGTTTGGATCAGTCGCCCCTTTCGATGTCATTTAAAATGCTGCTGTTGGCCAAAAACCAATTAGCCAGGGGTTATGAAATCATCACAATAAAGTTGATAAAGTCTTTTTTACTGCTCTTTTACTGGCTGTGTGCTTCTCGGAGTGGATGGAGACCAGCCAGTGAGTTCATGTGGGCTCACACACACACACTGTATTGAAATGTGCGTGTCCCTCCCGCAGCTCAGCGCTCGGCTCAGGAGCTCCCGTTGGTGGAGAAGCAGAGTGTGGATAGTTACCTTGCCACGGGAGGCAAAATGATGCTCCTGAGCGGCCTAAACTTTCTCCCTGACTCCAAGGTGGTGTTCGTGGAGAAGGCGCAGGGTAAGCTGCCGTCACAATGCCATGTTTACTGCCTCTCTCTCTCTCTCTCTCTCTCTCTCTCTCTCTCTCTCCCTCTTTGCCTCCGTTGCATTTCCTCCGTCTCTCGTCCCGTCAAAATAGAGCAGGCGCTGCCAGAGAGACACATGTGGTGTTCATTAAGCCGCTATATTTTTAACCAAAGCGTATTTACATTTGCTGTAGTTTCCATTGCCTGTTCAATGGTGCTCGCCACAAGTTAAGGAATGATTCACAACCGGGGCATGTGCAACGTCTCTTTCTCTCACTTTCCCTCTCTCCGTTCCCTCCCTTGCTCGTGACATTTAACCATCTCGCTTACTCTCACTTCTGTGTATTTCACCCGTTCTACCGGATACTCACCGTGGCAGTGAAGTGCATAGTTGCAAGTGAATGATGGTTTCCTTGATTGCTCCCACTAAATCAGAAGCAAAGGTCAAGCACAGTGAAAGCTCTGTTGAAGTCTGTTGAAACACGATGTTGATGAGCAACAGAGATATGGGAGGCATCTCTGATAATTTCCACCAATTGAATGATCAGTGATTTCATTATTTAATGATTGTGGACAACAATTCCCCTAGTTAAACTCAAAAATACTTTTTTTTTATTCCAGACCAAACGTCACCAAAGACTATGCAAAATATACCATGATCTGATGCATAGATGAATGAATAAACCATGTATTTATTATTGTCATGAATGTAATGTCTCACATGGGTGTGCATGACACAATTAATGAAAGCCAGATCAAGTCTTCTGCAAATAGAATTGCAAACAGTGCAATAAAACCGAATGAATCAGTGGAGACTACTTGACACCGTCATGACTGCTTCAACACAGCTCGCTCTACATCGACCTTCATCATTGGGAGGGAAAAGTCCAACTTGGATCATTGGTTTTCCCGAACATTTAAAAAACTGTCAACTCAAAATATGACACACTCTGAATCACCTATCAGGTTCGGGGATAGGTGGAGATGGGGTGAAGGGAGGTGGATGAACTTGGTAACATGGGGTCTCCTTCCTCCTTGCTTTACTTAGTCATGGAAGGGGATCCCCTGGAGAGGAAAGGCCAAACACACACAACACCTCCGCCTCTGTACTCCGAGCTATTTGAGACTCATGACCCTTTGAAGGGTGTGTTACCCCTTTTCTCACCCCCTCGCAGCCTACCTTGCGCTCTGCGTTTCCTCTTTTTCTCTCCTTTCACCCCCTCGTCCTTTTATTCTTCTTACCTCTATCCTCGATACCCGTTAAAGACATTAGCCGGCACGGAGCTCTGCTCTGGTGGGATCCCCACACTCGTGCCTGCCATCGACATTTCAGTGGTTTGTTTTCTGTCTCTGTGGTGTGGAGAGCGAGAGAGAGAGAGACGTCTAATTCTTATTTTTTTATTATTCTTATTTTTTTATTATTGGTTTATTTTATACGGGACAGTGCATATTAATGAAAACATATCTTTAAATGTGCCATTTGTAGTCCCAAGGGAAGGATGTTACAAAATAAACCTAAAGACAACACTTTACAATAATTGCTACAAAAAATGAAAAACCTGAGAATAAAAATCTTGTACATTGTACTTTTTCCTCAACTTGACTAAATGACAAAATGACTCTCCACTTCCAGGGTCTCTTAGGGTTCCACACTGGAACACACACATCATGATGCCTTTCAGGCTTAAAAACTCCCTTGTGTTATTTAGAAGGACAAAACTGGAATGAGGAGAACAAAAAGAAAAAGAATCCAAAAAGAATCCAATAAAATTATAATTACTTCATAGATTTATTCTATAACTTTGGTTTTATTGTCCTTTGGAAAAGTTCATGACTAAATGCACCCGTGGATACAGAGCGTTACACCGCAATAATTACTACTCGCAGACCTTATACACAGAGTGGGACACGCACATGCGCACGCACAGCCGAGGTATTTGTACAGCACGACACCAATCACTTCTTTTGCCTCAGTGGTGACAGCCTTTATAGTTTTCTGCCATCAAAGATCAGGGCGCCTGCTCATTTTCCAAAATTGACTCCAATAAACACCTTCCAAAAAATTCCACAAATCCTAAGGAACAACAGACGGTCCTTCGAGTCTCCCAATCCAACTGAATGATTAAACAACCCATGTGGAGTCAGAGGGAGACGACAAACGGCACAAACGCCTATTAGCCCAAATGAGACAGCCACCAATCATGAATACATGAATTTGTGCTTTCCATTTGTCTTCACACACTCTGGGATGTGGGATGGGAAGCTGCTTTTAGCACAAACATACCCAGATGACTGTTTTGGAACGGCCTGCTTGGGAAAACAACAAGAGCAGATGTCAATGCATTACTTGAGTCTTAAATAATGGATGACATCAACAACTTAGAGATTTTCCTATTAACAGTTTCTGGTTAAGCAATGACAAACACCCCAGAATCTTCCACTGGTTCTTGGCAAATCATTGACGCTGCTGATCGTGTTGACACTTTAGTTTACACTGTCTTTTAGGGCCTCTGACATGATTTTAAAAGTGAATATTTTATATTAAAATTCACAAAATGAGTCTCCCCATACGTTTTTGATTCTGGGGTGAACATGCACCAGTGTCTGCTTAAACAGCACATATTGCTCTAGTGCAAATTAATATAGATGGGCACGTTGTTGTTTCCTCTCAATGGGAAAGCAGATCCAAGACAGATCCTTCGGAGAAAAAAAACCTGCATACATGTTCTTTTAACCTGCTGTACGGTTCAATTATGTCTTTCACAGCCACTTAAACTCCTTCTCCACTTTACTCCATGTTGTTTTGATTGTCTGCCGGCCCTCCCCCGGGACGTCCTCGGTATCAAATGAGCAGAGCGCCTTGTTGTTGCCACTGCGGGAGACCTTAATGCGGCTTGAAAAATAATTACTTGTACTTTTCAAATGCCACGCCGCTCCCGACCGCTCCACCTCGTCATCCGCAAGATCCAAACCGATGCAAATGCGCCTGTTTTTTTTGTTGTTGTTGTTTTGTTCTGTTGTGTACGTGGGCGCAGGCTATCGCTGCTTTGCCTGCGGGCCTGTTTGCGTTGCTCAGTAGGAAGTGTTTTCAGTGAGTCATCCGCAAGGGGGGTTCCCTGTGGAGGGGTGAAACGGAAAAGGCAAGACCCTCGGAGAGTTGCGAAAGAGGGAACGGAGAGGAGAGGAAGAAGAAAGGCAAAAAGGACGGCGCGTCCTCTGAATTCTGATTAGTGACCTTGTAACGGAGACATCGGAGAATAGAAGTGATCACGTGCTTGCCCTCATGACTTGATTAGTCAATGAATGTCAGGGACATTCATGTGACTTTTATAAAAGTGAAGAAGTAGTATTTAGTCCTTCATTGGATGAACAAATGCTCTTCTTATTCTTTTAGTTCATTACAGACCACACACAGAGAGCAAATTAAATCGGACTGTAGCCGGATAATGATAGACTCCAAACTCCACATTTTTTCTGCTGCAACATAAACATTCTTTTCAACCGTAATTATTGTTTTTTGTATTTTTAATAGATAGATAGATCTTTTTTTTCACTGAAGTGGAGAGTTCTTCCCTTCACGTAGCCGCAATATGACAATTTATGAAAAATGAAATCTCTTTTTGCATAGTTGTGCTCATTTTTTTTATTCCATACGTACTGAGGCTGCGTCAGTGTTTTGGTTTTCCCTAACCACTCATTTGGCGCAGAACTTCGAGGACATACCTGGCGCACCTATTGCAGTGTGCGTTCTAGCTCGCCCTGCTTTCCATGGATGGAATAATAGCTGGAGGCAGGGAAAATAGAGACAGACACACAGAGAGAGAGAGAGAGAGAGCTGGGGAAAGCCTACACTCTGACTTAGAGGGGAGGTAAGGGAATTCCCTGGTGAGCTGGATAGTTTTTACATCTGGTCGGATTGGAACGTTGCCTTGAGCTCGGCTGCACCACACACGCCTGGACTGCAGCAGGCAGAAGTCTGGTCTTGTGCACCTCCGCTGCAGGCTGGTCGGACAGCCAAGACTAAGAGAAGTTTGAGCTACAGTTTGATCTGTAACATTAGGACAGAAGAGTCAACAGCCATTACCCTTGGCTATTTATATTGTCACGTGGAGACTCCTCAGCAAAAGGCTCAACCATTTGGATCCGCGTACCTTTTATAATTCAAGGAAAGCAAGCCTCACTTTACTTGATCTGCACGGTTAGAGTTCATTCATAGACTGTTTATAATTGGCTGAACACTTCTACCGTGGACAAGTCTAAACACCGGGGTAATCGGTCGATGTATTGTACTTCTAGCGCTATGTCTAGACTGCCCTTTGGCTTCAGGCTAGAATAATCTTGCATAATCTTGGCTCATATTTTGCCACTATGGAAGGGTAAGGTTAGCCTCCACCCCTGCTTCAGGCTAGAGATCACAAAGTGTGAGTCATAGTATAGTGTCTAATTGGGACGGTATACTGCACCAAAATCAATGGTTATGAGTAATAATTCTAACAGTTCTAAGAGGATCCCTCTATCAGAGCTGGAGGGACTTTACCTCTCATGCTCTTTTTGCCACCCCCCTCATAAAGCATCTATCACTGCGGGTCCAAAGCTGCAGAGAAACGAATGGGTCACTACCCCAAAAGAGCTAACCATGCACAACCAGCATTGTGGGTTGAAGATGTCATTGTCAACTTTAAAGATGCAGGGTGGATTTTTGATTTGGGAGCAGTTAGATCACCTCAACATGGCAGCAGCCGGAGGCTAATAGCTAACGGTGCTAAAAGCTCTAACAGTAAAAGGTCTGGTAAACGTGCCGTCAGAGCTAAGAGGGTTTACTGGAGGCTTCCATGACACCGCTTAGGGTTGAGACAGCCCTATAAGCTCCAAGGGCCACATCTAACGGCACGCCCATTTGGCTAGCTTAGCCTGGGTGTACACATTTTAAGAGTGACATTGGCTAAGTTAGACAAAAGTATTCACTTAAGCTGACGCTCAGTGAAATGGTAATAAAAATTGCCTCTCAAAGCCTGTGGCTTAAATGTTTTACTTTTATGGTGTAAGGTTTCTTCAGCAAACGGCCTGTAAAGCATTTTGGAATGCCTTCGGCACCAATACACTTCAAAGGGGTCATGGCGGTATCAGGTCAAAAACATGTCTAGATTGTCCTGTGGCCTCTGCCTTTTCTTTAAACTTCTCTGAATGGGTCATAGTTAAAAAAAAAGGGGTTTAGTAAGCAAAGCATAGGGAAGCTAGGATCAACAGCCCACACAGAGGGCGAGTAATTCCCCCAATCAGGTAGAAATGATATCTTTACATAGCTAATATCTGTTAAATGCTTCATTAATGAAATATACAGAGAACTCTTAAAGAAATCCTACACAAAAAAAACAGCATTTAGTTGCTGTCGTCCTTCCCCGTACAGTCAGTTCTAGGCTCCGTCAGTGAAGGTCGAGTTTCTGATATACTGTGGAACACACTATGGAGGCCAAACAGCATTGAGTACTTCCATGTGAACACAAATACTATACAAAAGTAAATGTCTGGATGATGTTCCAGCCCTCCCTCTCGGTCTTTAGATCATTTTCAGACTCAATGCCACACAGCTGGAGCCTTGATGAAAGGAAGAAAATTGGCAACTGGCCGCCGTCCCCCTCAGCCTGCACCCACGGGTCAAGTCAGCTCACGCTTTCCCTGTTTTACACCAAGAATAACTCACTTCCTGCCTATAAACCCATCATGGATCTACCGTCAGGTCTTGATTTACACAGAAGCCTTTTCAATTTGAAGCAGCCCGTCATTTCTCCAGTTTCACCACCGCCCAGATTGGCAGAGGTCAGGTGCTCCGGGGGGGAAAGGCAGCTCAGATGAGTCATGGGGGACCCCTTTTTGGCCTTTTGGCTTTGCTCCTTGTTGGACAACAAATGTATGCTGTGAAAGAATTTGTAAAAAAAAAAAACTAGTATTTTCAGTCTGGGGAAAAGCAGCAGAGCAGCACTAAAGCCAAATATAAACTTGACGTATGTTAACAGAAAAGATACTCCTGAAGATTATCCCCGGAAAAGGAAGCCTTACAGGAGTTTTACAAAATGCATCTGGGTTGTTTCCAAGAAAGCCTCAGCAATTAAGAATGTCAACTATATTTTCCGCTCACAAAATATATTTTCTTCGGTCAGTTGAAGTTATTTTGCATTACATAAGACTTTTTAAGAGAAGAAAAATCGCATTTTGATGCTATCACTCAGCTGTCTTTGTTAAAGCCTAGGAATATGATATGCTTAAAAATACATTTGCTGTCAGCAGGGGTTGTTTGTTCTTTTGATAAAACAATGTGGAAGACACATAAATATTATTTTTATTAAGCAATTAAAGTAAAGTGAAGATATTCAAGTGAGAAGATTTGATTTACTCTCACAACATCTTGTTTTGTCAAGAATCAAAGAAGGCTCCAAGACGCCCCAATTGCTTGATGATGAGTGTTTACTCCTGGCTGTCTGTGTAGATCTTTTGTCTTTGTGGATATTCATTGCACATGTGAGTCGCGTAGAGCAATAGGCATAAGGTTGGTTTGGGCTGTCTCCGTATGGGTGATGCTTCCATTCATTTTCTATTTTTAAACGGCACCGGTCTCGGGACGCTTCTCGTCTTACCTCTGTTGTATGTGGTTCCCACTCTTGCCATCCGAGTCGAAGGCCCAAACAAAGCTCGAGGATACCGCGGCTGCGTGTCTACTACTACTACTGCGCGTGTGGGTGGAGGCTGCGTGGAGGCGAAGGTGTTGTTGGGAACAGAAGCATTTTGCAGATGTTGCAGGGAAGAAGAAGAGAATGGAAAGTTCTGCGACTCTCAAAGGTATGCTACATGTGGCCCGATCCCGATTCCTGTCTCACTTTTACCTTTTCCAAAGTCTGACGAAGCAATCGGTGACAAGTTTGGGGGATCAAAGTAGCAGGGAGCTGTAAAAAGGTTCGGGAGATGAGATGGAGAAGAAGTGGGATGGGGTGAAATCAAAAGAGGAGTTTGAAAAACATGTTTACTTGTGGAGGTTAGGATTGACGTCGTGTTCTAAGGTTTCCCTCTTGGAGTGTGTCCCAGAGCGGAGGCGGGTGCGATTCCCTCTTGGTTCCCCTAGACGTAACATGAGGAACGCTCATATCTGTTTGTCTCTGTCTCTCCGCCTTTCTCTGACCTTCTCCCTGTCGGCGCTCGGTCTCGTTGTCCTTCCACACTTTGAGGCACTACGCAGCATGACTTGCGACTCTCATTCTTTTTCGGTCTCTAAAATCACCGGCCAAATGCACAGTATGATTTCTGTGCCCCACGGCAGTCCTATAGGGCCCTGCTTCTATTTCCCTGGTCACCCACATCCTGTGCGTTGCAGCGATGCACACTTCTCCATATGTCACTCTGATTTCCCCAAGTTCAAATAGAAAACCCTTATCTGATCTGTTCAGCGTCTGTTTTGCTCTTTCCCTGAGTTTTTATACGGCCATTTTGGAAAGAGATATCCACTGATGTTCACCCTCTGAATAGTAAAGCTGACCACCAGCCCCCACAGCCACGGCTCACCAATGATGCTTGATTCTCTCACTTTCTGCTTGATGTAAAAAACACAATTCTTTTCTGGGGAGAAAAAAAAAACTGAGAGTTTTACATCTTCCAGAGCTGCTGGACTCCAGTTCTTTGGAGAATAACTCTTGATTATCTTATCTGATGGCTTCCTGTCCCCGAAGCAAAGCACAGCGTTCCAGCCTGAAGTCCCGGCTGCTGCTTGCTGCAGCTAACGTACAGTAGCGGTGCCACAGTGCCCGTATTACCTCACGTGGTTGCGCCAGTGACACAAAGACTCTTCTGTTACTTCTATTTCTGACAGCCCTAATGAGTCATCAGTTCCCAAAAAGGGAAGAAAAAAAAAAATGCACTGTGGTCTGTGCTGATTGCCCAAGCAGAGCCCCGAGAGTCTGTTTGCTAAGGTGTGGCAAGAAATCACGGAGTAAACCCAAAGAATGTGAGCTGAGCTTCTGCAGACTTCCGACAGCTGCTGTACCTCACAGGCCTTTTATTGCATGGCAGCAAAGGGAACCTCCTTATCACAACTAGACAAAGATGAAAAGAAAGAGAACAAAAGCTGCTGTTTTTCCTTTTTTTCCACACAGCTCAGTTAAGAATAGACATCATGAATGAAGCGACCGAAATAGTGACAACCGAGATGGAAACCTGGGTGGTCTTGTTTGAAGATATGACCGTTTGATGCTTAACTTCTCAACAATTTTGTATAGAATTTGACAATATCACGATTTTGACAAACTGCATTTTTCTTTGGTTCTTTGTTTTGGGTTTCTGTGATCAAAATTGGATTGGTTTTTAGGATAAACCCTGACAATAACAAAAAAAGAAAATAATAAAAATAGATATTTGACAAAAATAATAGTAAGGAGTGAAATACAATCTAAAAAAGACTTAAGTCAGTAAATGCATTGGAAAGCTGAAATGTTTTACATTGATCCCTTTTATAAAGTGACCAATTATCAAATTATTGAACAATTCTATCAGCTAATTGTTTCTATCTGCTAATTGTTGCTGCACTAAACAAGAGCACACTTCAATGACTGAATAAAAGCCACCTCTCCCCCCTATCTAAGGTCTTGCTGCTTGGAACATGATACTAAATATTGTATTTTATTCTTTTGCCAACAGATGGGCATCATCTGTGGGAGACAGAAGCCAAAGTTGACAGGGACTCCGTCAAAAATGTAAGTGCACCTCAAGGACTTATTTGAAACGCTCCCTCTGTCTGCAGTCCTACCCTCCCTTGACACTTTCACTTTTTCCTTTTTGTCTCATCCTCATCTGTGTCCCCTGAAATGATGTAATCTTTGCACAGGCATTACAAGATGCCACATAGAATATGTTGATTAGCTCATGCAATCCTGAATGGAATTTTCACAAAATCTCTCTCCCCTAACCGAGTAAACACCGGCTGCCATGTTGTTTTTGCCTCAAAACAAAAACAGACATGTGTAGGGATTACAAAATATAAGTACACACACACACACACACACTCTCACACACACACACACCACAGCCGTCCCAGAATAGCCAGACGATTAGTTCACAGCAAAGCGCCTCGTCGCCTCGTCTGTGCTGGGATCATGCAGCCAAGAGTTGATTACCCTCCTGCTTTTACCTGCTGCTTTTCATGTGACCCCAAATGAGAAAATAACCCAGTGCAGTTGTTTCACTGAAGCTTAGGCACACATTCAGATTGTGTTAACATAAACCGCGGTGGGATGGAACGAAGCAAATGTTGTTCTACGTGTCCCAGAAGGTCTTGAATTAATTGAGACTCGGTTAGGTCTGTACAGGATCTGCAAAAAAACGTGTTTGCTTGTGACACCGTGTTCTGCATTGCCGACACCTTTCATCAGCAACATCTCATCCTCAACCCCTCCAACTCTCCCTTTATTTGTGTAAACTAACTGATGCAATGTTCACTCGCACGGGGTCTAAAAGAGGCTCACATGCATCCAAATGCTGCAACTTCATGGTGTTTTTTCTTCTTCTTGTTGTTGCTATTTGACTCAGGTAAATTACTTTGGTTGCGTCAGGAGGGTAAATGTGCACTGCTGTCTAATTGGCCTATGGGGCTACCGATGGGCCATGGCTGGGATCCCAGATGCTGAAAAATTAGCGGGCATGCAGGGCTCGGCCGGGGGCGGGTAGGCGAGGTTGATGAAAGACAAATACTAACTAACGTGTGTTGATTCGAGGCTCCAACAAACAAGCGGGGAGGGAAGGCGAGAGGGTTCTGGCCTTCCTCTTGTGTCAGTTGGCACCGGGCTACCCTAAAGTGCTCCAGACTGCCTGCCCAACAGTGTTTTTATTGCCATCCAGGGCGTGCTAATTTTCATTGGTTATGGAGAGGGAAAAAGCATGTGCACACTTACACACGCTCAGTCAGCCACCTGCATGTTCTCTTTTTCGTCATCTGGAGGGCAGACGGGCGATGGTTGAGGGTTGAGCGTGTCCCTCACCTCCAACCCCCCCCCCCCCCCCCCCAACCCCCTACGGCTCCCTCCATCCACAGCGATGAACTACAAAAAAACCTGCTTCCTGTCATTCTAGTCCGCTTGGACCCCAACGAGTGTGACAGCCGTCTCAGGAATTAGGCACTCAAACTCTGTCAAATTCCCTCCATGTTCTTTTTTTTTTTATAAAGACAGCAGTGAAAGTTCACATCCGTCCAGACTTGTCGAAGTCTGGCCTCGGGGGGGGCGGGAAGGGGTACACACAGGGGAGGCATGGCTGTGCAAACAAATAAGCCATGCAGTGCTAAGCCAAGGCCGGGCTTTTCCTCAGAGATAAACACGGGCACCGAACCCACCTCATGGGGCCTACACGGTCCAGACAAGCTCATTTACATCAGCTCCCAGTCCAGCCTCCTGGAAACAGTACACTAAATGGAGTTAAATAAACATAGCCGTTGATTAATCTGCTGCAGGAGGTTGCACGACAAACCCAAAGTTGGAGGGTGAAATCTGATATACGACTAGCTTTTTTTCATGCCATCGGCAGCTGTTTTGCTTCATAAAGTTGAAATATCTCATGTTATCTCATCTGTGTTTTAGAGTACTGTTGTTGTGGAGATCCCGCCGTACAGGAACCAGAAAATATCCAGCCCCGTGCAGGTTAACTTCTACGTCTGCAACGGCAAGAGGAAGAGGAGCCAGTACCAGCGCTTCACCTACCTGCCTCCTCACGGTAATAAGCCTAAATATGAATTGAAATGAATTGAATTTATACTTTTTTTTTTTTTTTATAGCTTTCACAAGCTGCACACTTAGAGCGTTTGTCCAGGAGTTGACATCCCTCCACTGTAAGTTTATCGCGCGCCGTCCACGCGCCGTACGAGGTCCGCGGCCGTGTTTTTTTTTCGGGTCGACGTTTTGGACCTTGTGCCGTGAGCCTGCGAGCGAGAGCGGAAGATGCGAGGCGTGTTTACTCTGCAAACGAGACGGCGTTCCCCAGCGATAAGGTGCACCCGCTGAGTGACAGAGCCTCCGAGCGCTGTTGATGAAGAGAAGTCAACCCCCCCCCGACGACCTGACTTTCACACCGCACCTCACAGAATGCCCCCCCCCCTCCATACACACACACACACACACACACACACACACAGGTGCATATACCATGCAGTGCTTTGCCCCGTCATTCGTGTAGTGACCTGAAAACCCAGGAATACTTCTGTCTGTGTTCATCATGTGTCCCTGGCCTCAGTGTTTATGGATGGCTTTCACAGTGGAATTTGAAGAATGTATTGCTGAGAGTGCGGAGAAGAGTTCCCCCTCAAAAAATTGGTCATCGAGAGCTGTTGACTTTTAGCAACCGGCGCAGGCAAACTACCAGCTTGTGTATCACTTTGACCCATTTCCACTGGAATAGAGATATTTCATCTTCATCTGTTGACTAAGCAGGCAAATCCATTGCTGTCGGGAGTTTAGTTCCTTTTTCAGTGTACTAAACAATATTTATCCACTGGTCTATAGTTGCTGAAGGCGGGTTTCCCAGCCTGTGTAGGGATTCCAACCAGCAGCGAGACCTGCATCCTACTCTAGATAACCAGCAAAAATCCATTAGATTAAAACAATGTTACCTTGTATTCATTGATCAGTTATCTAATGGATCTAATGCTGCTGGGAGGGCATGCATTACTTTTTAAGTTAACACAATATGACATTTAGATTATCAGCAGATTATGGATTCATGGCCACATGGAGATAAGTGTTTGTGTTTTTATACAATGCCCTGAAAGCAAGTCAAGCAAGGCCCTATTTGGAAATGCCCGATTATATGTCGAAAACGTTCACTGCGGGTAAGTGGACCAGTGTGTCCTAGTATGGCAGATCGATTTTCACAAAATGTACTTCCGCGGGGGGAGAAAGAAGGGCGGAGCTGTAGAGGCTTATCGGCCTCTTCTAAGCATCTCCAAGTCATTTCCCAGAACATAAACACAGCTCTAATTAAAAGATGACTTGTTGTGTTCTGTCTTTTGTTGCCAAGTTAACCACAAGTACAGTGTGGACCACACAAGCAGGGCCAGTGTCTTTGCAAAGGAGCATAATTAACTCTCAAGTGTTACAGCCAAAGAAGAGAAATGCACAAGCTATTGGCTTCCACATTAAAAATTATACAACATGCTTTATTAAAAGGGGAATTGAGAACAATAGTTGTAATGATAATTGAGATAGATTTTGTACCAGCATAGTGAATATTCAATGCTATCCTATTAAGAAGCCTTCTCAAAGAATTCTGTTTAAAAAGATTTTTATCATTGTGAAAAAACCCTCTTTGACAATGATGAATAACACATTCAAATACTTTCAATACAGCAGCAAAGAATGAGGAAATCCCAATGAAGCTTTTGCTTTTGAAGCTTCCACTGTTTCTCTGTGTGTGTGTGTGTGTGTAGGTGTGTGTGTGTGTAAGTGTATGTGTGTCAACACTGAGCAAAACAACCAACACAGTGGCCAGGTACTCGGGGTGGGCTGGGTGGAGAACACCGACACACACACACACACACACACACACACGCAGAAAGAAACCGTTGTCAACACCTTCTTTTTTTCGTTCGCTCGTATGAAAAGACGCTTCCGGCCCGCTGTCCCACTTCATGCACAGTTGTGGCCTCTGACGTTGTTTAGAGAGAACATTTCTTTCACACCCTGGTGTCTACTCTTCTATAAAAAGGCAAAGCCGACCCTTTAAATAGGCTGACTTGTTTGAAACAGCGGAAGGATGAAGCAAACACTCTGGGACACAGATGCTCGTGAAAACCACGTTTTTTTCCTTTAAGGTCATGTGACCATCTTGTTGTTTTGTTAATGCAAATGCAGTTGAAATCTACTGTTCTTGAACACTGGTGCCTAGTTTCAGTACGGCGTGTGTTCCCCTTTGGGTATCTTGAAGCATAAATTGAGCCACTCAGGAACAGCATCGTTAAAATGTGTGTTTTTCTTCGCCGTGCAGTATGTCAGAGAGAGAGAGAGAGAGAGAGAGAGAGCATATGGGTCAAGCCTCTTTATTTCCTTCAGCCGAGCTTCAGAGAACCCTGGCCGTTAGCTTTCCACAAAGGTTAATAAAACTGTGTACTCCCAACTCATTTAAGCAAAATGCATGAAAAACACAAAAGCCAATCCTGAGACGTGCGCTCACAAGTCACTGAGCATGAGGTGCATTGGCCTTCGGCAGATGGAATCGCAGAGACATTTTACTGTTGATTAACACGGCCTGCCTGCCTGTCCTTGAAGCAGAGGCCAGCATCCCTGTCTGGCTCCCGGAATGAGCCCCTCTTTTCCGAGCTCACTTCCAATAATTATTGCGTGAGCAGAGACGTGGACGTGTCGCTTTTTCGAATAAGAAAAACATTTGGCACCGACCGCATTCAAACGAGAATCGGCACAAAGTTTAAAAAAAAAAAAAAAAAAAAAAAAGTCCTGGCAGCGACCGAAAGCATGAGCGAAGAACTTCTCGGAACCCCTTTTATTTTTAAAGGCCGTCCGGAGATTCCTCTGTAATATCGAGTTCTATTCTCAACGCAAGGACTCTTTCCGCTGCATTGGTTTGCGGTCGGAGCTGGCATCGGGGATCCTCAGAAACGCGCTCTATGACACTTACAGGAAAAGTTAATGAACCACACATTGTTCATTTTTTTCGTAAATGTTTGCACAATCGCGTATGTTCCCCCCCTAGACAAAAAACTAGACAAAGGCTGAACTGTTTCTGTCATGTCTACGTCTTTGTGCTCTGTCAGACATACCTACAGCACACTGAGGCCAACAGTATGCAGGCTGACCAGATTGCCGACACAGTGCCAGGTACCCTTTTGAGGCCCGTGAACTACCACCTGCTCCCACAGTCCCTCCTGCTCGATTGGTGGTAGACGAGGTCTACGCGGTCTTCCTGATCAAACGCACCGATACGCACATCTATGCCCCGATTCCTATTCCCTTTGAGAGGAAGCGAGTGCTCAATAAAATACCCGGATCTTACTTGATCAGTTTAATACGAGCAGACGGATGGAGGGGAAACCATGTGCAGAACATCAACTGTCTGTGGGCCATAAGCCACAGGTTGGGAGGAAATAGAAGCCAGCTGAAGTTGGGACGGGCTCGGTGAATCTGTTTTCTCAGCTCTCACACAGAGTGGAAAGGAGACACACAGATGGGTGGAGCTGGGGGGAGACCTCTGTATATATATATGAGGAGGGAAAATCTCGAGGGCAGGGGGGGTGGAGAAATTGTTTGAAAGTTTTAATAGAAGGGCTATTAGTCTAACATGATTTGATTTCCTGTTTGGTCAGTGTTGATCAAAATCAGAGGGAATACAGGAAAATGATGTTGACAAACGACCTCACTCGAAATGAAAACTTGAAGCTGCATTAGACCAAACTGGACTTAAAAAACACACTTTAACTGGATTCCAAAGGTCAACAGTCTCCCGTCTCTTCTGAGATACTGCTGATTCCCCTAAATCCAATTCTCATGTTTGTTTCAGTCAAAGGCAGGACATCTTGTGACATGGTATCAGATTAGTTCAATCTTAAGAAGGGCCTCCAGAGTAAGATACAGACACTAGCGCTATAGGCAATCGGCCTCTTTTAGCCCTGTTTTTTCTACTGGTGTAAATCATCATTAACCACGAGGACTGATAACCATGAAGTGATTGTTGTTATTACAGCATTTTTACTCTGCAACTGGGACATCTCACCCCTTGACTCCATGGCCATGTGCCATCCATTGACACACAAAAAACTGAAGGCGTGGATGAAACTGAGGCTGTGGATGTAGTGGGAGCCATGTGACTTGGCTGGTTATCCCCCTGTGGCCGTGGAGTGGAGGCCTGTGTATCATGGGACTCCCCCCTACGATGCTGCCCCAGACACCTGACCCGGTCCCTGGTCTCCGACGGCAGGCGGGGGCTGACGTAAATGTGCGCCCTGCTTTGTTATCATCGCACAGCATCTCGGCGCCCTCAGAGGCCACGGGCGTGATTAATGACGACGCAACTCCCACCGATAAATAATGGACACAATAAAAAACGTATTTAAAAAAAAAAATACATTTCATATGGACCCTTTGCTTCTATTTTGTACCTACAGTTCACATTGACATCTGTGCGCCTATGAGGAAACGTCACTTGGAACTGAAAACTCTCAAGTGTTGGCATCAGACGCCCTCCACACCCATTAACGCGTTTTAACAATGTGTAGAAACAGAAACAGTGTGTACATTGTGACTCAGAGGCCTTTGCTATGCATCTGGGTGTCTTAACATTGCCCTATTAGTTTTCCTCTGGCTCACTCTGTCTATATGGTCTTATGTGATAAATCGGCAGCGAGCTTGTCAGTGTGCGTTCCTCTCCATCTTTCAGCCCAGGTTGTATCGCTCTGTTCTGAAATCTCTCAATTAATAGAAAGTTTGTTTTGGATAACTGCATTTGACGGCAAACAGGAAGCATGTGATACCTGTCCGTCAAAAGCAATCAGGAAACCGTGCAGACGATCTGCGCTGGATTAGAGATTGGAAGAGAAGAGGCAGGATGATAAAGTGTGGCCACTGCACTCTCCTCCATTAGCCGGGGGCCTGAAGCTCCTGAAACCACAGGCGCAACTCCATAGCCTCTTAAGGAGCTCAGGCGGCCTAATCAAAATCAAATCATCTCCCTTTTTCACCCTCTCCCTCTATCTTTTGGTCCTGGGAGAAACAATTACTTGTAGAGTGTGGAGGAAACCTTGGGGTCCTGGGCTCCTTGAGCAGCAGCAGCAGCCCGGTCCTTTTAAAGTTGTCTTTTATTTTATATCAGAGCTGGAGGAGAGTCCAAAGAAAATAGGCCGTATTCGTTATTAGAGCCAGCTGTGGCTTTCCACACTGATGACTCATCCATTTTTCTTTCCCCCCCCCCCCTATTCTTTTGCCCTCGCTCTTTTTTTCCCCGACGCGGTAGAGAGGGGTGGCGGTTGGAAGGCGTGAGGGTTTCTCTATTAGAGAGCTCAGCCAAGTTGACACCGAGCCCATATCCACTGGTGGTTGTTTGTTTGGATTATGGAGGGTATCGCTGCCACAACTGTGCTTGCTCACTGCTTTACTCGGCGTCACTCAATGCGCCACGTGGATTCCCTGCACCTTTTTTTTTGTTGTAATATCTCCATCTCCTTTCTTTCTACTTTTTTCCCCCCAGCGCCGATAATAAAGACAGAACCCAATGATGAATATGATTCTCTGGGGATTGCGAGACTGCCCATGCATTCAAAGCCCTATTACAGCCGGCCCAGACTCACTCCCATCATGCCTGTAGCCGACCCCGATGCCTGCCTGGTTGGTGGCTACCCTCCCTGCCCGCCTCGCCATGCTGCCATGCCATCGTCGTCCCCCAGCTCCAGCCCCACCCTGCATGACCTGTCCCCCGTGGCATACACCAAGTGCCTCCCCAACAGCCCCACCCATGCGGCGCAGCCAGGCCCTGCGGTGCCCCCCATCCAGGTGACCCCTGGCCACCCCAACCTCACCCATCCAGCATCGCCAGACCACAGCTCACCCCTAGGGATGCTTCATTCTCAAGGCAGCCCCATCCACCTCAACAGCCCAGGGCCCCACGGTTACCATCCTATCTATGCCAACAGCAGTCCCTCATCCTCCCCGGTTTCCCACCCCTCCACTCCTGGGGGCACTGCGGAGAGTCCGTTCGTTCAGGCCTACAGCCCCGGTCCGGCTCAGGCGGTGCCCGGCTCAACCCCAACCGGAAGGAGGTCACCCGGCCTGTTACCCGAAGATGCCCGCCCCCCTTCGATGGGCGTCACCGTCAAACAGGAGCCCCAGGAACTGGACCAGATGTACCTAGATGATGGTGAGTTAAGACAAACAAGGTGACGTTGTCTGCAAGTTTCCATTTGATAACAATTTGACTAACGGGGGAGGCGTTTTGTTTCTCACTATGGAAGCATCGCTTAATGAGCTCTCTGTCCATGCCAGAAAAAAATGGCTGTTTACATTTCATTTACTTAACACCTCTTGCTTATCTGCAATCCCCCACACATGGCCGCACCCTGCTGTACCCCCTCACTATTTCCTGATAGGATTCTGGCAGCAGATGTAGGTCCCATTTGTTTAATTTTAGACCGTGGCAGATTTATTTGCTCTTGGCGAAACACGCGGTCCGGCTTATGTTGTCCAAGCGGCTGCTTCGACGGTAAAAACGCTAAATTGCCTTGATGGGATTTTGAAACAATCTGTCAAAACATGAGAAGAGTGAGGTCAGTCGGGGGAGCAGCAGAACTGAAACAGTGGCACACGCGTAGCCAGCCAAACTGTTGACACAAGGACTAATGAAGGAAGCAAAACAATAGGTAGGGGTTTCCTGAGCCAAGCCATTTTTTCTCTCCTCCCCCCCCCCCCCCCCCCCCCCCCCCCCTCCCCATCGCTCTGGGAGTGATGCTGGGAGCCGGAAGGCAAAGGCTTTGTTTTCCCGTTGTTTCCCCATGGAGTCGACACCATGCGGCTGTCGTCATCAGGGGAGGCTGCGGGGGTCACTGGTCTCCCTCCGGCAATGAAACCAGTCACACCCCCGGGGACCAGCATATGGTCGAGTTTACTGCCTCCCATGTCCACCTGACACGGTGTCTCTCAGGTCACTAACCTGTTATCTTTGTTAGCAGAGGCTCCACTCGTTGTTATGACGTGTGTTCGCGGAGCACATCAATGGCATCGGGCCAATTTCAAACATTAACCCCCTCCCCCCACCTCCGACTGAACTCAGGAATATTGGCCTTCCTGTCCAACTTTTTTTCAGAAAAATGATGTTAAGTGTGAGTGTGTGCACACTTCAATCAACAGCTCTGGAATAAGAGGAGTGATAAGCACAAGGGGACACGGGGAGTTTTGCTGTGAAACTGTAATTGAGTTGAAATGCAGCTGTCAGCATATCTGTCGGTCCCGATAAGTCCCATTAGGCCTCACCACATACAGACAACACAGAGACACGGGATGCCTGTCTGTTATCAGCCCCATAACCTGATTTCCAACTTTTCTTTTCTCTCTCCCCATTTTCTCACGTCTCATTTTCTTGAGTTTGCGGAAAGGCTCTGCAAATCTAATTGGAAACGAAGCTGCTCATTTGAATTTTGGACTGTTTTCAATAAGTTATGGCGGGCAGAAGCTTTCATTTCCGTTTTAATTGGATAAAGTGAAACTGTAGCTTCGTTTAGCATTTTGTAACAAGGTTGGAAAGAGGTCCTTTTACACCAACACTACGCAAATACACCAAATGTACATAGCACATATATAATCAGGGTCCTCTCCCCAACTACTCCGTTCACTGTCACTTTAGCAGGTTCAATCGCCCCTCCAACCCGGTGGCCAAATGTATTCAGCCAGTGATTACAGCTGCATTAGGGACGTGCAGGAATGTGTATTGATCGACCGACAGGACAGAGAAGCAGCTCCTTGAGAAACCTCAGTGCGCTGCCGTTTTGCATCACCTAACGTCTGCGCAGGCATCTGTGGTGAGCCTGTGAAGGCCCTGTAAGTGTGCGGTGGTAACAGCACACTCCAAAGGCATCCACGCGGCTCGCAGGCCCGGCCCGGCCCGGCCCCATCCCAAACCCCTCAAATGAGCCCTAAGCTAAAATAAATAAGATCGGAAGGCAGCTTGCAGGGCGTCCGTCTCCCTGTCCACACGCATTACCAGCATATGTTAGCGAGCTGAGCGCTCCATTAGAGGGGGGGGGGGGGGGGGGTGGGGAGACAAGTGGATGACCTCACCACAGCGGCAGTGATTTAACGCCGGCAATGCAGACCAGCGTTCCTCCCCAGCAATTGGGGGTTGTGGGGGTGGGGGGTGGGGTGATTTGGAGTCTGTGCTGGAGCACACTTGATCTTCCCCAAGAGCGGAGCGCCTCCCACGCTCGAACGCCGAGGCCTCCGGCTCTCATCAGCCAGAGGAAATGTGTCTCTCCGGCCAGGCTCACATTTTACACAGCCCATGAGAAATCACTCAACTTATCAACGGTGAGCTACTGTACCACAAGGAGCTTGGTTAGCATGGAGGGAGTCTGGGATTTAAACCCCCCCCACCCTCCCCCCGACTGCCGTACACAGTCTCCCATTGTAATCTGCTAAACTCTTCCCTCTGCTGCGATAGAAGCTTTTCTCGCTACATCGCAAGACACACGGCAACGATTTGGTTGTCTGCAATGAGATTTTACGGTAAGAATCCGGTTTGGCAGACAGATGTAGAAAGTTTATTTCACTCAGCGCCATGTTGGCCGTCACCGGTGTGAGTCTCAGTTCTCATAGCTGGGGCAAAAGATCAGCAGATCAGCAGGATTTACAAAATAGACGCAAGTCAAAAATGGAGAACTCGGTTATACGCACAGTGGGAGGGAGGAAGCTTCTAGTTTGCTCACAGCCTTACGAGGTGCTTTACTGTGAGGATAATGCCAGTCCAATGACACTAGTGCACTTAAAAATAGAGTGTATGAAAAACAGGGTCCGCGGCCTTTGAGTTTGCCGTGTCTAATTAGAGCTAAAAAAGAAACGCTAAAATGGTTACACTTTGCAGTAAGTGTGTTGTTTGTTTTCCCAAACAACCACTGGCGCACACGTCTGTCCACAAACACACACACACACACACACACACACTCACTAACACGCATGGACACCTTTGATCGTGGCCTCTTTCTTCTCTTACGCAAACTATATTTGAAAGTTCCTCACATCACGTGTTGAAGACCCTTCACTTGAAGCTCTATCCCCGGGTGTTTGGAGGTATTTTTTTGCTGCAGATGTGCGCGCGCGTGTGTGTGTGTGTGTGTGTGTGTGTGTGTGTGTGTAGAGCAGAAGCGGTGCGCCGGCCGGGCTGGCGCTCGTGTGAGCGCGCTGCCGTGTGTCCCGTCTGATTAGCTGCCGCCGCGACAGGTGATATCCTGAAGTGCAGCTGAACGCGGCACACAGCAAATGAGCTCGTGTTAATCAGAGGGCCAGATTCCTACCAGCTGCCTCCCCGGGAAACAGAGGGCCCTTATTCCCCAAAATAAGAAAAACACGGAGCGCAACGCAGCCTCTGTGGATTTTTTTTGGACATTTGACATATGGGCTCTGATTGCCTCGTGTTACCGGCTAGTTTTCCTTGTGATTGTTTCCTCCCCGATTCAAAGTTGATGCATTTGGAACCCTGCTAGGCTTGTTTTTCTCCAAATGAAAACAGAATTGTTGTCGGCCCTGCTTTCCTCCTCCTCCCCACCCGGTTGCCACTTAAATATTTTTTTTTTTTTTTTTAAAAGGCTAACCTTCCTGAGGATCACCGTCCACCACGGATGCCTCCGAACGCAACTCGAAGGCTTTCCTCATGGAAATTTTAACACATTCTGGCAAGTTTCCCAGACCCCAGGACTCCGCAAAAACCCCTAATGATGATTGAGAGGCCGTCCGCGCCGCGCTGAAAACATGCTGAGTCGCTAACATTGGAGTGTGCCGCAAGGCTGGCTCCGGGATTGGAGAGGGTCAGAGGACAGGCAGAGGATTTTTTTGGGGGGGGGGGGGGGGGGGGGGGGATTGCGTGCGGTGTTCATCAAAGTGTCCAAGGGGACTCACTAAAGCAGAGCTGCTCCTGTACCTTTGGATGGTACGTGTTTGTGTGTCCGTGTCTCTTTTAGTTAATAGAATCAGGGAGATGGGGAAGTGCTGACTGCCGGTGCTTTCACAACACTCCACCTCTGACCCCCCCCCCTCCCCCCTGGCCTTTTAGGAGCAGGTCAATCTCAAGCTAAGAGTGCACAGAAAGAGAGGATGTCTTGTCGTTAAGTGCAATGCTAAGAACATAGTCTCCTTCCAGACATATTGATATTGACGGGTGAAAGAAGAAGGGTGATGGCTTCTTTATTATTTATGACTAGAGGATGTGTTGTTGTTGTTTTTTTACTCTTGTTGTCACTGCTTGCATTCTCAAAGTATTTCCTGTTTGCACTTGACACAGTGAGGTATAAGTACAAGTTTGAGCTTAGCTGTTTTTATAGGCATAGGAATAACTAGTTGGTGGCTGCACAAGGATTGTACCACCTTCATCAAATCAATTCAATTCATTTTATTTTGTATAATCGTAAATTACAGACTGAATAAAAAACTTTTTATATTGGCATAGGAAAACCCCCCAAAAAAACAAAACCCTTTGATGCAGAGGAAAACTACACTTTTGGGATCAGCAATGAATTTGATTCAATTTCTTCTCATTAATATCCAAAAACATTTATTTTACTGTGCAAGTACAGTTGCAATGATTGTCACCCTTATCGGATGTTGAAGTCCCGTTGAAGCTATTTGTTTTCCTGAGTTAGGGTTAGCGTTGTGGCTGATAATAATTGATTGATTCCCTCATAAAACAAATCGTACAAAGTGCGGCACACTTGGTGAGCTTTTGATTTTGAACGCAGGTAACAGCCTGCTTAAACATTACCTCATATTGTAATATAAAGTATGGAAGTGTGGGAGTTACAATGGAAGTGCCGTAATGTAAGCCAGAGAACGCCATGACGTCTGTGCAATAGAAGAGGAATAGATTCCCAGTTAAGTGGAAGTCCTTTGGATTACCTTCGTACCCTCTGTTTCTTTTTACATCTCTTTTATCTCTGTCCCATTGGCTCAACATAAGAGCCTTTACATTCCTGGTTTTGATCACTTTTTCATTGTTCTTGAAACACATATTAAGAAATGCACTCAATTACAGACACTATTGTCTAAGATTGCTTGCAGTTAAGCAAATAATTGGGTCTAAGTGGTTACATATGACAGTGACAATGGGATCACAGTATACTACTACGGTTTTTAGCTCTTTTTAAAACCATTGGGAATATTTTTGGTTGATAAGCACAGCTAGATGAATCTGTAAGAGTCAAGTCCATTAGTTACCGCAGGGCGCTGGCTTTTATGTGTGTGCGTGCTAGCCAGAGGACCTGGTCTGGTTTCAGTCGCTCTGTCATAATATCCACAGTCACTGAGAAAGAATGTGTCTGCTGAAAAACTTCAGCTAAATAATCTAAACAAATTGGATTTCTTTTGTGTCTGCGATCTGATGCACGCTCAAATTTATGTGTGAGACTTTTGATTTTGAATGGCTTTAGTGTTTATTTTTCCCCAAATGTCAGAAATGTGTGATACAGATTTGTGAGATTTGCTACTGTAAGGATTTTATTTTTTTTCCCCCATTACTTCCCCATTGTGTAAAAGACACACACTATTGACTGTGTGTGGAAATCAAAGATAAAACGAATACCAGGGTAAAAGCCACAGGGCCTTTCTTCTCCAAACACGTTTGAATCTATTCATTCAAGTTATATTACTTCAGTTTGTCATACCTCATGTATTTCTTCCAGTTTCTCCCGACGCAGCAGTTTAGGAGCCCGGCCTCCGTGGCTCACATTCTGAGGTTTAGGAAACACGCGTTGGAAAGCCACTGAGCCGCACGGATCACAGCGGGTCAGGACTCAGACAGGGCCTGTGGCTTGGCTGGGACCTTGCTGTGTACATCTGTGATCACGGCGCTACCGCACCACGCCAGACACTCGCCTTCCTAACCCATCACAGGACAAATGTCAGCGTGGTTGACAACGCGATGACTGAGAGAGTCTCCGTCTTCCCTACCTGTGGCTCTGTGGCGGTTGTGTTTCAGCATGGTCCAAGCTCGTATCTCTAAGCTTATTTCCATTTTGGCCAGATTAGATGTAACCTCTTGTCTGCGTCAGGTGCTCACGGGGCAAAGGGGCGGTGTGGCATGCGCAAAGCTCTGAGGGTATGTTTTGATGATATGTTAAGTGTTTTTTTTAATTAGAAGAACATTCTGCAATGCCCGCAAACACTACACCACGACTGCAATTAGTATAACACACTGTTCCTGTGGAAATGTCTGATATTACTGCAATCATCAAGCACGCTTTGCAGTCACAGAAACCATAAATTAGCCTTCAATCTGGGATATTTCCTTCTAAGAAATATGAGCATATGGAAAACTCGTACAGTCGGGGGGGGAAACGTACTAAATACCCAACAAGCCGAATTCATTCACAGAAAAACAAATCTCTCCACAGGCAGGTCAGGGGTCACCATCGGCTTCTGGGCAACATCCCTGAAGCTTGCAGGGTGTCTTGCTTTTTGGACACTTTAACATAAAACCCACACTGCAATTTCAGTGTTTTGTATTTCGGGGGTTGCAAATACCTGTGGCACCAGTAAACAGGAGCGGGACCCCGTCCCAGACCACTTAATAACAGCCCCTCATCTGAAATCTGTTAGCTCAGTGAAATAGTACTCTGTCCCGACGGATGTCAACAGAGAAGTCTGATCCAGCCGGTGGGGTTGGGGAAAGCCGTCGGATTTTCCAATTCTTGGCAGAGTTTGTCTAGATACCACAGAAAAAAGAGGGTGGGTGAGCGAGTGAGTCATAAAGAGGGGAGAGGAGGGGGAGGGGGGGACGTGCAGAAGGGAAATACAGATGCAGATAAAAAATTTGAAGGACTGAGGGTCCCGGGGCAATAAACTCAATGCACATGTGCACTGTTTTGGAGTTGCAGACCTTTGACAAATTGTTGTAAGCAGTGGCAGGTCAACGTAAAGTGCAACCGTGACATTGGTGAACGTGTCGGAAGTGACAATCATGGCATTTTCAATCCAACTCTTTCCTGGGTTCTTTTCAGCGTGATGTCGGTAAGTCACGGGCCTCAAATGGAGGATCAGCCCCCCCCAGTCATGAGATGTACTTTAGTGTTTTAAGCTTTTGCGGATTGAAAAAAAATGTCCTCACCCTCAGGAATATTCGGCGAGCATGAAGAGAATCAGGTCAGACATCAGAATAAAGGAGAAACAGACACGCAGACGGGCTAAAAGAAATAGGGGAAAATCTGCGATGGAAGAAAGTAACACGCGACGTTGGTGATTTTCCCCCTGGCTGCTTTCACAGCTCAAACGCTAAAAGTCAATGAAAGACAAACAAAGAAAAAGTTAAAGATCACATTTCCTCTCCAACCGGTGGCAGTGCAGAGACTTTACGCCAGGGTTTACTTCAGGGGAGGGAATGATCATAACCACTGAACTGTAAGTGTCCTACTGTTGACACATGACCCACGGCGGTTGTAAACACCAACGGGTCCCCTGACTCGTCTGATTGTACTCAGCTGAGCTCAGATCCTCTAAAAAAAACAACGCGCTAACAAACAGGGAAACCCTTTTGCGCTCAGTAAGCCTTTTTTTTTATTGTGGTAAATATTGTGAGATTAACTGATGAAAGGCTAGAGAGGCACAAAGCAAACCTCCGTATTAATGCATTTAACTCCAAAACAGGCCTAGAGGCTTTTAACCAACCTCTGTGCTCTATTTAGCACTGAAATATGGCGCTTTATTTTAGCTGACCTTACTTAGCATTTCAAAGCAATTCATGAAAAGTAATAAACTGTTGACATGACTTTGACATAACGTCTATCGGCAGATATTTACTCATCAGACATTTTTTCTGTGTTGCACGTCTGTTTTTTTTTAAATATACAGGAAACTTGAACACTCAAGCGTTATACATTGTGAGCAGAAGTGTCATGAACGTTTTAATGAAACCAGCTAGATTTACTACTTCATAGAGAAACATATTTTCTCTTTGACCTGGCTCTTATCTCTGTGACAGGCATTTATTTGGCACCCAAAGCCCCAGCGACTGAAAAAGCTGTGCGATTCGAACAGAAGCAGGTGAAAAATGCAGTTGTATGATTTAGAGGTGACGGCGAACGTGTCTGCCTCACCTACAATCCCCAGAAGGAGTAGCCCCCTTCCTTGAAAACTGTACAATTTTTCCAGGTGGATTAAAGTTCTTCTCTGCGAAAAAAACAAACGCGGTATCGATGAAAAGGAGGTACGGGTAACATTAGCCGAGATCGCCTTTGTATACCTCCAGGCTGATCCACTTGAATTGATCCACGCTGTGCCCCGAGGTCGGCTTCTCTTCTCCGCGTTGGGATCTTCGCGCCCATCCGAAGCTTTAAGTTCAGCTTGAAGGTCAGCAGACAGAGTGTTAATCAGATCACACTCCGCCTGGGTTCGGAGCGCTGCAGCTCAGCGGGGATGTTGGATGGAGAGGTGCTTTCTTAAGATTTACCTACCTCTAGTATACTTTGTAGTGCAATAAAAGCAATAAAGCTTGCACTTTTAACCCTTTTGGACATGCCGAGCACAGTTTCTCGGCGTTTGGACAAAAGAAAACAATTCCGCGCAAACCCGAGTATAACAACTGACTACAGGTGATTTAAGGAAGCTCAATACAACGGCGTGTATAAATCACATATCGTATGCAAGTGCGCAGCAAAATTTGCTCTAAGGCGGCTGCAGCCCACTGAAGTGTGATTGCTTCAATATGTTCATATTATTTTCCTCGGGTTCCAATTTTGAAACCAGTGAAATCTGGAGCCGTCCGCCTCGGCCTCCGCGGGAGCATGCGTTTCTAATTCTGAATCAATCACCTCGACTTTATCAGATGGCTGGTTATTTTACCATAGCCCCATCAGTAATGAGCCGTGGAAAAGAGCTTTAATCTCTTCTTTCATATCGCAATTGCAAAAATGTCTGTTTCACTCGGCTTGGTGTGTTTTCAGGCTTTTACACAGTTATGCCTCACTAGTTGTGTGGAACTGAATGTCAGAAGCTTTGATTGTAGAGCTCTGCTGTGCCAGTGCTCCACGGCACCTAAAACAACCAAACTGAAGCGTGTAATCAAAGTCACTGAGTGGGCAGTGCTGTCTTGTCCGTTTAGTAAGTAGTAGGTATATACTCCTGCGGCAGTACACTTACGGCAGCTAGTGTGCTTGATCAATAGTTCCCAGCCTGGGGGTCAGAACCCACGACATATATAAAAGTTCACAAGATTAATAAAAAAACATATCAGTTTCTTAAACTAAAAGAAGTTAATTGTTAATATGTATGTTTTGTTTTGTTCTGCCATCGCACTGTGAAAGCGGCGGCACAGTGATTAGAGAAAAAGCCAGTGATGAGGGCACTGGAGAGCAGCTCCAACCATGTAAACACCTCCCCCTCATCCTCCCAGGAGACCGGCCTCGAGCGAGCACACCCGTGGCCTCCCGGGCCCGGGAGGAAGTGAGAGGAGGAGGAGGAGGAGGAGGAGGAGGAGAGGGAAGTGGCAGGCTCACAAAGAGAGACAGAGTGAGGTGAGATAGGGAGAGGCACAGCAGACCCATGCGAGATCAAAGACAAAGGTTGCGCACTGCTGTGGCCAAAATAAGCACACCAGTGGTGGGGCTCGCCGTAAAAGTTGTTGTCTCTGGGTTTCTAATTCGGGATTCTGCCGCTTGACGGTTCTCGAGCACCGGATAGCGGCGTTTCCAGTGGCTGCTTTAGTGTTTTTGAGCGATTCTAATCTGGACTGGGCACACAGTTTATTCCTCCAGGCTCAGGCCATTCGCTTCAGGCAACATGTCCGACTCTGCTGTCAACTACAAAGCATGAAATTCTCTGTAAAGAGAGGCACATTAGAGCGCAGTTCGCCTCTGAGTCTCCACATGACGCTCGGAGTGTGCCATTGGTATTTCTCCATGCTGCTTCATGTCTCATCCAACTGAGCCAGGGGCCCTTGACTAAAAACAGCAGCAGACATATTGATTGGACATCTCCTCAGTGACATCAGAACACAAAAGAAAAGGTTTGTAAAACTCCTCTTTTGGAATCCCTGCTCTGCAAGACTTTGAGAAAAGATGGGAAAAGGGAAGAGAAACCGACATTTTGGGCGTCACCATCTTGTTTTTTTGGAACCAGAATGGAAACCAGCGGGTGGAGCTTAAAACAACCAAAACGCCGTCAACAGCGTGGTCGCAACCTGTCGATGACAAGATAGTCCCGCCCTCAAGCATACCCTGCTATATGGTTTATTGTACTCCAAATTGGACCATAGTTTACTAGGACTAGAAACTGGCAAATAAGGACTATATACAAATATTTACAATGTTTTATGAAGTAATAAATCAAGTAATGAGTAGGCTCCAAAATGCTTTTTGCAACCTCAAGAGTCGCTTTACCAAATTAACAACAGTTTCCATGACTGCACAGCGGCGTCTGCAGGTATCCTTTTTATTCTACCGTACATACCACCCAAAATCCACCTCCAGCAACAAGGCCTCTGTGGTGAGGACAATCCTACATCCCACATTTCATGGCATCGTTGTTCACAGTGTGTGGAGAGATGATCGGCTGCAGCCCGGGGCACAGCTGTGTTTTCACAGTACCACACGGCTGCTGTGGAGCATTTGTAAAACCTCAGCTCGCGGAGTGAATTCTCGCTTTGTTTTCAAAACAAACTGCGGCCGTGCAGCCCTATCTCTTCTTTTTTTTTTTTTTTTTGTCGTCGTCTTCTTCATCTTCTTCTCCAGCATCTCTCTTATGTCATTTGAGGAGACTGAGTGGTTCCACATGGGAAAGCCCGGGGCTTCACACATCCGCCATCCTAGCTGTAGGGATGAAATATGCCGTCTGTACATATCATCACATCATTAGGCCCAAAGGGATCCCTCCGATGGATTACAAGCTGTCTACCTGCGAGGCTCAGATGAATTTATGAAGCACTTCATCACGATGAAGTATTAGTGGAACGCTCTGTCTCTTTCCATTTGGGTTTATCTGTGGGGAATACCGATTGTGTCTCCCTCCATTTTGCTCCTTCTGTCGCAGTCCCTCCATCCGTATTTTCCCTTTTCCGCCTGTGTCATTCATGTGTGTCCTGACCTTTGACCCCTCCCTATTTTTGACGCTGCTGGGTATCGGCCCCGAGATAAGTGACGTTGTCTGAGCCCCTCTCCCTGCATCCAGTAGCTTGAGTCGTGCGTGGGAGGCAGCAAATTGTCCATTAAGTGTTTCTGCTGAGGCCAAGAGAAGATTTGATATAGTGGGGAAACAAAAGTAATATGTACTAGGAAATTCAATTGTCTCTCTCCAAGCAAGGTTTGGGCTTCAGTTTAACTTCCCCTACCAAATCACATGAAAGCAGTTCAGATTTCCTTTTGCTCTCCAAAATATGATCCCAGTATTTATCTGTGTTTGTGTAAAAGAGCCTTTGTGACTCAGACTTGTTTCCTCCTATGATGCAGTGAGCGCCACAATAGACGGAAAGTGACCTCCGCTTTCTCACAAACCCGATGTGCTACCACGGGGGGGGGGGGGGTACGAGTGAGCATTGGAAACATTTCCCTTTGGCTACAGTGTGAAGGTCTTTGACCCTCGCACAGCTGCCGTCTACTCATGTGGTGAAAGTGAGAGAAGCTCAGGAAGGTGCCTCCAGCTACTTTGGCATCAAGAGACTCCATGCGAGAATCCGAGTCCCTTGCAGGAAGCCTCCATTACAAACTGGAGTTCAGAGGTCATGTTTTTGCTGGTCAGCTGAGGGAGGCCAGGGGAAGGTGAAGTCACTCGCGCTCTCTCTCTCTCTCTCTCTCTCTCCCTCTCTCTCTCTCCAGGTCATTGCCAGTCAGCCCTGATTTGGCCGAAGGAGATTGTGTTACGCAGGAACCTCGGGGCGGCTCTCAGGCCTCGAGGCTCTGCTTCTCTCCCGACCACATAGGGCATCCTCTGTGCTCGGAGGAAGCCCGGCTGTTATCGAACCCCAATGCACAGCACTCTCCTCTAACAATGCTAACTGAATCCCCAGTGCAGGTCCGGTTCACTCTGAACTCTCAGAGTAGACAAATGAGGTCACAGCGCCCATGCTTGGATTACTGCGTACAAAGGCGGCCAAACTTCTATAAACGCTGTAACTTTTGGTTTGTAATGCCAGTGAAAAATACGGTCTGCAATTCATCTCTGACAATTAGCACGGCGTCGAATGAACCCCCATCGTCCACAACGGTGAGACCACTGTGTTGGCTCTTCGTCACGAAAAAGCCAAGCCTACTTTTTGGACCTTTTCTTTATTCCACAGTTCATTGCATGTGTTTTAGCATCTTGAAAAACACACCTTAGTGGAGTTCCCTGCTTGTATTGTGTCTTTCCTCAAGCACCTGTAGCTGCACGCCCACACCTCATGCAGCCCGTTGCGGTGTTATTTTAAAGCTGTGCTATTTTTGGGTCAGAGCTCAGTCGGCTCCTTCTTATTATGTTCTGTCAAATACAACCTGCCTCGTTGCACAGTAGACGGGTTCATAACAGTGGAGCCGCACTGCGTTTTTTTGGAGTCACCGTTGATGCAGAGCGCTTGTTTTAGCGACGTCGACGTTCATTCGGCCTTGAAGCCGCGCTGGCTGCGAGCCACTACCTGGAAACCCCTGGTAGGCCTTCACAAAGGAGCTGTATTGTCCATTCTTCAACATTGTTGGCATCAGTGTAAATCTGAGTCATATTTCTGTGTCCCGCTCACACCTGCCTTTAAATAAATCTCACGGCCACCTGGCCGTAGCTCTGCGCCCTGACAGGTCTGGACTGCAGTTCGCTGGTGGCTCTGGCACTACGGCTAATAGAGGATTTCACTCTTTTTTAACTAAGACTAGCAGGCTGGGTTTTTTTCTTTTCTTTTCTTTTTTTTTTACAGCAATGGAATATTTGGGGTTTAATTTTCCACTGCTCTTGTTTAGTCATGAAATGGTATCCTCCCAGTTACAGCTTTCCATTATTAACCTGGGCAAATGGAAAAATAAAAAAAAAAAATTTAAAAAGGTTTCCAATGCTGTCGAGAAAGATAAAGATAAGCTACAAAAAGCTAATTTATGTACACGTCTGACAGCAAACATATTATTGGATTAAATAGCATACCGTTCTTTATTGAAATAGCACAAATGATCATCAGTAATGTTTTTAACATTGCAACTAGCTTCACACAGCCTAGTTTACAGAGCACATCATTCATTTTTGGAGCCAGTGTCCTCCTTGGACTAAATGTTCCCCACTATGTTCTCATTCATTTCCTGCATGTTTGTGGTTATCTGGTCCTTTCATGGACAGTAAAACAACAAGTTTGACTTAAATGGAAAAGCAGGAATATATTCATTGGCATTAACATTAAAAAAATAATGACATGATTCAATAAAAATTAAATGTTTTCAATTTCTTTTTTTTGCAAACTAAATTGAATTTATTTGGGTGGCCGTCATCGAAAACGACCTGTTCCTTTGAATGCTTGTTCACATGCATTCAAAGGAAATACCTGCTTTTCTTTGCACACTCCGTTTCCTCAACTGTTCTTGACAATTTCTCAGTTTCTGAGAAGTTGGTGCAAATAAAAAGTGAGCTACCCTTTTGAACAGCTATAAATAGCAGCTTGGTGTTGTCTTGTGGTAAAACAGTTGGCCACATCCTGCTTCTGAGATTTTCACACTGCTGACAGAGTGCATACACGGAGACCATAGTTTCATCTTTCTTCTCGGTTTATCTCTTGTCTCTTCGGAATGGAACATCATTGAGCATGCCGATGGAAAATATTAGTTGATGACACATAACAAAATAACACCTCAGTTTAAGTGGGGGCGCAGGAGACGTCACTATTTTTTTTGTTTACAATGAACGAAAAGAGGAAAGAGAGTACATTTGTGGCTCTCTGCCACGGGGCTGTTGGGTTTTCCCTTCTTCATAAACTACCTGGAGCAGTTTTCTCACCCCGAGCGCAGCGACATTTAAGTTTGATCCTCTAATTTTCACATCGTGTCCTGCGATGGCAGAGCTAAAAATAGACTCAGCGTGTAAATGCACGTTTGGCCTGGAGGGCAATACAGTTGAAAACACCCAGCAGTGTTGGCACAGGTGGGATTTTCCAATGGGAGTTCCTCCTGTTTATGGAGGTTAGTCCCTAGCAATCTGTTTGTTTGAGGGGGCGGAGAGGGGGCGGGGGGGGGGGGGGGGGGGTGCTACATAAAGCAGGGCTTGCTACTGTACGTTTCTGGCCTACCTCTTTAAAAAAGAAAATGCAATCTGTGAACCATTGTTTATTGGGTTATTGAATTCATCCTTGGTAATGTGGGCATTACACCATATGGCATGTGGCATGTGGCATCGTACCGATAGCAATTTACAGCATTGAGACGTTTGCGCATTAAAAAGGCCTCCCCTTGTGTTGGCATTGATCAGTGCAGATGTTTTATGCCAATTGCCAAACAGTATCTAGTGATAACGAACGGCAGGCATGAGTGGGTGGACTTCCTGTCTCGGCTCCTCGCTGCGGATCCGTGTTTCACCAGACTCCGTCTCTGTCACTCCCTCTCTCTCTCTCTCTCTCTCTCCCCGTGTCTACATTGGCCCACTTTATCTCGGCGAGCTTTATGAGACTGAGGGGCTTGTTGTTTGCGTTGAGCTGCAGTGCTCGGGGTCCTCGCCATCTTCACAGCCACTTCCCTCTGTTTTGCCAAAGAACACAGAGCAGATAAAGGCAGCGGACAGATCTGTGTCTGCCCGACTGTGGGAAAGTGGCGGGCACAGGAACTAAGTGCAGGAAAGACGAGATGGTGACTTCAAAACAGAGATGTGTGTACGGGGGAGATAGGAGTTTTAAAAAGGCTGGTAACCACGGCGATGTGTTTGGTTCGCAGCTGCTATTTTTCAACTCGACGTCATCGACGCCAGGTATTGGGTGCAGCATTGGTTGGTTGCAAGCACGAGTGTAACATCCGTTTTCAGGGTTCTCCTGTAATTAAGAAATGAATAAATGCCGTATTTGATGGGATTTAATTAGTTCGAGGCAACATTTCAAGTCCCTTTGAGCTTTAGGCGAAGGCCCTTTGCTTGGTCCTACATGGGCGGGGATTAAAACCGACAACCCTGTGTCCTGCAAAGTTAAATATTGTAAGTCGCTTTGGATGAAAGCGACAGCTAAATCACATGTAACGTAATTCCACGATACCAAACTGTATTCTCATTTGACCTTATTCTCTTTGGTAACATTATTTAATTAAGTCACACACGTGATTTCCAATAAGCCAATGTCATACATCGGTTTCACGTGTCTCCTGTGTGAAAGTCCTGTATTAGTTTGAACTATTCAGGCCCTCGATCCCCTCACACCCCGACATCCGCCGAGCACAATAGAAACAGATTTTTGACACATCAAAAAATAAGATCCATAACCAGCACACCAGCATGAAACTGACAAGCTTCTTGTTGTAAGCCTTACTGGTGTTTTGGGATGAAAAGACATGTAACGTAAAAGGTTGATAACAATTTGCAACTTTTTTCTCTCCACAGTTAACGAGATCATCAGGAACGACCTCTCCAGCATCTCTGTGCACACTCATGCATAGATGTCCAGAGGTCTTCAGCAGCAGCACACACACACACACACACTCAAACAGCTGCGGCATCAACACGTAGAGGACCAAAAAAACTAGAGATCCAGATGAAGAAGAATACGTTTTTGTCCATGGTTCTCCCACCTGACCATCACCCCCCCGTCAGCTCAAAGTCACGCTGCAGACTCACAATGACAACCACTGGCAAGCTCTATTTCAACAAACAGATGAATGTTAAATTTCCAAAAGCGGAAGTTAAAATCAGGGGCAACGTATACGACTACACTTGCCTTAACTTGTAGCAGATGTTGTTTCGCGGACCAAACAGCTCAATGAGACTGAAATACTTCTATCGTTGACAAATGACAATCTTCATTTTGAGTGTGATCTGTAAGTTAATGAATGGACAAGATAGACAATGGATGTCATGCTTCATCATTTTGGTTCATTTGTTTGTGCAGTCCGTCCGCTACAACCGAATTTGTGCCTTACAGCAGTGAAATCGACGGAAGACAACAGCGGCCGTGACTCAAATGGTTTTTATATGACTTTTTTTGCATCATTTCAATGATTTGTTTACAGGGAAACAGAATAAGAGGCTGGAAATCATGTAGGGAATCTGTGAATAGACTAGAAATGAATTTTGTCTCGCTTCCTCGTCAATATCACATTGTTCATCTATACTAAATGTTATTGTATGATATTCTTTTGTATAAACATGTGTTTGGAAATGTACTCATGTATGCCTTATGCTTATATCATGCAGTTTGCTATTTAGTTGACCTTTTTTTATTCCATTTTTCTTTCCCTTGTATGACTATGTACCATTTCTTCCCCCCTGCATTATGCTTTTCACCTTAGTGCCTTTTTTTGTCTTTTTTTTTTGCCTCCCACTTAGACCATGACATGGTCATGCGCAGACAATCAGAGAAAAATATAGTAACATATCCTATGTCAGCAGTACCTGGTTACACAGGCTTATCGAGGCAGGTATCAGAGGATTCGTTTCCCCCAGCTATGAGATAATTAAACAACGGTATGCTTACCTGCTGAATTTAGATGAGGACGCTCGGGGACAATATAGATATTTGTATGTAACTCTTCTGCGCTGTAAGTTTGCATGTAAATAAGCACAGGGATCATCTAAGCGTGCGGCAGGCTCAGTTTTACTCGTCATTCAGTCGATTCCACTGAGGAGTTGGCAGGACTGTTACTCACAGCTGGCAATAATTGATGTGCTTTAACCAAAGGATTTTATCTTTGGTGATATTATTGTCCACATTTCCTTTTTCTGTCGAAGACTTTTAGCACAGAGTGGTTCCCCGTACAAAAAACTAAAACATTATGCACTTTACCGTAAAAAAACAGAGCAGGTTTCCTTGCATCCAGACCAAATATTTTTGATTGATTTCCACTGCTGGGAACATACTTTTAGACTTCTTTCACACAGCTGCAGTCTTTTTTTTCCATGATACCTGCCACTTGGAGCATGCAAAGAGTACTTACGCTGGGGATCATTTAACTTACAGTATAGCTTCCTAATACATTTCCAGATATTTAGTGTAATAGCATGAATAAACTGTATGAATAAGGTGTCTCTTTTGTGCCTTACTCTCTTTCTTGAAGATAGTTGCAACTCTATAATGCTATTCTCATAGGCGCAAGGTGAAACATCTTTCTCTTTATTATGAAATATTTATGAAATATGAAATGTGTTTTAAGTGCATTTAACGTGTTCTCAACAATGAATTAATAAATGGCATAATGGTGACCCATACATTATCGAAGTTCTCAATCCCTTTGTTGTATACACATATATGAGCAAGTTAAAGCCTTTTTCTTTCTTCTGCTAAAAGTAAATATGTTTGAATGTTTGGATTATATTTTTTGCAGAAACTTAAATGTGTTTGAGATAGTACATTTTGTTTAAACAAATAGTAAATAAATTGGAAATGGATTCAGTATTTTTCCTGAAAAAGCATTATCTGACTATTTACGGCCCATATGGTTATGCTTTACTTTTAAGGCCTTCACTTTAACTTGGCTGTGTGATTTTATTGTGTTATATGGCTTGACCTTAGTAAACCTCTGACTGTTCCAACCTGTACCTAAATCTCTAATAAAGCCTGAAATGGAGACATTTCGACATTGACAAGAGGAGGGAAAAACTTATTTTTTTTTCAGGGTGGACAAACACAAAAATCACTTATCACTTATGAATTTTCACATGTAATCATCTATTTTACTTTATTACCATCACAATTGCTACAACAAAGTTGCAGACATTCTGTGTTTCACATCTCACAATCTCTTCCTGCGGGATTTCCAGCAGAGACGGCCCTTAAATCCATCAACAGATGGCATTTGGCCTTCCACCTTTGACTCAAAGTGAAATACAAACACACTTACCACTGTACTTTAGCAGGATGAAGTGCAACAAGCTGGGGATCTGCCAAGTACAAGCAGAGGCCTGTGTGTTTTCCGGTGAGTATTGTTAGCGGTGGGCACTTGTGAGTGAAACAGCACCGCGCCGCGGGATCTCTGCCGCGCCGCCGTGTATCGGTTCTCCGGACTTTTTCCGTTCCGGCCAAGTTAGGAGGCGCCCATCGCCATAGTGACAGAAGGCAGGCCTAGGCGGTGCTCCCCTGCACGACCGTGGTGAGCCCGAAATAGCCCCACTATTTGCAGACGTGGTCACGCCCCTTTTTCCTGGCACTCCGGTCCTTCGTGCCTTGGCGTGGCGCCGTACCCTCTGACACAGTGGAGAGGTGACTCCGGGCCGTAAGTTGCAGCTGCGGTACGTTCGACGGGATGGGAACTCACCTGCGAATATCATGCTCTTCAAGTCTCTCAATCTCCCGCAGTCTGCTGGGATAAAGACTTCCCTTTAGTAATACAACTACAAATATAAAATACAAAAGGGATCACTTTTGACTTTCATTGCAACTGTACTGAAACGCTATGTGTTTATTATTAGTGAGCTATTGGTGCTGATTGTGTTAACACTGGGCTTTCAACCAACTCCAATGTACAGCCATCCGTGTCAGTATTAGATGCTCAGAGCAACTAAAGTATCAGAAAGATTGAAGAGTCCTCTAATTGAATGCGTCATGCAAACCCAGGTCGACACGTGGGTACGTTTTAGCACGTAATGCACATGACTTTATGTTGCTCTATAAACCTACTCACCTTAAACCGAAAAACACAGTGATTTGTATAACCCAACTAAGTGGTTTAAACCCCCACTATTTCAAAAAATAAACCACGTGTAAATAGTGCCCTTTGGCATCAAGACACTACGCTAACCGCTGCTTACGGTTCTATCCAAGAGGCAAAATATGACGAGTAGGGATGAGATCACATCGTTGGGAGTGTAGCTGTTTCACTTTTGATTCTATTACGCTGAGCTCGGCAAAGCGTCTCCACTCTGAAGCTTCAAATTGAATGGACGCATCGAAACGTTGTGTTATTCTTTTAATTAAAACTTTTGGCAAGAGGGCATAAACATGTCTGTTTCCTTCAAATTGGTGAATAAAAAATATGGCAGCATTCATTTATGTTTTCATTCTTAGAATGATAAGTTTAGCTCTCTGGTTGTATTTGTTTTACAGACAGAGTGGTGATCTGACTGACTGACTGACTGAATGAATGAATGAACAAATGAATGAATGAATGGATGGATGGATGGATGGATGGATGACTGGCAGACGCAGCATCTGCCAGTCCATGCCGCGGCATCCCCCCGCTGTGGAGACCGCTGTTTGATCATGATGACTGCAGCGCGTGCCATTTACTCCCCCGGGGTCCACATGCTCCAAGCACCTGGCAGAGGGCACGACTTTTCGTTTCATAGCATGGAGTAATAGTGTCTTTGCGGCCCTGCTTCTTCCCCCGTTGTATTCCCACAGAGCCCTTGATTCAGGCTTTTATAAAGTGAGTGCATAAGCACAGCGCTGGAGCTGCTGCCCTCGTCTCTCACCGGCCATCTGAAAGCAGTAAATCCTCAGTGTGCCTCTGTTATGAAGGGCATGTCGAGAGAACCATGGGGGTGGCTTTAAGAGATACTTAAAGAGATGATTGCTTGGCCATGCTTAGGACCCTTTTGTCCCATGAGCCAGTCCTACATTGGATTTTTTTTCAAATCCCTCCAGCCAGTTTTGGTGATTTTTCCTTTTTTTTTCAGAGGTATGTGTGAGTTCACTATAAACAGACCGTCTAATCAATTAACCAAATGGATGACAAAGAAAGAACCTGACGACCACATCTGCTTTTTAAATCTGTTTGGGGTGGGGTTTGTGGAGGTCTCCACAGGTGTACAAGGACCCCTTTCATGGGAGCGTTTCACATGTGACAGGATCAGAAGATGACCTGCTGATACTGTCACATCTTTGTGGACCCACAGACAAATCACGTTTTTAAAAGACACTTAAAGAGAGACACTCCCAAAGGCAAGCAGATGGGGGCCTGGAAAATCTTCTTGCCGTATTTTACTCTCCATCTGCAATCATTCAGCTTGATTTGCTCTTTCGTTTGTGGTGCGTGAAATGTTGTGCAAGATCTTTTATACAAATTTAGCGGCGGGACAGACGGATGTGAAAAGCGAGAACTATGGTTAAAGGCTCAATGTGCTGAATGCAGGAAGAACTTTAAGTGCTAAAACATTCCAAAAAATAAAGTAATATTATTAACAAAACTTTGACCAGTTTTTTGCTCAAAGACATCTATGTACTGTGTTGAAAGTGATATCTACTGAAGTAAGCATGCTAACCAGTTATTTCCTCAGGAACTGGAGTTTATGCTAAAGTAGCTGGCTCCAAAACAGTCATTCTTCTATTGTTTGCTTTAACTGTTTCGGCACATATGCAGAATGTTCATGTTGAAGTACATTGTAGTGCACATTAGGGATGCTCTTAATGGGCTACAGTAAAAGCCCTCGATAGTCCAGAGTTCAGGCAGGTGCACACTCTCACAGTAGATAAAGGAGCCTGGCAATGGAGACGAGTTCACGACAATCACTGTGAGGCTTTTAGACGCCTTCTCCGAGCTCAATCTTCATTTCCCCTGACACTGATTTTGCAATAAGGATCCGGAGAAAAGGGGAATGTCCATCTATTCATTTTAATGATCCTTCATTATTGACTGCTGGCAGGGAGGGGGCGGGCAAAGGTAATGATTCTTTGTCTTTGCTGGCCAATCACTCCTCTTAAAGGAATCAGACTCTAAATAAGGCCACTAATGGATGCCCAGTATGACCTAAAGCTGACCCCGCTTGCATCCCATGCAAACGGACTTCCTGACATGAAGGAGCGAGAGTTTGCTACTTTAGTTATGTCTCCCTTGTTGGTGGTTTGGTTAGAATTTGACCAAATAGGAGTAGGGATTATACTAAATAATGTTAAACCACAAACTCCACGGTTTCTACATTCATTTGAGCATAGTACGGCACTGATTTAGACTGTTTTTATCTCGAATTGAAAAAAGTAATAGTTAACATTTTAGTTTGAAGAAGATAAGGAAAATATATAAATACCGATAGCGGCCAGTTAGCTTAGCCTACAGCATAAAGACTGGAAACAGGAAGATCCATTAGCATCTCAAAAGCTCTCTTATTGACTTGTGATGAATTGCTTATCTAATCAATACAAATGCGTGATTCTGAAAACGAGAAGGGATTTACGAGGTGGATTTCTCCACGACGACTCTTTGAGGAAGTCACTGCGCCTGGCCAAAAAAATACAGATTTTACTGCCTTTGGATAAGTGTGAAGCCACAGCAGGAAAAGTTAGCTTACCTTGACATAAAAGTAGGAAAGAGTTGTCCCTGCATATTATATATAAGTATACCGCACAGTAAAAGTCGCAGGAAGTGCACAACCAGCCATAAAACTATTACCGAATTTTCGCGACCATAAGGCGCACCTTCAATGAATCGCCTATTTTAGAACTATTTTCCTATATAGGGCGCACCGGATTATAAGGCGCATAGAATAGAAGATGCTGCAGTGTTAGACTGGGGTTGCGTTATGCATCCACTAGATCGGGCTGTGCTAAATCAAACGTTATTAAGCGTTCTGAAAACTCTTCACTCCCATGGTAACGTTGTTCAAACGTTAATGTGGATATTAACAATATCTCTGAACCTCCAACTTTCGTTCTTGATTAATGAAAACAAGTGCTTTGGTCCATCTTGCACCGAGAGGCAGCGCTGGGACAGACGGTGGAGCCTCGCGGACCGTCAGCTCGATCCCGAGATCCAACTACAAGCTTTTTAACTACAGCAGCTTTAAAATACGCTGTTGGAGCTGGAATTACCGCGGCTGCTGGCACCAGACTTTCCCTCCAATTGATCCTCGTTAACCAGTATGGATCAACCAATGGATCCGTATATATGGCGCTCCGGATTATAAGGCGCACTGTCGTTTTTTGAGGAAAAAAAAGGATTTTAAGTGCGCCTTATAGTCGCGATAATACGGTACTTATTTTCACTCTTTTCACTTTGTTTTTGAATGTATTAAACAAAGAACTAATTACTTTAATTAGGTACAAATCAACCTCTGAACAGAGTGACTCAAGCTTTTCCCCCGTCTATAGCAAAGATGGATGCCGGCCGTAGCTTCACGACAGTCACATATTGATGATCGGATGCCTTCAGCAAACCACTTTCAAAAGGGATCTTACACTTTAGAGCCCCAGAAAACATGGATGTGTTTCCTTTATTAGCCCAAGGTGTTCTGCTTCATATATAAAATCCTGCTGTGTGCAGCATATACAACGAGCGAGGATTGCAGATTATTTAACCTTTACTTAGTATTTATGTAACTATCCGTGCGCACCTCAGCCGGTCTTAGCTGTCATCAGTCTGTCAAGGTAATGAACCCTACTTTACTGCAGCCTCCAACAGCTCTTCAAGGCCTACTTCACACCACTGAAGAAATCCACTCAGGTATTAGTTCTTCTGCCTGGATTCTCCGCTGGGTGATGGGTGGGCGGGGATGTTATTAGGAGAATTCATCTACAAGGCTCCCCAAGCCATACTATACTGAAACTGACCACAAGACAACCCTATCATCCTCAAGGATTACCTGTCTCCAGCACTATATATGAATGTTTTATCATAAAAGCTTTTTCTTTTTTGCTAAGTGCCTCCTTGAGTGTTTGCTTTTAACTTTTGATTACTTTATGTCTTGTTGTGAAGAAGAAAAAAAGAAAAAGGCTCAGTCCATTTCAATATAATGGACTTAACGGGAATGGTAGTCTCTCTTGCTTCATTTAAAGGATACGTTGCGGTGGTGTAATCAAACACAGTGGGTGTGAAAAAGTTTGCACGAAGTGATTATGTGTGCGTTTGGAGTTTTTTGTCAGAGTGGGCCGAGCAGGTGCAGCGAGTCATGGGAGAAAACAGACGTGACACAATCATATAAATGAAACGGTACGACGGGCTTCGTATAGGGCCCATGTGTTTCCATATGTGAGCAAATATAGGATGTCATGCACTACAGTGTAAAAAGACTCCTTTACAACGGTCTTTGATGTGGTGACTCACATCTCATTTGGCCCTTTTTATATATACGATAGCTGCATTTCACTTTTATATTGTCTGAGTCATTTAGTAGAAAAAAAAAAATCTTTCTTTCGTTTGGTCGAGACGTTGAGGTTTCCAGTCCTCAGCGCCCGACCCCCCCCCCCCCCTCTAGGTTTTACCAGACGTCGCGTTGTGAGAGGGGAATGGTCGATTGCATAACGGAAGGCGAGACGTGATCGTTCCTGGCCTTCTCACAAAATTCAATCATTCTCTGCATACTCCAATCCCATGATGGTCTAATAAAGAGCAGCGAGGGCTAAGATTTCCCCTCATGTGTTTTGAATTGAAAATTAAGGTCACAAAGTCGGCCATACGCATGAATTGAGGAAGACAAGCAGCTTGGAGAAAAGGGACAAGTAAAAAATAGTTGGACTGAACGAGAGAGGCAGGCAGAAAGATAAGCAAGACTCACATTTTCTCTTACTTATGTCGTCCTGCCACTCATTCATATTGGCTAGACTGTGCACCTGTCTGGATCTCAGTGCATTTGTATCATGACATGATAAAAGGACCCTTTCATCTTTTTTTTTAATATCGGACAATTTCAGAGAAAACTTGTATCACCAAACTTAAGCTTTTGCTAGAATCCGTTCCAAAAAAAGTCTCCAGCCTGTAAACTCTGCACACCATAAGTCATAGAAAACTACTGGAAGAGATAAAGAGGTGCAGTGAGAGAAACAGGAGATGATGACCCCAGATGTTCACTGAGGAACCGCTTGAAGCTGAATCAGACTGTGACTGGCCTTGAGCTCCTCATTCCTCAACGTCCCAGTGGAGTGGAGGAAGGATGAACACACACACACACACACACACACATACACGTATACACCTAGATGCTCTGATTTAGTGTGAGAAGGATATGATGCAGACATGACACAGATGACCTGGGCAAACTATCCAGAGAATGGCACCCCCCCTCCTCATGTACTGAGGCGCAATAAATGCATACTTTAGAAAACCAAATACGAAGGCAGAGAGTGATTTAATATAAGTAATCGAAGATGTTTCTATGTTCCAAGCGACATCCAAGATCCATCTATTTAACCAAAATATTTTCTTTACAACCAACTAAGCAATTTTCACTAATTTTGTGTAGCCCTGCACTTCAAACATGAAGCACTACTGGAATCTAAAAGGTTGCAGGCAAGATGAGCGCCTCATTTCCTATTGAGGGTCTAATAATGATCATGCAGTGACATCTAGTGTTAGTTCTAAAGCTATGCAGGCAACCCATGCTCGTACATGTTTGTATGCTCCACCATATAAAGACTTTATGCGTATATTAAGCACTTGCTTGTTTGATTATGATGTGCTAACTTATAGCTAGTACGGCTAGACCACCATTACCGTTAATTTCTCACATATTGACAATAAAGCAATCCGTTTCTCTCAATAGCAATACAGAGGAGTGCGATTTGGAAAATCATAGTAAAATGTTCATAAGACATACGAGCAGATACAATCAGACCATAAAATCAGCAGATCACCGGGACTGGTCGATTGGTCCAACTGGCTGTGGATCTCAGGAATAACGTTTAACGCCATAATATGTCAGACATACATGGAATTAGACTTGGCGGTTGGTGCATGACGGCAGACAGTACAGTAATGGGCAACAGACCACGTAGTGCAGAAATGAGATAAAAATATAATAAACTAGAAAATGCATTTCCTCCTGAAAATGCGTTGGAATGCATAAAGCTGAAAATTAATTTCAGAAAGTTGCTTAAAATACAGAAATGGAAAAAGCTGAAATGAATAAAAAAAATTGCTGAAGATACAGAAATGAGAAAAGCTGATATTGAATTTTAAAGAATTGGGGGAAAAAAACACAGAAATGGGAGAAGCTCATATCAATCTGAAAAAAATATATAAATAATAAAAGCTGAGAATTAAAAAAAGTATTTTTGGATATAGATTTATTTGTGGTACTAGTGGTAGTAGCAGTAGAAGTACATTTTAGTTTAATAGCAGTAGAAAAACCCAAAGTAATAGTTATTAGTAGTACTAGTATTCTAGTTTCTAGACCCCCCCTAGGCAAGAAGGACCATGGGCCCCCCCAGAATCATGATATTTCGTTCAATTCTTTAAACCCTATCCCTAACCCTAATTGAGTTCAATTATTTTATCATTGACATCAGCCGTCCCACAGGAAGCACTTCAGCTCGGGGCCGAGGCAATTAGCTGGGTTTCCTGCCCCGTTGAGACGTATCTGCTAGTATAATCAGCTGTAGTGCTTTTAATACTATTAGTCACAGTAGTATTTGTAGTACCATCAACAGTTGTAGTATTAATAGCAATATAAATGAAAGTATTGAGAGTAAAAGTAGTTTCATCGGTAGTAGGGAAATAATTAAAAGCAGGAAAAAAATTAATAGTACTTTTTATAGTAGTAAGAGTAGTAAAATCAGTTGCAGTGTCACTATTACTGGTAGTATTAGTATTACATGTCTCTCAGGGGAAGTGCCGCCGCCAGCTGTCGCTTTGAAAGATGACGTCACACTGACGTCGGCTCTTTTATATATAACTTGAAACTTGAAGCAAATATATTATACAGAACAGAAATGTTAAGTATAGATAAATGAGCTAAACTTAAATAGAGTATGACACGTTTTTTAATCGTTTTTACTACACATCATGCAATAAAACTCAAAAATGAAAAATATTGATTGACTTATTGAACGTGTCATATTTCATATGCTGCTCTTATTTATTGAATTGACCACCCGTGAAATAAGTCTAGGCTTCGAGAGGGAAAAGTACAATACAAAATATCATGATTTTGGGGGGCCCCATGGTCCTTCTTGCCTAGAATACTAGTACTACTAATAACTAGGGCCGGGACTTGATTAAAAATATTAATCTAATTAATTAGAGGCTTCGTAATTAATTGATCTAAATGAATCACATTTTAATTGCATAAATATTTGACCTGAGAACAGTGAGAAGTCATTTTTTTCACATGGATTTTTGTTCAACCCATTCCAGCAGACAAGTGTGTTGTGTTGTGGATGCCAGCCTGTGAATCTACGAGAATTGAGGTTGGATTCAAAAGCATCAACAGGTGTGTGGTGGAACAGTGCAGGGAGATAGCAGGAGGGCTGAAGTGTGGAGGATCCTCAGTTCAAACCTGCTCTCTCAGAAGGAGGGTTTGGTTGCAGTCAGGGCTTCAAACTGTAAACTTTGAAACAGTTTTGAGGTTTAGTAAACAATCCCAAGGTCTAATATGAGAAACGGACACAATGAGGCATGTGCTTGAATAGCACAAGGGAACAGCTGCAGGCTCCAACCTGCCGTCTGAGGTTGTGGGTTCATGCCGCTTCATGCAGACATCACTTCTTCTTTGAAAGAGTTTTGAGGTTTGAGTAGCAGTCTCAAGGTTAAATACGAGAAACAAAAATGTAATTTGTCCATGGTGAGGTAGTGCAGCACAAGAGCTGAGGAGCTACTGGTTTGAGCCTTTGGCTTTACTTCAGGTTTGAGTAGCAATCTCAAGGTTAAATACAACAAACAAAGGGTTGGTAAGTGTGTAGTGAAGTAGCACAGCGGAAGAGCTGCTGACATAAGCCCCTGCACTGCACTTGAAGGTTGTGGGTTCAAGCCCAGTCTTGAGTTTGAGCTTTACTTCAGGTTTGAGTAGCAATTTCAAGGTTAAATACAACAAACAAAGGGTTGGTTAGTAAGTGGTGAAGAAGCACAGCGGAAGAGCTGCTGACATAAGCCCCTGCACTGGCCTGCACTTGAAGGTTGTGGGTTCAAGCCCAGTCTTGGGTGTGAGCTTTACTTCAGGTTTGAGTAGCAATCTCAAGGTTAAATACAACAAACAAAGGGTTGGTTAGTGTGTGGTGAAGTAGCACAGCGGAAGAGCTGCTGACATAAGCCCCTGCACTGCAATTGTAGGTTGTGGGTTCAAGCCCAGATGTGGAAAAAGCATTTAAAAAGATTTTTGAGGTTTAACTCACGTGCTCAAGGTTAAATAGGAGAATCAAAGTAGCCAAAATGTGACCAGGACTGGTAGTGTAGGGGTGCAAGCTAGAGCCCAGAAGCCTCTGTGCGCACCGCCAGTGGGTTCAAATCCCGCTCCTACCAAGTCTTGAGCACACTACCGCGGAGGTAGTAGTGGGGGCATTGTCCCCACTGGTTGTTTCAGAGAAGTGAACCCTAGGGGTTATGCAGAAAGACAAGGCGCGTTCACTTGAGTTATGATGGGGAATCTTTTGAATGATGAATTGAATTTGATGTTAATTGCTTTGCTTTAGCACTTATTAGCCAGGGTTCCATCTTTTTGATGGGGAGAGAAGGCCGGATGAGTCAGTAAAGATGAGCAGATGTGTCTCATTCAGTGGTCACACTGACATGAAACTTATTACAGCCTCTGAGGGCATTTTTCAAGACAATCACATGTTTGTCTACTTCAGGGCATCCTGTGGACAACCTTAAACTGACAGTCTGGCACAGGGTGTAGATTTGTTTACCTTTTTTAGTGCATCCACCCTCCAATTCTCTGTTACCCAGTGAACATTTTTTGGTTGAAAAGACGTTGCAAAATGGTTTAAAAGTTGTTTCAACGCCTATTCGTAGACGGCCATAGACGTCTATTCAACGTCTTTTCATCGGATAAATTGCTCGCTGGAAAAGTACAAGTTACACACTGTCAGTTGTCATGTCAACAGCCCATAACAAGGACAACACAATTTGATTAATTTGTATTTATTCATATGAATATAACAACACTTTTCCTATACATAACAGAATACAAAAATACAATTTGTGAAAATAAACTATGAAATTATAAGTGCAGCAACAACACGAACCAGTCAGTTTAGAATTTTGTGTTTGTAAACCATTTTTCTGAATCACTGGCACTTCATTTGGCTCTGAGTCACTTGAATCCGGATCGTATACCTGAAATCAGCTCCGTCTCCCTCATCGTCACTCAGTTGCCTCTAGTCAACATGTTCGTTCAATTCAATTAATTTTATTTTGTTCAACCCAAAATGAAAAATAAGCCTGAGGGAGCTTTACAGTCTGTAAACCTTCCAGCTTCCTCTCCCAAAACCATCACATCGGCACACGCAAAACTCCTTTCAACTGGACAAAACCTAAGGGAGAACAGCGGAGGAGTAGCTGTGTACAGAGAGAACAACTAAAAGATGTACAGTACGTTCAATTCCTACCACAGAAATTATTCTCCATGTGTAAGGCAGGACAACTGCAGGGACAAACTCCATCAGATGTAACCTCCATCCACAGGAACCTGTGAGGGAAGAACAAAGAAAGTGTGTAATTTAGGTTTACAATGACAGTAATAAAAAGTTTAATGATGATAACAGCAAGAGGTGTTTGAGAACCCTTATTTATAGATTACTTATGACATTATAAACAATTCATCTGCAAATTATGGCATTTCTGGAGTAACATTTCCAGGTATATTACACAGTACCATACTTTACAATGTTGCTTTAAGCATGCAGTAACTTACGATGTATTGGCTAGCTTGTTTACAGGCCACACCTTGTTGAATTCAGCTGCGAACTGTGTTTAGGCCGCGTTGTTTTAAAAACGTGTATTTTCTACATGACATGGGAACGGCAATAATATATGGGTACAGCAACAACCTAACGCATTAGCAACACCAAACACACGGAAAATACTCTATGATGTTTACTTTTGATCCAGTTCATGTTGAACGCTAAGCATGCTCCGAGCTAGCATGCTCCAAGCTAGCATGCTAACTAGCAAACTATCTGCGCTAGCGCTAACTAGCTTACCAAAATAACAGTCTTTCCCGTATCGAGTGGGCAGCACAAGTAAAATAACTGGTTATAGTTCCCGGTGTGCTTCATTCAAACACTCACGTACTTACAGAGTATTGGGGCCGGTAGCCGTGGTTGTATCAGCCCGTTCACGTCGCTCTGCTCCCGGTGGAAGCTCTGCAAGCGTCTAAGAACTTGCGCATGCGCGTTACAGATGTGATCAGAGTTACGTGTTTTCAACTAATGTTTGAAACGGCCCGCATTATTTTGTCCTTAAAGCATATTGTTAACGACACACACTCTTAAGAAAAATCTTAAATGCGTTGAAATCACGTCTTTGCGTAGACCAAATTTCGCCGACCAGTTCATTCATCATTATGATAATCTTAATGATATTATCGTCTCTCTTTCAACCTTACGTTACAACATGACACATAATCAATAAATTTACCCTTTTCTACCACGTTGATGTTTCACGCACTTTCTCGCCGGTTGAAAAGACGTTGAAATGACGTCTTAGACGTCCAGACCTCATTTCAACCCAATTTCAACGTTAAAATAACGTCATGTGCTCACTGGGTACATTCAAATTCAACTCACTTGTGCCTTTACCAATGCAGGAAGGATGAATAGCATGTTTGATCCTCCAAGATGCACCAATCCGTCTCTGGGGCAATATCCCATTATGATTTTTCATAAATGTCAGTTACCCAAAACTAAAAAAGGATTTAGGAAGAGCCACCATGTCCCTTGAGGGTTGAACGCAGATAAGGTTTAAAGTTTAAAGTAGTAAGTTAGTAATTAATCTTAATTCACATTGTAATTAATTAATCGTAATTAACGCGCTCAAGTCCCGGCCCTACTAATAACTATTACTTTTGGTTTTTCTACTGCTATTAAACTAAAATTTACCTCTACTGCTACTACCACAATTAATACTACTTATATTACAAGAAATACATTTAATTCTCAGCTTTTATTATTTCTGTATTTTTTCAAATTGATATGAGCTTCTCCCATTTGTGTTTTTTTTCTCCAATTCTTTAAAACTCATTTCAGTCTTTCTCATTCCTGTATCTTCAGCAATTTTTAAATTCATTTCAGTATTTCCAATTTCTGTTTCAGCATTGTTTAGAATTAATTTCAGCTTTTTTCATTTCAACGCATTTTCAGCAGGAAATGCATTTTCTAGTTGATGATATCGCTTCAACCAAAACAACGATAGAAAATATTTAAGACAAATTCATGATATTTGTGTGCCCCCCCCCCCCCTCCAGCCCCCATTACCCAGTGACCCTGCTCTGCTCTGCTATTGTGCTGTTTACCCATCTACCCTGTCTGCCATGAGCATAACACCTTCTGCCCCATCTGACGGAGAGCAGGGAGAACGTTTGAGGATTTGCAGAATAATGCAAGTGTTAAGGCAAGTTTTATTTGGTATTGTTTTGATAACAGTTTCTCCACATACACCTAACAAATACAAAGCACGTTAGAATGTACAACAATGTACAGTCTCAAAAGTTCTATAGGTTCTTATAAAGAAAACATCAATTACACTTTCACATCATATTAACAGTTCAAGTAAACTGGCATTGACCTCTAAATTGAGAAGGAATTGTAACATGCTCGACAACAAAGTGATGTTGTATGATCAGCATCATGATGATGTTAATAATGCTGACGTCATTTCATCGTTGTGCTGAGCTCCGTTAATTAATACAGTCAGATATCTGTAGAAAATTAAACCACCTGACCCTCATTAGAGAAACTCAGTTGTACAAAATCAGGGAGTGATTCTGTTGTAGTTGAAGATCTGTAACAATAGGAATATGTAAAGCTCACACATTATTTTTCAGTTTTGTACAGCAGTGTTTAACTTAAACATATTTATTCACTACATTGGACACTTTGTGTTGCAAGCGTCACCTGACTTGAAAAGTCCATACACACTGACCAATGGGAACATGGACACAGCGCCAACCATGGAGCCCAGCTGCACTACCGCTCCACACCACACCAGGGCACTGTGTCCTTCGTCCCTAAGAATCACCCCGATGATGACCTTCACGTAGGACAGGGAGAGGACAAACAGGACCCAGGCCAGCACCTGCATCACACAAAAAAACAATATTATGTAAAACCTGCCTACCACCGTTCCTTAAAAATATGACAGTCTCATTATTGTATGAGATAAGAATGTTCGGTTCTTATCGCAAGTTCTAAATCAACTTATTTGATGAAATTACACTTACTTGTTCTTCTGGGTTTGTATCCTTATGGTTGAAATGCACTTACTCTAAGTTGCATTGGATAAAAACGTCAGCTAAATTACATGCAATGTATATTAATTTAACTTCTTACTTTTAAGTAATTCTGTTTACAAATAAAAAGCTGCTTGTATTATTGAGTAGAAAGGCATAGTAGTCTGAAGCACATAGAGTTGACTTTTAAAAGCTCTTTAGTCAAAGCCTTATTTTTTCATCTTGCAGAAGCACGTCTTACTTCACAGTATCTTCCCCTTTTCAACCTTCTGAGGCCTAACCCACTCACTTGCAAATGTTTTGCCTGTGTTTCTCTACTCTAAAGCTTTATTTTGAAAGACTGTATGAGCCCTTTGACATTTTATAGTAATAGTTATTTCTTTAAGTTGCATAGGGCAGATAAAAGCAGGGGGTGACAGCATTATAGAAGAGTACCAGCTAATTTACACAATAATCAACAGACCTGTGGCACACACTGTGGACGTGCTCAGACCGTTCAGAAAGTTGGCACAAACATGGATTGACAGTATTTTCTTAATCAGGTCGGAGATACTGTAGATTTGGCACAAGTATTGATATAAATTAAAAAACATCACAATCAAACAACTCTGAGCATAAGTGTGACCATGACAGGCACAGTTAACAATTTACAAGAGAGAACATGAGTTTCAAACATGACTGCTATTAAGTAGCATGTTGCAATGTCTAAATAAAGCATATTTATGAACAAATTCATTTGGAGGAAGAGTCTTACTATAACTGCAGTTCCAATGTCACTGTGGACCAGCACGGGGCAAGGACTCAGAGCAGCCATTGTCATGATGTACGCTCCAAATCCAGTACCAACCATGGCCAAGAAACCCATCAGGATGAGAGACCTGGAGAAAATAATAAAAAAAGAGGATTTAATGTTACACTGAACCACTCCATGAAACATACTGATTACTTGTTATCTGTGATTTCAATACTTTTAAGAGACTTAATGTAACCTACAATGTTAATAGATGTTTTTCGGTACTCATACATACCTAATTGGCACAAACATGGCAATGAAGCAGGCCACTGGGTTGGCAACAGCTGCCATGGTAGCAGCTAGATGGTAAGCTCTGTTCCCATAGGGCAGACAGGAGTAGGACTGCACTGAGGGCAGCACCGCATTGGTCAGAGCATTGACCCATGCCAATACAACAAAGATGAACAGCGCCTCCAGATTGCTATACGTCCCCCTCCCAAAAGAGCTTCTGGGCTCCCTCCTATTGGCTTCCATTGGGCTGATCATAGGCTTCTGCTCTGGTGTCTGCGCGTGCAGAGACAGACCTTCGTCTTTCTTCCCAGAGGCCAGACCACCACTGTAGTACAAGTCGTTCTTTCTCTCCCGAGCGACAGCTGGGTGATGGTTGAGTAGGATGAAGGCTACGAGGCAGACGACCATCATGGCACTGAGGAACACAAAGAAGACCTGGGCAGAGAATTTAGCAGGCTGGTAGACAGCCTGCAGCTCCGCACTGCCGACAGTAGCGTTATCAGCTACCGTGTTGCCGCCGCTAGCCAAAGTGGCATTCTGACAGTGGACTACACCAACGCCTTGTATCAGAGCAACCACTGCGGGCACCAGACCGCTGAGGCCTTCGCCTACGAAGTACGTGGTGAGGTACTGTGGCCGAAGCTGCATCATGAAAGGCAGAAACGTAACAGAGGAGGTGCAGTCCACCACAGAGAGCAGGAAGCTCAACACCAGCAGCGGCACACTGTGTAAAGAGCCCTCTATCGTCACGGTGTGCTTCCAAAAGAAAGCCAGCAGGAACGTAGCGACGATGCCCAACCCCGCAATGCAGTAGATGATCAGCCGCTCATCCAGCGCCCCGGGGCGAAAGCGGTGCATCAGAGTGATGAAGAGAGGACCTATGTTGGCCATCTGGATGATGACCGTGAGGTAGGACGGCAGATACCAGCCCTCTGGGATCTGCGGAACGACCAGGGGCAGCTCCACCCACATCCCGTTGATGGCCACCCAGGAGCCCATGCCGAACAGGCAGGCCAGTACGTGAGTCAGCAGCGACATGACGGTGGCAGGGACGTCGTCGAGCAGGAAATGTAGACGTGCACAATCTGAAATACGGAAGCAAAACAGAATAGTTTCATCAACTTAATAAATAAAAAAAGCAACGTGGATGCACGTGTTTAAGTGGCAGCCAAGAATTGAGTCTGTTGCGTAGCTGTTAGCTAACATTAGCTTCCCAGCATGCTTTCAATGGCAACGGTTAAGTGCTGATGTTTATCTAAGTAATGTTTATCATGTTTACTCATAGTTTAGCCATCGTTGACGTATCAGCATTACACGCAAAGCTCGGCTCAGTCCGATGGGAATGTCACTGTAGTTTTTAGTCACAAACCAAACAAATCAAAATGGTGACATAATGATAGAGCTGGATGCGTTGTACATTCTCAGTGACCAGGATGTAGGAGTACTAACTTTCACAGCAAACTATCAAATAGTTGTTTCAATATTTCAGTCTGAACCAAAACCAAAGATATCAAAAATAACATTCCAGTGTCAATGAAAAGGCATAGCGTTACCCAGTGAAAAAGCATGTCCCCATGGGGCTGGGATTGACCTTCCCAGTCTCCCTTACTCACTTACTCCATCCCGGTCTCATGTGCTACGTGGTAAGGCCTGACCTTTCACACACTGACACACTGCTCCCATGAAATAAGCCCCATGTGGTTGTGATATGAATAAGGTATTGAATGGAGATCAGAGTGAAGCTGTGCGATAAAACTACATCACCACGCTCTTTTAGTGAAGAAATATACACATTGTATTTCTGTTACTGAAACAATAAAGGTCCCGAAACAGTCAACCGACAAAACAAATTTGCATCATTGTTGTGTCATTTAGAATGTTTCAGAATTGCTAACTGGGTTGGGTACTCTTGTTTATCTTAAATTTAAGACTACTACAATCAACTGGGATCATTTTGATCTCTTTAAATATATGGTTGATGTGGGACAACCAAGAAATCCCATAATCTCACTTCCTTCACACAGTCACCTACCACAGCTAGTGTCAGAATATCCCGTCTTACCTCGGTCAGAACATAACCAGGAAGCGCTTTACTTCCTTCCTTCCTTTCTTTCAAAAACGGTCACTCTGTCTTGATCACAGTCAGTTTGGAGTCTGGGTGCATTGGTGTGTGTGCATGGAGACATTGCCAGCCCCCTTTTCTCCTCCACACACACTCGGTCTTACTCTACTTCCGGGTCTGTGCTGCACTCTACGGGGGGAGGAGCTGCTCAGGCGCACATGTCCTCAACAGACGCTTGTGTCCTTCCATTGGTGTGCCGGTTCAAAATCATGGAGCCATGTGCTCTGTGTGTGCCTGGGAGATCAGCAATAGGAGGAAAGGAGTCACGGGAGAGGCCTCAGTGACAATAGCTCCTCCTTTTTTGTTTTTCCCTCCCCCAAACCAGCATACGACCTTGTGGCCTGCCCTCGTTTAAACACACAGGCTGCAGTGTGAGAGTGAGAGAGTAAGCCAGCCTTTGGTCTGACACTCAAGGAGGTGATGTACGAGATAATGTACATGACACGCTAATCCTCTCTCTATGCCTCGGTTTATTTCTCATGGCCTGCTTAGTCCCTGTCGGCTTCTCTCTGTGCCAGCAGTTACTTTGTTTAACCCAATAATAAGTTGCTGCTTGATGTTTAACACAAAAGTGGTGTTTTCAAAATAGTTCGGCAGGGCATCTGGTTGCGTCCCTCCGACCAACATTTGAAATATGTAGCCTACCATGGTAGGCTGCAGCAGCAAAGACTGTTGGATGGTTGAATTTGTGACATGTGTCATGGTGCCCATGCAATGTGGTTCTAGCGAAAAGTCTTTTGCATTAATTGCCAAAAAAAACTTAGTGTAGCCATCCATGTCTTTCCTCAACAAAAACGAAAAAAGAAACACATGCGCAGTTTTGTACTGTACAGTATTGTGTACAAGTATGTGAGGCACCTTTATGTGGTAACACAATTGGGATTTTATATAGACAATATGTTATAATAGTTGAGAGCATTCCTAAGAATCTGAGCTTTTATTGTGTTTGTGGTATCCTGATATGCATGTTGTGATTCACCTGCAGTACCACTCCGAACCACAAGATGGTTAGTTGACCTTCACGTCAAAGGCAGAAAGGGTGCCTATCACCGTAGACATCCTTGCGTTTTTTTCTATGAATCCTCCGGTCCACCGTTAACCTCTCGAAATCTTTGCAAGCAACTTCGGTTCACCGTCAGCCCGCGGAATCCATCCAGTAGCATCCGTCTTCAAACCGGCACTCCTTCAATCATCCATTATCCTCGTCGCCAATATGTGGTAATCCCGTATTTAAAAGATGTAACCACTCGTGATAATAATAGTTATCCTTTTATTTGGTGGAACGTGACAGGACATCTTCATAGCGGGTAAAACTCTTCTACGCTGAATAACAATAATCTAATATGCCCAATGACCGTGAAGGTCAACTAACCATCTTGTGGTTCGGAGTGGTACTGCAGGTGAATCACAACATGCATATCAGGATACCACAGTGTTGTACAGCATTGATTGGGGGGAACTAGGTAAACCGGAACCAAAGTGCGAGTGGGGTTGCATCGCGCCGCCTAGAGGGACGGACGCCGTACTTTGTCTCATATTGAAATTGGGATCTAAAGATGGCGATTCGCTCGTTCTCTCGCTGACAACGTGCTTCTGTTTTCCAGGTTCGTACTCTGTGAAAAAGAACAAGAACTGTTTCCTCCCGGGGTGTATGAGGTGTGTTGTAGCTGTGGCGGGTTGGTAGTTGAATGTTTGGTGGGTTGGGCCGAGTGGGAGAGCCGCGTTCGTGATCGCCGGAGAGGGCGTGTGTCCACTATGGCGCGCGCAGTTGCTCAGCATGAGCGTATCGATACTCTTGAGTGTTTGAGTCGGTGCTTTGGTGTCCTCACTCCCCAGCGGAGCCTTATTTAGAGTTTGTGAATATCCTGACATGTTGTGAATATGTTGTAAATGTTGAGAAAAGACAGATGTTAAAACGTAGAATAGATAATATTAAGGTTACAGAAGAACAGTTTCCCTATGTGTATTATTCGTGTTGTGACTGTAGTCATTTAAATATTCCTAAAGTGTTTGAATCACATAATTGCCTTAGAGAGACGATGCATTTCTGAAGTTTAACAGAAAACAAATAACTATAAATATAGATAACTATATAGCTTTAAGAATGACTTATCCTTGTGATATTATTGCATTTATTATTGCACTTTAAGAGAGGGACATTTATTTCTGTTAAGACAGTATTTTGAGGATGTAAGTTTTGAAGATGAACACTGTTAGGTGTAGAAAACTTTATTGACATGTTAAATTGACATTACCAAACTGAAATATGTTTACCTTAGGGAATGTTACTGTTTGATATATTGTAATAAAGATATTGAAGTTGGGATCTAAAGATGGCGGTTCGCTCGTTCTCTCGTTGACAACGTGCTTCTGTTTTCCAGGCGGGCATCGAGGGGAGAGTAGTGAACCCCATTAAGAATCTTTTTGTTACTGCCCTTACTTCCCATTTGAAACCGGTAACAGGTACAAGGCTGTCAGCTAAAAAACATCAGGATGGAGAGCAGTAGGGCTGAGAATATAGAAGAATGCATGTTATAAGGCACACTGCTCTGGAGCACTGCGCATTTAAAGGTTGATAAAACTATTTCAAGGATTCGTTGTCATGCAGCAAATACAGAGTGATTGGAAATCAGTGACGATTGTAAATTGACACTGATATTTTGTTTTATTTAGCAATTACAGATTTACTTTTGAACAAAGGAAAAACAAAAGTCCTTAGTAGGTAATCTTATAATAGGAACCTGCTTTTGAGTGTCCATCGAGTTTCATTAAAATTAAACTTTACTTTTTTTACTTTCAACAGAACCATTTCTTCATTTGACAAAGTTCCTCCAATTATAATTACACAGCTTAGAACAAAACGCAGTAGACTGCATGCCCCATGCAGTATTTTAAATCACCTCTATTCATCATTCTACGTAAGACGAGATGGCGCCTACCTGCTCGTGGGAAAGGAGGCGCAAAGTCCGCTCTGGTGGGAGACGTTGATCCCTGCGTTACTCTGATCGGAGGAGTAACAACACAGTGGCCGACTGAACCGGAGCACTTTGCATTTGACTTTGCAGGATCTCTGAGTCTGTCAGGTGACTGCAGAGGGCCGAGTCAGGGGGAAAGTTTTGAAAGTCTAAAATGGGGGTGAGAGGGGTGGAGGGGCGGGTGTAACAGAGAAAAGAAAGAAACAGAGGATGGAATGATGGAGGAAAGAGATTTTAGAAAATGTTGAAAACTGGTAAAGATTAAATGGGATGTGTACTATCACACGTTTTTTAATATTCTTCCTATTTTTCTTGAAGGCGAGTGTGGGCAGCGTAGCCACCCAGAAGAGCGCTTTGGACAGCTCTCTGTGCTTTCTGGGTGGGTGCTTGGTCAGGGTCAGTGTGGCTTTTGTTCAGCATGAATTCCAGCCAAATGCAATGACCCCTGCTGGGCACTAGCGCCGTGGAATTTGATTTGAGCCCCTCGCACCCACCTCTGCATTCACTGGCACTACGTGTTCCTTTTCTGCATAAAACTGCAGTAGAGCAAATTTCTTTTAATACTGCAAAAACTTGAGCTTTGGATGTGAGGTTAATTCTACTGTTGTGTTAAAACCTTTTTAATAAACAAAAGAATTAATGCCCTGGTTCATATTGTGTTGTACATGATGAAATGTGTCTCTAATGTTTGCATTACCAAGTGGGGGTTCATATCAGATATGCTGATTGCATGACCTCTTTGCTCTGCTGCACCGTGAGGCCCAGTCACAGGACAGTGTTGATTGTCATTGTGGATGTTTGTGTAGAAGTACAATACTTTGCTTTCTTTCTCAAAACTGCTGGTCCGCGTGTTTGAACAAAAATGTCTGTGTTTTTGGTACTGTATGTCCGTGTGAGTCTCAGAGACTCCCTTGTTAGACATCAACGGGAGGGGAACTGGAGCTGGGAATCCACAGATTGAATTTGTGCCATTGAGAATGTGTTATTAAATATGATACTCAGAGGGGGGAAAAGTAAATCAACAGCATTTGTGTAATGATATAAAAGGTAGGCAGTAACATTCAATCCAAAACAGATCAGGAACATCTCCCTCTGACGATTCATTTCATTTAGACATTAGGGAGAATGGGATGTCCAAGAAGAAGAAAACCACACAACAAACAGGAGATTGTTGTAAATTCCGAGATGAGTGACAGGTTGAACAGCCATGCGGACACGTGGGCGTCGTTTCTTTTACCGGACAAACAAGGGAACACAAATGACGAATACCTTTTATCGGGAGTGCATCCGCTTACATGTGGCCAGTTATGCTGATCACAACAAAATGTTACCGATGGGATGCAGCTTGTGAGTTTACCCGGGGGTTTTAGCACGATTGTATGACATGGTATTGTTCCGGGAGCCCACAGCTGTAGGGTTTCTGGGACAGCGCAGAGACTCAAGGGTGGAAATATACACAGGACAGAAGGTGAGGTAGAAGGCAAGGTATTTTAGTGGCTACCAAGTCAGCCCACAGAGGCAAACAAATCCGACAGGAAAGAGGCATTAACAGAAGCAGTGGAGTGTTGGACAGGAGAGGTTGGTGTCAAAATAAAAAAGGAAAAACACACATAATCTGATTTGACGACGCGTTACTTTAGCTACTTCAACTAAATAAATAGAACATTTAAACACAGACACTGGAATGACATTCCCATCATCCTCAGCTTGGTGAACCAAAGTCTGTTGTAAAGGAGCCTCTGATTTAAAACCAGTTGAACCAACCTAGCGAGCTTGATCCTTCCCTCAAAAACTCTTTGAGAACAAAAGAAGAATATGAACCAACTCCTGAAATGAATTGTTATTTTAGCTTCGGATATTATAAAGGTTCTGGACATATGGTGTATATATATATGTATATATATATATATATAATATATATATATATAATTAGGGCCGGGACTTTAGCGCGTGAATTAAGATTAATTAATTACACAAAAAATAACACATTAAACATTTTTTACACATTTTTACACTTATTATATTTAATCATAATTAATAATAAGAATTTATATAAGAATTTTTTACGTATTATTTAAAAAAAATCTTTTCTTTTTTGACCCTACATATTTTGACTTTTTTCACAATATTTTTTTTCCCATGACATGACTGGAATGATCTTAGATGGAGCAACCTACACGTCGCTGTCACTAATGCCAAATGCCCCAAATTTCTGTACTATAAACCTTATCTGGGTTCAACCCTCAAGGGACATAGTGGCTCTTCCTAAATCGTTTTTTAGTTTTGGGTAACTGACATTTATAAAAAATCATAATGGGATATTGCCCCAGAGACGGATTGGTTCATCTTGGAGGATCAACCATGCTATTCATCCTTCCTGCATTGGTAAAGGCACAAGTGAGTTGAATTTGAATGTACCCAGTGAGCACATGACGTTATTTTAACGTTGAAATATGGTTGAAATTGGGTTGAAATGAGGTCTGAACGTCTAAGACCTCATTTCAACGTCTTTTCAACCGGTGAAAAAGTGCGTGAAACATCAACGTGGTAGAAACGGGTAAATTTATTGATTATGTATAATGTTGTAATATCATTAAGATTATCATAATGATGAATGAACTGGTCGGCGAAATTTGGTCTACGCAAAGACGTGATTTCAACGCATTTAAGATTTGTCTTAAAACGTCATGAATATGGAAATACAGAGTGTGTGTCGTTAACAACATGCTTTAAGGACAAAATAATGCGGGCCGTTTCAAACATTAGTTGAAAACACCTAACTCTGATCACATCTGTAACGCGCATGCGCAAGTTCTTAGACGCTTGCAGAGCTTCCACCGGGAGCAGAGCGACGTGAACGGGCTGATACAACCACGGCTACCGGCCCCAATACTCTGTAAGTACGTGAGTGTTTGAATGAAGCACACCGGGAACTATAACCAGTTATTTTACTTGTGCTGCCCACTCGATACGGGAAAGACTGTTATTTTGGTAAGCTAGTTAGCGTTAGCGCAGATAGTTTGCTAGTTAGCATGCTAGCTTGAAGCATGCTAGCTCGGAGCATGCTTAGCGTTCAACATGAACTGGATCAAAAGTAAACATCATAGAGTATTTTCCGTGTGTTTGGTGTTGCTAATGCGTTAGGTTGTTGCTGTACCCATATCATATTATTGCCGTTCCCATGTCATGTAGAAAATACACGTTTTTAAAACAACGCGGCCTAAACACAGTTTACAAGTTGTGGCCTGTAAACAAGCTAGCCAATACATCGTAAGTTACTGCATGCTTAAAGCAACATTGTAAAGTATGGTACTGCGTAATATACCTGGCAATGTTACTCCAGAAATGCCATAATTTGCAGATGAATTGTTTATAATGTCATAAGTAAACAATCTATAAATAAGGGTTCTCAAACACCTCCTGCTGTTATCATTATTACACTTTTTATTTCTGTCATTGTAAACCCAAATTACACACTTTTCCCTTAAGTCTTTGTTCTTCCCTCCTCACAGGTTCCTGTGGATGGAGGTTACATCTGATGGAGTTTGTCCCTGCAGTTGTCCTGCCTTACACCTGGCGTACTACTCTGAATATTTGAATCATTTCTGTGGTAGGAATTGAACGTACTGTACATCTTTAAGTTGTTCTCTCTGTACACAGCTACTCCTCCGCTGTTCTCCCTTAGGTTTTGTCCAGTTGAAAGGAGTTTTGCGTGTGCCGATGTGATGGTTTTGGGAGAGGAAGCTGGAAGGTTTACAGACTGTAAAGCTCCCTCAGGCTTATTTTTCATTTTGGGTTGAACAAAATAAAATTGAATTGAATTGAACAAACATGTTGACTAGAGGCATCTGCAACTGAGGGGTGTTCTGCGCATTCGGAATCATTGAGTGACGATGAGGGAGACGGAGCTGATTTCAGGTATACGATCCGGATTCAAGTGACTCAGAGCCAAATTAAGTGCCAATGATTCAGAAAAATGGTTTACAAACACAAAATTCTAAACTGACTGGTTCGTGTTGTTGCTGCACTTATAATTTCATAGTTTATTTTCACAAATTGTATTTTTGTATTCTGTTATGTATAGGAAAAGTGTTGTTATATTCATATGAATAAATACAAATTAATCAAATTGTGTTGTCCTTGTTATGGGCTGTTGACATGACAACTGACAGTGTGTAACTTGTACTTTTCCAGCGAGCAATTTATCCGTTGAAAAGACGTCTATGGCCCGACGTTGAAAAGAAATTTCAACGTCTATTCGTAGACGTTGAAATGACGTCTATGTTTAGACCACATATCAACGTGATTTTTAATATCGGTGGTAAACGCACAAATGTGGACGTCATTTCTTTTTACACCTATAAAATAATGCTATAGCACAAAGTAGAGGACGACATTTTACCGTATTAAAAATCACGTTGATATGTGGTCTAAATATAGACGTCTTTTTCAACGTCTACGAATAGGCGTTGAAACAACTTTCACTTTTTGCGACGTCTTTTCAACGTCGGGCATGAACGTTTATTCAACGTCTTTTCAACCAAAAAATGTTCACTGGGTAACAGAGAATTGGAGGGTGGATGCACTAAAAAGGGTAAACAAATCTACACCCTGTGCCAGACTGTCAGTTTAAGGTTGTCCACAGGATGCCCTGAAGTAGACAAACGTGATTGTCTTGAAAAATGCCCTCAGAGGCTGTAATAAGTTTCATGTCAGCGTGACCACTGAATGAGACACATCAGCTCATCTTTACTGACTCATCTGGCCTTCTCTCCCGTCAAAAAGGTGGAACCCTATAGGCTACGTAGCATGGCTAAAAAGCTAAAGCAATTAACATCAAGTCAATTCGTCATCATTCAAAAGATTCTTCATCATTCTTGACAATGCCTTCATAACTCAAGTGAACGCGCCTTGTGTTTCTGCATAACCCCTAGGGTTCACTTCTCTGAAACAACCAGTGGGGACAATGCCCCCACTACTACCTCCGCGGTAGTGTGCTCAAGACTTGGCAGGAGCGGGATTTGAACCCACTGGCGGTGCGCACAGAGGCTTCTGGGCTCTAGCTTGCACCCCTACACTACCAGTCCTGGTCACATTTTGGCAACTTTGATTCTCCTATTTGACCTTGAGCATGTGAGTTAAACCTCAAAAATCTTTTTAAATGCTTTTTCCACATCTGGGCTTGAACCCACAACCTACAAGTGCAGTGCAGGTGCTTATGTCAGCAGCTCTTCCGATGTGCTACTTCACCACACACTAACCGACCCTTTGTTTGTTGTATTTAACCTTGAGATTGCTACTCAAACCTGAAGTAAAGCTCAAACCCAAGACTGGGCTTGAACCGACAACCTTCAAGTGCAGTGCAGGGGCTTATGTCAGCAGCTCTTCCGCTGTGCTACTTCACCACACACTAACCAACCCTTTGTTTGTTGTATTTAACCTTGAGATTGCTACTCAAACCTGAAGTAAAGCCAAAGGCTCAAACCAGTAGCTCCTCAGCTCTTGTGCTGCACTACCTCACCATGGACAAATTCAATTTTTGTTTCTCCTATTTAACCTTGAGACTGCTACTCAAACCTCAAAACTGTTTCAAAGAAGAAGTGATGTCTGCATGAAGGGGCATGAACCCACAACCTCAGACAGCAGGTTGGAGCCTGCAGCCCTTCAGATGTTCCCTTGTGCTATTCAAGCACATGCCTCATTGTGTCCGTTTCTCATATTAGACCATGGGATTGTTTACTAAACCTCAAAACTGTTTCAAAGTTCACAGTTTGAAGCCCTGACTGCAACCAAACCCTCCTTATGAGAGAGCAGGTTTGAACTGAGGATCCTCCACACTTCAGCCTTCCTGCTATCTCCCTGCACTGTTCCACCACACACCTGTTGATGCTTTTGAATCCAACCTCAATTCTCATCGATTCTCAGGCTGGAATCCACAACTGTTCCATACCGTTATAATAGAATTGCAGGTCAAGTAAAGTCATATAATGGCATTTCTAATAAAGCCCTAGTTGATTTCACTACTTTTATGCTGTGATCCTTATTTCACTTTTTTCGACATGTGTGCTGATGCCCGCGTGTGAATTGAGAGGATCCATACCGACTCCCCTATGGAGCTAAACCAGTCTGAGGGTCCTCCTCAGCTGAGTGGAGAATAAATCCCGGAAGAAATAAACACGTTTGACACACGGCACCTTGAGGAGAGAGAATAAAATCCAGAATGTGGATCAGGAAGGTCAGCTTTGATTCCACTAGAGACACCAGAACTCACGATGATTCACAGTGTCACTGTTTGTTTAATTTAAAATTAGGGCCGGGACTTTAGCGCGTTAATTACGATTAATTAATTACAATGTGAATTAAGATGAATTAATTACACATTAAACATATTTTACGCATTTTTACACTTATTTTTTGCACCGCGGAACGTTTCTCACTGGATGAGTTTCCGAGGACCGATTATACTGGAGCACCAACTAGCGTTCATGACTTCAGACAACAACAAACCACAGTGAACATGAACGAAGAAGCTGACGAGACCGTGTCGGTTGGCCCCTTGAATGGGAAATTTCTTTTGGAAATGTAAATTGCAGGTAAATTATATCTCAAAATCCATGTCTATAACATATCACATGCTATCATTTCTTGAATTGTCAAGATGTTCATAACAAGATGTTCATAACAAGATATTCTTAACAAGGCCACCAAATGTTGAATAAGTTGTACTGGTAATGAGAAAAGCGAACCGAAGTGCCTCAGCAGAGGAGATGTAGTCTCACTTGTTGGGTCTAACGTTTCTCTTCCTCCCAGATGTCATCCATTTAGGTTGCATGTTCATAAATGTGTAAAGTAAAAAAGTAAAAATCATACAACGATCATAGGCCTCTACATAATTTATAGTTTGAAAATTGGCTAGAACCCAGAGAGTGGATATAAGTAATGTTCATGATGACTCTTCCATAGTTAATATACTGTATATCCTTATAGAGTCTATGGCGCTTGGATTTTTTTGTTCCAGAGAGATACAGTGGTGGAATAATTCAATCGAATATATTTTAATCACTGACTTTTAATGATGTAGTCACATAATATGGAGTATATTAAAACTCTCTTTGATTTCTGGAAAATGTAATATCAATGAAGAAATGATCATGGCAAATATTTTTTTTATTTTTCTTACAAAAAGATTATTTATACAAGTGGACATCAAATTATTAGTGATATGAATTGATAGTTTTGCCTAAATTAGACATTACAATGAGTGCTGGGTATAGAAACATTTACAGTACAGAAAGATTGGGGTGCATAGCAATAGAAGTGAAATCTAATACTGTGTTTACAGTACAGTAACATGTCCACCTTCTTCAACATTAACACACTGAAGCCAAGAGCAAAAGGTACTTCATCATATAAAAACATTTGTTGACTATTAAAAACTGCAAAGATCAAATGCTATTAGAGACATCCTGTGAACTATGGTCTTCAACCTCAATCATATTTAGTAAAAAAGGTGCACATACAAATGTAACTTTGCATTGCTGATAACACATTGTTAACGGCTATGTAACAGTATCAGAGTGAACACATTGAACAGCCTCCTCTGAAGACTGATAGTGAGGCTGCAGCCGCTGCTCTCCCACACAAAACTGTTCTCAGTATCTTTTCTATCGGTATCTTTAAGCTCATGAGGAAACTTTGGAGGAAACAGATGTAGTGTCTTACATGTTATTTCTTAATAAAATCAAGTTACCAAATGGAGAGGATGTCAGATAGAAGACAAATAGAGACAGAAATACAGAAATTTGAAAACATACCGCTTTTGGTAAAAGTGACAAAAAGGAAACCACCTGTCATTTTTTACTGAAATAGCTATTCTGGTAATACCAGACATATCACCTGCTCAAGACAATTGACAGGTCTTCCAATTTGTAAAACAACTTATCTACAGTAGCAGGACACAGCAAAGTGCATTTTTATGAAAACAATGTGCTAAACAAAACATTCCCAGGAAGTACAATGTTATGAAGAAAACGCATATCTACATTTTCACAGTAGTGTTCCATAGAAATACATACATACAAAGGCAAAAACAATCCTGAGAAAATAATCTCTACAAATCAACAATGACCTGTTGTACATCTGTGCATTGTTCATTACACAATCTCCAGTGTTTAAAACATTCTTACAACAAAGAACAATACAAATACGTAATATTTGATAACCGCGTGAAAAAAAAGGTAAAAGACAAAAAAAACTGAGTGGCCCTGCCAACAATGTCATCTCAATGGAATGAAATAAAAAACAATGTCACAAATCACATACTGTACCGTTTTGGTATATGTGGGTTCTTTTGGAGGCTGGTGATGGCATTCAGACGGCACACCTTCACATACCATGTATACATGTGTGCTTGCTGTGAGTCCCTTTTAAATCACTAAAACCACATTACTGCCCGAGACAGACACTCGCTCTCAGATTCAGGTGTCATATCTTTAAAAATAAAGAAAAATAACAAGCTGGAGAAAAAACTGGGCAAGCAACGATCTGGCTATCATGCAATAAGCATTCATGCAAAACATTGCAAATCCTACTTTCTAATCATCCTAATCAGATTATACTGTATGCAATGCATACATCTGCTGACTCCTCATTGCCCACACATTATCTTCACACAGATTTCTCAAATCCTTGAGCATCACACCTGGCAACCTCTGCTCCACTCTTCTGTCAGCGTATGTTTTTTGGCCCCTTCATCACATTACTTCTGCTTATCTCTCTGTTTTGGGGCCCGAAGGCATGTGTTTGGGTTCAACACTGCAGCATACTGGTGGTTCTCACAGGCACAGATAATCAAGTGGGTAACCTCTCAGCTTCGTCTAGACAGTGAGAGAGAGAGAGAGAGAGAGAGAGAGAGACCGGGGGTTAACTCAACATCTTTTCCTCTTTTTGTATTGAGATAGAGTTGTACTTACTGCAGGATGAATGCATGACAAAAGAAAATGTCCTTTAGGAATAATTGTGAGTGAAGTGATTGACCAACCTGATGGTGAGGGAGAATTGTCATCCCCAGTTGTGGTAAACTGAAGGTCGGATCCCAAAGCAGCGATGGAGCTCCTGGGACGGACGCAGCGGTCACCTGAGAAACTTCTGCGAAGTAAAGCCTGAAAAAAGACACATTATGCTAATTTAGTGAGGCAAAGAGTTTTTAGTTTTTATGTTGCTCAAAGACACATTGAAGAAAGCACAGTTGCAAAGATGTTACTCCTTTCTTTGTATGCCTTTTATATAGCACAACATTCTACATTTTGACAAGTTAAAAGATCTAAAATAGATATACTTTAGCAGTGGTGCTATTTATCCATCCTGATTGTTTGGTATGAGCCTTCTCTCGAACATAAATGAGACTAAGTGGTGCTCGCCTTGTGGTGCTAAAAGTGCCAAAAAGACACATATTTGGAAAAACTCAACAGCAAGCTGTCTTTTTAGAAGTTAAACCTGACCTGGTGACTGAAAATAATCACAGACCTTGTTGTAGGCAGTGTGATGTAGGAGCTGTAGTGCAATACATAAACATTAATGGCTCCCCCAGCTACATCAGGTGAGCACAAGCATCTCTAAATGGTAAGCCAGTGTAGTTCAAGTAGTTCCTATCTGTTAGACTTCAACATAGTCCCATTAGAAAAGGCAGACATCTTCACGGCCGACATCTCAAACACTCACACAAAATAAATCTAGATGAAGAAATGGAAAAACTGGTGATCAAAAAACATATGTAGTTTGGATTTTGGAGGGAAACTTTCCCTTTAAAGTCACAAGAAGCAAAACTGCAGAAGCGGAAATGCATGAACCAGTCTTACTTGAAGAACAAAGAGATGAACATGAAAATAAATGAATGGGGGAAAAGAAGTCTCAGAACGCGACTTGACTCAAAATAGCTCATGCAGGTGAATCCCCGGGTTAACGGGGTGCAGCCTGTGCCTTGCCTTGCGTGTCATGGGGCTGGTGGGGGCCGAGGCGCTGCTGTACAGGCTGAGGCTTGAGTTGGACCTGCTGACAGTCAAACCCTTGGAAGTGCTTCCTGCTGGAGACAAGTACTTCTCCTTGATCTTCAGGTTGGTCCTGCCTTTCACTGTCGGGGACACAGCAGGGGCATTTAACAGAATGCTGTAAAAATGTGTGTTTAAATTTATAGCAGCCACTCCTATAGCAATAGCCTGCAGACACTGTGAGTATGAATAATTAAAGCCATATTGCCAGCACGAGTCATTAAAAAAAACGTCAGTATTACAATGGAAGGCAATGCACACGGAAGAATCATATAGAAAAAATCAAAGCTTTACCAGGAACTGACAAATTTAGAGGAACACGCTGATATGTTTAGCTCGACCAATCTACAGCATGGCTGAAAAGTGAAAATAGTTTTGTGTGAAATGATCACCTGACGTAATGACTTTCAGTCATGCCAGATGCTGAAGACGTGTAGTATCGTATAGTAAATGATATCAATTCCAAGTGATTTTTCAAAAGAAGATTTAGTTTCCAGGGATAACTGGAACATTGGGAAGGCACTGACCTCTACAGGGGTCATTCTTAACCAGGAACTCATCCAGAGCAGTCCAGCCTCCTCCCACCCTCACCATCAACGTGCTACGCAGGATACGAACCATCCGCAACTGCTGGGAATCTCCAAACTGCGGACAGAAAACATAATGCAAGTTATATTTTTTTTGAGCACTTGCCGTTACACCAGCTTCACACAGCATGTCATGAGATGTCGCCGCGACATTCCTGTGGGCCATCGCTGCCTGTGCGGGCCACTACGTCCCACAGGCCCAAATGGGATGGCTGCTTTAAAGTTTTTTTCATCTATTGTCGATGAAGATGACTCACCCTGTATCTATTGGCACTTATTTGCTCCACTTGGAACCTCTTGGGACAGTTACACTGCGACACCTGGCGACTCACCTAATCAGGGCGAAGGGCGCAACAGGTGCAGCGTCACGATGAGTAAACCTCTATATCCATCTATATGTGTAGTGCAGTGCGCAAGCGGTCCATACCTCTTCGTTGATTTGATCTGCATCCAGCGTTCTCCGGTAGGGATCTCTGCTCGGGTGGAGGGCACTCACAAACTCGTAATAGTCGATGAAGCCGTCACTGTTCACGTCGAAGATGTTTGCCACTGCGTTCATCTCGAGAGAGTTGGTGGGAAATTCTGCAGCAGAGGGATGTCAAGTTCTTTGTTTGAGGAAAGCAAATCTGAGGAACTAGGCTGTCATGACAGACAAGGACATCAGATGATGATTATGGGGGTTGAATTCATAATTTCCTTTGTAATGTTGAGGTAACTCAAAATCTTACTGGATGCAAGGACATAGTCAACCAGTTCCTTATGGCTGATGCGTCCATCTTGGTCTCGGTCGATACTGCGAAACACGTCTAGGATCCGTGACTTCAAATGACTGATCCACACCATGTAACGCTTTCGCCAAATGTTGAAGTCGAAGTTTGCAAATTCCTCCATCTGAAAGGCAAAACGTCACATGGTCTAGGTTGGGTAAGATGAAGTTCAAAGATATTTTCCTCAACTCTACTGGCATCGTGACCTCTTGGAATTAAAAACACAATAACCTCTTTGAGTGTTAGCTGCTGTTGCTCCAGGCGGTTTTGTCTCGCCACAGCCAGGAGCCAAAGTTTCTGCCACTGACCGACCAGCTGACTGAGCTTTGGTGTCTGGGGGTCGAGGTGCTCCAGGGGAATAGGTACAACAGGCTGCAGCTTCAGAGTGCTCCTCCTCTCTGGAAGAAGATACAACAACAGGGGAGCCTGGAATCAGCTTAGGAAAGTCATGGATATACAACAATGACCTTTTGAGCACGAGTCGCACAATAATGTTCCCATGCTGGCTTACTCGTGAGTGGCCGTTTGCTGGGGGAACATTGGCGTTTGGAAATGCTCTTGGGTTTGCAGGACTTTGTAGCATGTTCCACCTCTGGAAACTTTGTGTTCAACTTTTCCATGAATCCCTGCAGAGGAGAATGTCACATTTTACGGCAGAGTACTGTAGTTCTGTAACCAGGGTAACGTACTAAGCACACATGTTAGCATTCAATGATTAGGTGTTGATGTCAGCAGGTCCTACTGTGTGCTGCTCAATCAGTTCTCGGATGTGCTCTGTGGTCTCCGGCGGAGGCTCTTGGTCTCTGAGGTTGAGGGCTTCCTCTGCCGAGGAGATCCAGTCCAGCAGCCTCTGGACTTCCTCTCTCTCTGACTCCAGTGCGGCCAAGCCGGCCTGGATTTTCTGGCCTTGCTGCTGAGCCCAGCAGTGAACCTGAGTCGGAAAACAAGAAGGGGGAGGAAGTTATAGCAGAAGATGCTCTCAATTGAAACTAGTTTACTAATTGCCAAGACGGTGTCTCTCTATGTTCAAAATATTTCACCCTTCTGTTAAATAAAAGTTATTCATAATAAATCTGATGACAGTGGAAACCATGCTTTTTTTGTGGGCTCTCACCTCCTCATAGCGGGTCTTAGTGACACTTATCCAGGACTTTAGGGTGATTATGGAGTCCGGATGGCAGGAAGCCAGGATCTCTTCACCCAGACACTGGATGTTCTGCAACTCCACCGCCTGAGTCTGCAGGGCTCCCATCGATACCTTTTGATTGGGGTGGGGGGGGGGGGTTATTCAGTAAAATACACATTCTCCATCAGTGTAACATTTCAGTCATTTCAAACTTATGGATGCCTTTTGGGCTTTTAGGTGTTACAGTAAAAATGAATGGTCAGAGTGAACTGACAGTCTCCAACCTACTAAACCGCGCTTGATAATACTGAACCCTCATTGTTACCAACTTGTTATTATGTAGCAAACCCTGATCTTTGACCTCTCCTGAAGCAGAATGTATTTCTCCACAGGGAGTGATGAAGTATCACGTTATACTGACCTCGTGCTGTTTGCGGAAAGAAAGCAGGCCCTCTTCGTCCTCTGGTATCACTCCATATTTCAGTATCCTCTCTGCCTCGGTGAGGCGCTCCATTAAAGAGTGGACAAGGCCATCAAACTTTTCAGCCTAACGAGAACAAAGACAACGGTAAATATAACAGCAGCTGGTTGGCTGGTGAGATAACAGCCTCATCTGCCATGCTTTCCTGAAATGATAGAGATGCATTCTGGGTTTGAAGGATGTCTGGTTGTTGTTTCATACACACAACCTCAGCTTCTATCAGGCTGTCAATAAGGCATCTACGAGCTCATTTATCGTTCACTTTTATTATTTGTGAGAACTACCTGCTGAAGTGCGACCTCCAGTCTGTCTTGCCTGCTGACGGACAGTTTGCACACAGCCTCCCAGCGGACCTCCAGCTCCTCCATCTGCTCCTGCAGCCAGTGGGCGTCGGCTGTGCTGCTCCTGGTCAGGTCCCTCACAGAGCGCTTCAGCGTCCGGATGCATCCGGCTCGCTTCCCTAACTCCTTTTGGAAGGCCTAAGGGGAAAAAAAGATTTAGCAATTTCGCTGCAAGATATCATCACCAATAAATCAGTGTGAGTATATAATAAGTAATAGTATATTCACTGTCAAAAAAAATGGACCATCATTCAGGCTTATGATAGCAGTTACAGCAAGACATTCAAATTGCTTTCTACATAAGTTAGCACGAATCCTGCACTTTTACTGTAGATGACAAACTGTGCTGTATTTATGCCAATCGCTTAAACATTAAATATTGAGGCCACACATTTTAAATGCTCGCTGAATGTCGTGCCTTGTGTTTGTCGATCAAGTTGTTGACCATGTCTTTGTCCCCACCGACAGGAACGTCCTCGGCTAGTTGGGGCTCGGCTCTGTACAGCCAGTCGTTCAGTGCCTGGAGGGCGTCGGTGAATCTCCCCGAGAACAGCAGTGCTTCCTCCAGCTTGTGTTGTCTGAGGGAAGCAAACCACAGTATTGTGGTGTAACGATTCTTCAAATATGACTGCGCCCCAGCATTTTTAAAACCCAGATCCGTACCTCTCCATGGACTTGCCGCTGACGGTGTCCCACGTGTCTTTGAGCTCAGCCAGGAGATTCTCCACGTGTTGTCTGTCATGGCCGGTTTGAGCTCTTTCATGAAGGCAACGTCCATTCTTAGATGTCGCTTCGTACATGGGCCTCTTTGACCGGAGCAGTTTCTGGAACTCCTGTTCACAAAGTAAGAGATGGGCAAAGCATTCTTAAACATACAGCCTAGAACCGCTATGCCATTTATTGTAATGCCGACCGCACCTTCTGTTCGCCCAGTTGTTGTTTAATCTCCTCGTGGGTCACTGCGATCTCTTTGTGCGTGTCTAATGTCTGCTCTACCTCCGCCATCCAGTCCACTAGCAGGCGCCACGACTCATTAAACTCAAGTATGAGAAATAAAGACAGATATTAAAATGATGCTCCTCTGAGTAAGCAGACGTCCCGCATTCATTGTATGTATGGTCTGGAGAACGAAGGAGGTCAGCCCCTCATATCGGACCTGATATAGTTGCACTTTTTACCTGTCTGGCAGACTTTTTGACCTCCTCCAGCGTTCTGCCCCTTTCTGAAGCGCGCTGCTGGAGCTTTTTGTGACGGTCTTGGACGGTCATGATTAGGTTATGAATTACATCGCAGTCTTCCTTCCTGCTCAGCTCTGTTAGTCTGCGGGCTGTGCTCTCCATGGTGGTCCGCTTCTCCCCGTAACCGTTCACCTCATTCACCAGTGTCTGCTCGAATCAAAAAAGAATGTGAGGCATAACTGATTTAGTTTCAAATCTGTACACCAAGCAGAGAATGACTACAGCAGATCTAAAAAGACATACTCTGTGTTCCTGCAGTTGAGAACAAACTTGGTCTAGAACAAAGCTGGGAGCAGGAAGAAACCCAATAGACTCTTCACACTTGGTCATTTTGGTGAGAAGTTCCTGGACGTTGCTGTGGAACTCCTTGGCCAGACTCAGTCCTTCTGTAAGCCTCGCCTGCGGGAAGAGCACAACAAGCGTATATATAAAGACTTACTCAGTTGATGACGGATCCACGGGACGACATGTGGAGAGTCAAATCACCTTTCGCTCATGGACTTTGCTGTGAACCGATGCCCATTTGTGTTCAAGAATAGATAAGCTGTGCTCGGTGCCTGATCCCCGCACAACGTTGCCTTCCAGCATCCTGTGGATGGCGTTCTTCACGTCTGTGTAAGCGTGGAGCTTGGACTCCATCTCGTTGCACAACTCCTTTTGTTGGGGAAAAAAATTACGATTTTCAACTCCTTTTGATTTTTTATTTTCTATTCTTGTGTGTGAGAAGTGGTGTCAAAAGTCTGATCCACTTTACCAAATGTGCATTGAGCCTTTCACTGGCAGAGTCCGGCATTCCCCATACGGTTTTAGAGGAGGACAGTCTCAGATCTGTGTTCTCCAGCCACTGCAAGAGATCCTGGATCTCCATGGTAACATCTTGTACCTGAGGAAATAAACAAAACAGTGAACGCAAAGTCTCAATCAAAAGGCGATGTAGGTGTCAGCTCTCTAGTTATCAATATGTATCAATTTTTATCACCCTTTGAAATATATTTCCTTCAAGCATACGAGGAAAAATGACTGCAAAATGAGGAAGTATTTCAAAATAAAAGCATCTACACATTTTCATGTAACCTTTACAATCACCACAAGAGGGCGCATGATAAACTACAAAAGAAAAATGTAAGATCTGGATAAAGAGCATAGCCATGTCATTTATAAATATATATACAGTACCTGTCAAAAGTTTGGACAGATTTTCTCATTTAATTCAATGAAAAGACCAGACTGGTAATGCAGTTTTTTTTTCTTTTTCACATTAACATATTTTAATCTAATCTTACCTGACTCAGTGCGTTCTCTAATTCCAGCTGCCTGCGTTCAGTCTCACAGCGGACAAACTCCCAGCTGTCATTGAGTTGGTCCAGCTGAGGCAGAAGACCATGCAGGCTGTCCCCGGACCCAATCTCCAGCAGCCCCCTGCCTGCCTGGTTCAGGGACTCGACGGTGCGAACATGGGACATGACATCGTTACGCAACACCTTGCAGGAGGAAGAAGCAAAAGATTGAAAAGTGGGATTCAAACGTATTGCTTGCAGGTGTTTGGAGATCAGAAGTTTTTTTTTTTTTTTTTTTTTTTTAAATGGTCTGGGTGTTCAGCGGTTATCACACAATTCCACCAGCGTGAGTAGTTGAAAACATATGAATTAGCAGCAACAATACGTACGGTTCAGACACAGGTAGGTGAACAACTATTATACAATCAGACCTCTTTCTGCAATAAGAGGTGTCGCCCCCTATGGCTATCTCAAAGAATGCAGCATGTTGGCATGACATCTCCTGGTCAGGAGAAATTCTGTTATAATAAGTACTCTACATTGTATTTAGGCCCCCACCAACCTTGTGTTTGGCCAGCTCTATTTCACAGGCCTGCAGGTCAATGCTGATTGGCGGACTGGCCTGGAGTTGTTCAGCTGTTCGGGAGAGCCATGTGTGCAGCTCATCCAATGTGTTTTGGAACTGGCCCAGACCCAGCAGAGCACACTCCAGCTGATGCTAATGTCCGCAGAGGAAAAAAAAAATTATATATATAATGACTGTAAACAGTTTTCCAGTTAAATGTGGTTTCTACTGAGCTAGCAGTCTGTTCTTGACATCAAACGTAATGGAAGGCATGATAGCATTGCGAGTTATACTACTGGCATGCTAATATCAATATTACTTCTAATAATAATAATAATAGTATCTGATTGCATGTTCTCACCTGTCTGCTGACAGTCTCTGACTCCAAGCTGTCCCAGCGCTGTCTGAAGTCACACACAGGGGACACGGAGCCCGGACGCTCCGACCCGGGAGACAGCCGGCACACAAAGCGATGGTTCAGGCTTTCTATCTCTATTTTCTTCTGGTAAAGTTCTCGCTTAAACTCCTGAGGAAAATAATAAATGGAGAAAATACTATGTATACAAACGAGCTGTGATCATGCATGATATGTTTCAAATTATTAGTCTCACTTTATACATATATCAGAATGAACATTGCTGGTTACGGCTGTAATTCAGCATATCAACTCACCTTGAGATCACGTAGTTGCTGTTTGACTGATTCCAGGTCAGTTCCTACCAAGAACTCCTCAGTAGACCTCAGCTCGGCTGACTTCAACCACTCAAAAAGACCCTATTAGCAGGGCAATAAGGCATGATAACTGATAAATACAGATATAATGTACAACCACTCTGTCATGTTGTGTGACTTTAACATTGAAGAAATCTTCTCAAGAGCAAGTCATGTAAGTCTATTGGTAAATACAGCTGCGTACGTTTCAATGCCTCACACAGTTTGCACTCATTTGCCTTTGGCACAGGTCCACACGATCTGTCAGCCGCTTAATAGGAAAGCTACGGGGAGTACGAGTCTGAACTTTACCATTGTATACAGAATAAAACGATTGCTTTGACTTTGGCAGGATGCCATTACTCTGCTTGTTGGAGGCACGGGTGGCCTGAGCATCCTGTTTGATATGGACAGACACTGACCATGAACCATCTGTTGGTATATGGGTTATGCGTATACACACCAATGCTGCATATGGACACACACCTGCAGAGTGTCTTGATAATATAGCGCCATCTGCAAGGACTCCTCCAACTTTGTGTGACTTTCGCTCCACAGTTTCATCAAGTTGTTCCACGTGCAATAGAGCTTCGAGACAACCAAAGAGACAAGGTTTCAAGTTAGTCAACATAACATCATGAGTTAAAACGTATTTGAAATTCAGATCAATTTCACACTTCATCCAGGCTCTTTGTGACATCAGGTCTGTCCGTATCGCCACATGCTGACATCAGATCCATTCCCAAAGCACCAAGGGTGTCCAAATCTCCCTGTAAACTGTCGATATCCTCTCTGAGCGTCTGTGGGTTGGAATAATAGAACAGTTTATGTTTTGTCATCATCATAACAATGAGGATGTCTCATATGTGATTCCTTTGAGAGCTTCCAGACAAACCTGCATGCTTTCAAGGCTCTGGCGGATTGTTTCTGAGTCCGTCCGACTGGCATTTAGATCCAAAACGGCCTGCTGAGCTTCACTGAGAGCGGCCGTGACATCGTTGATGTCACTCCAGTACTTCAAGGCAAGATCCAAGAGTTTTAAAAGCCAACTTTCTCCTTCCTGAGCCTGAGCATGCGTCTCGTCCCACAGCTGGGACAAGCTGGACACGCGCTCTTGGATTGCTAAAAACAGGAAACAACAAGGATATGGCTTATGATCAGCCCTTTTTCCCACAACATTACATCAGCATACAAACAATATAGATTCTGAGAAATCATCGTCACCTGTACCAACAGATCCATCACCAGCGGCCAGCGTGTTGGCCAGAAGTTCATCTGCCTGTGTCTTCACACTGCCGAGGTCGAGCTCCAGCTTGGACAGCTCGGCCCGGGTGCGTTTGTTGTCCTGCAGCTGCTCCTGGATCCTTGGGGTGAGGCCTTGAAGTGAGGTGTGAGTCTGCATGCGACTGCGGAGGCGGTCGAGACTCTCTCTGATAAGGGTCATCCTCTCATTCAGCTACGGACAGGAGAACATGTGTTGGTTGTGTCTGCATTGCAAAGTGTTGAGCGATCCATTCATCCCTTTGCGTAAACCCAGCACTCCCACCTGCGTGAATCGAGGTAACGACTCCTCGAGTACGTTGGCGGCCTCTCTGACCCGGTCCCTGATGGTTCTGTGCTGCTCCTCGGCCTCCGTCGCCTTTCGACTGAACTCATCCCCCTGAATGGGGTTTAGTTCTGACAGGCGTTTTGCCAGAGAGCATAAGCGTGCTATCAAAGGTCTGTGCTCTGCTATAGACTCCCTCAGACCCTGAGGACAGAAGTTATGAAAAGAGCTGAATTATACGAAAGGAGAGCATGATTTTAATTCAGCAAGAACCTGATTTGGGATTAATCCCTAAAATGAATAGAGGAAGTTAGAAAAAAAACGAAAATGGCATTATAGTGAACAGGTTGAAAACTAACCCTCTTGGGAAGTCATTAGCAGTAATCTACTGTATTATAGGAGATCAGCTCAGGGATACGGTGGCAGATTGGCAAGTACAAAAGGACGTCTTTGTCCAACTTGCCAAGGAAAGGTATTAGAACAACAACAGAAAAGAAAAGCTGGCATTGTATTGTGGCGAGGCAGCTGTCCTTTACCTGTAAGAGGTCCTGTTGTTCCCGAAATGCCTCATAGCTAATTGTGCTGATTGAAAGCTGGCCAATCAGGGTTTGAGTTTCTTGGAGCCAGGGCGAGACCTCGCCGATGCCCTCAGAGAACTGGAGAAGAAGCGACTGAGCGTGCTCGAGCTGCAGCACCACGTGGGAATTGGTGGCTGAGATGGTGTTGCATTGTTCCTGCAGGGCCTCGAGTGGGGTCTGCGTGGGAGAGGTAATGGGAGATCAAAATATACACAGGGTCAATATAAACACCCGAAATATACATTTGTTATCTGTTATCTAGCTAAGAAGAAATGAGTTGTGGCAAATACCTGCAAATCGTGTGTTTCTGTTTCGTCGCTGTACGTCAGCAAGATCTCAGCAATCTTCACCATCTTCTCAACGTTGAACCTGTGTTGGAGGATCTCCACCGCCAAAATCTATTCAGGACATATTATATCCAATTAAATAAACTTACCAAACATTGTTTTAATCCATTTCTCAATCTCTACAGCCAACACGTGACAGACACGTGTTTGAATGTTGATGATATCCAAACCTTCTGTTCATAAAGTTGTTCTGCTATGGGCTTGGGATCCAGATGAATAGTTTTCAGCTTTTCAAGACTCAGCGCTGTGTCTCTGAACCAAGCCATCTCCTTAACCACGGCCTGTTCCAGCTGATGGAAAACACACGCTCCGTTTCTTTCTGCTTTCTATTGAGTAAAAGTAAGAATGATTTGATCATTTCATTGTGCATTAGTGAGGCCACGTTACCCTCTGTCTCTCTGCTGCGCACAGTACTGCGTCTCCAGCATGTGCCTGCGCTCCGGCTGCCCCCAGCAGCTCCCTCTCGATGCGGCCCAGCCACAGGTGGAGGTCCTCCTGGCTGGAGGTGCAGCGGCTGGAGGCCTCCAGGGCCTGCTCCAGCCTCTGCAGCACATCCAGACTGCTTAGACTCAGCACAGAGCAGCGGATACGCAGAGCATCCGTCTTCTCCTGCACCTGCTGGGCCTCCTCGTCTGAAAGAAAGGACACACATTGGACACGTTGAATTGATTCGCTAACAGATGTGAGGGTTTCGGGACGCAGGATGTCGCATGTGTAGAGACTGTAAAGCCGTCTGAGGCAAATTTGTTTTTTCAATTTTAGGCTATACAAAATAAAATGGATTGAATTTAATTTAATTGAATCAAGTGGAAACTACTCTGGATTGTGTGTACTGGTTTGACAGTGAAATCAATATCAAATATGGGGCTATTTTTTTAAATATATTTTTATTTTTTTTTAAATTGTCAAATGTTTCTAGGAGATTGCTTTTATTTGTCCAACCCTCAATGAACATACTATGCCCATAAGGTTCGCCATAAGTAGTAAAAAATGACCTGAAATAGCTTCCATCAGAGCATGTCCCGACTTTTGTATTTTCCCTAGCTCAGCCGTTTTGACTTGAATCTCTTCAACAACCGCCTAAAGGGAAGAGAAAACACGTCACGGTCATAACTCTTGACTCAAACAGCATGATGCACAATTACCATACTGCACGTGCAGTTCAACCATACATGTTAGATTTCCCACCTTGGCCTTGTCCGTGGCCTCCAAGAGGTGCAGCATCACTCTCTCTGCGTTGCGTAGTTCGGCTACAGTCTGTTCCACCGACATGAGCCACTGCTGCAGCCTGTCCACTCCTTCCTGGAAGAGCTGGGCCCTCGGCAGAATGAGCTCCAGCATCGCTCTCCTACCGACAACAACATGTAACCATCGGTGACTGAGACTGGTATCAGTTATTTAACCTTGAACAGGGACAGCGCATAGTTGTTTGGTATGAGCCTACTGTCTACAGTGCTGCGTCAGCAGACGTAGAATAACCTCTTTGTTCGGAGAATCAGTGAGGCTGCAGCACTGTGGTTTATGATTTAGTATAGAACGCCTCTACAAGAGGCCCGTGGAATAGGCTGGCCTGCCAAACTCGGTAAATCACCTCATTTAGTGGCCCCATTATCCGAGTCCAGGAACTCTTTTAACGGCGGAGCCACATCACTGATCACTTTGTACACTAAACTCGCCTCAGTAAGACACACAAAGCCGTCAAAGGTCATGAGCTTGTACCTTGCTGGTTCTGTGACTGTGCATTGCCAGTAAAAGCAGCTGACCTTTTCTCTGCGCCCAGCTGTAAGGCTTCCCACTTCCGTGTGAGAGCAGCCAGCTTGACTTTTTCCTGCTCCCCCCCCTCTCCGGGGTGGGCCTCAACCAGTCGAGGGCCCGCCGACATCATGGAGTCCATGCTACGCCTTCGGTCTGTCAGGAGGCGCTGCAGGAGCTGTAAAACGACATTACGGATGGAGGAATGACATGTGCCCATGAGGAGACGGATCAACAAGAATGAAGACAATATTTCAAAGCCCTCCTTAAAGAATCGTCTGTATGAAATAACATCAGTTCTCAGTGGTGTTAGTGGAAGAAATTACAATGCTTCCAGTAAGAATTAACATTCTTGAAAGCCCTTATTCTTGTATTTTCTGCCTTTGGGTCAGCGTGTCTCATGTGTCAAGCTTACATTGTCAAGAGTCAGGCAGGTTTCACCTCATCCAAAGCGCATACAATAGGTGAGATTACAGCTGAAAGATGGGAGACTTCCCTGCTTTTTCTCAACCCCCCAGGAAAGGTTCACAAAGACTCACTGCAGCTCATTGTGGCTATGAACACCACCCATTCACGGGTGAATGGAACTGAATTCATGTGGTGTCATGACCTCGGGACACCTTTCTGTAGGTAAACCTTTCAAGTGTATTCAAACTACTACTATACATGAAATGTGTTTTTCATGGAACAAGAAATTGGATGATTTGATGTTGCTTTGAACAGACCTTTTGTTCTTGGAGCTGTGCTTTCACCACTTTAACCTCCGAGGATGGGGGCTTCTGATTGGCTGTGAGCTCCTCTATCTCACTGACCCATGTGAGCAATGCTTCCAGGTTTTGGAGAAATGTCTCAGGATCCGTTGAAACATCCCTCAGAGACAAGGCAGATTTTGTTCCCTTGAGAGAGTATAGAGTATACAAGAAACGATTAGCTAAAGTTTGAATGAATGAAAATGCTGTCATCAAGAAGCACGATACGTTGAAACTGTTGCAAAACAAGGAGAAAAGAGTTAAAAATAGTAGTTAGTGTTAGAACATACTCTCCATCTATCCAGGCTGGAATCCTGATCTGAGCTTGAGTGTCCATCACTTTGAAGCTGGAAAAAAACACAGTGGACAATTCCAATTGACAAAATTGCTGTTTTAAAAAGACCCAACCCGCTAAAGGAACAAAACCTTGATTTTAAGGAAACAGTCTAGGTGATACTAGGTGATATTATGACGTTCAGATGAGAAGAAGAAAGGTTGAAATGGAAGATTTGTTGTGTTTGAATTTATTTTTTATCAACCTCAGCGAGTTCCTCGGCGGCACCATTCAGGATTCTAACAGTTCTGGTGACAATGGGGTCCCCTCCTTTATCTCCAGACGGATACTCTGTCACTTCCACAATTTCGGTAACGACCGTCTCCGTCACCTCCGTCACCTCTGTGACCTCTCGTGATGCAAGAGTCTTCCAGGACCAGGGGCTTCCTTCCCTGGAGTCTCTCCTCTGGAAGCTGCCCCTCCTCTCAGCAGAGGCCCGGTCCGGGTGAGCCAGAGGGGAACGGGTGTACTCCGGAGGCACGGTTCTCCTCGTCAGTGTCCCATTTCGGGATGTTTTTATCGGAGAAGGGCTGCTGTGCCAGGCATTATCCAGCGTACTGCTGCTCCTGATTGTGGAAGTTGGAGAGCTGTGGAGGGGTTTCTCCGAGATGGGAGTATGAGCCCTCACCTCCGTCTTGTGATCTATTCCCTGTGCCTCCTCTTCCCTCTCCACCTTTCCTTCCTTGCATGCCTCCTCTCCCGCTTTGTCGTTGACCGCCATTTCAGGTCTGGCCTCCCCATGATGCTCCGCAGGCTGCCGTTCTCTCCGCCGTTGGTAGCACTCCTTCAGGAAGTCCTCGTCTGACCTGACATGCTTGGATTTCTGACCCAGGCAGCTGGGCCGGCTGATGAGGTTACCCATAATCCTTCAGCCCAGAGGCTAGTGGGGTGGTAGGTGAGGTAAGGCCCCTCGGCCATGCATGCGGGAGATCCTTCAGCTACCTAAAATAAGACAAGGGGGCTCTGGGTCATCAGGCAGTGAACAATTGCTCATTGTGTGAATCAAAGAAAAATGCATACAGCTGATCCTGTGTCTTTAAAAGCACGTCTCAGTCTAAATATTGCAATGAGACAACACGAACCAGTCCCTCACATCCTTTAAGTGCTGCATATTTGTGCCAACGTCGCCCTTTTCCTGCCACCGAAGACCACAGAGACGCTTGGCCTGGATACTCGCTGTCCCTTTGTCTTCCTCTGGACCACATACACACATGCTCGCCCATCTATCTCACAACACCAACCAAAATATTCCGGGCTTAGAAATCAATGTGACAGGCTTGTCGAGGATCCCACTGTTGAGCCTGGCACGCAGAACCGGTGGCGGGCAGCCAGCTCTTTCTCTAGCTGGGCTTAGACCAATCCTGGGAAACCCGTTAAGGACCTGATCAATGATAAATTATGACAGCCATAAAAACGCAGACATCGCCTCGTTTTCCAGGAGTGACAATAGGAGGGGGATTAGGAATGGGGGCAGCGGGGGGGTAGTTAGGAAAACAGTACCAAAATACCAATACATAAAGACAATACAGTGCTTTTCTCCCACTCCTACATCACTTAAAGACCATGCTGAATCTAGGAATGATCACGTCAACGCATTGTTTGACCAAAAATCCTACATTACTGAAGAGCCTCTCACTGGCAGTGACATGTTCAAACTGTGTCAGCCCGTCTGCTCGCCCCTCAGCTCAGTGCCTTCATTGTTGTGACAGAAGGGTTAAGGGTGAATGTAATTAACTTGGCCTCGAGGAGCCGAGGTGAGCCCATCAGGAGATCACAAGGTTCCTGTTGAGGACGGGTCCTTCCTCTGCAGGCCGGGTTGGACTAGCCCATTCAGAATTACACAGGTCACCTCAGGTCACGCTCGGTGACCTGTGATCTACGGGGAGCCGATATGGGTCAACAAGGGGGGAAATTGGGATGTTGGCTTAACTAACAACTGGGAGGGATCTCTTCCTGCCTTGGAAAAAAAAAATAGAAAAGGGTGAAATTGTGAGGGGTAACTATGGTACAGTTCTGCTCTAGGCTGACATAATTATGCTGAATATGCAGCTACCTTATCTTTACCAGAGGCGGTCTGCCTCAGAGGAGAGCGTTGTGCTCTCGCCAATTTCCACACCAAGTCTGAATCAAATCTCATTTGTGCATCCCCCGAACTAATCATATTTAAGAGCTGTATGTCATGTTTTTTAACTAAATGAAAATCTCAAAAATGACCTAGTTTAATATGATGACTCCATGTGCATTAGGCAAGTAATTACCAACATCGCGTACGTCTCCGCAGAGCAGACCATGCAGCCAGCGGATCCACAGGGGAGAACACAGTCAGATCAGAGAGTGGTGCCCAGACAAAGCCCCGGCCCCTCGATCAATGATTACCCAGTTAGCTCAGATCACTGCCCAGCGGTCTCCGGAGGAGGGCAGGGACCGTGTCTGTGGCCGTGTTCATACGGGGTTAACAATCCAAGAGAGAGAGAGGGCGTGTCGTGTCTGGTTACTGCTGCGTGCATGTGTGGTCGTTTCCTAAATCTAAAAAACCCCTGTGTCCTTCACCGTGTCCTCGCAGCAATGTACAGTATGTGAGGACATGCTGAGTAGAGTGCACACGGAGGGCTACTAGGAATATGTTGGTAAAATGAATATGCAAATGTGTTGTTTCATTATGTCTACCAGACTTGCCCACAAGCGCTAGTATACGATATACCTTTTACTTATGGGTCTTATAAATCATCATAAATCGTAGCCCTCATGTAAAAGAATATAATAATACGATGACCTATATTTTTCTACAACCAAAGCAAACCACAGCTTCCCTCCCAGAATGCCTGGTACTTGTTTCTGATATCCACCTCTCACTCTGTAGCATAATGATATTAGAAAGAGAACGAGGGAACCACTCCACCCCTTGACTTATTGTGGATGACCCACCCATCCCGTTACTTAACCTATTTTCGAAATGGCCCTTAATTTAGACAGGCCCTTTCTCTGCCCTCAACAAATGATTTATGATACATGACCACAGTCCATTTCCTGATGAATTGGATTACAACCATGGCGTAGGGGCTTCTCCTCAAAAACAACACATGAATACATTCCTAAAATTGTTATTTGCAAATAGCTCAGTTTCACGTTACAAGTCTAATTCTCATCTGAATTTAAAAAACAGGAGATGTGTATGTATTAAAATATTCTGAGCAACAGCTCACACATCAAAATACCACACAAAAGATCTTATGTTTCTCCCATTCGTTGCATCAACTGACCCATGTATTTGACCCAGGAAGCATTTCTTTGGGTGGGTTTGGAATTAAAAGCAGAACAATGATCATCACTCACAACCGTAGAGTGCCATAATGTTGTGTCAGCGGTGTGCCTCTGTTAAGGGAGGTCCCGGAGTAGTAATCAGGGTAGTGGTCCCTAATCAAGGATGGCAGCTGTGCATTCACCCGTAAGAATGAAAACATCTTAGGGTGGACATTGTACAAGGTCCCACGTTCATCTCAAAGGCAGCCCTCTAAACACGCCACACAGAGCTAGCTGGGTAGAATGAAAACAGCGTGGCTTTGGGTAAATGAATGGCCATGCCTATTCTAAAAATGTCCTTTTGTTGAATCAGAGCAGCTAAGAGACAGTTTACAAAGCACAAATTGCATCATTGATGTTTCCTCTGCTGGAATATTGCATTCCCTGTCACACTTTTATGCAGCCTTTGGTTAGAATAGGTGAACAAAGTCACAACTCATTCCCCGTCACGTGGCTCCCTCGAGTATAAAGTCCAAAACCAAACTCTCGGGTTGGAGCCGATCCTGGGTTACAGGGGGTTTTGGCGGTTAGAAGCTTGCGTGAACCCCACTTACCCCGAATGCGCCGTGGAGCCCAACAGCGCGAGCAACGGAATCCGGGCCAGTCCTCAATCACCATTCAAAAAAAAAAAAGAGAGAGAGAGAGAAAAAAAAAATCCAGCTTTGTTTGAGCATCCTTTGAACGGCCTCCGAGCTCCGACATCCCAAACACGAACACTCCTCACACACACATGCACGCTCCCTCCATCGCACACTCAATCAAGTCCACTCATTCACACATGCCCACAGACACACACTCTGTTCCAAACATACTCACACATGCCCTGATAACTCATGCTTTTTCCCGTTGCCCACAGTCACAGGCAAACAATGTCCTCCTCTCCCCTCACAGCGCACCCCTCCCCTTCCCCTCACTTCACTTCCCCTCCCACCAGCTCTGCTCCTCTCCCTTTCTTCTTTGTTGTGTTGAGCTGGGATAGAGGAATTCCTTCCTTGTTAACGCCGGGCCGAGGGGATAGCGCGCCCGGATGGGAGACAATTGTATTCCAACGGCTCAGTTGAACTCCCCCAGTTCCAGGCCAGCGGCGGTTTTCACATGGAGGTCGGATTGAGGCGGGGGCATTCCCACCAGCGCTGCTGCTGCTGCTGCTGCTGCTGCTGCTGCTCAGGTTGCTCCTGTACCGGCCAGTGAGGCGGCAAAGTGCCCCCCTGTTACCTTCCCCGGGCTTTTCTCCCTCACTCTCTCGCCCCCTTCTCATCCAACAAAGCCCCTCCTCTAGGTCCGACTGGGGCTCAGAAACTCCATGCTGCTTCTGCTTGAAAAATGGGACGAGTGGGGGGGGGCAAAAAAGGGAGAGTTTTCTAAAGACCCCTGGGCCGCCCACAGAACATTCACATGTTAAGTGACAGCTGCCTGAGACCATCCCCTCTCTCGATGGCGAGGGAGAGAAGTGCAGGCTACAAAAGGAGGGACCCACACCCCTGCTACCAACCCACACACACATTCACCCCCCCCCCCCTCCCAACCCCCCTTCCCCATTCAAAGTCAGCAGCCTCCACAGCAGCAACAAAGGCGACTAATTACTGTAAAACATCTCAGGTTACTTTTCAACTCGGTTCGAGCCACTGCAACTCCGACCCGTCCGTAAACAAAGAGGCTGGAAGCAAACACGCTCACAAACACAAAGATAAGGGGGCAATGGGGAGATAATACAGTCTTGGCATGGGAAAGCAAAGGAAGGACCCCCATGGGGAAATTCTACCATGCACTGTTTCAATAAGTCACAATATTTGCCCTGGAAATGCAGCACACCAAACAGTCAGTGCACAACTACCACCACGGCAACGCTACTGGCATTTTCTGCCATTTGAAATGATGGCAGGTGTTTATTTATTCAAGTGATGTGGGATTGACTAGTTATAAAACACCAGATCTGACGTTTTATATCTGATAGGACGTAATGGGCAGGTGCACTGAAACCCGACGTGCATGCAGGTGACTGTCTCACAAAGAGGGTTCCAATCCTGCCCTCTTTAGTCCTTTCCCTCTGTCTTTCTCCAGCCAACCAAATAATCGACCAAATGCCTGCATGCATGTACAGCACACACTCTCTCTCACACACACACACACACACACATCCATGCAGACATCCGCTTCTCAGCCTCCTCTCTAATCCACAAGATCGAGTGATTAGTTAGTTATTAGTTAAGGGAGAAGGCTTCTGAAGTTAAAGATATGCTTCTGAATGAATGATCCAATCCACAATTTTATACATTATATATTTAAATATGCTTTATCTGAACTAATATAATAATAACAATATTGCCAGAGCACAAAGTGATGCATAAGTATTCATGGGAAATAATACTAATAAAATGCATTAGTTTCTCATATTTAGTCTTTCACCCTGTGATGTGAAAAATGAATATGATTACGTTCATATGCCTTTCTACTTAGATTCCACCATGCAAGTAGAAATTTCATCTCATAAAATATAATCAATACCACCCACTCCAGTGCAAAGTGCCTTCTGTGTTACATGTGACGCGAAAGATCTTTAAACATGTCAATGCAAACCGGGTTTATTGGGCATGAGATGTGTGCAGAGTCCGGATTCATTTGTTTCGGACTACGGCATAATGATGTAACTCCATTAACCAAGTCTTAAGTTCAGTATATTCTGCAGGAGCTTCATGCAGGTTTTTCATCTTCCAGGATTCCAAATATACTGGTTAATTCGAATACAAATGTGTGTAAGATTGAATACTGAAGATTGTATTGTGTCCAAAAAAAAAAAAATGAAGTGATTCAGATCGCAGGTCTAGTCTTGAAAAAAGAAAGAAATAGAATAGAAATAGTGATCAAAAAGACAGCAAACTGAAAATGCCCGTCCCTGTGGCTGAAGAGAGAGCGAGACAGAGAGTGAACAGAAAAGAAGGACCCCCGTGGGGTCAAGTTATTTAACCCCTGAGTACTAACCCGGTCTCATACCCAGATCTCTTGCATCTCTTGCACAACAGTAGCGCAACCAGGGAAGCATGATCATATCAATATATTACCAGCACTGCTAACTCCGGTCACTTGGAGAGCCAATGTCTTTAGCTGTTTAATGAGAGTAAGTCCTGCATTCCCCGCCCCCCGTGTCTTCATCTGAAAGGAGCTGGCAGTGACGAGTCAACACTACTCCAGAAACAACAACGTCGCCCAAACCCCGACAACCTGATCCCGGCTTTCAGCAACCTCCAGCTCCCTCTGTACCAATGAAATGATTTGGCCAAAAATCTCTCCTCTCCATTTCACGGTTGGTGCACACATGGATTTCTTGGACGGACCAGAGCCTGAAGAGAAGCTGGCCCGCTGAGCTAATAAAGCGCTGATGCAACGGGCAGCTAGCTGCTGGCAGGAAAGAAAGCTCATCCTTCTGTCTGCAACCTTCATGATCCTTCCAAAGAGCAGAGGTTGGGAAAAGAAGTGGAGTCTCCAAAACTAATGATTCATTTCACAGGCTTGTTTTCCGCCTCCTCTCCGCTATCCCAACCTCTCCGCTAACTTCGCGTTGAATGAGACCTCCTTGAACGGCTCCTCTGCAGAACATGGTAATTAGCCCCCTTCATGAGAAATGAAATAAAAGAAGGGGTCCCTTTGGAGGGTAAAGCCAGAAAATACCATTCAATATGCACACGGTCATTTATTACCCAAAGAGGTTGCTCCCAAGAAAAGCAGATGAAAGGCCAATGTGCTCCCCCCCCCCGCCCCCCGCCCCCCGCTGGGTCGCCCGGGCCCTGCTGGGGGGGGGGGCAATGGATGCAGGAAATCACAGTCGTGTGTGACAACGGGGATTTAGCCACACTTGTAGGTGTAGAGGAGCTCGACTCGTCACCAACGCCGTGTTGTTTGATTCAACCGCTCCCGGGGAAGATGGGATTTACTGCCGCGGCTCCACATTTAGCGCCGTGGAAGCCGAGTGCAATAAAGCAAGAGGCCCCTGCGTGGCCATTAACCCCGATGAACTGTGTGAATCCCAAAACATCTCTCAACGGAGAGATTTTCTCAAGTGCTATGAGACAAAAATCTATTTAACACGCCGAGAAGTTTAAGTCTGCGGAAGAAGAAAAGATGACCCCCCCGCCGCCACATCTTGGCATTCTTCATTTGTCATCCTCTAGGTGATTCACGGCAAATGAAAACAAGCACCCTTCTTCACAAAAAGGTTATGGCAGCGTCGGAGAGCGGGGCTGCTGTTTGCTAGCTTGTCAGGAGCTAGAGAGCAGAGGACAATGGACTGTGATCTCTCACCCCTCTTCCAAGGCCTGTTTTCAACTTGTGTGTACAAGACGTATTTGGGATGCGGCATCTGCGACTGAGGCCAGAGACCTTTCGGACACAGAGAGCCTTTATCCAGAAGAGCCTCACAGGCAGGACAGCAGGGAAACAGGAAGGAGAACTTTTGACCTCCAACTGACCGTCCAACTCGACGAATGTATTTCCTATCACTCAGGAACATGGGGACCTTCTTTTCACCAAAACTGGCAGGTGCACGATCATTTAATGAAGTCAATGTTACAATTGGCAACGGAGCACTTTACAAACATTATTCTGATTAAACTGTTCATATTATAGATTAAATGGAAGCTACTGCAACGTCCATCCAGATGCTGTTTTTGAGTTTTTGATCAAATGATCATTACTACATCCTCAAGGACAACTCTGAATCAGCTGAGGTATAGTACGTGATATCATTGAAAGCTCCAGCGTGGAATTGTTAGTGTGAAATGAACTTAAATATTAAGCATTCTCTGAGCCTGGTCAGTTCTAATATCTACTTAGTATAAGCTTGCTTCACAGTTAAGCAAATCATGCAAACATGCACGATTGGTGAAGTAATGACTGTTCCTGCTCTATTAATAATGTTGGATTTTTTTCATTAAATGAATTGTATTCCCATTTAAAATGCGTATTATATCACAGGCTCACATTTATCCCGGTGTTGATAGGAAAAAGGCTTTTAAGATGTGCCGCTGCATGCTCCGCCTTAAGAAGCAGGTGTGTGCCTCCCTCCTGTGTATTGCAGACCTGTCTCTGTACGGGTTAGGGTGCTTCTGCTGAGGGACGTCCTCATTCATGCAGCTAGCTAACGAGTCCCTCAGGCCTAGACTGAAACCAGCAGTGCGGCAGACTCGGGGGGATTAGCATGACAAAGGTCTGTGGTCGGATGCAGTGTGATGCAGGCATGGTTGAGATGAAAAAGACACTCGCTTTATTCACACACTCTGGTTGGGGGTCAGACCTTAGCTTTCATGACGTGGTGGGACATGCCTGTGCATCTTAGACGTCAGTCCCCAGGGAAACAGTGGCTTTATTCAAACGGAGACAAAATGGGACACCGACTTTTTTTTTAAGGAACATTCTCTGTTTTTTTCTCGTGGTGCGACAGCAATTCCTCATTCAAACGTTCATGCAGTTTAAAACCCAGATTGTGTTTTGTCAATTTATACCATCAAATCAATTAAGCGCTCAAACTTTCCATGAGGACAATGGAACGCATCTAGTTCAATGGACCATATAACTAAATAAACCAAACCTAAGTTCTTACTATGACAATAAAAAAACATCATGACCCTTTTTGTCAAAACGGAATCCCGGCTCACTGAAGAAAGCGAAGACACCCTTTACGAAGAACATTTAAATAAATGATTACTGTGCTGCACAAAAGAAATAAAAATGTTTCTTATTTTAAGGCAGAACTCTGTGCCAATTAACAAAACTGCATGAGATGAGACATATTAGTGGCTTTTCATTGTTCCATTGTACTGATTTGCATTTACCAATCAAAATCTCAGTTTTAGTAACCCAAACATTCATCAAGATTCTCACATTTCTCAGATTACGTGTGCTTTGGAAAATACGTAATCTGATTAGTGCCGTCAAAGCTGATGGGAGGGACCTAATCACAGGGTTTAATCAATCAATTAAGAAAGGTGCCTGACAGTAGCAACGCCAGTGCTAAGGTTAACTCGTTGGCAGACCTGCTGACATGCCGTCACCACAATTACAGAAACATACCTCATCAAGCTACTCAAGCCTGTCCTTAAGTTGAGTTGTTTTGACCGAGTTTTTGGCTGCAGCTTTGCCTGACAAATCTTTGTTCAAATATTGCTCTAAATGGTACATGACCAAATCAAAAGTTAGCGATCAATAAAAGCCCCCATAGCCCCAGACACAAAGATCCTGCTTTTCTATTTTTTTTTTCTTCGCCCTCTTGGCCCTTCCACCCATCTGAGTCTAATGTCTTTTATGCGTGTGCGCTCATGTGTGTGCGGTGGGCCTCCAGTGCCGAGCGCTTTGCCGGCCCGGCCGTCCAGGCGAGGCACAAAGGGGCCTGGTCCCTCGGCCCCTCTGTGGTCTGAAGAAGTCTCCCTGCACGAGGACCACCTCAGTATCAGTCTGAGTATGTCAGACTTGGAAAAAAAAAACTCCACAGTCCCTCAATGCCTTTTTCACATTGCTCAATTAACTTCAGTGTTGGTTTCCTGACCAGCATGACTCGGGGGGGGGGGGGGGGGGGGGGGGGGGGGGTTCACTTCCCTGCTCAGTTTTTGAACCACATTTTCTGTAACTCTGGATCTCCACGGAAGAATTTTGATGGTGCTCTATGTACAATTGCAAGATAATGGAAACCATGGTGGAAAGTTAAATAGAAAGAAAAAATATGTAGGAAAATAACAATACAATCATTTTTAATGTTTGTCAATCAATACTGATCTAACTGATTATGCCCATCACATTGTTCTGTGGCTTCATTGTTCTACTGGCAAAGAAATGTGAAAGAGATTTGAAACAAGTTAGATAACGTCAGTAAATTGATCATATTTCAGATAGATAGCTATATAAACAATGTTGTTTTAATGCCAGTGTCAATATTACTGTCAACAATATTAACTTAAATGTATTAGTACTATAGGAAACTAGTACTTTTTTAGTACTGTTGTTTAAATTGAATGTGTAGTCATGTTGTCTTTTTCTTTTATTTCAAAATCGTATACGAGGATTCATTAGGATTTTAGTCTTGACATGTTGTTGTTTTTGTGTGATTTACTGGAACAATAATGACACGTGACAGAGCACATTCATCAACATTGGAGAAGGCAGCCTGTGGATTGGATCAATTGCAGCGGACTTTGACTCAATCACCTCCGTCGAACGAGCAGAACAGAACCGTTGGATCGATGAGGAAGAGAAAATGGCTCCGCTTGAAAGGGGAGAAGAAGGAAACAACTAACTCAACTAACCCTTTGGTCCAGAGGAGGCAGCCTCATCTCCATGCTCTTCAGCCACTCCCTCAGTGCTGTGATCTGACCCCTGAACTCACACTGCCATTCACTCAAGTCTTCCGCGTTCCTCCTAAAAGAGGAAACAAATCCGGTGCGTTAAATAAAGTAAGTAAAATGTAACATTGCAGTTACAAGAATACCTAAATCAAGCCAAACAATGTGTGAACATTGTCTTATTATTCGGGTTAAAAAAAGAGGTAGCCTAATGCTTTTCTGTAATGAACACATTTTGGTTTGTTGTGTCGTATCATAAGCAGCAGAATTGTTTATATAGATCTCATGGAAAGTGAAACGGTGTTTGTGCAGAATAACTCTTGTGATGACAGGACGAAACAGAATCAGGGAGACAGGACCAGCAGTAAAGCCATGACCTGTGCTACAGCAGGCAGAGGTAAAAGAAAGCCTTCGGGAGCATAATCAGGGCTCGGAAACACATCTCACCAGGGAGGCATGTGCTCTCCCTCTGCCCACTGGTTAGGAATCTACGCTTTTTGTTTCATTATGTATCACTTTGTGATGTTTTACACCGTGTGCTCCCTTCACGATTCATACTACGTCTTTGTGTTGTTGGCAAAAGACTCACCGGTCTGCAAAGCTGAGCTCCTGTCGTCATGCGCTGTGAATTTTACTTTAATCTGCACCGTTGGTGGCCACTTTCAATCAAGTCAAGTTGTATTACAATACTTTCTTAAAAATTATCCACATTTGCGATGGGACATTAACGCTCATAATTGACATAACATTATTTATTTCAGGTTGGCCATTTAAAATACAAATGATTTAATTTCTGAAATAATTGTGGATGCAACATATTATTATGGCAAGAATGAATGTCCATTTCATGAATAAGCCTACCCATGTCTCATATCCTGTGACGTTAGTGATATTGGTCCAGACAAAGTACTTCTTCTATCCTGCAGGAGAGAATTCAGACAAAATCATCTTTGGTTCTGTGTTTTAACTCACTGGCGTTTCCAGCTGCTTGAGCTGACACCGTTTGTCCAACAGTTCATTTTTTTTGATGATGCACGTGTTTGGACACTGGTCTCTGTGTTCTTACCTCCCTGTCGCCAACCTCCGACGCAGGGAGAGCCGGGGGGGACAGGGTCACGTCGGAGTAGTCGAGGGAGCCGAGCGAAGAATTCTGGGAGGTGAGTGCCCCGTTTCTTCTGTTGCCAGGCTCCGCCATCAAACCCTGCGGCTAATGTTGGCACATAAAGCAAAAAACATGTCTGCTTCTGGTCTCGAGGGATTGGCTGTAAATCCACATGCATTCCAGCAATGTTCAATGGAGAGGTGATTTAAAAGTGTTATCGAAATAATGTGTGTATTTTAAAGCAAGGATGGATGAAAACCATTATTTTACTATTGTCAGGCTTGAAAACAAAGTCAGACACACATTAATGGAACAAACACTTAATCATTATACCTCAGGGTCTTTTTTTTAGTGTGCTCACTTGGCTGGCAGGTGGTGGACTATGCTCGGATTAGAGGGTCGGACCTGATTCACCGCCTCCTTAGAGAAGTGATGGTTGGTTCAACATTGCCCTCATGTGGTCAACTACTGCAATCCCCCAAAGGACTGTTTGGACTGATGCAGCGTAGTAAAGAAGGCAAACATAAGATATAAGATTGTACCCTTCTAAATTCACTATGTGAAAGAAGATGGCCTATAACTTTTCTTTGCATATTTCCCCTAAAATAAAGCTGGATTCTGTTGGCTGATTAGCCTGAACAACAATAACGCAAACAGAAGTGTAGTATTTTTCCCAACTGACAAGCTGGACTATATATTACCTTAATGGAATATGTATTACCTAAATGCAGTGTTCAAACCTAGTTGAGTTTGCTAGAATTATTAATTGCCTCAGACTCACATTAGTTCAGACTACCCTACTTTTGCTGATGCAAATCACATTTACTCGCTACCTCAAACAAAAATGTATTTTTTAAAGCAGGTCTGGCAATGTTGTTACAACTAACCGTGCTCTAATGTTATCAGTGATGATTGGAGGTATTGGAAATACGCATTATGATAAGTGTTGTTTTCTAGTGTTTTGTTGGTGCTCTTATTTGTTAATAATCAAGAGCGCAGCACTAAAAAGCATATATTACTCTGAAATTCAGAGTATGCATTGATGATGATGATGTATGAATGACAAGAGGGCCTCTTCGGAGCATATTTATTTACAACGTAGTGTTAATAGTCAGAACTTACAGCATAATCCACTCACCACATCAGTCAAAGCGCCACCCATAAGCATAACAAACCAGTTGGTTCGTGAATTAAGCACAGCTACATCTGCAGTTGTCTTTATTTTTCATTATCATCCCAAAGAATCCTTGGTAAAACATGCAAAACAAATTGATGAGCTATCCAATATGTGGTGAAAACACATGTAAAAGATTTACAGATGTAAAACACTTTAGAGATACATAACAGAAGTATTTGCTGTGGAAAAATAAGTAAGGCAAAATATAGCATCAAGCTCTTTTCAGTTTGCAAAGAAAATCAGAGGTTAATTTTCATATAATACATACATTCATGCAAATTGCTGCAGTATTAAACATGTCAGTGTATCCTTAGAGCACTTTGATAGGACTGGATTTACAGAGAAATAATACAAAAATATGGACTCAGCGGACCAACTTCAGTCAATGCCAATTTAACAGAAATAGTACACATGCAGATGTGTTTATGGTTTGGGAGTGTTCTCTAAAAAAGAAAAAAAAAATCAGGACATGACCACACAAAAATTACTATCAGCATTCAAGGAATAAATATTTGAAAAAAAGCAATGAGTGTTCGTAGAAAGGTATCCCAAGATGGTTTCATGTTGACCCAGCTCTCATCAAATGGGATGTGCAATGAAAGAAATGATTTACACTATGGCAGATCTAGAAATAAAAGAAAATAGCCATGAATTAAAATCAAAAGAAACTGAACCATGCAGCAAGAAAAATAGAAATAAAATAAAAATTGCAACACAAATACTTGATGAAACATAACTTCAACTTTCATAAAATAAACATTTTCAAAAACAGTTATAAACTGTACCTGTGTAACTGCGTGAGGATGACATGAGCTCACAAATGCTTCCGAGTTGAGAGGATTGTATGCTGCGGCCAACTCAGTATATGTGCTCGTATGTTGGAGGCTGAGGGACTGAGGCAGCTGTCAAAAAACAAATGACAATTAAAAACTGTCAATCAGCAGTATCAGGAACATCTAATCATAGCAGTTCCCTAGTGACAGCACTATGTGTGGGATGGGGAAAGAGAATAACATAAATAAATGACATCATCTTGGCTATGGGATGCAAAATCAGACAACAAAACTTCAAAGAAAAATTCAACTTACAAGAAGCAAAAGAACAGGACGCAGGTCTGTATGGGAGAGCAGGATGAAGTCTGACATCATCTTGGGATTACCCAGGAACACTTGACTGATGGTTAATATATATATATATATATATTATATATATAATCTTAGAGTGTGTAAAACAATGAAACCAAAGGGATGTAGAAGTCCACTAAATATAAATGGTCATGAACGCAAAATAATGACTGCTGTGAAACTGGTTTGCATAATTTTAATTCTGGCATGTCTTATTTTTGTATTCTTGTAGCGCCCTATTTTGTGGCGTCTCACAGATGTATTCTTTCTGGGTATATTCTTTATTTACCCAGATTTAAAAAAAAAAATCCCTTAATTTGTCCATTCTCTTTACAAACATTCAGAAATATGTACTTTAGAATCTATTACAAATGTTAGAACTATATCGACATACAGCCTCTTATTAAGTAGGGGTGTCAAGAAAGAAAAGAAATATCCATAAAAGTCAAAGGAATACTGGAAAAATATCTCTCTATGACATACTTGTAGTATATATTAGTTTCAGAAAGCAAGAATACAACTTTTTAACAAGTGTAGAATGAAGACTATAAAGTAAGAAAAAAAAACAGCAGAAATGTCATGCTTTGCTCTGAATAATATAAACTGGCTTAGTAATTAGTACTGAGGAGGAAAAAAAACATAGTATGCATATCTAGCCATTTTTGCTTTTGTCTCCATGTATGAGGCATGTTTTCTGCTATATGAAAAAAACAATAGCTTTGTCAATTCTTGTGACCTCATACAGGGAGGAATAAATAAATGATATTTGCTTTGTTACTGTAACTATTTTTTCCTATGAAAAATGCAACTGTAAAGTACATTATTGCTGTTAATTCTTAGACACCTCGGCTATTGTTAGGAAAAGATCTAGATATTCAGAATCTGCGGGTGTAGCCCATTGAAGAGGATGAGAAGGAGGAGGAGGAGGAAATGCTCAGGCCGAAGCCAGCATCAATGCTGCCTCTCCTGGAGCCTGTTCGGGATCCGGTCCTTGAGCCGGTCCGGGAGCCATATGCAGATCCAGGGTTGCTGGCATTGTAGGGACTGTAGAGTCCTTTGCTGGATTGGGAGGAGGCCTCCAGAAGTCTCAGGCCGGATCCTTCCTCAACCATGCTCTTGTCCATTGCATCCTTGTAGGAGATTTTCAGTTTGGTTTTTGGACAGGTTAGGTATTTAGAATACGCACCGACATCTCTCAGTTTCTGGGCTGTGCGAGCATCAATTGTGCCCTTCCTGATAGATTCGTCGAGTGTCACTCTGCTCTCGACATCAGGCTCAATAAGTCCACCGGTCAGGTATTGGACTTCAAGGAAACGCTGCCCAGCTTCGTAATATAACCAGCCTTTCTTAAGAGCCTGGGAGGCAGACATCTTTACTTTAGTTCTGGGGTCGTCGAATCCATTAAAGGCTTTTTGAGCCAGGTTGAGGCGATCAACCATGATTTTATCCAGGAGGCCTTTTTCAGTCGCATCAGCGATAGAGAATTTCTCTCCAGTTGTAGGATCAATTATTCCGCCTGTGCAGGCTTGGGCCTCCAACAATCTTTGGCCACTGATGTTGTCTATCAGGTTTCTGTGTATGGCCTCTGTAACGGACACCTTCTCCAGTGTGTCTATATCCAATATTCCAGCTATAGGGCCAGTGTCCTCTGCTGGGTCATTCCATACGACTGCAGGTGTTTTTATGGAGGGTATGGGGCTCATAGGAGAGGAGTAGGTAGAACCAGTGGTGGAACCAAAAGAGGATGAGCGTGAGCGGAAGCCTCCCGTGTTTCCAGAAAGCATATCAGCAAATTCTGTGATGGACAGGTTTCCAGATCTGTATGTATCAAGGGAGTTCTGGTCAATGAGGCCACGTAAAAGAGCATCATCAACATCGTACTGTCTGCCAGAGCGCCTGTCAATAATAAGTGATTTGACAGTACCATCAGAGGAGGTCATTGTGATCTCTTCCCATTCACACTCCTGCTCAGCAAGCTCCAGGTAGGTTTGGTTGTCAATGAGTCCCTTCCTGTAGGCCTCGTACACAGTCATTTCTTTACCAGTCTCAGGGTCTACGATGACAACTCTGCGTTTGCGGACTGAGGATTTGGATGAGGTTTTCCTTTCCCGCTTCTTTTCTTTCAAAAGAAGGAGCACCAGGCCTGTGTCGGGATCAGTGATGCACCTTTCCATGAGCTGTAGGTACGTTAGGTTTTCTTCAGTGTTGGGGTCAAAGAAGCCTTTGGTGTCATCAGATGGATCTGTCAAGATCTCATTCATTTCCTCATCAAAGAAGCCACGGTTGTAGGCAACCTCAACTGGCAGACGGTGACTTTCCTCTGGGTCAATGATTCCTCCTGTTGCAATCTGGGCTTCCAGGAGACGGATTCCATGATCTTTCAAGATGAGCCCCTTTTTCATGGCCTGGAACAGGGAGATTGTCTTGCCTGAATAAGGATCTCTATATCCTGTTACTGCACGTTCAGCAGAAAGGAGCTTGTCTTTAAATTCGGGTCCTACAATGCCCATTTTCACTGCATCGGTGACAGTCAGTTTAAGGTTTTTGATGGGATCAATAACATATCCAGTGGATGCCTGTGCCTCAAGGAGTTCAAATGCTGTGCCTGGTCTAATCATGTTCTTTTTCATGGCCTGGTAAACTGATAGACGATCCTTTGTGGACTCTAAAAACACACCAGCAATACAGCTTGTGCCTTCAAGGTACCTTGATAGTCTATTGCTAACCTCCTCCACTGTAATACGACCTTCATTCAGTTCAGTGACAGTCTGCTGGTCAATGATTTTGGAGCGGAGCAGCTCTTCCATTGTGATCTTTTTCCTCAGACCCTGGAACATCACTCTCTTGTCTCCCAAGGAGAGTAGGCGCAACCCATCACGCAGCTTGCATCTCTTGAGCAGCTCTGCATATGACAGGTTCTCGTCGTTGACTGGGTCAATAAATCCCTTAACTCTCTCTGTCAGCTTCTCATTGGTTTCCTTGTTGATGTAACCTCGCTGCATGGCAATGTCTGCTGGCAGGTGGAACTGGAATTCTGGATCAATAATACCACCAGTGGCGGTTTGTGCCTCTAACATTTTTAGAGCGTAATCCTCCAGAACAAGATCCTTTTTCATGGCCTGGAAAAGAGATATGATTTTCCCACTGTACGGATCTTTGTATCCTGTGACTGCTCTCTCAGCTGAAAGAAGTTTATCATGCAGCTCAGGGCCAACAACTCCCTTACGGACAGCTTCGTCAACCGTGAGCGTTTCATTTTTAACTGGATCAATAATAAATCCTGTGGCAGCCTGCGCTTCTAGGAGGCTCAGGGCTAGTTCTGGCTTGATGAAATCTTGTTTCATTGCTTGGTATATGCTTATCTTTGAGCTTGAGTCTGTTGTGACCCCAGCAACACAGCCTGTGCCATAGAGATACTGCTTGACGGTGGTCATCTCCATTATATCACGGATGTCCCTCTTGCGCGTTTTAAGGAGGTTGTAAGTCTCCAAGTCAATGATGCGAGCATTGTACAGCTCCTCAATCGTTATCCGTCTCCTTATGGTCTTATATGAAAATGGATCATTTCTGATGATCTCTCTCTGCTCCATGATCTCGATAATAATGATGATCATCCGCTCTTTAGTGATTTTACCAGAGCGATATTCGTCCAAGAGCTTCTGCCTCTCTTGCTCTGGAAGCAGATTTGAGTTCATGATTTTCCACAGGTTCACTGGTTTATCAGCAAAGCCCTCGATTGGAATGTCAATCTGGGTGTCGTTCAGGTCACTCTCTGTTTGCTCCTCTGTGTAGAGATATGTCTTTTCCACAACAGTTGGAGACTGAGGCTTGGAGAGAGGAAGGATGTACAGGCCTGTCTCTGGATCCCTGTGGCATTTGTCTTTAAGCTGTTTGTAGGTAACCTTCTCATCGGTTTCTGGGTCTGAGAAAGCCTTGTTATCATCAGATGGTTCAGATAGGGTCTTTGCCATTTCTTTGCTGAAAATGTTCTTTTGATATGCAACATCTGTTGGGACACGGTGGCTCTTTACAGGGTCAATGATTCCACCACTAACCATCTGTGCCTCCATCAAAGGCATGGCGTGTTCTTTCAGGATGAGATCTTTTTGCACCGCCTCAAAGAGGGAGATTTTGTTGCCTGTGAATGGATCTTTATAGCCAGTGACAGCTTTTTCTGCAGAAAGAAGTTTTTCATGCAGCTCTGGCCCGACATGGCCTGACTTCACTGCCTCGTCGACCGTTAGGCACTGATTCCTCACTGGATCGACAAGGAAGCCAGTAGCAGCCTGGGCCTCAAGAAGTGAAAGACCGGTGTTGTGTCTAAGAAGCTTCTTCTTCATAGCCTGATAAATGCTAACTTTCTCTTTGGTTGGCTCCAGGTAGATGCCAGCAATACTATAAGAGCCCTGTAGATATTTATTTACGTCAGGATCCTCACTGACTTGTTTAGGTGTTGTTTTGCCTTGTTGAAGGAGGTCAAAGGTTGGTTTGTCGATGATTTTGGAATCATACAGAGAGGCTGCTGGAACGGGAGCCCTAAGTCCCTTGAAGCTGGACTGTTGTTGTTTCTTGTCCTCTTTCTCATCTACAATCGTGATGACAATCTTGATTATCTTTTCAATTGTAACCTTTCCTGACCTAAACTGTCTGAGCAGCTCAAGCCTTTGCTCCTCAGTGAGATATTCAGAGTTGATGATTTCCCAGATGGTCATCTTTCTGCCCTTAAATGGCCCAGAGTCCAGCTCCACTGTTGCCTGAGTCATAGCCTCTTTAGTCTGGGCATCAGTGTATGTTTGCTCCTCCTTTGAATTAATTGCTTCATCAGAAAGAGGCAGAAGCTGGAGACCTGTTTTCTTGTCAGTGACACATCTCTTGAAGAGCTGCGAGTATGTGACATTTTCCCTTGTGTTGGGGTCAAAGAAGCACTTTGTTTCATCGGTGGGACTGTTCAGAATTTGTTTCATTTTGTCATCAAAATAATTCCTCTTGCAGGCCACCTCATGAGGAATGTAATGGCTCTTCACTGGATCAATAATACCACCAGTGGTCATTTGGGCATCAAGCAGTCGGATTCCTTGTTCTTTAGGTATGAGATCTTTTTTCATTGCTTGGAACAGAGATACAGTATTTCCAGTGTAAGGATCCTTGTAACCTGTAACAGCTCGCTCGGCCGACAGAAGTCTTTCATGCAGCTCAGGACCAACAACACCTGCTTTGACAGCTTCATCCACAGTGTACTTCTTGTTATGAATAGGATCAACCACATAGCCGGTCCCCGCTTGGGCTTCAAGCATATTCAAGGCAAGCCCTGCCCTCATCATTCCTTTCTTCATGGCTTGATAGAAAGACATTGTCTCGTTGGATGAGTTAATAACTACACCTGCAATGCAATTTGTACCCTTCAGTGCTTTGTGGACGGGCTCCAGTTCAGATACCTCTTTGACTGTCTTATTACCCTTGTGCAGTTTATTGTAGAGGTCTTTGTCAATGATTTGAGATTCCAGGAGTTCAGTGGCAGGGACAGGTGCTCTCAGACCATCGAAGGTAATCTCATTCTTCTTTTCTTTCTCTTCTACCACGGTAATGACAATCTTAATGATTTTTTCGATTGTGATTTTGCCTGTCTTGTATTGACGGAGAAGGTCCTTCTTCTGGTCCTCGGTGAAGTACTCAGAATTGATTATTTCCCAAATGGTGACAGTCTTCCCCTTGAATTGTCCGAATGGCACAGACACAGTCGTTTTGCTGAACACATCCTTCGTCTCCTCCTCTGTGTATATACTTGAGCACTGGGCGGCTTTGTCTGTGATCGGCAGGAGTAGCAGATTGGTGTCTGGGTCTGTTTTGCATCTCGCCATTAGCTCAGAATATGTCAATGGTTCTTGAGTGCTGGGGTCAAAGTATCCCTTCGCGTCATCTAAAGGTTTCTCCATAATCTTATTCATTTCAATATCATACTGTCCCTGTTTGTAGGCAATTTCCATGGGCACGCGGTGACTATTGATGGGATCGACGATGCCACCAGTTGCAATCTGAGCCTCAAGGACTCTGATGGCATGATCACGTTCAATCAGACCCTTCTTCATAGCCTCGAAGACGGAGATCTTTCCACCAGTGTATGGATCTTTGTAGCCAATAACCGCCCTCTCTGCGGAGAGCATTTTGTTGTGCAGTTCGGGGCCAATCAAGTCTTCCTTGACCGCCTCATTTACAGAAAGCTTTTGGTTCTTGAGGGGATCTAAAATGTAACCTGTGGCTGCTTGAGCTTCAAGAAGGATCATGGCTGTGCCGGGAGTAATCTTCTTCTCTTTCGATGCTTGATAGATGGACATTTTTTGGTTAGATGGTGTCAAAATTCCAGCAATGCAATTCTTCCCTCTCAGAGCTGTTTTAAGTTTGTCAGTCTCACCGAGCTCGTGAACTGTTTTCTTGCCTTTTCGCAGCTGTTCAAACACCTTCATGGACAAGAGGCCAACGTCAAGAAGTCTGCTTGCTGGTACCTTGTCACGTATGCCGTCAAAAGCCAAGGGATCTGGTTTCTTCTCGACACTGTCTACTTCATCACCGCCATTTTGTCCATTAGGAAACGTTGTTGTGACTGTTGTGACACTGATGAGGTGTTTGTCAGGGAATTTATCAGTCTGTTGGTTTTTCTGTGCTTCCTCCAGCTGCTCCAACTTCTTGCGCAATTTCTGGTTTTCTTCTTCGAGGATCCTCTCTTGTTCGAGTCTCTTCTTCTCCAGTTCCTGCATTTCTTTTTGCTGGTTAAGCATATCTTTCTCGGCCTCTTTTTGCTTGTTGAGAGCCTCATCCATGGTGGCATGGAGTTTCTTCTTCTCCTCCTCCATAAGTTTTCTCTGGCGTTCCTGTTCGTCTTTGAGAGCTTTGGCCTTTTTGACTTCTTCTTCAAACTGGCTCTCCAGCCTATTTTTCTCATCTTCAATTAGCTTCTCCTTCTTCAAAAGCATCTCCTTTTCTGTGAGGAATGTCTGCTGGAGCATTGTCTTCTCATGTTCAATTAGTTTCTGCTGTGCATCAGCCATCTGGTGAGAAAAGAGAAAAAGTAAGTCACAATTTATATATAGGTGATGAACATATATATTCTAATTTATTATTTTATTATATTAAATGTGTACAATGCACTCTGCTTATGCATATAGAGATGAGAATTTTGCAGTGCAGTTTTTTCACATGTACTTTTTAAACATAAATGTACATCGTGTAAGATCCACGATAATGACTTTCCTAAATAAATCAAAAAGTAATTGATTTTATTAAATTATCACAATCCCATTTTACAAGACATTTTATGTGAATGTCTTGCCTGGAAGGAATTGGACTGAAATTTGTCAACATGGATGTTAAAATCATGGGATTGATAATGACTTTCAATTAATTATGAATATAATGTATGTACAATTATAGACACAATTCACAACTACTTGAGGACTGTACAACCTCATAAAATCAAAATATTGGAACAAGTTTCTGTTGTTTCTCAATTTGTGGCGTGTGTCCATATCTGGTTGTTTTCTCCATTTCTCCTTTCTCATCATTTCATATTTTCTCTTTTTGCAGTCCGCTACAAATCGGCTGAGAAACGTCACTCACATGCTTAATTTCGGATTATGTTGAACTAGATTTGAATCCTGTGTATACGATAAATAGAAAATAAGGATCTTGTCCTTTCAAACACTAAAGGAAGGCTGTAGGCTGTTATTTAAATGTACCGTCTAATTCAGTTGATTCTAATGATCAGATCAACAAAGCGCCCAGTTTAGTGCAGATACTAAAACAATTCTCACCTACTCCACCACCGGGTCATGGATAAACCGAGGGGTTGGGAATGCTCTATCGTGTCTATTGATGCTCATCACTGCACAAATGAAATGGTTACCGAAAGTAACATTTCCTCAGCCACTAATAGATTGGTCTTTTCATCCAGCAACTACAGCTGATATACAGTATTGTGGCTACCATAAACCATGGATGCAGTGGAACATTCCTTCAAAACCCATTGAGCCCCCCCCCCCCCCCCCTAACCTCCTCTCGCTAATCACAGTAAGGTTTTGAAGCAATGACAGCATATTTTTACTACTTTTAGTTTTGAAACGGAAAATTATATTTGAAGAATGTCTGAAAATGAAAAAAAAATCCAGGGTATGGGGGGGGACATTCAGGATATGATCTGCATAAGCAAAGTGCACTGTAAAAAACATATTTAAAATCATAAAATGTGGTATGATTAGTATGATCAGAGAACGGAGGAGAGGAAACATGAAGAAAGAAGGGTGTTAGTTTCAGAAAAGAGTTAACAATGACATAAGCTGCTCGGTTATGCCATTTTTGACACAATACCTCTTTAGATTTATTTTGAAGTTCTTCGGCCTCCTTTTTCAGTCTAGCCTTCTCCATCTCTAGGCCTGCGATTGCGTGGTGTAAATCGTGCGCCTCTTTGCTGGTATGTAGTTTTTCTAACTGCAGTTTTTCCATCGAAGTAATTTTTTCTTGAGTGGCAATTTCAGTCTTTTGAAGACGAGCAGCAATACTATCGGCTTGTTGTTTGAATTTCTTAGCCTCCTCCTCGGCTTTGGCCTGGGATTCACTCAGCTGAGAAACCTGAAGTTTGAGTTTTTCTGCTTCAGCGACAATCTCCAATTGCCTCTTCCTCTCCGCCTCGAGTGACTTGTGGTATTCCTCCGTCTCGTCTTGCAGACGCTGCTGCATCAGCTGTTTGTCCTCCAGCAGCTTTTGTGCCTGCTCCTGAGCCAAGTCCTTCTGTCTCTGGAGCATCTCTGCCTCAGCCCGAAGCCGAGAGGCCTCCTGTATGGCCTGCATTTTCTCCTTGAGCATTTTGTCTGCGAGAACCCGGTGCTGACTGAGGTCTTCTTCTGCGATCTGTCTCAAGCGTGCGGCCTCCTGAGATTCTACACTTAGTCTGGCGGCGTCCTCCGCCAGCCTTTTCATGATTTCCGCCTCCTCGGCGAGGAATTTCTGCGTGTTGTCTTTGTCTTTCTTGATGAGGCGTTGATTCTCCTCCTCGATTCGGATTTTCAGTTTGAGCAGCTCCTCCATCTGAACCTTGACCTTGAAGAGCTCCTCCTCCACCTGGCCCCTTTGTTTGACGGCATCATCCACCTCATCCTTCAAGCGCTGCAGCTCTTCATCCAGGACCGATTTCTGTTTATCGGTATCATCAAGCTTGAGCTTGACCTTTGTGAGTTCCTGCTCCACTTGGAACTTCTGTTTCAATGTCTGCTCCGCCAGTTTTTTGTGCTTTGCCATTTCAGCATCGGCCTGTTGCTTCTGCTTGAGGGCCGAAGCTTCCGCTTGTGCTCGTTTGGCAGCTTCAAACTCGGCCTCCTTCCTCAACCTCTCGGCATCCTCCTGAGCTTTGGCTTGAATGGCAGCCTCTTGCTCGGCCGCCACCTTCTGCCGCTCGGCTTCCTCGGCCTGTTGACGAAGCACAGCTGCCTCCCTCTCGGCCTTCTCCTTAGCGGCCTCTGCCTCCTTGGCCAGCTTCTGTGCTTTTTTGAACTCTTCCTTAAGCATCTTCTGCATGATGCCGTCTTCCTTTTGTTGGGCGAGGACACTTTGGGCTTGCTGCTCAGCTGCACTGCATTTTAGGGAGGCTTGTTCGGCCGCGACGACCTGTTTTTCTGCCTCAATGTCGGCCAGTTCTTTCTGCCTCCTGGCCTCTTCGGCTTTCTTTTTGAGACGAGCGAGCTCCTCTTGGGCGGCCTTGCATTGCCTGGCTGCCTCTTCCTCCGCAGCGGTGATCTTCTTGACCTTCTCCTCTGCTTCCCTCCTCCTCTTCTCCTCCTCAAGGGCGAGCTTCCTGAGCTTCTCGGCCTCCTCCTCGGTTCTTAGTTTGCTCTGTTGAGTTTCCTCGGCAATGTTCTTCAGTTTGTTCAGCTCCAGCTCCAGGTCGAGTTTTCCCGACGAGGCCTTTTCGAAGTTGAGCTTCAGAATACGGATTTCTTCTTCGACAACCCGCCTCTGTTTCAAGGTGTCATCCACTATGGCTTTTTGTCTTTCCATTTCGACCTCGGAGGACTTTTTGAGTTGGACGATCTTTTCCTCGATCTCTTGCTTGTGCTGGCTAGCCTGGTCCTCGAGAGCCTTCCTCTGGTAAGCCTCGTCCTCAGCCTGGCGGCGGAGTCGTTCGTTTTCCGCCTCTTTCTCTTTCAGGGCGATCTCCGCCTCCGTTTTGGAGCGAGTGGCGTCGCTGATGGCAGCCAGCTTCTCTTTGAGGATCCTCTCGGCCTCTGCCCGCTGACGAGCTGCCTCTTCCTCGGCAACTTGCCTCTGATGCTTGGCTTCCTCGGCGATGGCTCGGAGCTTGCTGGCCTCCTCGGCCACGTCCCTCATCTTGCTGGCCTCGGCCTCCAGCAGTTGTTTGCTCTTCTCCGTGTTGGACATGGTCTCCTTCTCGGCTTTGGACTTAAGTTGAATGAGGATGTCCATTTCACTCCTCACTTTGGCCAGCTCGTCCTCCAGCTGCTTCCGCTGTTGTTGCGCTGCGACGACTTCATTCTTCAGGCGGTAAAGTTCGTCTTCCAGGAGGGACCTCTGCTGCTCTGCGTTGTCAAAGTCGGCCCGAAGGCGGATGAGCTCGTGTTCGGCGGTGAGTTTCTGCTGAGCCGTGCTCTCAGCGACCTTCCGTTGCCTCTCCAGCTCTTTCTCGGCCATGTCCTTCTGCTTGAGGGCGGACTCTTCGGCTTTGGTTCTCTTTCTGGCCTCGCGTTCGGCCTCCTCCTTTTGTTTCTCCGCATCTTCTTGGGCGAGGCTCTTTTTGTGGGCTTCCTCCTCAGCCTGGAGCCTGAGACGGAGCGCCTCGTTAGCTTTTTGCCTCCACTTCTCGAGCTCCTTTTCCGCCTCTTCTCGGGCATTTATGGCGTCCTCCTGTTGTTTCTTGAGCTGGGCTGCTTGTTCTTGCAGCTGAAGGACAGCGCCGTGCTCTTGTTTGAGGGATTCTTCCAGCTTCGAGGTCTTTTCCACAAAGGAGGTCTGTTTGCTCTGGAGCTCGGCCGCAGCGCTCTTCTGGGCCGCCACGTGGGCAACCTTGATTTGTCTCTCCTTTTCGATCTCTGCTTGCTTCACTTGCCTTTCGGCCTCCTCTGCCTGCATCTTGAGATTTGCGAGGTCTTCCAGAGCTTTTTGCTTCTGTTTAGCAGCTTCTTTCTCCGCTTCAGATTTGCGTTTCAGCTCCTCCTCTGCCGCGCGCTTTTTCTGGGTCTCTTCGTTGACCTGTCTGTGGAGCTTCTCGGCTTCTTCCTGGGCGGCCTTTCTGAGTCTCTCAGCTTCGGCCGCTCTTTCACGAAGTTGCTGGAGCTCGGATTCGGCGGAGGACTTTTGTTTGAGCGTTGTCTCGAGCTGGATCCTGATGATGTGGATTTCCTCTTCAATTTTGGTCCTGCTGTGAAGAGCCTCATCCACCTGTTGGCCTTTGGCCTTGATCTGCTGCTCTGACAGGTTTTTGAGCTCATGCAGTTCCAGCTGGATGTTGTGCTTTTGCTTCTCTGCATCTACAGCAGCAATCTCTCTCCTGCTAACTTCTTCCTGCATTCGGAGTTTCAGCTCTTGAGCCTCTTTCTCAGCTGCGGCAATGGCCTTTGCATGAGCTGCAGCTAACTGCTTCTGTTTGTCTAACTCAGCCTGCATCTCGGCCATTTTTTTCTGTTCTTCTGCTTTGAGTTTCTTTGCAGCTTTCTGCATTAGTGGAGGCAAATGGTAAAGAGAGGATTATAATCAAGCATGATATGTTAAAGGTAGGACTGTACATCAACCAGCTCAAATGGTGTGGATTAAAACTGTAATTGCTAAAGTAATCATAGCCTAATCACACCAGAATTAGAGCGGTTCAATGTACTGTATTACCATGGCAATGTTAATGTTAAGGTTAGCTCAAAGGTCAAGGCAAAGGTCAATCACTGGACACAAATTAGGTGCACATTAATCAAAGTGATTGTTAATTCAAGATGCAATTAAAAAATGAATGACAAGACAATTCACAAAAAAACGGATGACGGGGATGAATGAATCAATGTATGAATGAAACAAAATATCACTTCACAACACCGCAAGAAAAGCATATGGCATGCGACTGTAGCTGCTTTTAACTTTCAAAACTGCCTCGTAATTGTTATTCAATACATTATTCTATCTGTACAATTTAGTTTTAATTGTTGAAAACTGTTGAAATACTTTTTTTCAACATGTATTGCATAAATAAAGGGACAAGCCATTTCCATGTAAGTAGGGCTATTTTCAACACATAGTTTATGTGGCTATTTCCTTTTCATCTTTATTCTAAATGTATTCTGTTTTTTAAGTTGGTTTCTGTTGCTTCACCATTCACTGAGATGAGATTTTAAAAAAAAGCATCTCATCTGGGCACTATTGGGTTCTTTAATTCACTATTTGCCACAAAATGGAATGGAAAGTAAAGGAAAAGCCAAGGATAGGTGTATAGAGGCAGGAAGTGCGAGAAGCCCTGTGACGTGGGTTTAAAAGATCACCGAGTACACAGTGAGAGTAAGGACCTGTGGAAGCTCCTAGTTCAATAAAAGGCTGCAGTGAAAGCAAGGAAATAAGTATGCCATGAAGAGCCAAAGTGCGGTTTGAGAGACACAGATGTAAGGATAACAGAGGAAATAGAGAAATTTTAAGATACAGTAGAAACACCGAATAATTTACCTCTTTAATGCTCAAACAAGTTAAGCATTCATCATGGCAAAGCACTGGCAAGCAGTTAAGAGAAGCAAAAAAACAAACAAAACATTGGGGTTAGAAAATAATGTGAAACTTGAAAACTTAATTTAGGGGTTAGGAGGACTGAAGACCATGGACAATAGTGTGAAACACCTTGGTTTTAACCTCAGGAAAAGAAGTGGCCAGAAGGATAAGAAAGGAAAGGAGAATCTCAGTGAAAGAAAGAACCCTTAACTCCTAATACTCAAAAATACACACAATGAATGGAGATGAGGCAGCAGAGCGTTCTGTATTTGTTTAGTCTAGTTTTAGACTGATATTGAGAATTAATGTCAATGTCTCAATGGAGCTCAATAAATAATCTAAAAAAAATACAGTTTTCACTTGAATGTGACCACACTCAAACCTCATGAATAATATTGCCGTTTGCAATACTTAACTTGAGGATTTTTGTCTTCAGTGTCTCATTAATGAATCACGACTGAAAGCAAAAAAGAAGTCCTTCCCAAGCCTATAGATCAGCTACAGCGCGCCAATGTTTCAAGCGTAACCAGTGCAAAGGAACTGTTTGTCACCCGTACATTTATGTGATGTGTGTGTGTGTGTGTGACACACAGTGTGTGCATGCATCTGTTTCGGGAATCGGCGAGGAATCTGGTTGGTTGGTTGGTTGGTTGATTATTTGGTCGGTCGGTTAGGTAAATGTTAGAATTTAGTTTGTTTGGGAACCTCAGCCAGTTGTCACAAACCTCCTCGTCCTCCAGGCGCCGCTGAGAGTCGGTGATGAACTTGATGTACTGACTAGTCAGAGTCATCAGCTCACTGTAGCGGGTCCTCAGTGTTACATACTGATTCAGGGAGAGACAAACACAACATGTGTCATTTACAATGAAATGAGTTATTGACTATGGTGGCCTTTTCTAGAAGCTGCATCCAACATGGGTTCTTGGAAACACACCTCCTGGATAATGTTGTCAGAGGCAGAGTCCATTTTGGATTTCTTCAAGGGAGAAGCCAGGGGGTCCACCTGGGCTTGGTAGGCTACCACCTGGAGTTCATAGTCCTGATTGGAAAAAGGTCAATTCTCCATACATTATTGATGCTCCCAATTACAATATTCACAAAAATGAATGAATGATGTTGATTTTTTTTATGCTCACCTTGATAGTATTAATGTAGGCTTTGGCATATTTTTGACACTCATCGACTTTGCCTTGATTATTTTCAATCTCCTCCAGTAGTTTCTGTTTTGAAAATAGGTTTTGATGTAGTTAGTGCCATAGGAAACTAATGAAAACCCCAAAAGGGCATTAAAATAAGTACACTGGTACTGGATATACCTTCTCCTGGCTCAGTTGTTCATTGAGTGTTTTGCTGTCGGTGATGAGCACGGCCTGGATCTTGTCCTGCCTCTGCTTGGCGTCAGCGATCCAGTGGATCAGCCAGTCGTAGCTCTCGCGATAGTAGCCCAGCTGCCGGCCGAGCTGCTCCAGCTCCCTCTGGCGGACGTCCGTCTGGGCGAACACGGCCTTCCAGCGGTCCTGAAGACCAGACAGCAGCTGGCGGTAGTGGTCCAGCTCGACGTCGCGCTCGCTGTGCACGCGGGACATCCTGACGCTCACTGCCGTGGCCTTCTTCAGTTCCTCCTCCAGGGAATCGAACACTGGCTGCTCGCCCTCAGCCTCCTCTCGCATTGTCTGCAAATTTCAGTCAAAAAGGAAAGGCCAGTCGGCCTCAGTGAGCAAAACAAGGTCGAGATCACCGCGGTCAGGCATCTCAATAGGAGCGCTTCCCAATTTGCCGATTGGAAGATGATTTGTATTTTACCTTAAGCATTTTTCTGTAAGTCTCGACTTCTTTGCAATCGCTGGGCACGGTGTGAACCTCCCGCAGACTCTGCTCATACTGCTTGAGGACGCCCTCGGCACCCTGCGTGTTACGGATCACCATTTCCACGGTCTTCAGCCTGGGAAAACCGTTAATGGGTACATGCATCAGCAAGGCACAGGGGCATCGGTGCATCTCACTCATTCTCATTTAACTTTACTGGGGACTCACTTCTCGAGGTAAACCGAGGAGAGCATGCTGGCATGATCCATCTTCTGCACGGTGAGTTCAAGCTCTGAGCGCAGAACGGGAGCCGAGGCAGACTGCTGAGGGGAAGCCAGGACCTCTTGTGTCTTCACAGTCACCTTTTCAAGGTCCTTCTTGAGGCTCTTCAGCTTCACCTCGACTTTCTGCACAACATAAGGAGACAACATGTCAGAAGGGAGTGAAACTTCTCCGCTGTGGGGTGGGAAAAAGCCATCTGCAGACAGAGAAATCTCAAAGTGTTATAAGGGAGCAGATTGCTAAGACTGCTTGTGCTTGAAGGCACCTTCAAATTTAAATGAGGAAGCAGGCACCTGAGAAGCTGCGGTTGGAAAGCAGCCAGAAGTCCGACTGTAAAATTCGGCAACTCTCTCTTCACGGCTACAAATGTAAGACCTGAGGCAATTTGAATTCTCTGCGGCATGTACACACCCAGAGGTACACTGAGTGCAGTACTACATCTTTACAGTCT